>NW_028301610.1:3125000-3750000 GCF_987345545.1 Pholcus phalangioides | reverse complement strand
TATAAATATAACTTCATGTCCACAACACACGTGCATATTCATATAGTCGTATTCATGTTGCTCACCGAATAAGGTGCTAAGCGAGATGCCACGGGTGCTCCCTAATTGTATATATTCCCCCACACAATACTTCTATTTTGTATATTTTCATTAAATCCACCGGAGCGAGTGAATTCAACCCAATAAAACTGATGCTGGCTTCTAGTCGCAAGTTATCAATCCCATCTGCTCACCAATAAGGTGTTAAGCGAGATGACTGGCTCCGATGGATATATATATTTATATTTCACAATGAGATTCTCATTTCTTTTTCTTTTTGTATACTGTGTATATAATATGGTAAGTGTAAGATAACAGATGAGATGGCATGTGGGGGGGGGGGGGCTCAATTGCTTTTAAAACATACCTCCATCCTAATATGTGTACATTCATCTTAAATAAACTCCGTAACTTCTCCAACTCCCAATCAAATCTCGTCTGTAATCACAACAACTTCCCAGACAGTTTAACAAAAAGGATCTCGCTCTTTGAAAAACCTTCATCAGGGCTGCCGCTCTGCGGCGCCTCTGATAAGGGTCGGCGGCGCGCAGTTTGAGAATTCCTGAACTAGGCTGTTCTAATTATGCACAATACAGATTGCTGTGTTATTATAGTTTTTTTTTTCACTTAACCCATGTTCAACAAAAAAAAATCTTCCAGATTCTGGAACCCCATTGTGTTTGATTTTGGTTGTTTTAGGACTCAGGTGACTTTTCACCTTTTCCTAGTTTCCGACACTGTCTACGCAAGCTAGTAGTTCTAGTTAAGGCACCTATAATATAAGGTGGTATTTCTGGGAGATCTAATTCTGGCTAAGGCGCCTGTAGATAAGTTGGTATTTTTAAGATCTCGAACTCTCTTTCTAGTTATTACTCCCTAAGACCGGTGGTCTTTCCGCAATTGGCTTCAGTATATCATACCTAACTTATTCATTAGGCGCTTCAAACAAAGCTCTACGAGACTACTTAAGTACAGGACGAGTGTTTCGTTCTCAGAACGCGCACGTAAAAAAGGCAGTTCTAGGAGCTCTACCCAAATTAACAGCTCAATGATCAATAGCTGACAAATAAAAGCTTTGCAAAGAAGTGTTCAAAAGATATTGCCCATTAAGGAGGGGTAGAGATCTCTTTATCAAATGAAGCGCTTGAAAGAAACTTTAAAAATAATAGTAAGCAAGTGTCCCACACTTTTATCTCTTTTCTCTCAAATAAATGGCTTAAACTCAGTCACAGTGAAACTGTAAGGGAAAGCATGTAAATGAAGTTTCTGTTCTTAGGCATTCATCCTCTCAGTCAATAAAGGCAGAAAATAAATTTAATTTTTTTTATGTTTCTTTTTTTGGGATCAAAGCCATTAAGAAGAAGGGGCACCATTGCGGGCAGAAGTTTGATTGAGGGGACAATGGCTACGCCACTGTATACCCTAACCACAATATAATGAAAATATAATAATATGAGTTAACGAAGCCTACGTTTCGTATGCCGTAAGTTCAGGGGCGAAGAATCCTGCCCACCTGTGTTGATGATGGTAAGGGATAAGCCGAATTAAAGAACCTACTCTGTAGTTGGAGGCACCATGATACCAGACCTCCAAGAACGATATGGCTGACTACAGGAATGTATCGACAACATGGTGAGCGGCAGTCTTCGAAGCTGGACCCTGGCAGCTGATCTGCAAGGATTTCCTCTCAAGCATGTGCAACTCAGTATAAATCCATCTTAAACTTAAACTGTTCCTCCGCTAGCGCTTACCAGGCCTGGGTATGGCCTTCTAAACATAACCGAGATCTCATTTACTAATTTTTCTGCTGTCAAATATACTTGTAATGAACGAACCTTTAACGTGGCACAATACAAATTATGTTTGAAAAACTACTCTCTCTCGTCTCGCTTCTTGGATGCTGTAATTTCCTTTTCAGTGTCCTAACCTAAACGATCACGAGTCCTCCAAACCCCCGTATGTGGAAGGCTTAACTTACCACAACAGAAATATACGAGGCAACGGGTATGTCACAGATATAGATGCTTCATTTCTTATATTCATGAGTTTTCGTTGATTTTTTTATACAGGGTGCCAAGTCCGTCTACTCTGCCGTCAATCAGAAAACTTTACATAGGTCACATGACGCGCACTTATAAGGGACCTATATAAGTCTTGAAGGATCGGAGGTAGTATTTACAGTTAAAATATATCAAAAGCAAATATTTTTTTACACACGCTGCGCGACCATGTTATTATTCCAAATGCGGAACAGCCAGATCCTGATTTTGCAGTGACCAAATGGTGAAAGCTCACTCCAGAACTGGATATTGTTCATTCGGTTCAACATTTCTGCACTTCTAGTTTCCCAATTTCGTGATGCATTCTGCTTCTTGTTAAGAAGTCCCTCTCTGTCCTTATTCCTAAAAATACATACTTTTATACAATGTACTTTTCTGTACATTGCAGTCTACTTTCTTCTGATTTGAAATACATGGTTAGCGGGAAATAAGTTCCTCACTTCAGAGAGCTCTTGAGTGCGTTCTACCGCTCCAAATGAGACAAAATTTGTACAACAGAAAATTCAAATGATGTGCTTGTCATTTATTAAATAAAAAATATGCTCAATATGTTCCCCTTCATTTTGAGCACTCTGCTCTAATGGTGTCGTGTGCAATTAGAGGACATTTTGACAATGAGTTCTAAAATTTACTAACAATGAGTTCTGCGCAGGACAGCTTCGGTGCCATGTTCTGGAAATTTCGGCAGACTCGTTAGTCAGCCGTAGAAAACATGGTTTTGCGATTAGAACACATAGTTTAAAATTAAGGGAGGGGGCATATTGAGCAGTTTTAGTGCTACATGTTAAACATTCAGCACAAATTTTGTCTCATTTAGAGCAGTAGAACGCGCTCCGGAGCTCTTTGAAGTAGGGAACTTATTTCTCGCGAACTCTGTAAATAACAACCCGTACTGAAACCCATGTCTGACAATCCTGTCGGTTTTTGTAGAATGGAATTATTTTCATTCCATGACATCCCAAGTAAACAAATTTAAAATTTTGCTGCATGATCCTCTCATAAAATACAAACTTAATCAAAACCTCTCTTATCACTTTTTTTGAGTATTTTCTGGGCATTTTTTATTTCTTCCATAAGACACTTAAAGATATTTTATTTCGTTGATAAATTGAAGCATATATAGAAATAATTCTTTCAAAATCTAGATCAATCTTTTTAAGATCCAAGTGACAAAATTTTGAATCGAACCATATTACATCTTACTCCTATTTTATACGCTCCAAAATAAAAAATAACAAAACTCAGTACTTCATGTTTACAAGGTAATTTGAGTTTTTCGTAAATTTAAATTAGATTAAAAATCTCTCAATTCATTTATAGGAGTGGTATTTATCCAACAAGTTGAGTTTCATTATTTATGAAGATAAACTTTTAACAGATTTTTGAAAAAAGCCAAAATAGGCTTCCGTTTGAAGCGTTTTTGCAAGTTATTCCATCTTCTCACGCATTTGCAAATGAACGATGGTAAACACGGTATCAAACGATGATACGGATTCCAAACCCATTCAGAATAATTTAGGCGTTAAAGTAATTTCTGACAACGCTCATTTATATTAACTATCATTGAACAAACAGAACAAAACTCATTAAAAAAATTTTAACGCCATCGAGGAATTTCAACGCAATGACAAGTAATCTGGGAATACATTCCGAAATTCATATAAGAGACTTAAATACGTCGTCCAAGTCCTACACGTGTTTTGTGTCATACAACGGGTAAGGTATGCCGTAGAACTCTAGGAGGCAGTAGTTCGATTAAGTACGTCTCTCTATTCTATAGTACTTGCGTGCTCATGGTGACACACGCAAACTTATTTTTCGCATCAACGCGTTAAGCGAACATTTCTAGAAATCTCCGAAGTTGATTTCCACCTTCTCGTTCCAATCAAACAGAAAACTTTTACCTTCTCTCTCTCTCTTTCCTTTGCACGTCTTCCCAATCTTTCTCTCGAAGAGCTTCCACTTTGATTGGTGGTAGAAGGTTTCGTGGTCTCTTAGTGTGTATGTGTGTGTGTGGAAGGAATGTTATGGAAAACGGTCCGACATAGAGACAGGAATTTCAATTTTCCGGGCTGCTGCGTTCACACACACCAACTGATTTCCATCGCCCAACATCTGAACGAACCCAAAACCCTTTCCTTTATCCCGCGCGAAAAAATAAATAAATAAATAAAATATACACATATATACTTTTTTTTCTATATCAACCTTTTCTTGGTATCGTCCTGGTTGCGTAGTGTATCAAAGTACTTCGGGCACATCCCGGACCGGCGGCAGACAATAAAAGTGACGTTACATTTACTCCGTGGGGTTTCTATTGGTTTATTTGAATTCTGAGAAGAAATTCGATTTAATCTCTGCCGATGCCTTGCTTCTACTCGATAGACCATGCAACCGTGGAGCCAGAAAGCCCTGAGCTTTTCTTGAGATATATATCTTCCTGTTATTTACTGTTGTGAGTTTCATTTGCTGTCAGAGCGCAATTTCCAGGAGGTTGCGAGCACAATTGCCGAGGCAATTGGAATGCAAGTCAAGTGCTTGGAAATTTGAATTTCTTGTCTCATTGTTACTGTACTTAAGCCCTCTCTTCAGATCGAAAAATAGAAAATGTTTTGATAAATATTTTTTTGAGTTTAGGAGGAAAGTAAAAACTTTTCTACTTTTTGAAATCAAAATTTCCTTCTCATATGTATGAAAATGGCACACGATAAGGTGAGACCCAAACAAACACTTGTAAAGGAATGTAACGATGTAGCGAATATAACCCATCAAGTCAAAAGTTAGAATATCAGTAATATAATGCGTTCGTAATGTAAATTTTGAACGAAAATGTGAAAAAAATGCAAATATCACCAATAGAGGATTTGGAAAACATTTGGATTTGGAAAACTTTGCTTCATATGCTACTTTCGAATTTTCATAGAAAACATTTGTTTTCGATCAGAAAGTTATTCAGATATAGTGGCATATATAGGACGATGTGTTATCTAAGTTTAGAGTTTCATAGCCAATTATCAAGAACTAATTAATCATCTTAAAGGATTTCTATACTCAGTATGAAGTAAGATATTCTGAAATACGTAAAAGCTATAAAAACTCTTAAATCACTGATTCCAATCAATATCGAAAATGGGAGCGAAATTCCCGGATTCAAGTTTTGATGGACTTGTTTATGTTGCGCCATCTATTAAAAATATGTGGTACTTAATGCTGTGGAGTATCATTTAAGGCAGTGGTTCCCAAAGTGCGGATCATGCTAATGAACCGCGGGGATGGGGTCGCGAGAGATTCTCCAAAATAAAAACGTCGGAATTAGAAATTTACTTTCATTTTTACAAGGTAAGCAAAATTATTTTAAAACTAAAGAATATCTACTCAGCTGAGCAAACCAAACATGTATTATATGAGAGAGAGAGAGAGAGAGAGACAGAGAGATGCATTTTTCAAATTCTACATGCACAATAAACAATATATATCAAGTTACTACTTATACACGTTGACTCAAAAAGAATCATCCGATTACGAAATTATATATTTTTTTAAATTAAAAACACAGAAAATAAGTAATATAAAGGAGTAATGCCTACGTTTTATGAACAATATTATTAATGACGCAGTTTTTTGTTATGCAGTTATTTTGGTAAATAAGTGAAATGGTGTCCAGTTACTGTAAGTAACAAGCCGTGATACACTAAAACGAATGAGATTCTGATGTCACATGCAAGAGGCTAAGCTATGTTGGTAGTTTGGATTTCACAATGAAACAATTCTGCGAACTTAATATTGAAATAGAATTTGATTTTATTTATCATTGATTACACCCCCCCCCCCGGGAGTCACGTCATTGTGTATAATCTGTATTGTACACACGGGCAGACCGAGATAAATGAAGAGTATGGCACCTCGAACCAGGTCTCGCTGGTTATTGATTCGAGGTCGTCGTGGGTACTCAGTTTGTACTGAGAGGATTTGCAGCGTTCGATTTACTATTTTCTCTTATACATTTAGAGATGAATCGAGGTTGCATCAAACTGATTATCATTGATTCCGAAAATTAAAACCAAGACAGACGTCCTGAAGATAGTTTTCATTAGGCAAAACATGAAGTGTCCCAGAATTTTTTGATTGGAGAAGAGATGGAGAAAGCATTGAACTTTGTTTCCAAAACGGGAAACTTTGTATCGAGAAACATGATGAATGTATACTGTAACCTTCATCATTTGCCTATGTATCTATCTATATAAGTGTTACAGTGTGATCCCCATAGTTTCTTGTTGTTAATCAAAATTTATAAACAGGCCTCTCTTAATTCATGTCATAAAAGTGGCGACGCAACAATCATTACTAAAATCTGGGGAGAAATAAACGACAAAACTTTACCATGGATTGAAAACAATAGTATGAAAAAATATTTCGATTTGAAAGGGGGGGGGGCATTACTTGTCACTTTATAATATTTATTGCAGGAAGTCCGGGAACTTCCTGTACAGATAGTCTAATTGTATGTGGAGATCTTCATAGTTTCAAAGTGTATCATGACAACACAAACTAATTTCAGGGAATGTAACTTATTTTGAGGTTAAGGCCAATAAAACAGATTAGGATTATTTTTTCTAAGAAATAAGATGGTTTTCTTTTGAATGATGGTGGTGCTCTTTATGAAACAGTGTGGGATTATAAAATCTGAATTCGAAAAATTATGCTTCCCTCCCATTTTACTGCAGAAAATGTCATTAGTTTGAGTCAAGTTGAGCCTGAATTAATCCACACGTTAGTTCTATTAACAATTGATATTTTAGTAACATTTCTTCCTTTCTTCTCCAGTTACAAGGCAAAACCTGTTGACCTACATAGCCTGCATTAATTTCGTATAGGTAATTACAGCTTTACCACTCTGGAACTTTATATCGCTTAGCATTAAAGGCAATCCACACACACACATATAGATATATATTTGTCGGAATTATATTTTCTATCGTTACCACCACCGACCGATGATAACATCTCAAAAGGTCGGGAAGAGGCTAAAAAATGAATAAAGGAATATTTACAAAGATGTATCTGAAGGATCTTTATAAACGTGCTGATTTAATCATCTTTCTTCAGAAAAAGCCACTCCTTCATCTTCAATAAGTTATCGCACAGTAAGAATGACTAATAAAGTCGCATTCAATTGGTGTCTTGTCACCCATTTTGAATTGCAAATATCGTTTCCCTAGTATGTATAAGAGGTGCGTTAACCTAGCTTCATACATTTTAATGATGTTATGCTTTATGGCAACTGTCCTGTCATTTTTTCTTTGTGTTCCTTTCAATAACAACCTTTTTCTTGTTTTTTTCCTCCCTCAGGATATGGGTGTCGATATCCTGAATACGCGGAGCTTTTTTCCCCCACCATATATTATTTTACAATTTTTTTTGGCACTTTTTTTGGAGAAATGAAATCGGAAATAAAGATAACAAAAGACCTGGCAAGACAGATTTCATAAGAATCCACTTGGATGTATGTTTCTCTAAAAAAAGGATTTGCAGAGTTTTCTCAAGAATCATTCCGATTCAAAGCTTTTCGTCTTATATATTTAATAAGTTTGGCAGTCGAAAAGCCATTTCTATAGCTCAGAGGTCCAATTGGTATGTTTCAATAAATATTGAGTTGCCTATGTGAGAAAAAAGCCACATATCCTGCAAACTACGCCTAATTTAGTTGTAGGATTCATAAATAGAGATTCAAGAAAATATATTATTTTCCCTTTTCGAATCACGATAGAAAAATATTCCAGAAACCTTTTGCATCTTCTTTTCAAACATATTTATTCTATAACACCTTTTACTTCTCGTAGAATATTCGTTAGCTCAATTTCGTTATCAAGTATCTTAGAACCATTTCTTCTACAGACGAATTGATATGCAAATGATTGATATGGCTGAAATCACGGAATATATTATCTTTCGAAGATGTCTTTCTTATAGGAATGCTGATATTATTGTCCATATTTGCTGCATTGAAAGGAGTCATTCAAATGCAGTCATATTGTCTCAGCGTCAGAACTAATTTGACGTTTTCAATCTTAAAGGAGACTGATATTTTCTTCGTAAGAAATCACATACACAATGTCTCCAGATGCACATCTCTCATATATTAAATTTACATAATTTTTCATGGCGATCGGTTTCAGGATTTTAGAGAAAATATACGATTACCTGATTAGTTTGATCTGGTAAACATAACGTCACACTAATCTCGTGGTGAAACAAACCTATTGACCAAACAGATAAGTTGAAGATAGAGCTTCAAGTTTTGAACAAATCTGGTGACAGATAAAGAAAAAAATCTAGACTTCTTTTTATATAAACCGTGCTAAATGAAGAGAATACAGTATATTTTTTATTCTGACGCTTTGTGTACCCATAAATTACAGACTAAACAGCCGGTTAGTGACGATTCTTTGCTTGTTCTTTCAACGGGCAGACTGGTAATCTGGCATGATCACAACTTCAACCACAAAACTCGTTCCTCTTACAATTAACTAGTTTATTGAAAAGTCACCAACGAATAAGGCAAATGCACGAAAAATACAAAAACTCCTAATGCATTTTGACACACAATGGGGGTCGTCTTTAGAGGAAAAAATATATTACCACTAATCTCTCTCCACGCTGACCGAGTATCCCACTGGGGTTAAATACCAAATCTTAACTCTCGGTTGCTCAACGAAAACAAGTACGTCTGTTCACTTCAGACGTCGTGGTCAGAATGAAGCTGAGAGCCGGCGTGTGATAGTAATGCTGCGTCTTGATTGGACCCTTGCGGAATTTAGCTACCTGATTGAACTATTCAAATTTTCTTAGAATTTCCGTTCGCAATGAATTTAAGCTATGGCGTTGCGATCAGGGGTGTAGATTTATTATAGTTTATTGGTATATTTTTGAAGGCCCGAATATATGTTCCTTCGTAGAAATCTAAATCACAACTGTGGACTTGACTTTGTGAAAAACTCTAGCTTCCTGAAATTTAAATCTATAGCCCTCTTGCCAAGAGTGAGCGGCGATGGTCGATTTTCCACATTCCTGATTCTTGACACACTTCATTTAATCTTGCTTTTATGGATCTCCTTGTCTGTCCTATGTAAACAAGAGGGCAATTACCACATGGAATGTAGTAAATGCCCCATTGTTTATTCTGTGGTATAGCATATTTAGGGGACGTTAACCAAAGTTTTTAGTAGGCACACCTATGGTTTTCAGGCTAACCTTTTTGAGAATCGGTTTGATCTTCAGTGCGAGTATTGGATAGTAGGCTATGACTACACTTTTTTCGAGTGGCCTCTCTGTAATATTTCCTAAAGTTCCTCGTGCCGGTTTCAAGAATACTACTTATTTCGTCAACGATCTTAGTGTTGAACCTCCGTCTCATTAATTCCTAGTTCTAAGGCTTTAGTTTGCATTCCTGTCAGTTGGTTGCCAGTGAAATTAACTATTTTAGATTTATTGACTGATGGGGATACAGACAAGAAAACCGTATTAGATGTTAATTTAGGAAATTTCTTGATGAGGGTGTCCTGATGGAATTTTTACTCTTCCACAGTACGCCAGTATGAATTTTTCTCCAAGTTGGGAGAGAATGGAGAAGCACGGTGAAAGTCCTTGCATTGAGATGATTCTAAATGAGACAAATACAAGCGTTCCTCGACGGAGGCTAATGCACTTCTCAGATCTTGTACGAGGCACCGAAGTATAATATGTTTACTACGGATAAGGCCTTGTTTCCATGCGGGTTCTCTCTAACGAGCAGGAAAGAATCAAAAATTTCTGGGGGATCCCGACGACTTACAATTCGGCAGGTGCTCACGCTTCTTTCGTAGCTGCGAAAAGATCTTAAAAGTATTCATCATTCGGACCTATTGCCGTCTAAAACACGGAAGAGTAGATCAACTTTGCCCAAGAATATTAATGAATTAACCTATTCGTCGGTGACTTCTTAATATTTTTGGGCAAAGTCGATCTACTCTTCTATATCTAGTTTATTGTGATAGCTTGCTCACACATACAAAACCTATTATCGGATAATATCTGGACAGCCAAACAGCCAAACACCTTTCAAGTCATGATACAAGCATGGGCGATTTCTTGTACTTTACTAAAATATCGTGACACCTAATAAACAACGAGGCTAACGCGCAGACTTTCGTTTCGACGCTGCTGGATCTAACTCCTGGATTGATCACAGAAGTATGCACCCAATTAGTTTAAAACAATAACTACTACTAAAATCAACCCTAATGTTCATAAAATAATTTGGGCGAGATAATACAAATTAGAAAGACATGCGCTTAATGCAACGTAGAACGTATAATGGTTTCGCGAGTGTGGAACAGACTCAGTCTTTTCAGGTTCTTTCTTGAGGAGAGAGATACTACTATATCTTTAAAATCACACCAAGACACATCCACGTCTACAGCAAAAATTCTCACTGCAAGCAACTAGTATACCAGTCTTTCGTGGTGAACTAGCTCTCGCATAAAATGGCCCAGAGGCAACGAAAATGATAATATCGACCTGAATCCCATTAGAAATTTTATGCTTTTCCCGAAATAAATATTTCAAGGATAATAATCCCATGGCTTGGATTCTGAAACATAGTCATAAAAAACTTTAATTTAAGCTAAATTTAGATGTAGTGTAAAATAAAATTTTAAACAAAACAAATCGTATAATGCAAAAAACAAATATATTACCTTCAAACATATTTAAAGAAGGAATGTCTGATTAAATCTCCATGATCATACTTTAATACATTCATGGGAAAAATTATCCATGATCTATTAAAAATAAATAGGTTACTTTTTTTAAAATATCAGTCAATATAATTACTCTGAACTTCTGAGATATCGAGCATAATATGAAGGATTCCATCTCTAATATTTATTATTCTATAAATATTTTATCCGTTTCGATAAGATTTTAAATCGTTATTAATAGTATATAGAAAATAGGAAAAAGGGAAGAAAAGGGATCTTCATCATGTTGTTGAATATTGCCTTCACGTCATCGCGTTCCCCATTTTATTTGGTATTTGAAGGAATCTTTATTTACTTTCAATGAATAATATATTTTGGCTCATTCCTCTTTTTAAAGAGGTTCCCGTTTTCCTCTAACAACGTTTAAAACTAATACGATCTCTAAGAGAATTAGGCGGGTTTTTAAGGAAATTTATGGCTTTTAATTTCCCCGGTATATGGCTCAGGACGTCTCGTTTTATGATTTATAGTTGTTATGTAGGTAAAGGAAGACGTTTTATCACCATAGAAAAATACCAACTTCATTTCCGTGTGTCATCTGGGAAGTTATTCATTAAAAAAATAACAGTTTTCTCCGCGGTTTTTTTTTTCTGTCTTTCAGAGATATAAAGGATCGGTTATAGCATTCTAATAATAATAAAAAATGTTAAAATATTTGTCGTCTATGAATTTGTGTTTTTCCACTGCCTATAAGCCATATCTTCCATAATAAATAAGGGCAATACTCTTCTTTTAAATGACAAAAAAAAGTCTTTAGGGAAAAGAAATTCAATTTTTTTTCTTGTTTCTTTTATACATTCTTTTGAGAAAAACGTTTTAGTAACTACACGCAAACATATTCTTCGAACTCGGTAATTCTGGTGCATTATAGATTTCTGAGGCATTAGACATCAATATGGCATCAAAACAATCGTGATAACACATGGGTTTCATTAGAAGGTACCGGTGTTCTCCATCATTTGAATAAGTCTAGTCTATTTTACGGCTAACTGAATGTTAGTTTGAATAACTTTTTTATATAGCATAAATCATCGTTTCTCAACCTATTTTCCACGGTCCAGAGGTGGTTCTCAGGCAGACTTGATAATTTAATTCTAATATGGTGAAAAATTATTCAATTATGATACTGATATATTAGTATTATCCTGCTTTTGGGTAAAATAAAGAAAAGTCCATATTTTATCGACAAAAATACCAGAAATTGCGAGCCTATATACGAGAATATAGCTAACTGTTGCCAAAACATGCAATTCTCAATAAAATTGCTGAAATCAGTGAAATTTAAGTCAATGTACTTCACTGAAAAATATTAAAAACTGGTGATCAAATTTCATAATAATAATGAAGAAAATATGGGAAAATTGGGCCCGTGATCGGGCAAAATACAGAACATTCCAATTGTCGCCAAAAAAAACGTTGCCACAAGTTTTCAAACTCCCCAAATATTGCTAAAATAAACTGCAGTTGAAGATAAATAAAAAGTTACCGAAATAAAAAAAAACGTTGAATTACGTGTGAAATGAATACAAAAATTTATATACGTCATAATTATCACAATATAGTTTATACGTTATGAAAGACATTTATAATACTTTAAAAAGATAACAATAAAACGAGCTTCGTAGAAAAAAAAACGAGACAATTGTACAAACCAGTGGCAGGAGTGTCCCGTAATATACGGTCATATAGTCCGTCGAAAATTTTCGGGCATTTTATTGGTCCTCGGATACAAAAAGGTTGAGAAACACCGGTATAAACCAAAGAAAATGTCCATAATAGAAAATCAGTAAATCTCACAGTATGAAATGTATTTGTTGGACCAGACAAGCACGAATTTTCTATGAAACGTGAATCACACACACACACCCAGATAACGTTTTCTGTAACGTTGTGCATGTATGTATGTATACGTAAACATGCTGCCTCAGATCTATCTTGGGGATGGTCTTCATTTTTATTCTCCGTTCCCCGAGTATTTGCGAGCGTGAGCGATGACATTTAATCAGAATTTCTCTTCACTTCCGGTAATCAACCGAATGCAGAACACGTGTAGTCATTTGCTTCGCTTGAAGAGTAGCCAAGATGGCGTGTTGTTGAACCATTACATGTTGGCAGATTGAATTTGTTGGTACTCTTCAGCACATGGCACGCAAATTCAGCGGCGAAAAATCGCGTTGCTTCCTTCATTTTCAACAGCAACGCATCAAATATTTCATGAGCTTTTCTAAAGGCGGTTATGAATTCTGGCGAATGTCTAAGATCTCGTTTATAATGCGAAGAGACACTCTGTACTGATCTATAGAGAAAAAATATGTAGAGTTGGCTTGATATGAAATATTGGTGTTGGAAATCTAGGGTAATGTGTACTTGATACGGTTTGGTCGCAGAAGTTTAAGGACAAGGCGTTTCGCGGAATTATTTTAATTTATTCTTCACAATAGCAGTGATTACAAATTTGACAAATTTCACTTTATTGCCGCAGTCGCACTTAATACCATGGGGCAAATCCCAGCCTAGAACAGGTGATGTGTGAGACAAAGGTTAGTGTCCAACCTTTTTTTTTGCCATGCCCTACCTTATCATCTAGTTAAAATCCTGATGCCCCCATAAGAGACACATGAGAAAGGGGCAAGACGATCGAAAATAGAAAAAAAAAATTGTGAGAAAGTTGAAACATATATTAAAGTTTATTGAAACCCGCATTTTTTTTATAGATTTATTTTTAAAAAAATCTGCAAATGCTGTTTTAATCAAGTCCTGCAAATTTAAACGCTTTTTTTGAAGGTTAAGAACTCAAAATTTTCTTGGAGAAATTATCTGCGATCCTCTCAAATCTCAAATTAGCCTGTGTTTTTCTCTTCCCCCGAAAAGTAGATCCTACTTACACCCCGTCCCCTTTCCGTGATATATACAGTCAAAGGCGTCGACATAAAGAAAACATTGAGGTGGCTGAAAGCTGCTAGATGTCCCGTATATACAGAACTCAAACCCTTATGCAGTGGTGGAATGCATTGTATGTTCAGTAATTATTTGGGGGGGGGGGTGGAGGGCTCCGACTCTTCGTAAAATTTATTGGGTTGTCTCAGACAGCCTCAGCGCCCAAGTTCCGGTGCTTATATATGCAGTAGAACCTCTCAATAACGGGCACCCATGGGACTGAAAATGTTGTCCGTCAATGGATAGCAAAACACACTGAAGCCTGTTGATATAATTAAAAAGAGCGTCCGTTGTTGGGAGGGGTCCGTTAAAAGGGAGAGTCCGTTAAGGGAGGTTTTACTCTGTAGTTCTAATTATTTAAAAAGGGATCTCCTATCCATGTGGAGGAAGCTTAAAAGACTATTAACTTGGTTTGAAGCAGGTGGTGTAATTTTCAGTTCTCAACTTTTGAGATAGTGCGGGACAAAAAAAAGAAGACCAATGGAAACCAATTATACTGTGGTATCTCTATTATTTACATCTATATAAATTCCAGTTAGATCTGAAGAACCGATTTGATTTGTTATATAACATCACTGAAGATGGACAAGGTGTCACCACGACACCTATTTAACCACAACAAAAATTTAACCACTACCCTAAAAGAAGTAGCAAAAGAAATCACAAGAAGTCAAAAGAAGAAGAAACAAAGAAACTTTTGAAAGACCGGACGGAGAGAATTTCAGATTCAGAAGAATGACCCTAAATCAAAAGTGGAACACGCAAAACTTTGTAAGACGGTACGAAAGCGGATTACAGAAGATGTCAGGAAGTTAAATTGCTATATTGTAAAGAAAGCACTGGAAGATAATAGGAGTTTAAAATCGGCAAAGAAAACTGTGTTGGGAGAATGAAAATGTTTGCACAGGAAAAATGGAAAATTTTTTAAAGATGGGCAATTTTTAAAGGAAAGATGGAACCATCACATTAGATGGACATGAAATTAGTAGTATTGTTGAGGAATTTTATAATACTCTATTCAAACATGTGAAGAAAGGGATCGGAAGAGAGGAAGGGGAAGAGGAAGAAAAGAAAATGGAGCATAATTTGCACAAGTCCGCACCTGTGCTGAAAGAAGAAATCTGCAAGGCTATGAGATGCATGAAAAAAGGGCAATTACCAGATGAAGATGGGATTTCAATAGACATTGTTAAAGAAGTAGGAGAAGAATTTGCCAGTATACTAGCTGCTTTGTTCACAAACTGTCTCACAAATCTGATGTGCCATAAGATTGGAATAACGCAATGATGGTTCGTCTTTACAAAAGAGCGAAAAAAATTATATCAAAAATTATCGACCAATCAGTCTCTTATCAGTAATTTATTTTATTTTTCACCAAAGTGCTGACATAGAGACTTGAATCAACATTGGACGAAGCCCAACCAAAAGAATAGGCAGGTTTTCGAAGTGGATTTAGTACAATGGATCACATCCAAACAATCAGGGAACTCATAGAGAGACACAAGGTATACCAAGCTCTAAATGTAATTAGGATCGAGAAGACACATCAATATCGTTAAGAAAATATGGGACAAAGCAACTGCAACCATTCGTTTGGATGAAGGAGAATCAAAAATTAAACTTTGAAAAGGTGTCCGACAGGGTGATACTATCTCACCAAAACTCTTTACCACTGTTTGAGAAGAAGTATTCAGAAAACTGGATTGGGATGAGAAAGGACTGGAAATAAATGGAGAATTTCTCAACCATTTGCGTTTTGCCGACAATATTGTTATTATCAGCAGTAATCCAGAAGAACCAGAAGTAATGATACAAGAATTGACGAAGGCAAGTATTCAGGTGGGCTTGAAAATAACTCTGTAAAAGACTAAAGTTATGTTCACCTCCTTTGCTTTGAAGAAGTCAATCTTGTTCAACAACACAGAGTAGAAGTAGAAAGCTACGTATACCTGGGACAAGAAATTATCATGAACAACAGAATCATTAATGAAATAAACAGAAGGATCTAGATCGGATGGAACTTTTGACGAAAACTAATTCTGAAGAGCCACATGCCATTATGCCTTAAAATAAAAGTGTGAAAAGAAAAGTGTTTAACCAGTGTGTGCTACCAGCACTGACTTATGGAGCTGAAACAGGCACTCACAAGCAAGATGATACAAAGGCTACAGACAACACAAAGGAGAATGGAAAGATGTATGTTATTCATCACAAGGAGAGACAGAAAACGAATCACTTGGATAAGGAAGGAGACAAAAAAGTATGATATCATGGAAAGAATTAAACGTTTAAAATGGAAATGGGCTGGGCATATTGTAAGAAGACAGGACAAAAGATGGACCACGAGCATTCTGGATTGGATCCCCGTGATGTTAAACGTAAGAGAAGGCGTACCTACGCAAGATGGATCGACGAGATCAGAAAAGTGGCTGGAGTCAACTGACAGAGTAAAATGTAAAGTTTTTAGAGGAGACCTTCATCTAGCAGTGGATTGAAAATGATTGACGATAATGAGGATGATGATTAGGGTTTTCGGGTTAAATTAAAGGTTTAAAAGGAAATTACTGTTGCAACACATTAATACTGAAAATGAAATATGAAATATTTAAAAACAAATAAATGGGGATATTTGTTTAAAATGTACTTAATCTTCCATAGCTATAGCATAGCATTGCTTGGGGAAAGAGATGGGGGGGGGGGTTAGAGAAGGGGGGTTGGAGAAAGAAACGTGGAATGGAACCGGCTTTCAGTTCGTAATTCAGTTGAAATTCTGCAGCAGCTCCACTTTCATAATATAGAAAATATTTTACTTATTTCTATGTAACGATTTTTACTTATTTTTCATAAATTTCGATTTTTCCTATCCCGGTTAACAAGATAGTACCGGAAGATAAGAAGAAGAACTATAGACTGTGCTGTTTTTACTCAATTTCCCGGGATTTGAATATTTTTTAGCAGCGCCGTGTGAGAGAGAACGGGCAACTTTACTCGTTCAAGTTAACTCAACTCTCAAGTTGAGGGAACTCGAGTTCGATTTTAGTTTATCCGTGTGAGGAGAGCCTAAACTGTACTAGCAACACTTCCAACTACGAAATCCTAATACTGTTTTCGCGAAGTGGAAACTCGAGAGATGAATGAAGGAGATAAGATTTGAAAAAAGGGCATGGTGTAATACTTAATACTTAAAAACTTATCCTTTTTGTCATTTTCGTATAAACACCTGCAAGTGATTGAGAGCGGAAGTTTTATGGGTTATGCTGCTCAATTTCATGAAACCATTCCTTGGGAAAATTTGTCGTTCACAACTGACCCCCTGTTGTTTTAAGCCAGTGTTTTTCCCAAAGTGGGCACTATCATCCCCGGTGGGCGATGTAATGGTCCGGGGGGGGGGGGCGATAGGAGCTCGAGTAGAACATAGGATTCTATGGGTTCGTTTGAGTCGGGGGGGCGATGAGAGAAAAAAATTTCTGATGAAGGGGGCGATGGAACAAAAAGTTTTGGAAACCATGTTGTAGGCAATGCTATCCTAAAATAAAAGATCGATTGCGAAGGGGGGGGGGGGGTTGCTTTTTTTTTTTACTTTCAAGTGGGATGACCACTGACCACGATCGCCTTTCAATCTGAAGGTCTTTAAATCCCAAAAAAACTGTAATAAAGAAAAGGGGGGGGAAACCCCTTTATAAGTTGAAGCTACAAATCACGAACGTTTAGACGCAGTTTAAAACACAGTGTTCTCGAATGCTTATTCTCTGTGTTAGTGGGCATGAGCTACTTATATTTATCAGTAGTGATTAAGAGTGATGTATAAGCATGTGACCAGTGTAATTGGAATGAAGCCATCTTAGTGCTGCATAGGTAAGTTGTAATTCAAACTATACAAAAGGTAAGACATTCTTTTTTTTTGCCTTTGCTAACTGTGGAAAAATTAGAGAAAATATAAATTTCATGCTACGTAAATTTAATTTAATGTGCAATAAGAAAAATTGGAAATCGTATAAATTTTGTGGATTCTGGCCAAACTGCAATTAAATTCAGGACATGATGCCAGTGTCGCCACCAAGAGAGTCGAGTGTACAAGCACGAGTGCCAATTCACCCTTTAACGCAAAGATTTGTAAACATTCTATGTTTAACTCATTGCTGGATTAAAACGTTTGAAGGCCCTAAGCACTTGAATGGTTTTTGTGCCCCTTCCCATGAATAAAACTTTTTATATTATTTAATATCGAATCTATAAAGAAAAAAAAAGAACAATAAATGAAATTTTAAGGCAGAATTAAGATTTGAATATTTTCAAGAACAGACATAAAAAAAAGAGGAGGAGAGACTTTCAACTTGCAAATCATTGCTAATATCTGGGTCAGTTTTGTTTATTTTCGGGATATCTTTAGAAGAGAGAGAGAGAGAGAGAGTTTTTGGAATTTTTCTTTCACATTTTTACCAAAAAAGATAGACCTTAAATTTTTAGACTATATTTCCTTCAAAATATTTTAAAAACATTTAAAGATATTTTCTCTCATCGAGTGCTTGTTAGGATTTCACAAAGTGGCTTCAAATGCGACCAATGAATCTTGGCATGACCGATATTACATTATTTTTGGTGAACCATATAACCATTGGGTACCTGTTCTAGCTGCGTTTTCGAGTTGCAATCCGTTAGCATTTGTTTTTACTTCTACGGTAGATGGAACTGAAGCGTCTTCATACCTATATTCTAGATCGAACTACAGAAAGGTGGCTTTAGGCCGGGATCAGTCCAGGAAATCTGCTAGTTGACATTGAAGAATCGGGATTCGATCGCAGACTTGCACAATCAGAGGCGATCTTCCTAACCACTAGACTGCCAGGCTACAATTTTTGACGCATTTCATCTGTCTGGGAACATAGCAGCGAGTTTTCGGGGTTATTTTACTAGTGCGCCTTATAAGCCAGAGGCATCGAAACTGTCTCGCACGGGTAATAATAATTAACTATAACAGATAAAACCCCTGAAAAACCATGCAGTTGATCCGCTAATGACTCAGATTTGAGCATTTTTAAGTTCACGTTCTTATTCTGTAGAACTTGGCTGACTCTTAAATTTGTCATTTTTGTATTGATTTAGTATTTATCATATATTGGTTGGGGATGATAATGATTTTGTTTTATTAATACGTGGGTCTCACCCGGACACATCCCGAGGACCTCGTTACAAGTAGATCTGTTTACAATTTGCGAGAGTTTGTATGCAAATTGTTAGGCAGGAATTTTTTTAGCTGGTAGAGATGGCCTCTCAAAAAAATCAGTTTGCGAAAGAGCCACGATGCTGTTAAAATAGCTCTAGCTAACTTTATAGAAATTGCACGAAATCTCATTCCAAAACCTCAGCATTAGCGTGATTTCTAGTTTTCAATAATGTTAGTTTTTCTGTATTTGTCCTATCATTTGATTATCTTCAAGTATACAATCATTCGAAAATTTTAGGATTTTCTGCCGCATGCTTGATGCTGTAGAAAGTTGTGCATATAAAAAAAACTAGAATCTTTTTTATGGTGCCCCATTTTTTTTTAATGCCCTAAGCACGTGCTTTTCAGTGGCGTCGGAGCCGGGGGTGCTGTGGGTGCTCGAGCATCCACGGAAGTATGTAGAACGAGTCCGAGCACCCACAGAATTGATTCGAAAATCGAAATTTCCTACATGAATATCAAGACGGGCACCCACAGGTTCGAAACACTTCCGACGCCCCTGCTTATTTTGCTTAATGGTTAATCCGGCCGTAGTTTAACTGGAATGTCGTGAAAACGTCGTGTAATTGACGTTGTATGGCATATAAATGAAATGTTCAACTTTAAAAAGTATAAAGAGTAATCGATGCTGAAAATAACGTTGTATAAATGAAGGGAGTCGTGTAAACGGGATTTAACGCTAAATAAGTGATTTCGGGAATTCCCGAGAATTCTCGGGAAATACGATTTCCCGTTCCCGATGGCTTCAAAATGTAGCGAATTTGGAAACCCTAATGATGATCTCTCAAGACCTCTTAGTGAAATTGGGAGCCCTATATTATTGGAGAATTTTATTCATTCTGAGATCATCGTGTGTGTGTGTGTGTGTTACCTCAAGTACGATTTTCATTCCATCTGAAAATACTCTTTCATTAAACATTACAACGAGAGACGGGTAGCACAATTCCATTATGTACATAGGTTTTAACATGGGATACGCTCATTGGCGAAGATCACAATGACGTCATTTAAGATCGAGGGAAATTCTAACTCCGAACCTTTCTCGTGACGTACTAGCCGAAGAGCCGAACATTAACGAGTCGGAGCTATGGCTGTTACGTTTGGCAACTTATCGCCAAACACCAGGATTCATTAAAGATCACGATATAATATTACAAAGACATAAAATTTTACAGCAACATAATATAATTATCATAATAATCATATACAATATAATATCACAACTCAAAAAAACATGCTTCCGACTACTTTATTAATAAATGCCCCTGTAGCGCAAACGGCTTCGCCACCACACCGCTTCGCTCCTCCGGCCGTTACAGGGGCCCCTGCCCCCGGACTGAAATTATCAACTATGTTGTCACCACAACCGGAAATATGGCAAAACTTGAAAGTTGAAACAAGATATTCCAAAAACAGAACGCGGGTAAAACTATTAGAAAAAGAATTCGAGTGGGATTACATTGAAATTCGAACCCGCAACTTTCAATACACAAACCCCGTACTCTAATCATTACACCAACTGGCACACTCCGATTGCATCTAAAATTAGATATATGTACTATTAAACGTTGCCAGGCAGTATATTGGCGCCAACCAACAGTCGCCGGAAAAACGCGCCAATAAATATGTCGCGCATGCGCATTACATCGAGTTCCGAAGTCAAGATCGGGTGTGACGATTTAGTGACGTAATAGTGATCTTAGCCAATGAGGCGCATCCCATGTTAAAAATCCTATGTACGGTATGGAATTACGCAGACGGGTGGTAGGTGTGGCGTAGTGATGATGTTCGTGTTTTACGTCCCGCGATTCCTGGTACGAACAAAAAAAATCATTTTCGTTAGTTTTCTCTGTCACTTTTCTTCGGGCGAGGTTGATAGCAAAAGACTGGTTCCTTGTTTTCGGAGAACTTTGATGTTTTGAGAGACAGGATAGTGTAAGTTTTCAAAGACCGGTTGAAATCAGTCCAGTGGTAAGTCAATGGGAAGAATTTACTATGAAGCTGTCCTCTGTTTTGTATTGTTGGAAAAGGGCGTGTTTGTACATCGTGCCACCTATGGTTCACGGATAGCGTGCGTAACATTTATCGTGAAAAGAAAAAAAATTCAGAAAGTATAAAAGTGGACGAGGTGACCTGTTATTGTTTACTGATAAAAAAAATGTTGAAGGAGACGATAAGGAATAGTAAAAGTAAGTTGAATCTAGGTTGGCAGCTAACATTTCGCTCTAACCCAAAATCGTTTCTTAGATACGTCAATAATGAATATTAATTTCTGACATAATTGGCTTCCCTCTCGAGAGGAGTGTCGTCCGAGCAATGTAGGCATGTGTAGTGTATTCAATGACTTTTTCCCGTCAGTTTGTAACAGAAAAATTATATTCAAGTGGAAGATGTGGAGGGCCTAAATCTTCTAAAAAATGTATGCGCAGGCAAACAACCAAAATCAGATGATATCTATCCTTGAGTCCCCTCAGGAAATGTGCTAATGAATTGTTGGGGTCAGTCGCACCGATTTACAGGAGTAGTGCTGCTGAAGGTATCGTCCCAAAAGATTCAATGCTTGAAATGTGGTTCCGATATTTAAAAAAAGGGCAGTAGTGAAGCTGTGTCCAAATTCCGTCCAGTGAGTTTGACTCGCTCCCTCTCGAAACTTTATTATGAGAAAGCAATTGGTGAAGTGGATAGACGAGAATAATGTATTGTCAGATAATCAGCATGAGTTCTGGAAATGCCTAACTTTTTATCTTTTGCTCCCAACAAGGATGGTGTTGATGTCAACTTTCGCTTTTCTTTTCTCGTGTATTTCTTATTATTATTATGTCTCTCTCCCTCTCTCAGGGGAGAAATGTAAGAGTGTATGCAACAACCCTCCAGTGGGAGGTTGTCTTATGTAATCCCCCAGCGTTTTTCAGTCACGCATTATTGAATCACCCTTCTCACAGAATTAAAATTTGTTGAGTTTAAAAACACGGGTGTGTGTTTGAGTTCATGGTATTGACCAAGTTCAGAAAGGGGAAACCGTGTGTAACTAACGTCCTTTGCTTCTATGTTTCCGTGACCAAGGCTTTGGGTAAGGGCAAAAATGTTGATGTTGGTTGTCTTCATTTCCAGAAGGCATTCGATCGAGTCCAACATGGTAAACTCTTGAAGCGTTTACACGAGATTGGGATTGGGGGCAACTAGCTCAATTGGATAGAATCGTGGTTGAGAGATAGGTAAAAACGGGATATGGTGAACGGGGAATTCTCTTATTGGACAGGAAAATACAATAAGAATAATAAAATTAATTAGAAAAAAAAGAACGAAAAGTATACAAATTTATTCGGGGGGGGGGGTGAAATTAACAATAGAAAGCGGGACTGGGGGGAAGAAAATCAGTTGATCATTTTTGTCGCACCATGGTAATTTTCTGCACACGAGGGCTAATTAGACCGGGACCTACAATTTATTGCCGATTCCGAACGGCAGGCTTGTTTTTTATAGTCATCGAGAGATTGGTGCACGAACCCCTCGATGGGGGACCCCCTGCGGTAGCAATTTTTTGCTGCAGTCAAATCGCCGTTTTTTGTTGTACCCCTGTGTCAGGAAAGTTTTCTGATACGGGGATGAAAATAACAGATAGTGTATTCATAGCGTACTGAAACCATAAGTTGTATATTTTATGGGAATTGTGTAATATTTTATCATTTATAAATATATATATATATTGTTTCTAGTTATTGTAATTGTAATATAATTGGGTTGCTGTACTCGCTGGCGTAGGGTGCGGCCCTCTGAGGGTACCAGCTCTGAGGGGGTGACAAAAAAATGCCGGTCTTATATTAATGCGCTTTTTTGTTACAGAAAATCACATGTCAAAATAATTTACGTGGGCCTTTAAAATCGCTAATAGCAGAACATTGCGGGTGAACGATGTGCTGCTGTAATGAATTCGTATTATTGTTTAGTGCGTGGGGTGGAAGGGGTGTTCTGTCGCGTTTTTTTTTAACTGTGAACGCGTTTTTTTGCTCAAGTAAACAAACTGGTCCTGGTGATTCATCGTCTCATCCCTGCCACAAATATCATTCCCAAAAGTCGTTCGGCGCAACAAGTTGATATTTTTAACCCGATCACATCATTGTACTGTAGTGGTGGGTTGGTAAGATACGGAGTTAAAGATGGGTAGAGTTCAGGCTACAATGGTACAAACCCACCCACCTCCAGATAATTACACTTGGCCGCTGTGGTGGTCGAGTGGTTATAGTGACGGACTCGCGATGCGAGGATCCGGGTTCGAACCCCACAGTGGTGGTCAGCTGAAGTTGGTTTTCTGTGGTTCCCAACTTCAAGGCGTAAATGCGAGCCGATCTCCCCGTTAAAAAGTCTCGCCACAGAGAGCAACAGTCCTACAACGATAAATCATTCAATCATAACACTTCACTCATAGTTAGAAAAACTGGTTGCAGATGGCAGCACTACACATAACAAGCATTACAGAGAAACAAAAACTTCACGTCAGGTTTCACTACACGTACACGCACATTCCCGCATGTACCGATTCGTTGGGGGTTGCGTGTGTGGTGTAGCAATAGTAGGTAGGGCCCCCAAAAAATGCCTCGGGGATCCATGATGTTCTTAAGTCAGCCATCTCGTTGGGCAATTTGCCTGTTGTGGCGTTGTATTTGTATTTGTATAATAATACTCGTATAGTCGGTGCGGAAACGTTTTATACAGTGGGGGTGTGTGGGTATTGTCCGGTCTAGAACCGACCATAAACTAAACAAGTATGTCTATACTCGTTATAATATAGCACGTTAGTGGTCATTCAAGCATTATGTCAGCATCGATTGGGGGGGGAGGGGGTTTCCGATTTGCTTATAAGTGGGGGGGGGGGGTTTGGATTATGTTTACGTCATCAATCATCCTTCATTAAATAGTCTTAATGGCATCCTACTCGGTGCGTCAAAAACGAGAAAAAACCTTTCGCTAGTTTGTGGGCACCTGAACTAATTTTCTCCCTTTTGAGAAATCCCCTACAGAGCCACTTCAGTGATCTGTAAATGTTTCCCGAATCCAAGTTATCTGGAAATGAGTCCGGGCGCTCAAGTGCTGTGGAACCGATCACTCAAGTGATCCGTAATTATGCCACGGATCACTTAAGTAATCTGGGAATGGGCCGCGGGTAATTTGAGTGATGTAGAACCGCATTGGTGCTCTAAATCTGTGCCACATGTCACTCAAGGGATCTCTAAATGTGCAACGGATCGCTTAGGGTAGAGCGCGGTATACCGAACAGCGGGGAATTTAGAACACCGTTGTTCTCGGTCATTGTTTGGAACTAGAGGGGTCTGATTAGTGTTGAGCCTAGCGGCATCCACCGTGAACTCATTGAGCGGGCGATGTCTTTCTAGTTGTGTTATTGCGAGTGGTGTGTAAAAAAGTTTTTCGTAACTTTCGTTACAAAATTGGTGCTAATTTAGATAGGAGGTAAGTAAAATACGTTCGCGTTTAGAGTATTGAGCTTGGTATCATTTAGATTCCACGTTTCTTTAGCTATTTATTAAGTTGGAAGAAAGTTTGGTTGTTGTGTGCATTTTGTGGTTAGATTGAGAAATTGCCACGAGGTGTCGTTTGGAGCAATTCCGAACAGTGTGAGCTCTTACAAGAAAAAAGTTCTATGAAAACCTTCACTATAAAGTCAAATGTTTTGTGGTTTTTTAGTAGGTAATTAGACAGGGTATCTACCTATAGTAAATATTTTCATGAACTATAGCAAATAATTGAGTAATTAGAGATTTCCCCTTGAAATGTTCGGTATTTTCCCGCGATGTGGAACTGTAAGTGTTCTCTACAATATCAAACGTTATGTTCTGAAGAGATTTTCTTGCATAAAGAATCTTTTTAAATCACATAATATTTTTTCACGTTGCTTGGTTGTTTACGAACAATGAAGTGACTCACAAATTTTCCATCTAATCTCATTCGTAAAACAATTTATAGGAGTAGCTTAGAACCATCTATGAAAAAACGAAATACATGTTCTTTCATACAAACGTATAGAAGATATACGTACGTACTTACTACATAGTACAAATTCACTTTCAGCAATCGTAAATTTTCCATCAATCTCAAGATTCACCCAGTTTTCTTTCAAGATCGACAACGACAATATAGTGTAGTACCAATTCTATTGCTGTCATTAAGTCAACTAGACGATACATACAATGAAAAAGAACTATCCTACGACTTATGAATAAGTAATTGTTATTAATATTAATGGATGAGAAAAATGCATGCATACATAAAATATTAATGTCTGATTTTTTCTACCCGGACAAGTCGAACATACATGCATCTTTCCAGCACCATGTCCGGAACATTCCTTATCAAGATTTTTGTTTCTTTGCCTAACCGGGGACCCGGCCAATCAGCAAAGTGCCAAACCATTTACTAGAAAAGTTCCTTCCCCCCCCCCTATATTTTTTAAGCTCTTAAGTTACACTGAATAGAGTCCGTGGGATGTCATTAGGGAAAGCCAAATCCGTCTGGTGTATAGTGCAAAATACTGGGGGAAAAATGGGATAAAAATGTGTTTAGGAGAGAATAGAAGGTTGAAAAAAGAGATTTATATAGTAACAAAACTATCAGCATATTTTTCCTCCTGGACTCGAAATGATCTACTTTAGTTAAAAAAGGGAGAACTTTTAATGAGAGTACACAATAGGAGTAGATTCTGGCAAACTTGCCATGTAACGAGTTGTTCCCTCTTTCATACAAAGCACATCTGAACATTGCATTTATGTAGCAATATCCATTATTGTTTTTTTGTCACATTCTTCATTATACTGAGTATTATAAAGAAAAAACCATCCAGAGTGTCATTTGCTAAATGGAAAGGCTATTTTGAGGACTTGGTAATGCAGCCTGATTGATCAAAGCCCACACGACTTTAGTATGTTAAAGAACCGTGTGTTCGTTTTTTTCTCATTCTGGTATTGCGTGGTTATAATTGTACCGAATCACTCGGTTTTCACCATTTCTTTTTTACTTTTATATATATATTTCTTTAGGTGTTTGTGTGTGTAGCGTAGATCAGGGGGTGGTTGAATTTGCACGTGACTGTCTTAACGAAAAAAAAAAGTAATATCAAAATATTTTTTCTAGAGACTTTTGGCACGTCATTCATTTAATTTACTCTTTCTGGTAGTTGTTCAACAAGAATGTGCTTTCTATTATTATATTTTTTCCTCACGTGTTTAAAAATGATCTGGACTATTTGGACGAATTTGCCCCTTAATGTCTTCTAGACAGCTTTATCAACGCTAAAGCTTTATATGTGTGACCACTATGGAAAAAATAAAGATTGTTTAGTTGGGAATCTTCTGGAAATAAACTTTGCTGGGAGACTGATGACAGTATTTCATCTTTCAAGCAGATTAGTACACTATGGGTATCTCTTCCACTGTTTCAGAAAGAGAAATATTAATGTTCTCATCCCAATAAAGCCTTAAAATCCTGTTCGATAGTGATAGGCACTACTTCACCATACACCAACTCTGGCTATATCGCTATATTGCAATACTGCCATTAGTGAGATGGGTTGGAAGTGAAGGCGCTGTCTATCGGTGGTCGCCTCGAGTTCTTTAGGGAAAATATCTATATCCTCCCTTGGGTTCGAACCCGGGACCCTGACAACAACCTTCACGGTGGTAGACGAGCATCTTACCACCATGCCACTCGGGCACCAATCAGTGATAGGCACTGTCTCTAGTCCTTTTGGAGCATTACTTTGCATAACCGTCAACAATTGCTATTACATATTTTATTGCAAAGCATCATAAAACCTCTTACGTTGACAAGAAGTATTTAAAATACTTATGTAGTCTCTCCATAGTTTTTCTACTTTCTGAAACCGCATCCCGTCGTGTATATATTAAGTATAGCAAATGCCTTCAGGAATACGACATGTAGCTAAATTACGGCTAAGATTTCTCTGAACTATTTTGTCATTTGTTTATTATATATCAACTTCAAAAAAATTCTTTCCCTCGTGCAATAGAGAAGACTAATTCATTTTATTTTATTTATTTATTGTTTTATCTTTCCAGGATGAACAACACGTACAGGAAAGAGGAAGCAGTATTCATTACCTTCTCGTCGCTAGTGCGGCTTGTTTATGCTACCACAATGCCCTAGATTGTGGCTTCGTGTTTGATGATATGTCGGCAATCCGGGACAACAAAGATCTAAGACCAACAACGCCTCTGTCAAATTTGCTATGGAACGATTTTTGGGGTACACCTATTCATAAGGTACGAAGTAATTAGATCATATCCATGGCCAATTAATAATTTGGAATCGCTTTTGAAATTTCTAAATAATCTTCGTCTGCATGATCACGAATGAACCAAAATGACCAAAATGAGTTTAATGACCGAAGAGAGGCAAAATGTTAATGATCCCACTTGCATAGGTCTTGTTGAATATTTTTTCGTTTTAAAAGCAATTTCAATTTTCAGTCAAGTCTTAGAGTTAACTTAAACTCTTTAGATTCTTTATTAATCAGTTATAAATTTATACATCATTTATACAATTACATATTTCCTGTTGTGATCTATTCCATTAATATAGATGGCAGCATCTAATAGATCTATTTTGTGCTTGTTTATAATGTTCATCTTATTTAAGATTCCTGCCTGTGTTCTGTCTCTCCCTCTCTCGATTTCATTCGCAATCATGTAGCCAAAGTGTTAACATCTATTTCTTTCGCGTTTCTTACTTTATCAAGTGTGTATGTGTATTAAATGTAATCATTCAAAGAGTTCACTGCGTCTTCTATCGTCTTCCACTTGGACGTACATTTCAGTGAGTATGAAACTGGCGACAACTTATGAAAATGTTTACCAAACTAATGCTTGATGAGAGCTGTATGCCAGAGTTCGATACCTCAAATTCGGGAGTCTTTTGATTTATATATACAACAGTTGACTTTTTTCTTGGAAGCAAATAATGCGATAACCCTTCCTGAAAAGAAAAAGGCTGTTCTTCCAGCTGTGTGCGGAATAAAAACGCTAGGGACTTTGCAGTGCGTTGTGTCACCTCAACAAATTTCTGATATGAGTTTCGATAATATGCTCGAATACTGAAGAATAATTTCTGCCAAAAAATCCTCTGAAATGTATTGCAGATTTCAATTTCATAAGAGAGTATAGTTAAACAATTAGTCCGTAAATTTGTACGTTACCGAATTAAGAAAATTTGCTGAAAATTGTAATTTTCATGCTACTCTTGCTGAACGATTGCGCGATCAGTTGGTATGTGGATTACGAGATGAAGGAACTCAACAAACGTTACGCAGAGCCAAAATTGAATTTTGACGATGTTGTTGCCAAGTCCCTTGCAGCCGAAACTGCGTTCTCACAATCAAACCAAATTAATTCTCAAAATTCTCAGGTTTCTAATTCGGGAACTTCTGATTTCGTTGATTAAGTGAAGTGTAAAAAGAAATTTAATTCGAAACTAAAAAAATGTTTCAAAAGATGACGTTTATAATAACAGTTACGTATGTTATGGTTATGGTGGACGACATGATCGTTTCAATTGTCGTTTCAAATCAGCAACTTGCAGTCACTGTGGCAAGAAAGGGCATATATATATATATATATATATATATAACTGTATGTACGGCCAAGGGTATTGCGAAAAATAAAGCATACACACGAAATACACATGAAAATAAAACCGGAAATGAATATTCCAATTCTGTAATGTATGCCCATACTGAGTTGGCCTGTGACCTTGACGAGCGAAGGGAGGGTTCATTTTCCAAGGAGGGGAAACGGGGGTAAAAGGGAAGAAAAACTCACTAAAATAGTGCAAACGACGCGGACGGAACATACTAACCTGCTTCTTTTCCCTGCGACCTTTTTATCGAAAGAAGATAAACGGAAAAATGCAAATACACAAATATTTGGGTTTCTTATGGTTACAGTGAAAACTGTATTCAAAAATACAGTTTGGATTAGGTGCATTTGACCTATCGTGTATTTACTTCTGGATCCTCAATTTCCTCCCATTCGTCTCGAGGCAAGGAATGTTCCACTTGCAATAAAACCAAAAGTCAAGGTTGCTTTGAAAAAACTTCAGGAGAGAGGTGCAGGAGTTATTGAACCTATTTTAAACCCAAAGTGGTCAACTCCTGTTCCAGTTATTAAACAAGGTGACGTTAGATTATGTAGGGACTATAATATAAATCAGGTTAATCAGTTACTACCAAACCTGAAGCGTGGAGGATATTACGCCAAAGTGGTTTTAGCTCAAGCTTACTTACAGCTTCGTATAGACGAAACATCAGCTGAGGCAGGAAGATGTAAGTTCGAATATTGAGACCATATCTAGGAGAAAAATGAGTGCTGGAAAAATCATTAGCCAAGGAAGAAGAGTGATTTGGCATAAAATGAGAGAGAGAGAGAGAGAGAGGCCAAACTGTGTTTTGGTGGTTAGTTTATTTAAGTTTGTTGACGAATTCCAAAGAGTTCTTGATCGTAAAAGTGCTGTTGATGAAGAAAGTAAAAATGGATACAAGATGTCTGGCAAGTTTGTAAGAAGCAGTCCCAATGTTAGAGATATGCGTCTGTAAGGTATATCACACATAATTCTTGCTAATTCTTTTCGTAACTGGAACGACATATATCGTAGATCTTTGTCCGTTGCACTGCACACCTCTGAGAAGCAACGTCGTATTCATGTAAAAAAGCTCACCACTTGAAAAGAAGCATCTCCCAATTGTTCCTTCTGATCTGTTGCTAATCTTTCCATTGTTGATATCAAAGATGTCGCAGTTAATGCTCTAAAACTTTGTAACAGTTTTGCTATTCCTCGCAAACCTTCCCTCCCTAACTT
Source organism: Pholcus phalangioides (assembly GCF_987345545.1). NCBI lineage: Eukaryota > Metazoa > Arthropoda > Arachnida > Araneae > Pholcidae > Pholcus > Pholcus phalangioides. Next base: position 3,720,061 of record NW_028301610.1, on the reverse strand, counting down.
GATCACACCCGTGGAAAGAGCTTTGAAATACAGTGCCTTGTCATCTATTCAGAAAAATTTCATAAGACAACTCATTGTCGAAAGTGTACATTTCAATTCCAAGCCATTTTTTCGCAATTCAGTAAATCAGCCAATAATGTGGTGGGGAATCTTTGCAGCAACCCCGATATCACTGTGACCAAGGCTGACAAAAGTGACAAAATTGTTGTTAAATACAAATACAAGCCCACAACAGGCAAAATGCGCAACGAGGTGGATGAGAAAAAGTTGCCTATAACAATTATGGATGTCATATATTTCTAAAATATAGCAACCCAATTAAAAATGCAATCATAAAAACTAAAGACTATGCATACATGTTAAAATATTATATAATGACCATAAAAAATATTTATGGTATTATAAGTATGAATATCATCTCGATTTACCCCAATATGTTTATCGTATTTATTTTTAAACCTGTCAGTTGTGTTAGAATTTACTACATCCGGGAGTAGGCTGTTCCATTTATTAACAACCCTAATAGAGAAAATTTTCCTGTGTCACCACAATCTAGAATTGTCCCTTACCAATCGATACAGGTCTCCCCTTGTCAAAGCAGTCAATTGACGGCATACTAATGAGTATGGTCAATCCTATCCATCTCGTTGAAAATTTTGAACACTTCGATCATATCCCCCGACACCTGCGTTCTTCCAATGTAAACATAGGCCGACGTGAAATACAGTTTTTGTCTTCGACGTTTCGTTCGCAACTTTCTTCCTGCTTGAGTAGCCTTTTGCCCGCGTTACGCAATTCATGAAAATGTTCGGCACTCGTGCGAACGAAACGTCGGAAGACAAAAACTGTATTTCACGTCGGCCAAAAAACCCGAAAACTCTTAAATTTAATTCTAATTTACACGATGGCCCGAAAGCCTTTTTTGTTTCATTAAACATATTCATGTCTATCTTCGTAATTCAAGCCCCGTGTGCCAATAAGAACACGCGTAGCTCTTCTCTGCACCCTCGTTAATCAATTCTATGTCCCTCTGTAGGTATGGTCTCCAAAACCTTGAAGCATACTCCGGTCCAGGATGAACTAAACGTTGGTAAAGTGAAAGGGGATGACTTTAAGAGAAGGCGAAGAGACATTTTTGAAAATGAAACCGCGAGCATTCTATTCGTTTGATTGACCACTGTTGTACAATTTTCAGAAAAACTGAGACTCCCGTCAATTAAAATTCCCAAATCGGTGACACTAGTTGCATCCGGGATAGTGACACCCTTAAACTCGTAAGAGAAACGTGGGTTGTTCGAACCAAAATTAGCGTCCTTGTACTTGTCACCACTGAACGTCATGCTCCATGCCCATGCAGCAATCCTGCTTACGTTGGTCCGGAGCAACTCCCTATCCCTTTGATTCCCGACTACTCCCATTAACTTCACGTCATCTGCGAATTTGGTAGTAATCCCATCGATACCCTGATCGAGTTTATTGATAAAAAGTGAAAAATGTATGAAGCCAAAGACACTTCCTTGAGGAACTGCACTTGTGACGCCTATCCAATCAGAGAGTTCGCCGTTCACCATAACCCGTTGTGACCTATCTCTTAACCACGATTCTATTCAATTCAGCTAGTTGCCCCCCAATCTCATGTAAACGCTTCAAGAGTTTAACAATGTTGGACCCGATTGTATGCTTTCTGGAAATCAAGGCAACCAATATCTACAATTTATCAAATAGGTATAGAAGTAGTATTTGGAGTATTTTATACATGGTATTTGGCGTAAAAAAGTTTCATCACTTTCTGTATGGTTATTCATTCATTCGCTGTAGTTACTCACTATCAACTTCTCTTGGGAAGTTTCAATAGAAGTAAGCTCTTAAAAGGGATTTTATCTTCGTGAAATGCTAAGGTGGAGTTTTCTTCTAAACGCATAAGATTTTTCATTAATTCATATGCCGGAAATACATTTGTAATGCAGATGCCCTAAGCAGATTACCGAATGCAAAAGCTTCCGAATCCATGGTCACATCTCTATCGGAAGTGGTATTCATAGAAGAATTAGAAAATCCACCACTTCATGCTCTGGATGTCTCAAAAATGACTATTAGAGATCCAATTCTTTTTAGAGTGATAAATTGGGTGTTAAAAGGTTGGCCTGTTGAAAAGATGAATAATTCGCCGTTCCGAACGTATTTCATAAAGATAAATAAACTATCAAAGCATAAGAATTGTTTATTATGGGGATTAGAGTAATAGAGACAGTGCCAGGTCGATCAAGAGTTTTAACTGAATGTCGCGTATCCAGGCGTTGAACCAGCACCTCCTTGAGATAGAAGGCTTTCGCACGGATTGCCAAGTTCATCTGTAACGTCATTAGGACTACGTAACAAGTTTGCCACATTTTTAACTACAGCATCCTATTTTGTTTCTTCTTATTTTGGTGTAGAATCTTCCTGGTTGGCTCACAAATACCGCATGTGCTTGGATGTGGGGTATAGAAATCGTCAATTCTGAGCCCGATCGTTTTTTTTCCGCACAACGATGAAACTGGCACGAGCGGATAATTTTTTTCCCTGAATGTTTTGGGGGGAAAATGGACTACTTGCTGACTTCACGAGCAGCGTGCAAAGGCCATCTATCTCTAGGAGGTGCTCGTTCGTATGGTGGCCGGGCATGGATACTGATATCGAAAATTATATAAGAAGATTTGTGAACTGTCAACGGACAAAGCAAGCACCTCCTATAATTCCAATATATCCGTGAGAAATAACAACAAAGACTTGGTCCCGAGTTCACATAGATTTCGCTACTCTTGCTTTCAAGTTCAAAACTTCCTGATTCTGATTGACTCCAAACAGACTGAAGTACGACGAATGATATCAACTGCTACCACCAAAACCATCGATGTGCTGCGCGAGATTTTCACTACTTATGGTTTGCCGGATGTTGTAGTTTCCAATAGTGGACCTCAGCTCAGTAATGGCCTTCGCTATTTCTCCTAGAAAGCAATGGTATTCGTCAAACACTGATTGCTCTTTACAGACCATGTACAAATGATCAAATGATCAAGCAGAGAGAACTGCCAGATTGGTGAAGGACTCTCTAAAGTGCATCGTTTCGGGTTATTGAGGAGAGCGTCTTTCCGATTTTCAACTTCGTCAACACAACACGCCATCTTCAGCAACAGGAGCCAGTCCAGCAGAGCTGCTGATGGGAATAAGACTGACGACCGTCTTGGAACTGTCTTCATCCAGACTTGTTGGGTGATAGAAAATGGAAACAGTTGCAAGATGCTGTTAAAGAGCAAAACAACGAAAAGTGAGATGATTCGATGCCATAGATGATACCTAGGAAATTATAGCCAGGGTGCATCCAGGGTCCATTCCGGCTACCATCGTGAAATCAACCGGACCAGTGTCATACAAATCTATCACCGATAACGGGGATGTTATGTTGTCCGACGTCATGCCAACCAAATGGCGAATCGTTATCGAGATCCTACAAGATTTCCGGATCGAGTTCAATTCCTGAAGATGTGTCAACAAAGATTAGTGCAGAACCTTCAAATTCCTTGACTGCGAACGAGCAGATATCAAACGATAACGGAACTGTGACAACAAAGACTTCGATGCCGAAACGAATAATCACTAGAAACAAATACATACAAAAGGAAAATAAAAAACAACAACTTCGTATCGTTACAAAAAAGTCTCGCGATGATGAGGAGAGAGGAAAGAAAACAGAGAGAGCTTGTTTGAATTTACTCCACAGGCGTTTGGACGCAATTTTACGTCCTCGATCGTAAAATGGTTAAGATTGCTGTCTGTTCCGCTTCTCTCGCTCTCTCGATTTCATTCCCAATCTGTATGTGTGTTAAAGATACAAGTAATTTCGTCTTCTATCGTCTTCCATTCGGATGTACATTTCAGTGAATACGAAATTTCCCAGGAGACATGACATATTATTGATATTTAATGTACTAAAAACTATTTAACAACGTATTAAGGAAGCAATTTTTAAGAAATTTTTTTTTAAATTTAATAATATGTAATTCTACGGTTTTTTACTAGAACTTCAATAAACGTCAGTTGTGAGTCAGGTGAAAAGTTTTTTTCTTCTATAGTATAAAAAATACACATTATGGGTCTTTGGCTGCAATTTCCTGTAACTTGGTACCTATTTCCTTCCTCGTGAAAATTCTTTCATCCTTCCGACTTTATTTCGTTCGATAATCCATCATATTCTTCACCGGAACACTGTGGGGACATGATCACCTCATCGTTTTTGTCAGCTTTTTGCTTTTATTATGGAATCCTAATTTTGGTTTTTGGTAAACTAATCCTTTATCTTCTTACAGCAATTTTCTCATTTTTTCGTGATTTTGTTACAACAAATTTTGGCTCATTCAAGAAAAAGAATTATGTTCCACATTTAGAAAATTTTAAATTTATCGGTTTGAAACGGAAATTACAAAAACAGTAGGAATCATTGATTTATTTGTTCTATTTCATTGATATTTACAAGTCAGTTATGGAGAAAGAGATACGTATGTGTACGGACATATTAATTTCTCCACTTTTCGCAGGAACAAAGTCATAAGTCATATAGACCACTTTGCGTATGGACGTATCGACTGAATTATATGCTGCATGAGTTGAGACCTTTTGGATATCATGTGACGAACGTTGGGTTGCATGTGCTAGTATGTATCCTATACTTAAGGTAAGTTGATTCTACATGCTTTTCATCTCAATTCAATAAACAAAAATACAGATTAATCATACCATATCATTCTGATATAAAATTTAAAAAGAAACCCGTTGTGTAAAATAAATGTATATACCAGAGTAATTAGTCTTAAACAATGTAATGCGTCATAACATATTGATAATTTTCATATCTTCAACAGAGTGTGTCAGATGCTTGTCCAAGCTAATACGGCATTTGTGGCAGCCTTGCTATTTGCTATTCATCCCATTCATACGGAAGCGGTAAGTTTTATACTATCAAGGTATTCACTGGAATAGTTCGACCTATTTTGAACACCATCAATAATAAAGAGAAATTCAACTGTAGTACAAGTATTGCACATTTTTGAATATGGTATTCGTACTGCAATTGTTGAAAACGATTTCTGGGGGGAAATATAGCTAGAAACCTCAGCTTGCTTACCATGCTCGATTCTTTGAGATTCTTTGTAAAATAAATAGGGAGAGACAATTTTTTATACTCTTAAAGCCATATTAGTACACTTGTCTGATTGTTGACCCAATACTAGCCTGTAGATACAAATACAAATACAATGCCACAACAGGCAAAATGCCCAATGAGGTGGCTGAGAAAAAGATGCCCATAAAAATATGGATGTCATGAATTTCAAAAATACAGCAACCCAATTAAAAATGCAATTAACAAAAATTATAAACAAATATATACACATGACAAAATATTATACAATGCCCATAAAGAATACTTATGGTTGTCTGATTCTAAGTATGGATAGCTTCTCGATTTACCCAAACATGTTTATCGTATTTCTTTTTGAACGTGTCAGTTGTGTTACAATTTACTACCTCCGGGGGTAAGCTATTCCATTTATTAACAACCCTATTGGAGAAAAATTCCCCGCGACACCATAACCTTGCATTATCCCTCAACAATCGATACTGGTGTCCCCTTGTAAAAGCAGTCGATTGGCGGTGTACTAAAAGTTCATGGTCCATCCCATTGAAAATTTTGAACACTTCGATCATATCTCCTCGACACCTGCGTTCATCCAATGTGAACATATTCAAACAATGAAGTCTCTCTTCATAACTCAAGCCCTGTGTGCCAATAATGACACGCGTAGCTCTTCTCTGCACCCCTTCAACGAAGTCTATGTCCCTCTGTAGGTATGGTCTCTAAAACCTTACAGCATACTCCAGTCCAGGATGAACTAACCCTCGAAAAAGCGGAAGAATGACTTTAGGAGAACGCGAAGAGACTTTTTTGAAAATGAGACCAAGCATTCTATTCGATTTTTTGACCACCGCTGAACAATGTTCAGAAAACCTAAGTCGCTCGTCAATCAGAATTCCCAAATCGGTGACCCTAGTTGCATTCGGGATAGTGACACCATTCACCTCGTAAGAGAACCGTGGGTTGTTCGAACCAAAATGAGCGACCATGCACTTATCAACGCTAAACGTTATGCTCCATTCATTTGCCCATGCTGCAATCCTGTTTAGACTGGTCTGGAGCGGCACCCTATCGCTTTGATTCCTGATTACCCCCATTAACTTCACATCATCTGCGAATTTGCTAGTTATCCCATCGATACCCTGATCGAGTCTATCGATAAAAAGTGAAAAAAGTATGGGGCCAAGGACACTTCCTTGAGGAACTCCACTTGTGACGTCTGTCCAACCAGAGAATTCCCCGTTCACCATAACTCGTTGCGACCTATCTCTTAACCACGATTCTATCCAATTCAGCAAGTTGCCCCCAATCCCAATCTCGTGTAAACGCTTCAAGAGTTTACCATGTTGGACCCGATCGAATGCCTTCTGGAAATCAAGGTAAACAACATCTACATTTTTGCTCTTACCCAAAGCCATAGTCACATGATCACAGAAGCAAAGGAGGTTAGTTACACATGACTTCCTCTTCCTGAACCCATGCTGATTATCCGACAATACATTATTCTCGTCTATCCACTTCACAAACTGCCTTTTGATGATAATTTACAAAATTTTCGAGAGGGAGCTCGTCAAACTCACTGGACGATAATTGGACACAGCTTCTCTACTACCCTTCTTAAATATCGGAACAACATTAGCAAGTTTCCAATCCCTTGGGACGATACCCTCAGCAACACTACTCCTGTATATCTGTGCGACTGGACCCAACAATTCATTCTCACATTCCCCGAGGACCCTGGGATAGATATCATCCGGTCCTGATGCTTTGCTTGCACATACATTTCTTAGAAGATTTAGTACCTCCACGTTTTCTACTTGAATATCGTTGAGGGTTTTATTACCCCATGCAACACCCGTATATCGAATATCATTATCTCCATTAAAAACCGACGCGAAAAAGTCATTGAAAGCATTACACATGCCAACATTGCTCTCTAACCTAGAGCCTCCTATCGAGAGTGGGCCAACTGTCCCCTTACATCCATTATTGACATATCGAAAAAGTGATTTTGGGTCAGAGCCAATGTTATCTGCCAACCTAGATTCAACTTCCGTTTTACTATCCCTTATCGCTTTCTTCAACAGTCTTGTTTTACCAGTAAACAATGATAGGTCACCTCGTCCGCTTTTATACTCTCTGAATGCTCTTTTCTTTTCAAGATAAAGGTTCCGTACGCTATCCGTGAACCATAGAGGGTACGATGTACAAACACGCTTTTTTCGAACAAAGGGTATCACGGCGTGCAAAACAGAGGACAGCTTCGTACTAAATTCTACCCATTGACTTATCACCCCTACTGATTCCAACCGGTCTTTGAAAACTTCCGCTAACCTTTCTCTCAAAACATCAAAGTTAGTTCTCCGAAAACAAGGAACCAGTCTTTTGTTATCAACCTTACACAAGGAAATGTTACAGTGAAATCTGAGTCTATGATGATCACTAGAAGAAAACTCTTCCCCCACCGAAACATGTTCAACTAGATCCTCAGAACTAGTAAGAACTAAATCCAAAATAGCAGTACCCGTAGTGGCTTCTGATAGATGCTGATAAAAAAAAAATTCGCGCACTATCTTAAGAAAGTCTCTTTCATACTGATCTCTAGATGAAAGGTTCTCCCAATCAATACCTGGATAATTGAAATCCCCTAGTATGAGAACCCTCTTACGCTTACACATGTACGAAATTTCATCATGCAATTTGGCGATGTGGTTTTGATCCCTATTCGGTGGATTGTAACAAACCCCAACAATAAGCTTATGACGTCTTTTGTTCTCAAGCTCAACCCATATAGTTTCAATATCACTTCTCTGCACGTTACACTTTCTAGCCTTCAAACAGGATTTCACGTATATCAACACTCCACCCCCTTTCCTATCAGATCTATTTCTCAAAAAAGTATCGAATCCCGAGATGTGTAAGAAAGATTCATCCCCATCGTTTGCCCAAGATTCTGTAACGGCTATAAGATCCAGGCCCTCCACAACTATCATAGTTTCCTGTAGTCTTCCTGTAGATATTCTACAGGAGGATTTTTGCAATCAAAAAATGGTCACATTTTTTTTATTTTGTTTTTTAAAAGCAATTTTTTTTAGTTTTTCTCCCAGTAAAGCTATTTTTGATCTTTTGAAGTTTAAAAAGAGAGAACTAGAAATTTTATTTTTATACAACTTTCAAAAATTATGTAAAAAAATGAAATGATCCTGATTAAATAATAACAACAAGTTACTTTTTCTTAAAATACAGGTGATGACATTGGCACACAAAAATAGATAAAAATTATGCAAACATCAATTAATTACGATTGAATTAAGGGGCGTCACGATCCTTGAAGTCAATCAAGAACGTGATGATAATACGAAAAATCAACCAGCCAAATAGTTTTAAATATGAAAATAATGCTTGTAATAAAGTTATCCCAGTTTACGGTATGTTTACAAATGATTAAGCGCTTCTTAGATTCTATTGTAGGCAGCAATGTTTGACAGATAATTAAAAACTTTATAATCGCACAGAAAAAGTGTGGAATTCCTCTTTTTGGATACATAAGTATCCGATACGTACTAGAGATTTCAGTGTGAACATTTCGCAAACAGGAACACCGCATTCAAGTTCCACCTACCTCCCTATACAATTTGAGGAAAAGTATTTATGATCCCAACAAATATCAAAACAAAAAGAAGCTATTAATTCGAAAAAAAATTGGCTGGCACTATGTTGTGTGTTTGATCTCGCGCACGCGCGAATCAGCATAATTTTTGCTTGGAGAAGAGAGAACATTAAATATTAATAGAGAGAGAGAGAGAGGGTGTTAGCTTTATATAATTAGCCAAGTTTTCCGCTTTGGTTTGGTTTGAAGAAATATTGTGTGTCGTGGATGTCAGATTCATCATGGATGTGAAAAAAGTTTTTAAATTTATATCACAAAACAAACAAGCTATCCCCCGTTTCAGTATTAACCAGATTCAAACATTTAACAAGACATTTTCACTTCATAATTCACATTCATTTCTGTATGCTGTCTACCAAAAATATTTTTTCCGATCTTTCCAAGAGAATTACTACATTTCTAAAGAATACGTAAGAATTTATTCCGATGAAAAAACCAGTGATAAAAGTCAAACGTGTTTTTCTCCATTCTTGTATAAATTATCCGTTTCTCCTAATAATAAGTTTGACACTTAAATCGGTAAACACTTGTTTTACTTTTTTTATTTTATTATATAATTTTTTTATATATGAAAATAAAATATCCAAATTTTTATCATTGTCGAGATGATGTTTCTTTTCAAAAAGAATTCGAAACCGATTGTATTAGAGAGAAATGCGTTCATGTATTCATTTTTGTTTAATTTTATTAACGTGTTATTCCGAAGTAGTTTTTTTATTCTCTTGGATGCGGTTGGTAAAAGCTGTTATCTTTACTTTACCTTACCTTCATTGTATTGTCGATTTTTTTAAAGAACATTTTCAAGTAAAAATAAAGAGAATTGTTCTCAAAGGAGCCGAAAAAAATGATGGGGGAAAAACAGCACAATGCAGAACATTCGTTTTTTTATTACTATTGAAAATCGCATTTGTATCAGCTTGAATGCTAAAAAAGAACAGTATTTTTTGAACAGTGAACAAGAAAATAAAAGGTAAAAACATCACATTCAATGAAAATATTTGCCAGCTTTTGTTTCTTATTTTCATCGATTTCTGTCTCATTTCTTTAGCGTTTTAATCTGCAAAGGAATTTTGGCAGAATTGATTTTCAATTTATATACTTTGCTGAATATTTTTAGAGTTTACAGTAATGTTTAACATATTTTTTTTAACTTTTTTTCCCTAAATATAACAATTGAAGCATTACATAGAAACATATTGTGTTTCTTCCCGATAATTTATGTGTTAGAGCTATATCAGCATATAAAAGTCTTTGTGATGATCATCAATATTAAGATACAAACAGTACTGCTACGTAGTAGAAAGCTTGGAGATGTATTGATCCTGTTGATGTCTGCACATTGGTTTTAAATTCCGGGGATTAAAATCTAGAGTCACACTGTAGCTCTCTGCACACGTATATCTTCGATAGCCGATGTTTAGATTCTGATTAACACAAGTACGGCATCAGCAGAAAATGCCGATTTCATGTGTGTTTTATTTTTCGTTTCATACTTTGGAAATTATAACGAATTTGTTCGACAATCAAGCAACGGAAAATAAAAATTGTCCAGTACGTATCCTTAATGTACACCATTGCGTTAAAATGTATTAAATATGTTTTCACATGACGAACACTATACGGACTGTCCCAAATTTTTTGCACAACGCATATCTCTGCAGTTGTTGACTTTAGAGAAACATACTTTTAATTACAAACAATTTTCAAATGGCGTGTGGTTACACAAAATGTCTTAAATTTTCCAAGAGGTATAAAAAAAAAAATTAAAAAAATAACTTTTGATGTAGACCCTGTGCTAAAACTTTCAATCAGTGAAATGTAAATGCGATTCTGAGAAATCACTCACAAAAAATTTCATATTTTTAAATGCAATATTAATGGAGATATGAAGCTTTCAGCATTTATCCGGTGATTTACAAATGGCGAAAGATAAAGACAATTCAAAGTTGTAAAAATTCTGTGATTGTCACAATAAGTGTAAAAAAATGACATTGCTATTTATTTTGAATTTAAAAAATGGTGAAGCTTTAGGAATTTAGGAAAGAAAGAAAAAAAAAATTTCAACTGTCCTTGCGGGGAATCGAGAGAGAACCCACGTCCTCTCACTTACCGAATGCTCTAAGGGAAGATTAAAATTCGTTGTCTTTGTAGTCTAGTGGCCTAGGGCGCTCACCCCGGCAATTGAGAGGACGTGGGTTTGATTCCCAGCAAGGGCAATTGAATTTTCTTTCTTTCCTAAATTCATCTTCGCATCAAGCAGCTTTTAAAATTACTTCGTAAGCTTGATATTAGTTCGTCTAATCCTAGAACATTTCATTCCATAACGAAACATTTCTTCTCACGTTTTTTTTAAAAAATACATCAATTTTTTTCCTTCCCAGTATCTTAATATTTTCTTACGTTATAAAATATGTCATAGTTACCGACGGAATGCAAAGGGAAAAAAGTGGGGTTAATAAATACTTGAATGAATAATGCTTTTTATTCGAATTAATTTAAATTTCGCTGGATACGTAATTTTGAAATGTATGAAATCATATTCCTTGGAAAACATAATTTCTCAAAACCTGGCAAAAAAGAGTAGTTATTGAAGCCAAAATACAAATAAAAAGTGCTCAAGGGCTAAAAGAGAGAAGGTTGGGCTGCGTGGAGAAGGTAACATTCCGTAGGTATTTATTGCCGTTCCGTTCTGGAATAAAACACGATATGTCGGATGATATTGCCGGCCATATTTTTTCATTGTTCCTCTTCCGAATCCTGCCAAGCAAAAAAAGAGAAGAAAAGGAGAACAGAAGGTAAAATTTGTGCGATAAATATGGTGGGAGGAGGAACCCATGGTGCCTTGCAGGTGTAATAAAAGCAATAAAAAGAATCCGGAGAACCTTATTCCCTGTTGTTTGCTCTCATTGCGATTATGAGCCTTACTTGACGAACATAAGTCCAAAGTGGCTGAACAAGGAATTTTCTCCTCTACTTATTTCTTCGTATTGACACAATTTTGGCGAAGTTCAGTTTTATTTCGTTTTCTTTGACTTTTGTGTCTATGTACGAATTAAAAACTTATCGAGATTGAATAATTTTTAATGATTTTATGTTGTTGACACAAATATACACTCTCTCAGTACCTGTATTTAAAAAAGAAACAACGTTGCTAGACGGGTAAAAAATACTTTTACAGAATACTAGCAAAAATACCTGGCGCTGCCCGGGTTTTCTTACTGGGACGATTGAAAAAGTGACAAACCATTATAAAGGAATAAAGTGTTATACATAATACTGGCAGAGCAGCCTAATTTGCAGCATTAGAGAACTGACAAATCATTGTAAAGGCATGCGCATGTCTGAAACTCATTGTTAGGGAGTCACGACAACTGAAGTAAACATTTCGAAAGTGACTGTTGGAAAACCAAGAACCATAGTTGCCCGACGATTTTCACCCATTTCGGGCATATGCCCGGCTCTGACGAACTTTTAAAGTAATCTACGGTTCAATTCCGGTCCTGTTTGGTATATATGCAAAATTTGGCGACGATCGGTCTAAAATTGTAGATATGTATAAAGGACAGAGACATACATACATATTTACTTTCACATTTATATATAAGATAGCCAGGTATGGTAAATGCACTTTTCAAATTATGACAATTCAATTTTTATGAAAAGCAAATACTGTGGCTTCTAATAGTTCACATCAGGTAAACTACTTTACTGCACACCAACTCTGGTCATATATCGTCATACGGCTATCTCTAACCAGTGCAGTTGGGCGGGAAATGAAGGTTCCATCGTTCCATCCATCGGTGGTCACCCAGGGTTCGGTACGTAAAGAACTTGATTCTGACGTTCTATGCCTGGATTCGAACCCATGGACCTTGATGGTAACCTTCATAGTGGAAAACGAGCATCTTGCCATTCGGGCACGAAATTATTGAAATTTCCGTCCATTAGGATCTAGTTTGAGTATGTATCCCTTGTGTATATGCACTTTTGGTGAGCTCTTCTGTTTATTAAAATTTGGCATGTTCAGTTGCGTGAATATCTGCAAAATTCGTATGTAGCCTTGGATGCTGAACTCGTGTCTGGAAGCGAGGGCATATCCAGACATGGGGGACCTCAAGTGGATAGAGAACACCATATTGAAGCAACAAATATGTAAAATAAAATATTTGCAAATAAGACAACACGTAAGATTCTAAATTCGTTCAGCCGGTATTTCGGGTCTGGTAGGGAAATGGTGGCGTGATGGTGTTGAAGGCTCGTCTATACACCGTCGTGCAATGCTTTATCCTCAAGTGGTTTGCTAAAATTTCCCTTCAATGTGTATGGATGTCACTAAATACTTCATTGAAAGCCAAGCAACCCGCACTAGACGAATGTTGCACTTGTGTGGATCAAAACCCCGGTCTCTCCATCAAAGAGACTTGCTTTGCACCTCTAAGAAGTAGTATGATTGAAGACTGGTGTGGCGCTGTGATCGTAACCGGTTTTTGAGTGAGCGGATGAAAAACAGAAGGAGAAAAAGCAATGTCCGGCGTATTTATTAATTATCCCACGGTGAAAGTTAGTATATAAAGGCCCCCTACACACACGCTCAGTTATAGCTGTACGGTTCGGTGCATCCACACCATTCAGTTATACCTGTGCAGGTTAAGTTTCTGGAATCGGTTCTATAGGTGATCTGTGAGAATATTTTCATTCTTCGATCTTTCCTTTCGCGGTCACGTGATCAGTTCGGATTTTTTAATAAGAACGCTGTATATATATAGTTGAAAACTTTTTAACATTATTTCCACAGATGATGTTTTGGGTGGAGTTGGATTGGTTACGGTTAAAAGTTATTGATTCAAGAAAAAAAAGACGTGGGTGACATGGTGCAAAGGTTGGTTAAGTAAAAGGCATTATATCCGCATGTTAAGTTATTACAGGAATTGAGATTGACGTGACTCTCTCAGAACGGATGTAGATACCTACTCAAGGCTGTCTCGTATAATCCGGATAAGAAACTTCTTTTAAATTGAAAAAGCTTTGTAAATTCGTATCCGTTATTATCCGAATATTGATAGAGAGGGAGAAAGAAAAGGTAAGATATGAGTGCGTACCCCTGTAGTTATATATAACAAATCATTTCTGACCTCTTCGCGCACATTGTAAATGACATTCCCCAGTACTAAGTAGCTTCACTAACACTAACTAGCACTAATACTCCCCAGTTAAATAGATACTGAATTCTTCTATTCATTTAATAATCCGTTAAGCTTATACAACACGTATTATAAAAATAAATGACATTTTCTTATCAGTTGATCTGAGAGTTGGGTGTTTTTTTTTCTTTTTTTGTCAGCAGAGAAGAATACTTTTTAAGCTTTACTTCTTATTATCAGCTTTAGTTCTTATTAGCATTTGGTTTATATTTTAGTGCGATGGTTCCACGTCTTTTTGAAATATGGGCCAGAAATTATAATTAATAAAATAAATCAGAGGTTCTTATCCCTTTTGTGTTTCACGGACCAATTGTTCCAATAAAATAAAACTGACGGTATAACACCGTTACTAATATAAGAAGGCCACCAATAATATTCAGTTTAAGGCTATGCAAAAACAATTGAGTTAATTGTTTTTTGTAGCCTAGGTCACGGAGTCCGTGAAATCTCTCCAGGGACCCCTGGTTAAGAACCTCTTCTACAAATAATCAGTAAACAATCAATTGTCATAGTATATTATTTGAATATAGAGTTTATATGTGTTTCTATGCATAATTTCGGGCAAATATATTGAAAACGAACTGATTTGCGAAAATAAGTTGCGAATTTGAAAAATGGTCGAAATATTTCTAAAATTTTATTTCGATTTTTTTTTATTCGATATCAAATTGTAAAAAAAATTAATATCACGAAAATTACTCCATTAGAAAAATTTCTTCTAATTAAAAGGCAATCCGTCTCCAAAACAAATTGCTCAGTTACAATTGTTCAATCAGTAATTGTTATCAGTAATAAAGAAGAGGGGGAAAAAACTGCGCAGTTATACCTGATGGCTCCTACAAGGAGGTGCTGCTTCTACACATGCTCAGTTATACCGAATGAAAAACCCATTCCCTTCAGGTCGCCTGTGCAAGTCAACTTACGACCCCTACACAAACTCAGTTATACTTACACAGTTGGCCTGTGCAGGTATAACTGCGCAGGTAGAACTTGTTTTATTAATATATTTTGCACACAAAATTGATTTAAATTAAAATAACTTGGTTGTTCATTACATTTTAATCATTAGTAAAGTACTACTGAGGCATTATATATGTGTCCCACTAAAAAACAAATGTGATACATATATGCCCCCCCCCCTCTGATCCCTCTTTCCCCTGATGATTTTATATATTTTAAACATATTACGGATATTTCGAGTTGATTTATTTTAATGACCTTATTTTATTTTTTTCTCAGACAAAAAATTGACAGTGAAAGGATTAAAAGGCATCGGTTGGGTGGATTGTAAAACTACTGATTTGAAGAAAAATAATTAGCGATAATTAGAGAAGATCAAAAGATACATTCGAATGTTCAAATCGACGTGCTGGCTTTTCCCACACCATGATATGGATTCAATTCTAGGAAATATATAGTATACCCACGCAGCCTCTATTAACATATTTATTGAGTTTGCGTACCTGCTGGTGTGAATTAAAATCACCTTTCTTTTTAAAATGCAATAGCTCATCAAGTACTTTGAGTTGATTGGTCGTAGTATCATCAGTATATGAGGAATTATCCACACTGTTTCCCACTTTTTAAAAGAGTTTTACGGTAGAGTATTAAGTTTAACTTTGTCAGATGCTTCGTTATTTTTTAGACTGACTGTCTGAATATATTCAACCAGGTGACTGGAGTGGTTGGTAGAGCAGAGATACTGTCGTCGTTTTTCTTCTTGTTGGCTTTTCTTTCTTATGCTGGGGCCACTGGGAAATGGAAAGCTTCAGGTAAGTTAATGTCTAAAAGATTTACATTATTGTTACTTCGGAGTAGTAAATCTGGCGAGCTAATTTCGCATCTTGTAGCGTAAAATAAAAATAAAATCATCTTTTTTTCTTCCACGAGTGTGTACTGTCCCAGAACGGACCGGTTTCAGCCCTATGGGGGGATACTACCTAGCCAAACTTTGTTTTGACTATTACCAATGTGCTGCCATCTGTTTGTCCTAACGAAAAACTTTTCTAATAAGTTTTTTTCCCCTATGTGTGTTTGTTGCCGTAATTTCAAAGATAATCATCTCACTCATAAGAAAATGATATTTTTAGTCAAATTTTTACGGCTCATTTTTTGGAATTTCTCTTAAATAATGGACGTAAAATGGGCTACGTGTAGAAATGTTGGCGTGTGTATTTTGCGAAGGAAGTATCAGCGGTTCTGGAGGAAACTTGGAAGCATGCCAGACCACGTGCGTTTATTCCCATAACGTTAACCTGTCTTAATCTAATTTTCAACGTCTTAACATTCATGGCAGTTCCATTCATGAGGTTTATGGAACACACGGCTGTACGAAATCATTCCATCGTCTATTCCAACAATAACGACTAGAGAAGATGCGTTAACTTGCATAAATTTGATTTTATGTCGCCTCATTTGTCATGAAATCATTAACAAGGAAAGCTGTGGGAAATAAAATCTATTCGCGCATTTACAATCCCCATTCCTGCCAAAAAAAAGCAATCATCGCTTTTTAAATGCTTGGAATGATAGTTATTTTGGTAAAACATATTTCCATTCAGAACATAGAAAAGATTGATGTCTGCACCAGAAAGTTAATTAACGAAATAGAGCTTCGATGACAACAGCCCTATCAACCGTCCAAAAGGATTGATTATCAAATCACGTGCAAAAAATCAGTTTGACTTGAAAAACGTCTTCCCAAGTTACCAATGGATACTAGAAGCTAATATTTTGAAACAAAAACTCAATCAAGTAAATTTTCATCGATACAATAGCAGTTGAAGTTAGTTTTGTCTTTCAAAAGAAATGAAAGTGGACACCC
This sequence comes from Pholcus phalangioides, assembly GCF_987345545.1. Taxonomy (NCBI): domain Eukaryota; kingdom Metazoa; phylum Arthropoda; class Arachnida; order Araneae; family Pholcidae; genus Pholcus; species Pholcus phalangioides. The sequence goes on along the minus strand of NW_028301610.1, from coordinate 3,703,196 downwards.
AAATAGAATCTGTCGTGAGAACAAACCGATTATGCTACTACTGCCACAACAACCGCAAGATGTAAACATTTTTGTTAGTTTAAACTGACGATTAGCTAGAATATTTAATGCTATTGTACTTGTAAAATAACGTTAGTACTGATAGAGAAAGTCCTTTCAGCGTAATGGGATTTTTATTACTTTCGTAACTCTACCGCTAATGTCACATCTAACGTCAATCTGTCTAATTTTTCGTGATTTATTTAAAAAGTTAACAGTAATATCTATGAAAATGTTTGTAATAATTAATCATTCCTAATTCATTTTTCACCATGACTGAAGCTTTTCTATCCACAGAATGGTTTCACATATCCCTATCAATACTATTTGTTGCGATGGCCACATTTTCCAAGGAACAGGGCATTACAGTGATCGGTGTATGTTGCGCATACGAGATTTTCATCGTGCAAAAAGTAAGTAGCATTTACCTATTGTATTTAAAAAAAAAGGAATGAAAGCGTTTATTGAAATCGCTCATTTCTCATATTGGTCATTTTTAATTTTTCAGTTGAGTTTTTTGAAGCTTCTCCACGTGATTCAGAGCTTAGCAATGCTAAGAGGTCCATCTCCGTTCTGGATTCGAGAAATGTTGGCACGACTTACAGCTCTTATGGCTGCAGCAATACTTTTACTGACAGCCAGATTGAAAATTATGGGATCTCAGTTGCCGGTTTTCACAAAGTAATCAATTCATCTACTTTTCCTCTCCGAATAAAGAAATCTGTGATTAGTAATTTTTGGAAGACCAATCTTTCATTTTCATTCTAAAAAATTAATTAAAATGCTCGAATGTTTTCTCCTCTTTATAATTTCTAGATTCGACAATCCAGCTGCCTCTGCTGTTTCTCCCAGTCGGCAACTGACGTTCAATTACCTGCTTCCAGTCAACTCTTGGTTGTTGCTCTATCCCTCCAATTTATGTTGCGATTGGACAATGGGGACCATACCACTCATTCAGTCGTTCTCGGACATTCGAAACCTATCGACGATCGTATTTTACCTGTTTCTTATAATGATCGTGAAAATCGGTATACATCCAGAAAACCCTCGATCAAAGCCTTTAATCATGGTAATGCTACCAAAAAACTTGTAAAATTTAACATAATCATATATCGAGATGTTTTTATCGTAAATGATATATCGATTTTTGTTTTCTATTACATTTCATATCTTCATAGATGTTGATTGATTCAATTCCTGACAATTTTAGTGATAAGATAGAAAGTACAAAATATATTTTTCTTTACACAGAGTGCATCTTTCGCCATTTTCCCATTTTTACCAGCGTCAAACTTATTTTTCCCCGTTGGCTTTGTCGTTGCTGAAAGAGTGCTTTATACTCCAAGTATGGGGTTCTGTCTTCTTGTCGGATACGGCTGGAGTTTATTGTACGAGAAAATGTAAGAATTCCTAATACTCTGTTCTTTTAGAGGCTTTTTTGAATGATAAATTTAACAGAATTGCCGTGTTCACCTCAGATAGAGCATGCATTCAAATAAAAATAACTTTCTTTGCGAATATGTTTCCATAATAGAGAACATGGTGAAACTATTCTCTCTATACATTTCAGTCAGTGCAAGTTTCTTCTGTGGGGAGGTGTTGTATATCTCGTTGGCATTCACGGAGTCAAAACGATACATAGGAATGCCGACTGGTAAGTAGAAAGTGTATATACGAATAAATAGTGCTCGTATACATTATGTGTGGTTCAAAACTAAAAAAATGATTAAAGCAGTATTGTAAGATTTTCTCAAAAACCTGAATAATGCTATAGGAATAAGCACAAAAGCTCATACATTTTGTTCTAGGAAAAATGAATACACTATATTTATGGCTGGATTGAAAGTGAACCAGAGAAATGCGAAACTGTACAATAATGTAGGACACGCTCTGGAGAGCCAAGGAAAACATCAGGAAGCTTTAGAATACTTCCTCAAAGCAGTCAGGTAAATTAGAGATTTATATTTATATTAGCATTAGCAAAAATACATACTCATCTGACCAGCATCATTTCAAAATAGGAGCTTCCATTCTAGGAACAAAAAATTATATATTTATTGCGGTATTTTTTTATTTTTAGTGTACAGCCGGATGATGTGGGAGCTCATATAAATGTCGGTAGAACATATAATAACTTACAAAGATATGATCGAGCCGAAAGAGCTTTCCGAAAGGTACGTCAATCCCATCATCAAAATTTCGTTACCAGTTATTATTCCGAGATATCATGAATGGATTTTTCTTAATAACTTCCAATGTTCTTTAGTAACACTTTATCTCTCTTAGGCGAAAGACCTACTTCCACGACCTAGAAGTGGTGAACCTTATCAAGCTAGAATAGCACCGAGTCATTTGAATGTATTTCTTAATCTGGCGAATTTGATATCAAGAAACGGAACGCGACTTGAAGAAGCTGACGCAGTAAGTAAAATATATAAAAATTACATTTTAATCATACAGTATTTCAATGTATTTATTTGCAGAATAAACAGATGGAAAATGACTTAAATCTCGGCAACCACGAATAAGAAAATTTTGAGGTAAAATCACACTTTATTGTCCAAGAAATTATGCATCTCACGCTATCCTATCTAAATATATTGGAACGAATTGAGAAAAGGTGAGACCTTCGAACCTTTACTTCCGTATCTCCGTTTAAGTGTTTTAAAGTAAGTTTTGAGCGAAATATTTACTGTAAATCAGTTTGTAGGAAAGTCTTCCGCAGCAGGCGTGAAGATAGAATGGTAATGGCAGACTGAAAGACCATTATCCGAGAGTTAACTTCTCCGAAACGTTTCATCGACAACTACGGTAACATTCTCAGTGGTTTAATACAGATTTCTGTTAATCACTCTGTTATCTCGAGAAAATAACGTCAATTTCACTCGCGTCTCTACATAACAAGAATGGCTACCGCAGTTTTTGACGAATCGTTTGGATGTAAAATGTCATTTTGACCACGACTTCTTCATCCGAAATCATGATTCCAAGTCTCGCTAGGTTTTGAATGCCATACTGCCATTTGATTCAAGGTGTCATTGTATCACCGTAGTCACTCATTAGTAGTCCTATAGATGACGTTTCATGCTACATGTCGTCTCAGACACGGCATAAATTCTGTAACATAAAAATGTCTGTCTGCGTCTGCACAGCCATGATACGATAGGTATGAATACGTTCTTTCGTTTTGTGTTAAAGAATGTTTTCCGTGTTTGATACGATACGGTGAGTGTCTGTTGATGTGAATCCATTCTTAGCCCCATATTTATCATCTTGGCTGTGTCCAGTGTGGGTCTCCATGAACTGGCTTTTTACTCTTAGACATCCACTATAAAGATAAAATTTTATTCGGAGATAAAGAGTAGAATGTGAAATATATACCTTAGTACATTCGGGCGACATTATATTCAACAATTCATAAACTTATCTCTCTGTGAAACATTTTCTTAACAATGACTAGTTTTATTGAAGAAGAGAAACATAATTGATCCTCCCTTTCTGTTTAGCTGTATAAACAAGCAATCAGCATGCGATCCGACTATATACAAGCATACATTAACAGAGGAGATATTTTGGTCAGACTCAACAGGTAGGTGTTCCTCCATTCATTGTAAAACTTCATTTTCTGCTATTAAACTTTATATTCTTTAATTGACTTCAAGGCCTTTCAAGCGATTACCAAACAGGTGAGGTGAAATAACTTTTACATATATTAATGCATTTTTATGTTATGTGTTGTCATCATTTTTTACTCTAATGAATCGTATCGAATTTAATGACGTAAACGTCATTAAATGTAACAAAATACGTCATTAAATGTAATAACGTACAAGCCGTATTAAAAAATAGTAAAAATATAAACCTTAAAAAGCATCTTAACTATTGATATCATCAGATAATTGATAACTGTAATAGATTTTCCAAGTCATGAACAGTCGAACGAGAAAATCCTTCAATAAATGCGTGTGTGGTACGTGTAACTACTCTTACATTATGCGCGTCGAACCATGGTTAAGGAACTTTGTCTTTATCGATTTGTTATGCATGACCATATGCTGAATCATTATTACCAGCTGAGCTTATGATTGTTCCCTCACACGAACATCTACAGCAGTGCTTAATTATAAATGTTCTTACATATGTGAGTTTGGTCAAATACATTCCATGAAGATTAAGTTTAGCCTATTTTGTATACAGGCTGCCCCAAATTGTTTGCAAAGCAGATATCCCTGCAACCGTTGATTTTCAAAGCATACTTTCATTTCCTAAAAGTTTTTAAATGACGAGCAGTTACTTAAAATCGCAAAATTGGTTTGAGGGGTCGTATACATGAAAAAATATAGAAATTAACTTCAAATTTTGATCTTGAACCCTGAAAATACGCTCTCAAAACGAGATTTACTTTCGTATTCAACCACAAAAGCGAATTTTTTACCTTTTTTCAACTACTTTGGTTATTTAAATATCTAAGTATGTAGATATGTAAAAATATTTAAATATTTAATGTATTCAAATGTCTAATATTTAGTATTTAATATATATATATGTATAATATATATATGTATAATATATATATGTATAATATATATATGTATAATATATATATGTATAATATATATATGTATAATATATATATGTATAATATATATATGTATAATATATATATGTATAATATATATATGTATAATATATATAATGTATAATATATATTTGATATATCTAAATATGTGTATATATTTTTTATTCATTCATATCACGCTTTGGATGTTCTGATGAATTTCCGTGAATTAATCTTCACAGCCACCGGTTAGAAGAAAACGAAACCTAATTAAACCACCCCGTTGGACAAGTTTCATTTCATCGCGGTAATAAGTAATAAGATGGCACTACGGAATAACGAAATTGTGTCTTAAAAATAGAAAATGGGGTTATATCCTTCACGATACTTTACTTTCTCTACGGATAATGCCGCTTTCATTACTTATAGACAAGGAAGTCAATTTTTTTTCTTGCATTTTAATACACTAATACATAGAAGATCAAAATATTTTCCGATGTGTATGTGATCACCGTGCTACCCATACACTGCACCATCTGTTATATCAATGATTATACGGCATGAACAAGTATGCGGTCTTTATCTGAGAAAATAAAACAAAAAGATGGGGCTCTGCAATAGAAGATCAATTACCGAGTCTTTTTCTACGAAACGAAATCCAAACAGGGTAAAAAAAGTTGCTGTAAGTTTCACAGCAAGTGCTTACACACAATCATATGTTTTCTTATCGGTCATCAAACAGTGGTTTCAGCTACTAAGTAGGTTTTTTTACTTTTTTCATTTATTTCTATTTTTTTTTATTGATGAGAAAGTTAAAGAAAATAAGAAAAAGTGGGAATCGATAAAGTTTCTCCTTCAATATTACAGTTCGGTTTTTTCTGCCAGAGGTTGGTTGCCCGTATCGAAAACTTGCGCAAGTTGTGGACGCTGTTCGATATGCCATTGTTTGTTGCTCTTTTAGTCTCATATTTTTTTCTTGTCCATCTGACTACTGGAAGAAAGAAAATAGACCAAATACCAAAAAAAAGGAAAAGATATCTCTTAGTAAGAACATTCCGCGCGGCATCCGGGTGTGAAGATATTGTTCATCGGCCATGCCAATGTGATGGGAAAGCATACGAGGAGAAAACAACACACACAAAAAAGGCACCATGGCTTCGGTGGTTGTTACGAGTGGATTAGAAGAAATAACAGTAGCTATCGATTCCAAGAAACAAAGTTGGCGATGAAGGGAAACCTGCCTCTTTCGTATCTATATATGTATATTTTTTTTTGTTTCTATTTCTCTCTCGTGGTGTTGTTTCTTTTTTCCACGACCCGTACATGAACTTGCAAAATCACACACGCGACCGTGACTTATCTCCTTCAACGCGATTTTTTACGATTAACGGGTCATTTTGTATGTTTTTTTAGGACATTTCGATTTATGATACACTGTTTAGTCTGTTGTTGAAGAAAGTGTAAAATACCGAGGAAATACTGGAAAAATTCCGATGAATATTTTCCTTGCAAATGAGAGTATATCGTTCCTGTAAGAATGTTTCAGTTTTTTGTCCGTTATTAATGTTATAGATCCAATATATTTAATATAGGCAAGAAGCAAAAAAATATGCCAAACTTTGCGTAACTTTTATTAAAGAATTGTTAAGACTAAAAAAAAGATTAAATCCCACGAATGGTACTGAAATGTAATAAACGTAAGAAAAACGCCAACAAAAAATATGAATAGCGTGGGTGAGATGTTTCTTTCCTTTAAAACATGGGTACTTGATTTACACAATTATGAATGTGCAAGAGACTTCATAATTTAAGAAGAGAAAAGAAATAACGTAATACTACCGCATCTTTCGTTTTACGTCATCTTATTGAAATTCCACCTCCCGTAAATCCACTCTTTGCAAGTGAAAATTGCGTTAGAATCAATGTTCTTTGTGAGCTTCAATCCTTTGGTAGGATCGTGATGGTATTTAAATTCCTTTTCAGTTTGTCACGGTCATAAAGTTACAATTATTTCTTGCTATCCGTCTGACATATTGAATACTTGAAAATACGCATCTATATTTTTCTTTTCTTTTTTTTCTATTTATAAGTATATACAGTGAGCGCAGCTAATTCCCCTTGCCGCAGATTTCTGGTGAACCGTTAATCCTAGAGGCATATTTCTAATTTAAAAAATATCCAAATAACGTGTAGACTTTGAATTGCAAAGGGTTGTGTAGTTATTGAACCAAACAAATTAACGTTTTAGACGGACACCCTGTCCTAAAAAACAGATTAAAAAATTGTTAGCCTCTCTCTCCTGAGCGCAACAAAATAAATTCTACGTTTTTATAAGTGCAATATTCGTTAAGACATTTTTCGTTAAGACATTCAAAATTCGGAGAAAATGTGGGAAAGAACCACATGAATGAGAAAAAGAAGCGTTTCCCTCATTTTCTCCGATTTTTGAATTCAAATGTTTCAACCAATATTGCACTTGGAAAAATGAAACTTTCTTGTTGGGCTCCATAAAGACACGGCAACAACTTTCTAATTAGATTTTTTAGGGCATGGTGTCCGTATAAAAAGTACAACCCCTTGCAACATGAATGACGTATCTGAGATCTACACATTACTATTTTCTAATTCAAAGTATGCCTCTAGGATCAACGGTTCGCCAGTAATTTATGGCAAGGATGCTTAACTAAGCACTCTGTATTTGAATACAATGTACAGGGTGTTCTGTTAATGCACCGACAAACTCACAGGGTTGTTAGTAGGCATCAAGAGGAACAAAAATTGCAATGGAACATGGTGTCGCAAACCACGTTGAGAGGGTGAAAATCGCGATTAACGCCTGCAGGCTCTGAGTCCAGAGGAGACAAAAGGTGGATGTCAGTTGATCGCTGAATGCGTTCGTGGGTTCGCTCACCATATCTGACGTAAGCAGCGTCGCGAAACGCATGCGCTGGGGTAGGATCACGTGCTGCGGACGACGTAAATTAGATTGCCGTCGCTATAGCAGACATCAAAAGCATACTTGGTATTTTCGAGCGCATCCGGGAATAATTTTTGCGTCGTTGTAGACTGAGCAATGACGTCAAAGGCCGCCACTTCAAACAACTCTTGTAATAATTATTCAAATAAATCTTTTTGTAGTTGTTATTGTCGTTCCAGCGTGACGTCGAAACCTGCATGCGTTTTTTGCGATTTTCACCCTCTCAACGTGGTTTGCGACACCATGTTCCAATGCCATTTTTGTTCCTCTTGATGTCTACTAACAACCCTCTGAGTTTGTCGGTCCATTAACAGAACACCTTGTAGAACTTCAATTTTGTTAAAATTTATAATGTTTTTGGCAGGACGCAAGAAGCCCAAGATGTATACGAACGAGCACTTCGCTTTGACGATACCAATCCTGACATTTACTACAATGTAAGTATGGTAATTATATAAATTTGTCGTTAATGAACGCTGTAACTTCACGATTATGACCAACTTTAGTCGAAATATTACGAATATTTTTATCAAGATATTTAGAAATTATCACTTCTTTAATATACTTTATCTCACAGCTTGGAGTAGTTTTTCTGGAGCAACGAAAGACAGAGCAAGCTCTTTCGTATTTCGATAAGGCTTTGGAACTAAATCCAGAACATGAAGTAAGCTTTTTTAAAGTAATACAAAAGGGTGAGATAGATGACAGATATTTTCTGGATATCATGCCGAGGTGAACTCTAAAAGAAGTCATCTGGTCTCCGCCGAGACTCGAACCCAGGCTCTCTTGCATGCCGGGCAAGCATTCTATCATCTACACCACTGGAGACACGACCCCGCCTTCCTTAGATGGTCCTCAGTGGTGTAAAACGTAGCATGCTTGCTCGGTCTGCAAGAGGGGCTGGGTTCAAGTCCCGATGGAGACCAGATGCATTTTCTTTCCGAGTTCACCTCGGCATAATATTAAGAAAATATCTGTTTACTTGAGTATGTGGGTGATTCGATAATTCCTCTTGCATCATTTTACTGACGAACCGTTTATCCTAGAGGTATGCTTCCAGTTAGAAAATGTATCCAGATAACGTGTAGACTTCATATACTTCATCCAAATTGCATACTTATTAAAATATAAAAATTAACTTTCTATACGTACAACTTAGAAACTTGTTGTCCTGTCTCTTCTGAGACCAGCAAAAAAAGTCACTTCTCTAAGTGCAATATTCGCTGTGATATTTGAATTCATAAATCTGAGACAAGTTGGAAAGCAACTGCATAAATAAGGGGAAAATGCGTTGTCCGTTAGTTAATGCTTTTCTTTCCCAATTTTTCTCCGATTCTCGGAACTTCTATGTTGGGTTCTCGAGAGACAGGGCAACAACTTTTCAATTGGGTTTTTCAAGGCAGGGTGTCCACATAAAAAGTTAATTTTTTTATTTTATTAACTGTACTACCCCTTGCAACATGAATGACATATCTGAGTACTACACATTATTCTGGTAATTTTGCTAATTGGAAGTATGCCTCTAGGATCAATGGTTCGTCAGTAAAATGAGGCAAACAGAATTATTGAATCACCCAGTATATCTTGTTCGTTGTTGATTTTTTCACGGTCTACGGTCGATGGATTCTAAGATTAATGGTTAATTAAGTTATGGACATCTTTTTCTCAGCCACCTCGTTCGGCATTTTGCCTGTTGTGGCCTTGTATTTGCATTAAAATTATCGCTGTCAAGATATTGAACAGTTTCATCGGCATTCATCATCTTTGTTGTACCAAATGGGGGTGGCCAACCGGTGACAACCAAGAATGCGAAGCCTTTTTCAAAAATTGGTAAAAAAGAAATTCACTTAATTTTTCAACTGGAAAAGTTCCCTTTTATTTTTGAGAACAATATTTTGTTTAATTGACGATATACTAATGTAGACTGATATACTGATGTGGACCACCAAACTTATATATAGTGTGGTAAGGCTTCTGAACAACCGACACGCTTTGAAAAACGGTTGTCCACCTTTGTGCTATATGGTTCGAAATAAATATTTGACGTCCTTTCTTTGCAGCAAGCATTGCTGAATTCAGCTGTTTTAATACAAGAAAGAGGAGGACCACTTCTGAGAAAAAAAGCCTATGAAAGGTATGGTTATAACGTGAACATACTAATTTAAATAAACTTTCGATTTTATTAAGTTCTTTCAATCTCAATGAAATAAAGGGTTTGCTCAAAGTTTCACAAGAATCACTGACAAGGATCACTTGTAAGAAATATATGAATTCTTACAGGTTTGTAATTTATATATAAAAAATAACATGTCACATGTCCTGACTAACTGATTCATCATTGCCCAGCCGAAACAACTGTAGCTATAAACATGAAATTTGGTCAGAACTTTTATTTCATAATATAAAGACCAACTAAGAAGGCATTTCTCGAAATTTGACCTCTAAGGGGGTCATAAGGCGTTTGAAAGGTAAGATAAAGTAATTACGCCGAGCCAAAACCGCTGAATCTATAGTCTTGAAATTTGGTCAGAAATTTTATTCCATGACGTTAACACCAAGTGTGACGAAATTCGACCTTTAAGGGAGTCATAAGGGTGTTCGAAGGTAACATAGAGAAATAATGCCGAGCCGAAACCGCTGAAGCTATTCCAGAAATTTGGTCAGAAGTTTTGTTTTATTACGTTAGATTCACTAAAAAGCTTTTTTTGGAAATTCGACCTCTAAGTGGGTCATAAGGAGGTTCAAAGGTAACATAGAGAAATTACTTGGAACTGCAACCGCTGAAATTCATGAAATTTGGTCTGAAGTTTCATTTCATGACGTAAAAACTAAGAAGGGTTTTTTTGGAAATTCGGCCTGAAGTTAATAGAGAAATCACGCCGAGCTGATATCACTGAAGTGAAAAATATGAAATTTGGTCAGTATTTTTTATTGTAATGTAGAGACTCACTGAAAAGAGATTTTTCAAAATTCAACCTCCTAAGGGTGGTTCAATAGTTATATGGTTCAATCATCGCTGAGCTGAATCTTAATTCCATAAATATGGAATTAAGAATATGGAATTCCATAAATATGGAATTAAGTCAGTATTATATATTTTATAATGTAGATGCTTACTAAGACGGGATGTCTGAAAATTCATCCTGAAATTTGGCCAATACTTTTATTTCATCAAGTAAAGCCTCAATAAGGAGTTTTTGAAATTCCAACCCTAATGGGAGTCATAAGTGGGTTCAAATGTTGTATAGAAAAACCCCGCCGAGCCAAAACCGCTGAAGCTATAAATATGAAATTTGGTCAGTGTTTTTATTTTGCAATGTATAGACTCACAAAAAAAGGGATTTTTCAAAACTCAACATCCAAGCAGTGGCGATTTCACAGAGGCGAGCGGGGCAATCGGGGTATTACTCCCTCAGCACAAACACACACACACGCACGCACGCACAAAGTCAACGTCACATCTCAGAAAGTTGCAAAAGATTTCCCCCAGGATTACAAACATTTGTCGGAAAAAAATTATTCCACCTCAGACAGAGTCTCTGGAACCACCCTGCATCTAAGAGTGGTCATAAGTGGGGAAGTAGGGTTCAAAGGTAACATGGGACAATCATCGCTGAGTCCAAACTGCTGATGCTATAAATACGAAATTTTTCAGTATTATATTTTATAATATATACATTCACTATGACGGGATTTCTGAAAATTCAACCCCTAAAGTGTCATGAGGGGTTCAAATATTACACGGGGGAAATTATCGCCAAACAATTTTCATCTTACCAAATCCACGCTAGCGAAGCCGCGGGTAATAGCTAGACTCGATATAATTTCACATGAGAGTACTCTCACATCTATCCATTTTCACCAGTCCATCTACTTCTATAATTGAGTAAAAGAGCAGTAAACTGTTACAATAAGAAATCAATAGGCTTTCTGGATATTATGCCGAAGTGAACTTGAAAAAAGCGTCGTTCTCTTTACCGGAAATCGAACCCAGGACCCCCCTCGCGTACCAGGCAAGTGCACTGACCATTATACCATAGCATGATAACGCTATCCTACTAAACAATAAAAAAATCTGATGATCGTTTGGTTTAATCTGATGAATCTCGTGACCGTTTCTTGGCAATCAAATACATCCGTTTTATGTATGTCTCATGTTCACTGACAGTGGAATGGATTTGAAAATTGCATCTGAATCATGCACATCACTCTCAACACGTACATATATAGTATCGATGTATCATAGCTCCTTTCGAAAGAAATATATCTCTCTCACATTTTCTTACTTGGAAAACGAAATGAAACTTGTCCTTTATTTTATTGCCAAACTTTCGCGCTTATCAGTATGTTGACGTATTCTGAACTCGGATTTGCGTGTGATGCAGTGAACAAAAGCTTTCAGAAGTACATGCAAATTTATTTACGTAGCGAACAGCTGCAAAACCTACTGAAAATGGGAGAAAAAGTACAAAACTCTCGGGAAAAGAACAAACAAAAAAACAACGAAAACGATCGGAATTTTACTTTTTGTTTTGTTCCCCAGCGCACCATGATCGATTCTCCAGCGTCCGTGAATGCGAAAGTGATTTAAAACACAAAACATCCATTCCGAATAGCGTCACAAAGCGGACAAAAATCGAAATTTTATGCACGAGACTTTAAAACAAAAAAAAAAGATGAAAGTTATGTGAACCGGCTGTTGGTATACACCAGCCAGAAATAGAAAGTAAAGTGGGAAAAAGTATATGGTAGAGTAACGGTAAGTATACTTTCGAAGTAGTACCTCTATGTTTCTCCCTTTACTATATTTTCAACTTTCACACACGTATCACAGTATTAAAATTTCCAGAGTGGCGATGATAAGAAAGGATGATCGTTTAAAAGACGAAAAAAACATCACGAAAATAGTTTCGTTTTCTACTTGTTATCGAAGTATCCGTTTTGAATAGAATTTAACTTCATCGAATAGAAGAGAGAGACTCTTGAAAATAGAAATAAAGATTATACACAAAAGCTGAAAGTTTTTAAATGAGTTTCAGTAAAACTGATCATTGTTATAGGATAAAACTCATTAAGCTTTCGTGAAAGTTATTTACTGGGTTGATATTGTTGTATTGAGATTTGTTTTCTAGATATATTCTTAGAAATGGGTCGATCTTCTTTTAGGTTCTGTGTTTAGCATCTTAGTATTGGGTCGCCAAACTTCTGCATACCGTATACCTCCTTCGTCTGGTGTCAATATCGAATTGCAGTCAGTGTTCTGGGAAATCTAGAGTTTTTCATGATCTTTGTGTTCAGACCGCACTTCAGCAGATCTATATGCAAATTACCTTTTTTAAGTTAACGCGTAAACACCATTCTGGTGGTTGTGTGAAGTTCAGATTATGATTCAAAAGTCTGTTTGCTGAAATTACTTTTTAATTTATAGATAAGGATTGTTTATATTTTGCTAGCATCTGCGGCAAACTTCTCATTTGCTTCCTTAAACATTTCAACTTCAACGAAAAAGGTAGGCTCATGATGGCTATCATCTACAATGCTATGCAAATCGCTGTTCAATAAAATCATAAGATTGAATATAATTACCGTTCCAGAACTAGCATATTCGGTCGATCTCTACTGTAATGCATATTTTATTAAATAAATTTTGAGTTAATGAAGAACCACGTGAAAACACATTTTTATTATGTTTTCAGACATTTTCATGACTTTTCTAGGTTTTAAAACTACTTAAATGTATTATGGTCTTCCATGTTCTCTGTCTAGACTACATATACTGCTGAGGCGAAAGAGCGTCAACGAAAGAGTATACTTCAATCTCGGCATGTTAGCAATGGACGAGAAAGATTTTCCTCTAGCCGAGAAATGGTTTCGTCGAGCTGTTGAGGTAAGCCTCAGTTCTTGGGTTTTGTTCTTCTCAAGAAGATAGTCAATTTCCATAATATTCTTAGTGTTCCATTTAAAGCGAACTTAACGATCCTTTTCCGCCTGCGACAAAGTTCAGAGTATATTTATAACACTTTCCGAGTTTATGAAGCATTTCCACGTTCCATCTTCTCCCTTCCTGCTTACTTGAAACGGTTCTGTAGTTGGTACTCTCAGTAGCGACTAGGCTGTTATCTCTGAGTAGCTTCAAGTTAGGCACATACATCAACAGAGCTATAATTTCCCGCTATGCCAGTACATTACTTAAATATGTGCAAACGTGCAATTGTGTGTCTAAAGGGACAATGAATTTAAACCTAGTATTTTGTTACTATTTTTTGTTAACATCGTTGAACCCAGAAAATAAATTGCTTATGCAGATTTTTTACATAAGATGTCATAATAGTTTTGCGGTAAATTCGATATGAGACATCGTTAAAATGATCAAATATTAACCCTTTAAGCGACACAACGGAACCCCTTTCAAAATGTCATTTCTTCTTTCATGAAGTAGGCTTTCTTCCGATTTTCAGTAGGTGAAAACTAAGAGGTATAGAGAAAAGTGTTCCGTTGAGAAATCAACTTTACAAATTATCTGGACTTGTCAATTCTTAAATAAGAGGGTTTTGATGACGCTTAAAGGGTAAAATTTACTAATTCGTGAGAGAAAAATCCTTAAATTTTACCAGAATTGATGAAAATATTTTTTTCTTCTAAAACCTATTTCTAGATCAGCCAAAAAATTTATTTCTGCCAATGTTCGGCAGAAATAAATTTTTAAATTTTCTAATACCACATCCACACAACTTACAGATAAGTTTGTTTTTTATTTCAATTTTATTTAAGCAAAAGATTCAATGACTGTCTCAAAGGGGGCGTTACGAAGTTTCAGTATTATTCAAAACAAGTTGCTTATGGTTGGCGGGTTACTTTGCCTGCTTCACAATTTTATTAGATTTAAAAAAAATCCGAGGTTCCCAAAGATGAGAAACTTTCATTTTTTGAACTATTCTTTGCTCTCTTTTTGTTCATTTAAGAAGATGAGAAATGAATAGAAAAATTGTTTTCCCGTAGGATTTTTATAACAGCGTGCCATCGTTGGCAAAATTAAACCAACAACTGCGCTGAAACAAACTTTCAACGTTTTGCCGATACAAATTATTAAAATATACGGCAAAAATAACTGAATTTCTGCGTAGAAGTATGACTTTTCACAAATCTAATGCCAGCTGATGGAGATAAAGAGTTGCAGATTTTCAACACTGTAGCTTTAAAGGCAGTAACTTTCCTCCCGCCAATAGAGTATTTACTGTATTTAAAAACTTTATAGTCTTTCTTACTTTATATTTTTCTTATTAAAGTCAGTTTTAATGCAGTGAATTTCATGAAACAAACGTTGGTAACATAGCAATAAAAACTATTTCAGCTTTTAAATGTATCGGTAGAACATTCAAATTCTTAAATTTTGTCTTTTTTTTTCAGTTACGTCATGACTTTAGAAGCGCTTTGTTCAATTTAGCACTGCTGCTGTCTGAAGCTCATCGCCCTTTAGAAGCGGCACCGTTTTTGAAGCAATTATTGCGGGTAGGTACTCTTATCTATATCTGTATTACATCTTCCTGAATTTGCGGATCGTCGAACCGTATTGTGGCGAAATAAACTTTTATTTCGAAAGCTTAATCAAAGTTAACTGAATTATCTACTCTTACGGAGGAAAATTGCAAATTACGTCGAACGAGCTTTCGTATGGAGGATTCGAACTATTGAAACTCTGAAAATCATTCGTGTCTGAACTTGGTTAAACTGATAACAATAAGTGTGCCAGAGCTAATACCGTAACGAAACTGGTAGAGAATTCAATATCCGCGACACGAATTCCTCTTCTACTAGTTCTGTCATGGCTGGTTTCGTTGTAACAGAACTAGTAAAAAAGGAATTCTAGTCACGAATATCCTATGTCTGATCTGCTTATTGTTTAACTTGTACAGCCGATGTAGTACTAGTTTGCTAATATTTTGACACAAGTAGACAATTTTGAACGAAAAAAACATTTTCAGCAATAAATATTTCCTGGTCATAAACTTTATCAAGTATCAAGTGAATTCCTTGCTGCATAATCATTAGTAATAAATGACATTACACCTTTTTATTCTAGTATCATCCTGACCATGTAAAAGGCTTGATACTTTTGGGTGATATATACATTAACGCAATACGAAACTTGGATGCTGCGCAAGAGGTAAAAACATGTTATTTGTATTATTTGTCTCTCTCGAACTCTGCATCTATACAATTCATTTGCTCTGTAGATTTTCTCATCTCCACGATTTCTCATTGTATAAATTAATATTTTCTATTTAATTAGTATTATCGGTCATTCATTTTTGTTGGACTAATAATTCGACAGCTGGTTTGTGACTACACACGCGAAAGAACATAACAGAATTTTAATTGCATTTTCTTTTGTTTTTTCCATTAGTGTTACGAGAACATTTTGCGACAGGAACCTGGTAATATACAAGCTTTACACAACCTATGTGTCGTTCATGTGGAGCGGGGACTCCTCGAAGAAGCTGAACGATGTCTTACAAAGGCCTCTGAAATGGCACCGCATGAAGAATACGTTATCAACCATCTACAGATCGTCCGCACTCGGATGAACGCAATAAGAAGAAAAGACCAAAACCAACAGCAAGTTCTGACATCAGATTCTTCAAAATTTAAAACAACCGAAAATGTTAAGGACTTCAAAGCTTCTGAAGCAGTGGATGATACGGTCTCGGATAGGACAGCTTCAAACAAAGTCAAACGCAAAAAAAAGTCATCGTCGAAATCGAGTTCCACGAGCGAAAATAAAGAAAATAGTAGTTGGCGGCACGTGCGATAAGTCATATGGCATTGCTTCAACTGCCCCAAGAGATCTGAGGAGGCATTACGGATGAATCCACGTGTTACTTAATTAAGAGTCCATGACTATATTAAAAATATGAGTAATTATTATATTTTGCAGTGCCGTGTGGCACGTGGTGAACAAAAAAAAACGGTTGAGATAATTAAGAGTATGTTTTTGTAAATAAAGTGTTACCGGTGTTACATGTTTTAACAACTTTAATGTGGAATCAAATGAAAAAATTCAATAAAGAAATCCTATTTGTTTTTTTAAATAATTATTTCTTCTTCATGTTTACTATTTCAATATTTATTTACACGCTTTCAATGTTTATAGAAAATAACGTAAACATCATAGTTTCTAGCATTTTCTAGTAGCCAAGTAGTTAACAACCTGACAGATCCGAATTTTGGCTATAGGTCATAGCCTCCGAGCAGTGTTCAGAACATGCCTTATTTTATGAACTCAGCTAGTTACGCTTCATGTGCGCACAATGCCTGTTGGAGGACTATCACTATCGAAAGATCTAGAACTTGAAAACCACGGCGAGTTTCCAGTTGAAAATCTTTTTATATCCAAAAATGTAGTTATGTTTATACCGAATGCATGGGGCGTCGCAAATCTTTGTTAGCGGCATCACGGCAAGCTAGTGTTATTGATTTTCGTGCCTATTTATACTTTGAAGAGACTCTTTTGTAAGTGAAAATATCCATTAAACTATTCTGGCAAGCCGTAGATGAACCATGAATTGGGCAAGTGAACCGCGGGAGACAAAAGTTTGAGAACCAATAGTGTATCCAATCATGTCAAGATTATGGTGGCTGGTCAGAGATTAATGAAGCTTCGAAAAATTTGGGGTAACAGACACTTATCGATAATCAAATGGTTAGCCATATGGCAACTACGCTTCAGGATACTAGAATGCCCCAATGTTGAAATAGAATCGCAAATAGAGAAAAGTCACTATGAGTTTAGCTGTTAGGGTTTTTTTTTTCATTTTAATCAGCATATTGTTTGCAGAGGAAGAGAAACTGATAATTGTCGACACCGATTTTATTAGTGATAAACCAGTTCAAGATTTTTTTTCCCGAACTTACACTTTTAATAGAAATATAATTACTGAGAGAAACACTGATTATAGGGAAACGATTTTCTTCCGTAGCCTTTGTATGTGGTAATACCATGTACACCACTTTTTTTCGGAAATATTATGACAGCAAAAAAGATTAAACACGTAGTCTGACGCATTAGTTAATGTAAAAATTGCGTGAAGTTTAAAAAAAAATAAACAAATTTACACGAACAAAGGGTATTGATATTCATAATACATACAAGAACTATGAGAAAGTTTCAGTTCAAAATATTTATATTTTTTCCGTCTTTAGGGCAACTCGTTTTAACTTTATTGTTGTCTTTCCCGTTCCCGATTTTTGTATCCATTTCATAAAAGGCACTGAAATTTGCTCAGACAGTGTATTAAAAGAAAAAGATGAGCACAAAAAAGAAACAAAAATAAAAAAACGGGTTCCTTTCCATGAAGTCCATGGTTGATGACTGTGAACGCGAAAACTCATTGACGTGTGAAACTACAGCCGAAAGTTGAGAAATTCCAAACCTATTCGGTTCTTAGAGCACATTTTCTGGGAAGAACGTTACTCCCTCCACCACCCTATTCTCCTGCTCTGATCCAGAATGAGGTTTTTGAAGTTCAAAGGACTCTCAGTCAGCTGTCACCGCAAATTTGAAGCAGTTCTTGTAAGAGAAAATTCCTTCAACGACATAGAAGATCTTTTAAAGTGCAAACTACTCCACGTTACTGCAACCTGTCCTGATTTAATGAAACTCAATTGCTCAGCCAGTCGAGAGAAGATGCGTTTTCTTCGCGCTTGTCTTTTGCCTTTAAGCACCTATTACACCACGTCATTCGAGATAATGAACAAACAGTAATTATAGCTTGAAAATTTCGTTGGCTGATCTCCAGTACTGAAGTGGCTGAAACAATTTCCACACTATTAAGTAAGATTTAACAGGTTTGCGTATTTTATATTCCGTGTTTTTTTATCTGAAACTTTACGCGCTAAATGCATCGGATACACTTCTTTGGTGAAGAGACAACCATCTCGGTTGTGACAAACGGATAATGACTTTTAAAGCTGGTGAGAGAATACATAGAGATTTCATTCATAATAGGGAACCACTGATTTTTCTAAAATGAGCTGTTAGAACTTTTATAATCAAATAAATGGGAGTATACAAATATTTGCTACAACTGGAGAAACAACAAATTTTAAACACATGATTAATTTGAATGTTAAAACTGAACGCCTCTGGATGTTAAAACTGAAAGACTTTAGTTTTGAAGTTGAATTAGTGGTTTGTTTTTCGAATGATGGGAGGATCGAATTTCAGAGATGATATATGATATCCAAATGTTCCTAAAATTAAATCTGATCACCGTGCAAAATTTACCATTAAAATTGATATGATTACCTGGCTCTTAACCCTTCAATGCATCGACTTCCTGATGTCATGCAATTAATTAATGATCAATTACTACCCTTTTAACATCAGAAAAAATTCAAGTATTATCTTCCGGTCTAGTTCGTAGAAACGAATGGTGAATTCTTACTATATAAATTGAAAACTTGTTAAAAAAAAAAGATGGCAAATAAGGAAAACATGGTTAAAATTTAACATGACAAAATTTTAGTCATGAAATAAAAATTCGTGTGCATGGAAGAGTTGCCATTATTCATGATGTCTAATACAGTGAAATCTATGTATAACGATCCCGTCTATAACGATAAACCTGGCTATAACGATATTTTCTTTGCTCCCGGTGGAATTCCTATTCTATAGAAAATAGCGCAAATGCTCAAGCTGTCTATAACAATGTATTTGTCTTTATAACAATATTTTTTCTAGGTTCCTACAGTATCGTTACGGATAGGATTTACTTTGTTATATCAAAATCTTGTGATTCTCATCAAACACCAACGGAACGCCCAAATCGAGTCTTGATGAACATAAATAAATTCAGTTTATCGAAGAACCCATGCAGAAATTCACTCGAAATTCTCTTGTTCAATCAGAATCTCAACCGAATATAAAACACTTATGATGGCATTACACTTGCATTATGCACGTTCCATCTGTCGGTTGAAGTGCATTTTAGCAAACTGCAGAGGAAACCCCTAAAAAAACTTTATCCACACGTTCACTTATAAAAATGTAGAGTGCGTTTCAAACCTTCTCAAAAAATACAGGGTTGCAACTACGGCGACATACCACTGATAGATAGTAGGTAATGTATTCAATTTGGCCTTATTGACGACATCCACGCTATTAAATTTCTTTTATTATCAACGTGGCTTTATCGGTGGGGTGAACCAGCTCTCGATTAAGTAATGTTAGTATGTATATGACTGATTCGGTACGCTGCCTTTGTCTTTTGATTGTCAGTGTTATTTCTATAGCAAAAGACTGTTCTCACATCGATTCCTTTTGCCACGATTATATTTCGCATGATTAGAATAACGAGGAAACTAAATCCCATCGGTAAAAAATATATCAATGAATGTCTTTTTTGAATAGAACAGCAAAACTCTCTCAGATATAACCCCAAAATATTGAACTATGGATGTTTTTTCAAAGAGATGATAACGTATGATGATAACCCTGGTGACTTAATCGCCATACAAATACTTTTTCATTTACATATGGTAAGATAATATAAAGAAACAAGAAACCGGAGAGCAAAGATGAACCAAATTGAAGCAAGCCATTACGTATTATCTGGTTTGCAATACGTCTCATGAAGAATTCAAAATAAGGCTCAATAGACCAAACTCAATAAATCAAACCATGTTTTTCACAACAGTATAACAAAAATATAGCATTTACCCAAATTTAAGACATCAACAAAGATTTAAAACCATATCAAATTAAGACATAATTACGCATATAAATAGATTAACATAAATTACCACTGTCCAAAACCCAATTAAAATTTATCGAATAGCCGCGGGAAACAATATTTATCAAGTCCACCCACGTAATATCTACTCCGTTCTCTAAGAGACTTCGTCACTCAGTAATTATTTATCATATCTTAGGCGGAAATAACCGAATAAGCAACGTATATATATATCGGATTAATTAAACATGCAAATTAGGAATCTAAGGTTTTTTCCAAAACCGGAAATAGCTCATTTGCGAAAAAGCTGCTGAAATAAACATTACATATATATATATTTCAGTTTAAAGTTATTAACTTGAACCGTGTTATTTAGTTATAATTCTTTTATACTAATTATGCTTTTTATGAGTATCATACGCCTTTAATATTGTAAACGGAAAGAAAAATAATTCTTCTGGGGATTCGAGAAAAGGACGTAAGGGTAGATCCGGTTCATAATTAAGAGTTTTTACGTCCATTTAATTAGCAGTGTTTATCCCTAAAAGAAATATTATAGCCCCATCTCCCATGCAAAGCATTTAAGGGGGGGGGGGACACTTTTTCGTTATTTTTATTTGTTTTCGAACCTTTTTTTTTATCCTTTATTGAGAGAGAAAGAGAGGCTAAGGGCAATACCCTATATATATTCAATTAACCTATTCAACAAGGTCCACACACAAACGGTAAATGAATGTCTTACTATCCTGATTAAGTCGTCTCCATTGTTTTCCTAAGAGATGGGGAAGGTAAATGTGTCCCATAAAAAATCGGTTCGTCTTAAGGGGTTTTTCTACCGTTTTTTTTTTGGGGGGGGGGGAGTGGAACATAGATCGAAAAGTAGAAGAAGATCGTTTCAAGTTCCATTGTTATTTTTAAATTTATTTTATTTTAGACGAGAAAATGACTCGGTTGATTTTCTTCAAACCATTGAAATTATTTTATATGTATCCATATCATATGTATCCATATCATATGTATCCATTTTTATGTATCCATAAGTAACTAGCACTGTCACTATTCAAGTAATGTTTATTTCGCTTCCCATTCCCTTATGACAAGAATATAATAAACTGCTGTCAATACAGTTTTTGATAGTTTTCGAACGATGACATTTTTCTATGAAACTCCATCGAATGTAATAGGGAGTGTAGTGTGTGATACATCGAGATCTAAATTTTTCCACCTATAAATGAAATTGAACAATGAAGGACCGGATACACCCCGCTTCACATCTCAGAAAAATATTTCAAATCATTCCCGAAGGATGGGTGCATCCGGAAACTTTGAATAAGTGACAGAACAAAACCAAAACAGATTTCGTTTAACAGCGTTATGTTTCATTGATTCAGCTCACTGTTTGAAGACCACAAAACCAAATCAATTCATTTTTTAATCACTTCAATTTGCTTTATAGAATCAACGCTTTCGCTTAATTGAGTCATCTCAAATTTCGTTTTATTTCGTGCATATTTTTCAAAAAAAATATCTTAAAAATTATTTTAAAGCCTCTTTCTTGATGTAAATGGGCGTGGTGTCATTTTGTGAACCTACTGCACCAAATACCAATTCTGGCCATATCGTTATACAATCGAATCCCGTTTTAACGAATACCGTTATAGCGAAAGTATCGTTTTAACGAATACTTTTCTTATCCGAAATTAACGAAATTACGTTATAACTAAGTGATTTCTCCGGTCTCTTGGAGTTCGTTACAAGGGGATTCAATTGTATTGCAATTTACTGCCATTAATGAGTTGGGTTGGAAGTGGTGCCACGTATAGGTGGTAACTTGAAGCTCGTTAGGGAAAATATCTTGTTACATTCTCAACCTCAAGATGGTAAACGAGCATCTTACTACCATGCCACTCGGGCAATGTGCCTCGTCATTATATCTAGAAAAATGTATAAATTGACATTTAAATTAAACCAAATTTCATTCAAATTGAACGAAAACATATAAACAAAAACTTCAATTGTAAACACGTAATAAATATTCTTTTACTCAACACACAATTCATAATAGAATAAAAACATTGTATGGATACAGCGCTTCTTTAGTTATTTATGAAGACGTTATGATTTCCAGAAACATGCATTGTGATTTAAGATTAACTTAGGTTCATTTACGTTTCTTTTCCATTATTTTTACGATTTTTTTTTTTTAATTTTGAAAATTTTGCTTTTTGGTGTTTGTTGTTGTCGGTTGGCTGTCAATCCTATTCAGCTTGCTGCTGTCTTACACTGAGACTAAGAGCATGCGACAAAAATTACAAGAAAGGAAAGTCTTTTAAATTTGGGTTTTTTTCTCGTTCGGCATCTTTTAGAGCAGAAAAGCCCATTAACTGTCTTCCTTTCTTTATTTTTTTTATCTTAAGGTTTAGCAAAGAAAAGTCGAATCTCAATTTCTTTTCCTTTTTTTTCGCACTAATTTAAGATTTTTTTTTTCGTATACTTAGTAGAATTTTTTCGTTCGGATTCTTCTCTTCATGATAGCAAGTCCCACGCTAGTGGCTTTGTTAGTCAGCTTTGCATAGATTACACAGAGACCACTTTCTTTACTTTCTATAAATAATGAAAAAAGTGGAATACTGCCCTTTCTCTTTAGTATTTGAGAGAGAGAAGTACGAAGAAAACATATATTCTCCGTTATTTATTTATTTTGTAGTAGAGATTTACGTGCTATTATCCCCAGAGATTTCTCTTCCCTATATCAACGTGCCTTCTTAAATTTTTTTACCTGCGCTGACCTGTTGATAATTGTGATATCTGCGCGGAATGATAAATGTAAATTCAAAAACCACAACAGACAAAATGCCCAACGCTATAGCTGTTGAAAGACGAGAAAAATGGTAAGATAAAAAAAAATGCTTTTAAAAAAATATAGATGTCAAATATAACGGAAAAAGATACCCAAAATTGAAACAATAGATAAAATATCATGTTAATACGTACATAACGGGCCTCCACTCTGATCGTTATCCAATGGCTATTTCCTGAACCGTTGGTTTCAGAGACAACTTCAATTAGAAAAAATGTTTCACAAGATGCCGCCAATCTTCTTAAATGTCATTTAAATGGAAAAAATTATTGATTAAAATGTTACAAAAATTTTTATACGGTCTCCGTTCTCTAATTTCAAACTAGAAAGTTATTGCCCTGTCTCTCTTGAGGCCAACAAAGAAATGAAATTTCCATGTTTTTGATTGCAGAGATATGTGAGATATTTGAATTCAAAATCGAAAAAAAAGGGGGAAAGAACAGCATATAAACTAACGGATAACGCCCCTTCCCAAATTTAAATGCTGTCCCTTCCTCATTTTTCTCTCGGTTTCCAATTCAAATAACTCAGCACTTAGAAACATGGATACTTTTTGTAGCCCTCATCAGAGACAGGGCAACAACTTTCTAATTCGAAGTTAGAAAACAAGGAGACAGTGTAAAAATTTAAAAGTTTAAGATTTTTTTATTATTTTTTTTCATTTCAGCAGCACTTAAGATTATGTGTGACATCGTGTTTTAAAACCAACGGTTCAGAAAATAGCCATTGGACAACGAAAAGAGAGGTCACCCTGTATATAGAACATAGTGATTTTCTTTTGGGGGGGGAATCTATGTGTGTTCGCGGCAGCATTTTTAGCAGCGCGCATTGGCGCGACCGCACACACATTGCGGTGAAAATCACACCTCAATCAACTGACAAACTCACGTATTGGCTTACGCAAAGGGGAGGGGGTGGTTGATTCCCCCTCCCAATAACCCTGCGAACGTCTATGGAATCACCACAAAACAAAAGCCGGTTCATGACTGACTCGAAGCTACCTAGCAATGTGGCTGTAGATCCTGCTTTAGGGCCCCGTACGTACTTGACACCGTTTTGCTTTCGACGAGGAACTTATAATACAAAGACAAGGAAAAATGCTCAACGAGGTGGCTGAGAAACACATACATAGAACAAATATGGATGTCATATATTTTTAAAATACAGCAACACCTAATTAAAAATGCAATAGTAAAAACTCAAGACTACATATATATACTTGTTGTAAGTATGGATAGCTTCTCGATTTACTCCATATGTTCATCGTATTTATTTTTAAACGTGTCAATTGTGTTAGAATTTACTACCCCTGGGGATAAGCTATTCCATTTAATAACAATCCTAATAGAGAAATGTTCCCTGCAACACCACAACCTAGAACTATCCCTTACCAATCGATACTGTTCTAAATGTTGATCTACTATTCCAATCGGGGTACGGAGGTTGTCCCTTTGTCAAAGCAGTCGATTGACGGCGTATTAATAATTCATGGTCCATCCTATCCATCCCGTTGAAAATTTTGAAAACTTCGATCGTATCTCCTCGAGACACCTGTGTTCACACTTCCAATATAAACATATTCAAAAAATGGCGTCTTTCTTCATAATTCTAGCCCCGTGTGCCACCAAGGACACGCGCAGCCCTTCTGTGCACCCCTTCAATCAAGTCTTATGTCCCTCTGTAGGTTAGTCTCCAAAACCTTGCATCGTACTCCAGTCCAGGACGAACTAAGACTCGGAAAAGTGAAAGAATGACTTTAAGAGAATGTGAAGATACCTTTTTTTAAAGATGAAACCAAGCATATTCTATTCGCTTTTTTGACCACCGCTGAACAATGTTCAGAAAACCTAAGTCGCTCGTCAATCAGAATTCCCAAAGCGGTGACCCTAGTTGCATCCGGGATAGTGACACCATTCACCTCGTAAGAGAACCGTGGGTTGTTCGAACCAAAATGAGCGACCATGCACTTATCAACGCTAAACGTCATGCTCCATTCATTTGCCCATGCTGCAATTCTGTTTAGACTGGTCTGGAGCGGCTCCCTATCGCTTTGATTCCCGATTATCCCCATTAACTTCACATCATCTGCGAATTTGCTAGTTATCCCATCGATACCCTGATCGAGTCTATCGATAAAAAGTGAAAAAAGTATGGGGCCAAGGACACTTCCTTGAGGAACTCCACTTGTGACGTCTGTCCAACCAGAGAATTCCCCGTTTACCATAACTCGTTGCGACCTATCTCTTAACCACGATTCTATCCAATTCAGCAAGTTGCCCCCAATCCCAATCTCGTGTAAACGCTTCAAGAGTTTACCATGTTGGACCCGATCGAATGCCTTCTGGAAATCAAGGTAAACAACATCTACATTTTTGGTCTTACCCAAAGCCTTAGTCACATGATCATAGAAGCAAAGGAGGTTAGTTACACATGACTTCACCTTCCTGAACCCATGCTGATTATCCGACAATACATTATTCTCGTCTATCCACATCTTCAATTGCCTTGGGATAATAATTTCCAAAATTTTCGAGAGGGAGCTCGTCAAACTCACTGAACGAAATTTGGACACAGCTTCTCTACTACCCTTTTTAATTATCGGAATGACGTTAACAAGCTTGTAATCCCTTGGGACGATGCCTTCAGCAACACTACTGTAAATCGGTGTGACTGGCCACAATTCATTAGAAAATTCATTAGGAACCTACTAGGATAGACATGGTCTGGTCCTGGTGCTTTGCTTGTATATACGTCGTTTAGAAGATTTAGGATCTCCTCATCTTCCACTTGAATATCGTTGAGGATTTTATTACTCCATGTAATACTCGTACATTGCATATCGTTTTTTCTATTAAAAACTGAAGCGAAAAAAATCAGTGAATGTATTACTCTATGATTATGAATGTATTACACATGCTTGTATTACTCTATTAGTAGACGGGTCTACCCCAACTGTCCCATTACATCCATTATTTACGTACCTCAAAAATCACTTTATGTGAGAGCTAATATATTACCTGCCAACCTAGATTCAACTTCATTTTTGTTATCCCTTATCGTCTTCTTCAACGTCCTTATTTTATCAATAAACAATGATAGTGCACCTAGTACACTTTTATAATCTGTGAATGCCTTTTTCTTTTCAAGATAAAAATTACGCACGCTATTAGTGAACCAGAAGGTGCGCGATGTACAAACATGCTTTTTACGAACAGAGGGTATGAGGTCGTGCAAAACAGAGCACAGCTTCCTACTAAATTTTTCCCATTGACCTACCACTCGACTGATTTCAACCGGTCTTTGAAAATGACCGCTATCCTTTCTCTCAAAACATCAAAAGTTAGTTCTCCGAAAACAAGGAACCATTCTTTTGTTATTAACCTTTCCCGAAGAAAAGCTACAGGGAAAACTAAGGACACGATGGTTACTGTAAGAAAACTCGTTCCCCACCGAAATATGTCCAACGAGATCCTCGGAACTAGTGAGAACTAAATCCAAAATATAGCAGTACCCCTAGTGGCTTGTGATACATGCTGATACAAAAAATTATCGAACACCAACTGAAGAAAGTCTATTTCATATTGATCTCTCGCTGAAAGGTTCTCGCATTCGATACCCGGGTAATTGAAATCCCCTAAAATGACAAACCTCTTATGCTTACTTATGCTTATGAAGTTTGACAATGGAGTTTGGATCCCTATATTCGGTGGATAGCCCTACAATTAGTTTATGATGGCTTTTGCTTTCAAGCTCAACCCATGTAGTCTCAAAATAATCTGTAAGTTTGTTTTGTTATGGTTAGAGTTGCTCAGCATCAGTGTGTGTTTGACAAGAAATTTCACGGTTAAAACAACAGCAACCGTGACAATTGAAACCTTCTAGGCCTTGGAGGGAACATTTTTCCGTATCTCCCCATAAGAAAATGAATCGTCTTTCTAAGAGATGTTATTAAGGGAGAAAAAACACTAACTTCTAAAATAATTGTTTTAAAGACAATAACAAGGTTGGATAGTCTCGACGAGAACCACTTCGAAGCACGGAGAGGCTCGTACACGTCATTATAATCGACTAGACGTTACGCACCTCGAAAATGTTGGCTACTTGCTGCCAACCATGCTGCTATGAGAACCTCTAAATTACAGAGAACATACGTAATGTTCTTTGAGCCTGGCAGTAGTTATCGGAACCTTTAAGAAGAGCAGTTGTGATGCTGCTTGAGGGTGACCAGTTTGTATGACAGACAGGAGAAAATGCATAGCTGCTGGTTTTAAATTTGTTTAACGATGCATGCCATTGAATACGAAAATTGGGAACTAATGTTTCTTTCCGGACACGTTATTTTTACAAAAAGGTAAATTTTTGTTGCCCCTATAATCTTTCAGAGTTTGGCCAAATATTTTTGAATCACCTTGGATATGCTTCCCAGCAGTAGAGAATTTATCATCTCTTTCTAGAAATTCTTCATTCCATTGTACCTGCAGTGTTTATTATCAAATGTTTATTAGAAGACTGAAAGTTTCCTACAAAAAATTTTTTTAACTCTTTAATATGCGAAATGACCAGTTTGTTCATTGTCTGTTGAGAAGAGATATAACTTCAGTTATTATACAAGAAAGACTCTAACAAAGGATCTGAAGAATGTATCGTTTAACTATTTCTTAAGAATCATAGAAAATTCTCAAGCAAATGCCATTCACCTATTTTTTGCATATACCAGGCTTGGTTCTTTAGGAATAGTGTTAGAAAGAAATCTTTCAGCTTAGCAGAGTTTTTGTGTGTTCGCCGTAGCATACAAAAAAGAATCAAACGTTGCTTTTCCATTCTTACTAGGTTTTTTCCCCCATTTTCTCCTCAGCCTTCTTTCCAATGTCAGCATCCGTTCGGTGCCCGAGGCTTTGTTTGTTAGCTTTGCAGCGATTACACACGGTAATGATAAGGTTACGGTGCGTTCCCCTCACATAATAGGGAACTGTATCAAGACGTCCTGAAGACAAAAAAAAAGTTACTTTCCCGTAATTCCTTCGCGAGAGGTTAAAAAAGGGGAACTTCCTTAGGTGGTTTTCACTGTCACATGTGCTATACCAGAAAAACAAAAATATTCGAATGCCGTAAAAAAAGTGTCAAAGTAACACATAGCCTATGAATGTCCTCAACACATAAATAGTATTAAATAGTAGTAACTAAACTTTCGCAGTTTGTGAGGTATGTCCACCTTTTCCTAAAGGAATTTTCTTCACGATTACAGTGTTAATAATACTGTTGGTTAGCATTATATAGTGTTAAATTGTTGATTCATAACATTCGTTTCAAAAAAATGGATTTAATCATCAAGTGCGCAATACACAGTTTGACGTGACGAGATTGATTATCAAAAAGTAGAGCTGGGAATCGATAAAAAATTTTGGTCGGACTGGTTGATCAAAAAAATTTAATCGATTAACCCAGTTTTAATCGAATGTTTTTAATGGAATTTTCAAATGCTATCAATTTATAACAAACTTATTAAGTAACTTTTTAATTAATTGATGTTATATATATACAGTATATAGCATCAATTAATTAAAAAGTTACTTAATAAGTTAATATATTATTATTTCAATATAAGTTAATATATTATTTTTTATAAGTTATATATATTATTTCATTATATAAATAATTTTTTTATATAAAGAAAATATATTATAATATATCAACATATAAATATTCTTTTATAAGCATCATTTTTCAGCCACCTCGTTGGGCAATTTGCCTGTTTTGGCCTTTCATTTATTTTATACCTATTTGCTAGATTCAAACAATATTAGATAATTAGAATAAATTAAGAAATTAAGGCAACACTTGTAGTGCTGAACATTTTGGCATAATGGAGTTTCTTTACTCAGATCTCGTTTTTTATCAGAAAACCAGTAATTTTAGGTAAATCCCAAATAGAAGGGTGATGAATGCTTCCCGACTACGAAAACTGCTGTTCACAGTAGAAACAAAAAATGTCGGAAACAAAAACCATCGAACGGAATTTGAAACTGAAATCATCACCAGTTTTCATTAAATAGACTAGTATTTCTCCTATGTTGAAAAATTTGATCAAAATGTTGATTCAAACATTTTTAAATATGATCACTTATCTAAAACATGTCTTTATCAAACGTGCCTTAAATTATATCTAGGAATATAAATTAAGACATTTAGTCGGTTTCATTAAACAAATCAAAATAAATTATAAACTGTTAATAAAAATGTTAGTCGAACTTCAATCTGATTGATCAAGCCAATTAACTGAAATAAAATTTTCAACTGCGATTAACAATTGATCGATTAGCTGATCCAACTAATTGATTAATCGAACTATCCCTATTAATAATAAAAAAATAATTATTATTGTTATTTTTACCTCGGTATTTTCCAAAAGAATTTCTCTTAAAATACACTGCATTCTGAAAGTTAAAGTTAAGTACATGGCAGTGAGTTCGACATAGCTCCAAGCGCTGTACTTTGATTAACACCGAATTTCACAGAAATATCGTAAATTTAGTTATTGATTCATGAATGTAATAAAAAAAATTTATATATTTTAGTATATTATAATTTTTAATTGATTAAGCGATTATTTTCGATTTAGAGCATTCATATTTAAAACATTAATATTGGTGAGTTCAGATCTCACCAATGTCTCAAGGACTCAATACCAGTACTTTTCTGTCATCACTGTAACCACCTCTTCCTACCTTAATGCCATTTTTGTTATTAGTATAATATTTTTTGTTTCATTCCTTAAACATACCAAAACTATTAGCAAATTTGCATCAAGATCTCAACTTTTGGAAAGTTGTGTACAAAACAGGATATTTTTAATAAATTCATTCCAATCAGAGTTTAATAAATTTTATTAATATATAAATATACTGCAATAGAAAAATAAAGATAGAAGTCAAGAATTTATACTTTCGACAAAAGTTGCCATAATTTCATTAAATATGAATTTGAAAGACTGGGGTTTTCTTTTTACAGCATATTTTATAATATTTAGTTCGACGATTAAATTATTTTTCCTAGAAATTTTAGTGAGAAAGGGGGAAAAATTTAACAAAAAAATTTTCTCGCGCGAACTCTTTCCAGAGAAATCACTAATTGTATTCATATCAATTAGTAGCACTTTTATAAATAAAAGTTCCAGAATGATTTTAAAGTATAAAAATTTGGTTCGAATATTTACTATTAATTTCTTTTAAAATAAATTTTCCTCGATCTTATCCCAGTAAGCTGGAACATTATTTTTAAATGAAAAATTTAACGCATATATACAGGATGAATCCGACCTATTCTGCCAAATGAAAGGGGTGATAGACGAGTCCAAGTGGACGATGAAACACCCCACCAACCTTGTCCTATCTCAAACCGTTTGTGAGTTATGATGGATAATCGATTATGGAAAAAAAACGCATCAAATGTAAAAAACCCCGAATTTGTAGAATTTCTTGGAGAAATACACGCAAACTAAGCACATAATTAAAAAAAAGGAAAGTTCTATAAGGTGACGCCAATTTCATTGAAATATCTGGATTTAATGCCGAGCTACAAGCGCGCTGAAAGATTGACGAAGTTCAAAATCAAATTCTAGCCAAAATTTTTAATCGTCAATTGCGAAAACACCCTTGTAACTACAATCAGTTAAATTTACAAGAAACGAATCCATTTTACTATAATTCGAAAGAGTCTATAACAAATCATATCGATGTTGTGGTGCAAGAGAGAAATTCTCTCTTTTGTCCGCCATACATCACTGAAATCAGCGTTTGTGGAAGTAGATATTCGATGAAAATTCGTAAGTGGCGGTTACAGATTTTGGTTAAAATTTAATTTTGCAGAAAAGTCCTATAATGTGATATTACCTTTGACTACAGGATAGCTGTATGTAAGGGCGAACTACAAGCGCTGAGGGATTGAAGTGAAAAATCGAATTGTCGTTAAAACCTATTAAAATTACTTCGACTAACGCAGATTTCAGTCATTTATTGCAAAAAAAAGGATAAATTTCTCCTAAAATAGATCACCGATATGATTTATTGTAGGCTCTTTCAAAAGCTGGTGCAATGGACAAGTTTTTGGTGAATTTGACCGATTTTAGCTAGAAGAGTGTTTGCGCAATTGGCGGTGAAAAAGTTTGAACTTTGCCAATCTTTCAGCGCTTGGCATTAAACCCAGATATTTCAATGAAATTGCTATCGCTCTATAGGGGCTTTTCTGCTCTCTCCAGATATGTGCTTATTTTTGTGTAGATTTTTCAAAAACTTTACAAATTCGGGGTTTTTCAGACATTTGCATTTTTTCCCATAATCGTTTATCCATCATAACTCAAAAACTGTTTGAGATAAGACAGGTTTGGTGGGGCGTTTGATGATCCACTTCGGCTCGTCTATCACCCCTTTCATTCGGCAGAATAGGTGGAATTCACCCTGGGTGAATTCAACAGGGTGGAAACTATCGACCGCCCAATAATTACACACGTGATTCTTTGAGGAAAACTAATATAGGAAAGTGTTTTTTTCAGTTTTTTGATCTGACCCAAAACATTATGAGTTGAAAACGTGATGAAAAACTAATGATTTATAATGCTTTAAAAATTAATGAGTTATAACGCTTTAAAAATTGATGACGTCACTTGAAAATCCTGCAAAATTCGGCAAACGCACACCAAACGTATAACTTGGCGTTTCTGAAGATGCTTGACAACTTCGCTTACAAGGTTTTGGCGAGAAATTCGGATAATCTCTATTTGACGAATGGTCGAAAACTATAGTAACCTCGTCCTAACCTAACCACACGTTAGAGAAAAGTAAAATAGTAGAAGGAAAAAAAACAAATGAGAAAGGAAAATAGTATATAATACATAAGGGAAAATTTTTTAGAGATAGAAATAAGAGAGTTAGTACGAAGTAGATTTCTCTTTTCACCTTCACCCTGCCCGTTCTCTTTTGCTCTTATACGTATATAGTAGAAGGAGCATCATATGTGGATAAAAAAATCACTAATAATAATAATAATAAAGTATTGAAATAAAAAGAAGGTGAAAAGATCAACTTCGTTGGGTTACAACAAAGCATGACGGTGATAAGAGAGGAAAGAAAACAGCTTGTTTGACTATATTCCAAAGGCATTTGTACGCAATGTTACGTCCTTGATCGTAAAGTGGTGTATTAATCTTCACACAGAAATTCGAAAGCGGGAGAGATATGAAATATGTTCTTTGCATCTCACAACACCAGCTTTACAGAGGTAGTAGATACGCGTTAGTTACTTTGTTTTATTCTCCACAAAGTACTGCATCTACTTTTTTACTGTTGTTATAATTTTTAATTTGATGGCGCGCAGCATACAAGAATATTGTGACAGGCACCTTATATTAGGGGTACTTCACTCATACTTCCGACACAATTCACTCGGTAGTAAATTGGCTATGGCGATAGATCGAATTTGTGCTCCGTTTGAAAGAAAGAAATCTTTTTACCAAACTACCGTTAAAATTTTTTGAGAGGGATGAAATTCAAAATCATTTTTTCGAATAATACTGACTCTAATAACTACCATAAAACTAGACGTTTGTAAGTAGGTTAATATAGCCAAATTTTAGGCCAGGAAAAAAATTCATTCTCCCGAAATTCCCGGAATTCAGGAAATTTTAATCGTTTTAGGGTATATTGGGGGCTGATTTCGAAACTGGTCTTGGTTTTGCCGAGGCTGGCCATATTTGCTCGGGAAAAATATGTGAATTTTGACTCCGAAATACGGAACATTGCCAATAATTGCCAAAATTTATGTCAAAAGTAAGCAAAGTAAGCAACTCGTGCTAAAATCACAGAAATTTCGCTAACCGAGGAAAATGAATCTCCACTTGAAATTGCTATGAACTAAAAAAGAACATGACAAATGTGAAAGAAATATTCTTATTTGTAGTCGTAAATATCGTAATGAAATTTATGAGTTGGGAAGATTATTTTAATAGTTGATTTTTGAAAAATAAAAGCCAAGTTGACTTCATTGGAAATACGTGAAAAACCGGGGCATTTTTGCAAAAAAGTCGGGAGAGTGAGAAAAACAGAAAAAACCGGGACTGTTCCGGCACATACGGGACGTATCATCACCCTATTTTTGCTGAATTGGCTCTAGTTTTTAAGATAATGCATAATATCAATATTTGAATACAGTCTGCAGACACTAATTTTTGCGCGGAAATTTTTCTTTCAACATTTTATTTACTTTCCTGTTTTATTCAACACTTGTCGCATTCCATTGCATCATTACCAGACATAAGTGGCCTCTATGTATTGATATTAAGTGTATTAATGATTCACATTCCACACAGTTTCAATGTGATTTGTATGATGCTTAAAGGCATGAGCGAATCGTGAGCTCGCTGTTGGGAGGGGTGATTTTACAAAAAATAAATAAATAATAAGAAAATAAAATGAGTAAGTCACTGTGAATTGGATGACTATACGTCCTTCATTTTGTCCCGTATTTTCCGTAATAGTCCCGATTTTTTTGTTTTTTCTTCGTCTCGAATTTCTTTTTTAAATGCACTGGTTTTTCTTATTTTTTAGTCGAAGTTTTCTTGAATGTGTTAAAATCAAGAATGTTGATACAGGTAATTATGAATCGATTGTGTGCGTGTGTGTGATTGAATGCAATATTATCATATAATTAAGAGCTCCGAAAATTTCAGGAATTATCGCATTTCGCTTGGGGGTGGTGTGATCGTTGTGATTAGCTTCCCCTTATAGATACGCGCCTGGCTTATGGTATTACCATTGGAATTCAACTTTCACTTTATCTCAAAAACTAGAGCCGATCTGATGAAACCAATGTGAGATTAGAAATCATTGCCCCAAAACACTCTAAAATCACGAAAATATCTTAGAGAACAAAATCAGTGTTGAATAGTGTAATCAATGCAAAAATCCGTAACCAAAAATTATTTTAAATATGCCAATTCATAACATAATAAATTTGATTAAAAGTTTCTGTTTTAATCGTTGTTATTATTTTACTTACGCAACTTCTCTCGAAAAATTTGACTTGATAGTGAAGGTAAACAAATTGCCACATTTTGGCAAAAAAGTGTTGATTTGGCTGAAAGAAATTTCAAGCAGATCTCATTTGGCTAACACTTTACAAATCTGGTGATAAATTTGCCAACATAGTGGACGAAGCTAACACGTAAACTAACAACGCAAGCTAAGCAACTTAACTAAGCTAACACGCAAGGTCATAATATCACACTACATTGAGAGAAAAAGTGTCAATCGTGAAAGAAGGCCGAACTTGACTTCTAATGGGATTGAATATTTCAGTTATTTTCAAGAAGTGACAATCTGCTGCTGGCGGAGAAATGTACTTTTGTTCGGAATTTGGCACATAACTGACAGTTAGAAAAATGACACGTCACAAAATTTCAAAACCTTATAATTCACTTAATATTCGTCCGATCCAAAAACGGAGAATATTTTCCCCATATTAGTTTTCACAAGGAATAATATGTGTAATTACTGGGTGGTCGATAGTTACCACCCTGGTCGAATTTCAATCTTTTGGTTTATTTTTTAGCAACCATTTATCATTAAATTATTTCTTTATCCATACTGTTTAATTCAATGCTTTCACAGATTTAAAATTATTTTTTTTGTAATTCTCTGTAAACATATATAGGGTGTAGGGTGTATGCTGTTATCATTGCTGTGATATTATCATATATGATTCCTTAACCTAGCGTGCAAGAGAAAATTTTGGAATTTAAAAAAATACTTCAAATTATGGCATCCAAATTATGGCTCTAGCAGCGGTTTCCAAAAAAATTGTAGAAAAGTTATAAAATCTGAATTTTTATATAGTCCTTGGATCACATGAGTAATACAGAATGTCCCATAAGAATGCGGTTTACGAAAAAGTTCTTCTCATGAAGGGGCTTTTCTTTTTCCGGGAAAAAAAATTCTTTCACATTTTTATGGATAGAGGGCGCTGAACGAAAGCAAATCGCAAAATTCTGAATCTTTCATCAATCTCACTGTGTCCGGAACGTTTGTATAGCTTCAGCTGGCAATTCGTGGCTAAAGCCGTAATTCAGAAATGAGCTGTTAATCGGGCACACTGCATTTACAGGACTATAATTTGCATATTTCCAGTGATTTGCTTTCGTGCAAATTTCCTCTGTCGCCAAAAATTTCAAATAATATTTTTTTTTTGTTTAAAAATATCCCTATTCGTGAGAATAACTTTTTTCGGAACCGCATTCAAATACACTTATTCCTTCAATTTTGATGGAACTTTTAAACTACTTACGAATTTATGGAGCACCCTGCGTTTAGTGAAACAAAATTCGTACACTGAGAAACACACACACTGTGTGTTAACATCCATTTTTTTGCGATCGAAATTCACTGAGTTGAATTTTTGAATAAACGTTGAATTTTTTTTTGTATTAGGCATTTTCCTTATCAGAAAATGCATTATTCCAGGCAAGCATTAAAAGGGACGTATAAAAATTTACATTTAATATATATAAAAGGCATAGTTTTCTTGATATTTCATTCAATGACACAACATTAAGTGTTGTTAAGGTGAAAGAAAGTCCGGTTGTGTTTCTGTCAATATAACCATGGCAGTCATGTGGTTAGTGTTAAAACTTTTCTTTTGCTTTCGCTCACAAACCCGGTCTATTAAGTAAATTCACAATCCTTCCACCTCCCAACGAGATGTGTTGTGTTGGAATTCTGATTGTGAAACCTAACAGTCTGTGTGTACATGTAGCGTTGTGGGTGTGTTATGTGTTTATTAGAGAAATCTATCTTCTTAATTGGAAGCGAGGAATCGGCGGTGTGTTCGAATGCATAATAAACAGTAACGCTTTTATGTTACAGGTCTGCAGCTCTGTTGCGAGTTATTTTATCTGCAAGGAGAATCCACCTCCGCGAAACTTAATATATAACACTTTATATCAACAAGACAATCATCGCTAAATATCAATTACGCAATAATAATCGCATTGCATAACGAATCAAATATTTGAGTATAATCGCACAAATATTACTATCAAAGCACAGAAAACTCTGGAGTGGTAAAAATACTCATAAAATATTTTCGCAAAAAGTATTCAAATGAAAAATTTGTTTTATTCCATTGTTCTTTGAAAGTACCAAAGCTTTAGTTTGCAATTGTTGATATCAATAACCTCCAAAACAAATAAAAATTAATAAATTTAAACGTTCCAAACCCATTTTTAATATTTTATGCCGAAAAATTTGACATGAGGAAAAAACACACACACACATTTATTGTTTGAGATAAAAATATTCTCCAGTTTTTTCTTCAAAAATTTAAAATTTCAAAATTTTTCCCCAGAGTGAAACGACAATTTTTAAACAATGTCACCACACATGAAAGAGATGCTCCAAAGATAATCTGCCACACTTTTCAGGTGAAATTCTTCGAAAACATTATTTTTACGAATAAAATTCATCTTCCAAATAATGTTTTCTTGAAATGTTTAACATTTTAGAAAATATTAATTTTGGTTTTATTCTTGTGGATTTAAGGTTTTTTAAAGACGTTGATTATCATCTCAATGAAGTAGATTCAAAATTTTTTAAAAATACAAATAACTGTATTCTGGAAATATTAGTAATAAAATATTTTAATATTTACATTTTTGTAAACAACTTCTTTGGATGTTAAGGAAGGAAATAATTTTCCTATTATCCAACAAAAACTAAAAGTTTTTTGCTTCACGCTTTTCCTTTTATGTTTTAAAATGTGTTGAATGATAACTATTTCGAAAAAAAAACTGAATATATTTTTTAAATATTATATTCTTCGATAGTTGTTGATGCTAGTCTGGTTATATACAGTATAATGGTTTTTCTACCATTTCAAGCTGTTACTTCGTTTTATACCAGCAAATAAATATAGATTCCTACATATAGTCAGATTTATGAGCAGTATTTTACACACACTAGGTTTAACATTTACTCATAGTTGGATTCCTTGAAGCCAAGCAAAATCAACATTGAAATTCTTTGTACTTCCATTCTTAACTATAGCCGTACGATAAAGAAAAAAACACTTCTCACCTGATTTTTCCTTGATATTAACGTAAATATATTCTTCCGAAGCGTGCGCTATTTAATGTAATTATTTGTTATGACGTTAATGTAATTCTTGGCATTAATTTATTCCCATCTCTTTTTTTACCATTTTTTACAACATTTTGATTATCTGGACGGGATTTATTGATATAATAAATGACAAAAAAATGTTGTTTTTTTTTCACTTCATTAATGTCCTTACGAAATCAAACAATACTAATAGGTTCTTCTGACTCTCTCGTCTTTGTACAAATCACAAAACGCGTGCAAATAAAAACACCATTATATTTCATGATGAGGCTGTTCCTTGTTACTATACTGCAATTTCAAGAACCCTCCGAATATTTGCATTTGATAACTATCATGTAGCTTAATTACTCCACTAATTATCACGCCTCAGTACAAGAAGAAACTTGTAATTAGTCGCTGCCATCTATCACTTATATACACACACGTGCTCTTACTTTTGTTTACCACAATCTTAAATAATATCGCATTATTTCGATTGAATCAATTACGCACGTCTTTATTAGTTTTTTTATTGATCGTGGAAATTAGGCTGATCTTACTCTGTGCTACAATTCATTCAACTACAATTTTTTTTAAGCATTTTTCTTTGGTTTATCGAACGAAATTTCAACGAATACTATTTATGGATAAGATAGTTAGGTCCATAATAGCATTAACCCTTTCCGGCAAGCTACCCTTTATAGTTTTTAAATTTAAATTTCCTTATTGAGTACATGTATATCACTTCATATAATTACGAGTTTTAATTTAGAAAAAAGGTATTGAGTGTTCCCAAAAAAAATAAAAAACGATATTAAGGGGTCACATGCCTCTTAACATAGGGAAAAGTTAAAATATCATTAAAAATACTATTTAACCATTGATTTATCAGAAGTTTTTTTCGCATATTTTTGGTCAAGTATGCAATCCTATGCTGGTATAAAATTTTTCATATCTTTAATACTCAATTTTTTAAAAACTTAAAAAAAAGTCATTAAAAATAGCTTTCGCGCATGATAAAATGACATGACACCAATGAAACCATACAATATTGAAATTAAAATTAAGAAAACGGTTCACTACATAATATGAACAAAAAGATTTCAGATCAATTCATAAATATTTGATTTATGAAAAAAAAAATATTTATTTTAATTTTTGAAAATTTAAATTTTAAATTAAATTTTAAACAAGAATGTGGCAATGAAATTTCAATCTTTTAGTTCATGTTATAAAATGAACCGTTTTCTTCATTTTAATTTCCATATTGTATGGTTACATTGATGTCGTCATTTTATCATGCGCGCAAGCTATTTTAATGTGTTATTTTTTAATTTTTAAAAAATTAAGTAATAAACATATGTAAAATTGTATACCAACATAGGATAGCATATTTAATCAAAAATATGTGAAAAACTTTTTTGATAAATCAATGGTTAAATAGTATTTTTAATGGTATTTTAACTTTTCCCCATGTTAAGAGATATGTGACTCCTTAACTACATGATAATGGATCTGGCTGAAAACACTCGTTGATAATAGGAATAATTTTCACACAAAACTTTGTATTTTTAATACTTCAATCTTAAAACTTGGAATTCGGATCTAATTATTTCTCATAGAAGATACGCATTTGATATTTTTCGAGCATTACATGAGCTTCTTGTATGGCTTCTACACCGAAATAAGAAATTTCCGCTTGAGATTCATTAAGCTTCCTTGTGTGTTTTTTTTTCTCCACAAGACATAGTTTAATTACTCGTGAAGATTATGTGCAACTGAATATATTCCACAAAAATGCAGTGTAATTAATACACGTGCGAGTATTTAATCTTCTTGCTTATGTTGAATACTCATCTGAAGACCTGATAAGTATCGCTTAATCTACTAAGACTGAAGTTTAAACGTTTTAATTTTTTTGGGATTTAAATTTCCATCCATGATTCGATATTATATATATATAACCACATGTTCTTAGTATTTTTCTCTTGGTTATATTTATTTTTTGAGTGAGATTTTTTTAAAACAAAGTAATTCACTTGCGTATTTTTACTATAGCGTCAATAAAACTTCGTAAATTATAGGTTATGAAATTTATATTTCATTAGACTTTTTTTCCCCAATTCCAATTTTCCAAAATTAGTAGCACGGTACACACAATATCAAAAACAGTCAGATTTCAATGTTTCTCGTCAAGAGGCCGAAGTCTGTACAGAGCGATACAAGCCTTGTCAAACATATACACGCCAACGAAAAACAAGAAATCTGTCCACCAGATTTATAAAATAATGTTTTAAGTTTTACAAAAATAAGAGGGAAAAACAGAAATAGATAAAAACAACAACAAAAATCATATCCACATGACTG
The DNA here is from genome assembly GCF_987345545.1 of Pholcus phalangioides. Lineage (NCBI taxonomy): Eukaryota > Metazoa > Arthropoda > Arachnida > Araneae > Pholcidae > Pholcus > Pholcus phalangioides. The sequence continues at coordinate 3,663,520 of NW_028301610.1, read as the reverse complement.
CTGCTACTAATACATAACTATTACATGTACAAGATATAGCATGTACTAACGGGACCCGAACAAGAATTTTTATGACATTCTCGTAACAATGATGTAAATGTGGTAACCACAAGTGTCTTCCATTCCGCTATTCTAGTGAGGGTGCTAGGCGGGAGGACACGAATGATTTCATAACAACCATTACATGTAGTTTTTTTATATTTTTATTTTATATTATATATATATATTTCATTTATTTTATTTTTTTAAATATAAATATAACCTTATAGCCAGATCGAGTCAACCAAAACAACAAGACCGAAGCTGATCCTTAGCTAAGGCTCTGTCTAGACAATCCCCCATTTAAACCAACACCAACCCCACATTGCTCACCAAAATAGGTTTAGGGCGAGACGACTCGACCTGGCAGTTATATATGTGTATATAAATTTACATTTAACATTTAGTAATAGAATTTAACATTTAGCAATAGAATTTAGCAGATTCATTTGTCTGCTTGCAAAAAGGGAATGACTTTGAAAAAGAAAGAAAGAAAGAGTTAAAAATCACTGCATTTTTTTGACAGAAATTAATAATCTTGTATCCACTTTATTTATGATTCGTTTCATTTATACGAGTATCATGTATGCGTCCGTTTTCATAATACAGTATGCACGTCTACTTTATTTCTAAATATTCGCATTCAATAACTGAATATGATTAAACAAGAATATATAACTTATCTTTTCGAATTTTTCCACTTTTAGTAGTTTGATATGTTTTACGGATACAATATTCGTATAAAAAATAGCATAGCGCTGTTATTTTAATAAATCTTTCTTTTCCCACTATGAAATAGGAATTTCCGGTAAGTCGAACTAACGATAATTCGAAGTTTTTGTCGGCCGCTGCACATTTGACTTATCGAGATTTGACTGTGTATGATAACATTCTCCACTTTGATATTTCCTGGCAACAGAGGGCGACATCATTGTCAATGTAGCATCTATTATAATATGTGGCTATAATTATAGTCACAGGAAGTGAAATAACTTGTATTTCAAAGTCAAATAAGAAAAAAATGTCTTAATTTTTCGTATTCTTACCGTACTACGATACCAAAAGATATACAGGGTCTCCTGCAAGTCCTAAGTAGGCCTTTATCTCATCAACCGTGCGTCATAGAGGAATGGTTGTAATTTACAAAAATCCTCAAAATGTCTGCACCAGTTTTGCAAATCACCCTGCATCAGTTTTGATGGTATTTTTACCATCCTCGAAGCAACCAGGGAGGCCACAAGGCTGAAAGTCCCAGCGCACATCAGGACGGACAGCCTCACAGGAATAATGGCCATCCTGAAACCGATTACAAGGCAACAAACGACCTAAAACATCCGACACCCGCTCCTCAGGCACCCCAACGTCAAGATCTGCTGGGTCAAAGTTCACGAGAGCCTGTGGGGCGATGAAGAAGCTGATCGCTGTGCAAAATCGCCACTAAAGAAGGAACCCCTACCAACGACATTAAGACCCCCGCATCCGCTACAAAATCCAGACTCCAGCGGGAGATGCTCCTCGATTGGCAAGCAAAGTGGGACGACCCAGAGGGTTCTGGCACATCTACTGACTGGGTAATTGGTAACATAATAACTCTTATGTTTTAACGGGTCGCCGTCGACTTGAGAAGGTTTGAATCAATCTCCAACAACCGTTGCAGCAATGAACAGATCGGAACCAAGCTACATTACGCCATACAAAGGAATTTCACTACCGAGCTTCATAAGAAGCTATAGAGAAGGAATGGATGCTAAACATCCTAAAGCGACCAGACTCCATCAAGAAGCTTATAAGACTGGTGAAATTTCTGGAAAATAACCCGGAGAAAGCAAAGTAGATCGGACTGGATCTAGACGAGGAGGGGGCATAGCACCATTCCAGTACAGTCTAGACCTCTAGACAATCGGAGCCTAGACGGCCAGACTGACGGAAAAACGACGGCTCCTTCTTGCTGAGGATTGCCTTCTGACTAGCACAAGTTCTGCGGAATCGCGTATTGATTACTGTCAAAGGGTTCCTTAATGGTTCCCCTCAAAAGGCCTCCAAAATATTTTGTACACCATCATAATTTTATTAATAGTTGACTCGTCTGCACATGCCACGATCATTCACATCTTTTTGCAAATGTTGTTGATTTTATATATCTTATCTCTCTATGTGTATTTATGCTATTTGTAAATTAAGAGAACGAATAAAAGTTTTCCGACACGGCCACACCCTCTGGGGCAATGTGCTTAAATTGCGCAAGTGACAGAGCCTAGACATATTCGGTAAGTAAGTTTAGAGGGTGAAAATATAGTGAGTCACAAAATAAAAATCTAAATTTTCATATGAACACCCTGTTCTAAAAACCCGATTAAAAGGTTGTTGTTGCCTTGTTTCTTCTTAGTGAAGCAAAAAAAATTCATGTTTGCGGTATTCACTGAGATATTTTAGTTGAAAAATCGGAGAAAATTTGCGAAAGAACAGCATAAATGAGAAAAAGAAACATTTTCCGTTCGTTTATGCTGTTCTTTATCAACTTTTTCCGAATTTCGAATTCAAATATTCAGTGAATATGGCACTTGGAAAAACAATTTTTTTGTTGGTCTCAGAAGAGACAGGACAACAGCTTCCTAATTGAGTGTTTTAGGACTGGGGTTCCGCATAAAAATTGTAATGGAGAATTGGAAAAATTAAATAAATTATGAACCCATGATATTTATTATCGTCTCACATAGTGATATTGGTAAAAGATAGATAATTGTAACTGTGAACCTGGATACTTTGAATGGTAATCCCCCTCATCACGGCTTCCCCTTTAAACTTAATTCATGGATAAATTGAAGTTTTAATCCAAATATCAACATAACAAAATTCAAATTTTTTATTTTGTGAAAAATTGTATTTTCGCTCTCAAAACTGGCATAGGATGATTTTCGAAGACATTTTCAGCATTTCTTGAATTGGAACCATTCCTCTGCGACGTCCTGTTAATGAGATGAAGGCTGACTTCAGACTCACAGGATACCTTGTATAATTTTAAATATTGAATCTTGATGTTCTAAGTCTCGATTGTGAAATGCACATAATTAATTTCATAGTAAATCTCGGTCCATTTCTATCATCACCAAAGTAAATAGGCTTAGATAATGGAATCATCACCTAACTACGAATAAAAATATGTACTTCGTGACTCGAATGGGCTGCAAGAGAATCACAAGCGATTGGCAACTGCTCTTACATTCGCAACATTCAAGTTAACTACAGTTTTGCGTGACCATTTCTCAATATTCACAGACAGACATGATTGGCTGATTCCGGTAGATTCAAAAAAAAAATCTAAACTAAATCTTCCCGACATCTTTTTCTTTATTCCCGGAAAGATTCTGAATGACATCTAAGATAAGACAAGTATTGATTCGTTTTGAATGAAACAACAAATGAGAAGGGAAAAAAAACGATGGTAGAAGCGGCAGTTACTACCAAAATACGAACCTTAACGGCAGCAAAATGGAGCTCGATACATAACTAAAAACGCAAAACCGCTAGAGGCATATTAAAAGCAATCGAAATTTCTATTTTTTTGGGGCCCTTTTAGGGTTTTGAAACGTCCTGAAATAAACTCCTTTTTCATAGACCGTTTCGAGAACTATTTTTCTTTCCAATTACGTTTCGGAACTAGACTAATATAAAACACATGTTCAATCAGTCCAAATACAATATACAGCGTGTCCCGTAAGTCCTAATTCGTCCATTATGTCATCGACCGTTCGTCGTATATGTATGGTTTCAGTTCAAAAATACTCAAAATATGTTCAGAAATCATTCCGTGTAAGTTTTGAAAGTGAAAATACAGTTTGTCACAAATATAAAATAAAAAATTAAATAAAATTAAAAATAAAACAAAATTAAATTAAAGAAAAAAATCTTAGTAACACAATGTAAATCGAAGTGAAAATAAACTACTGTCAGTAACTTGCGAAGGTTTCACATGGTTAGTACAATAAAAAAAACGGGAAATTGCAAGAGATCCGGTATTTTTAACGTCTTTGAACACGTTGTATGAACAACTTTCAAACGGGATACATCGATCCATCTCCAGTCGTATAAGACACAAATAATTACGTGGTTCACAAAAATTTTCATGGCATCAGAAATACACAACAATGTCTAGTGTCCATGAATTACACACACTCTACTGTCTCTAGTACTTCCTTTTATCATATACTCTAACATACACCCAACTCCTAAATACACAAGTTTGGTTTCGTTTTCACCGTATATCTTTCTTATTCTCATTAAATAGTGTATAAATTTCGTCAGTTTGAGAAGAAATTACAATCTTTTAGTCGTAAAGCTTTCGCCTCTCGTTGAAAAAGTGTTTTTTATTTTCTTTACTTATATATATATGACGTGACTTTTCACTATACCAGCAACAGTGTTTTCAAACGTTCCCAAAAATTGAAGAAGCATTGAAACAATGTTCGCAACTGGGATTTGTGGGGCACTTTGGATCGTGACTTGTTTTGAGAAGTTCGATACTTTTTTTGGCCTTAGGAAACTCCTATTTTTCTTATTACAGTTCAGTGAAATAAAATAAAAACTTTTAATATTGCGATTTCTTTTTTCAAAATAAAATGTATTCTTTTTTTATATGTCACTTATTCTTTTCATCTTCAGTTTCTTAAGACAGCAATTATGATATTTCTCCAAGTGATGAAATTTAAATCAACTTCTGGCTTTTCTCTTTTGATTAAAACAAATTCACTACGAAAATGTATTCAAATAAAGGTTTTTAGAAAAAACATTAATTCACAGACTGTCGGTATACTTGCAAGTCATGTAATATAACTGAACAATAGGGTATTTTAGTTTATACACGTAATCCAACTGATCACATCTAATTTTACGCCAGATCAAAGACTATACCAATGATTCTCAGCCTGTAGGGCGTGGCATTTTAAGAGAGCCCGAGGTAACAAAAAAGGAACCTAGAAGACAGGAAGATGAATCGATAATCAAAAAAGCAAATTATTGAATTTGAGTAAGAAAAAATACATTCCGATACATAAAAATGAATTTTATTCTTATATCTAATGCGTACAAAAAGTCAGAATGTCTTTATCAATTAATTAAAAATTCACACATTTCTCGGCTAATAATCCAGTAGATTTATAACCTTGATCTATATCGAAGAGCAGTGCTTCCCAAAATGGGCAATATCGCCCTCTTGGAGGCGATGGAATGGTCCAGTGGAACGGCAGAAGCTACAATGCTTGATTTGCGGGGAGGGGGGGGGGGTGATGAGAGAAAAAAATTGATGATGGAGGGGCGATGGAACAACATTTTGGGAAACTCTGTTCCAACAGGACTTATCAAAGATTACGTGTCAAACACCAAGCAAGGAGTCATACTGTGGATGTTTCATTTTCAATTTAGTTGTAACGACATCTTGCTAATAACCACAAAATTTCGTGGAATTCTCGATGTCGTTATAAGAAACGATAATATGTTGCAAACCGGAAAAGTTTCAATGTGAGTCTGTAAACTCAAGCCATAAAAGCCTAGCTTCTCTCTTCCATAATATGTTACTCTTGTTGGATTGCGATTTGGGGAACTTGAGGCTAGACATCAGGTTTACCGCAAGAGCCAGACAACAACTGCCGAGGAAAATGAATACATTGGCACACGTAGCCCGAATCTACTACGTAGTTAAATTTAATCTAGACTAAGGGTGGTCAAACCTTTCTCCAAGACATGCCACAGAGTGATAAAGTGAGTGACAGTATGAGTGACCAAGTGAGCGACTACGTGAGTTGAACAGAATATCTCATTTTTCGCCCCTTTGGTAAATGTTAGGTGAGTTTGCGGCAGCATTACACAAAGCATAATATAATGTCTATTGCTGTCACAAATGCATCGGCGTACGTATTAAGCGTGAAGGGGTGGGGCTAGTTTGGGGGATTTTAATGTTTTTCTTCGGGACTGTTATATGTACTCCAGCTTATGTTGAAAAATTTCTCTCCTTAAAGTACTACATAACCACCCATAATTAGGGGGGGGGGTAATCTTTGCAGACACTCACTCGGTCAATACATTCGGTCACTCACTTGGCCAATCAAACGGTCACTCACTTGGCCAATCAAACGGTCACTCACTTGGCCAATCAAACGGTCACTCACTTGGCCAATCAAACGGTCACTCACTTGGCCAATCAAACGGTCACTCGACTCGTCACTCATACGGTCACTCACTTGATCACTCATATGGTCATTATTACGGTCACTCACTTGATCACTCATATGGTCATTATTACGGTCACTCATACGTGCACTTGCTTGGTCACTCATATACGATCATTCACTTGGTCACTCATTCCGTCACTCACTTGGTCACTCATTACGTCACTCACTTGGTCACTCACTTGGTCACTCACTTGTTCATTATTACGGTTATACTCATATGGTCACTCACTATATCCCTCATACAGTGAACCACACAGTCACTCACTTGGAAACTCAAAGAAACACTCACACTGTCACTCATTCGGTCACCCATATGGTCAATCACTCAGTAACTTCCTTGGACACTCATACCGTCACTCACTTGATCAATCATACAATTATTCATATGCCCAATCAATCGCTCACTCACTTTGACAGTTACATGGTCAATCACTCGGTTACTCACTTGGTCACTCATGTAGTGAATCACTCGGTCACTCATGCAGTGAATCACTCGGCCACTCATGCAGTAAATCACTCGGTCACTCATGTAGTTAATCACTTTGTCACTGATACGGTCAATCACTCAATCACTCACTTTGTCACTGATACGGTTAATCACTTTGTCACTGATACGGTTAATCACTTTGTCACTGATACGGTTAATCACTTTGTCACTGATACGGTTAATCACTGTGTCACTGATACGGTTAATCACTGTGTCACTGATACGGTCAATCATTCAATCACTCACTTTGTCACTGATATGGTCAATCATTCAATCACTCACTTTGTCACTGATACGGTCAATCATTCAATCACTCACTTTGTCACTGATACGGTCAATCATTCAATCACTCACTTTGTCACTGATACGGTCAATCATTCAATCACTCACTTTGTCACTGATACGGTCAATCATTCAATCACTCACTTTGTCACTGATACGGTCAATCACTCACTTTGGAACTGGTACAAGCAATCACTCACTTTGGAACTCGTACAAGCAATCGCTCACTTTGGAACTCGTACAAGCAATCACTCACTTTGGAACTCGTACAAGCAATCACTCACTTTGGAACTCGTACAAGCAATCACTCAATCACTCACTTTGGAACTCGTACAAGCAATCACTCACTTTGGAACTCGTACAAGCAATCACTCACTTTGTAACTCGTACAAGCAATCACTCACTTTGGAACTCGTACAAGCAATCACTCACTTTGGAACTCGTACAAGCAATCACTCAATCACTCACTTTGGAACTCGTAGAAGCAATCACTCGGTCACTCATGTGGTTAATCACTTTGTCACTGATACGGTCAATCACTCAATCACTCACTTTGTCACTGATACGGTCAATCACTCAATCACTCACTTTGTCACTGATACGGTTAATCACTGTGTCACTGATACGGTCAATCATTCAATCACTCACTTTGTCACTGATACGGTCAATCATTCAATCACTCACTTCGTCACTGATACGGTCAATCACTCACTTTGGAATTCGTACAAGCAATCACTCACTTTGGAACTCGTACAAGCAATCACTCACTTTGGAACTCGTACAAGCAATCACTCACTTTGGAACTCGTACAAGCAATCACTCACTCTGGAACTCGTACAAGCAATCACTCAATCACTCACTTTGGAACTCGTAGAAGCAATCACTCGGTCACTCATGTGGTCAATCACTCAGTCACTCATGTGGTCAATCACTCGGTCACTCACGTAGTCAATCACTTGGTCACTCATACGATTAATCACTTGGTCACTCATACGATCAATCACTTAGTCACTCTCTCGGTCACTCACTTGGACAAACATACTGTCACTCACTCATACAGTCAATCCCACGCTCATAGATACTGTCGCTCACGTGTTCAGTCATTCTGTCACTCACTTAGTCATTTGTACGGTCCCTAACTCACTACTAAGGCCGATTTCACATTCACACACACTTGGCCACTCATCCACTTATATGGTCACTCACACAGTCAGTCACTCATGCGTTCAGGGCAGGTGAAATATCAGGTGCGAAAATTTCGGGGGCGAAACGTCCCAGGAGCCAAATGTACCGGAGCAAAATGTCAGGGGCGAAATTTCCGGATCCCGGCTTAATCGGCATAGCGAACTGAGTTCGGTATTTATGTAAAAAAAATGCAAGCGACCGCGTGTACGTCAACACATGGTGCCCCCCTCCCGAAACATTGTTGTTATATTATGGAAGTTTATTTTTCGAGAAAAAAAAATCCTTTGAGAAAGTGAGAAGGCGTTTCCGAGAAAAATTTGTTGACTATCCGGCACTAGCCTACTCAACAATTAACCGAATAGTCCAATAGACGCAATCGCGATTAGCATATCCATGCTGAAAGAAGTCTCTGTCAATATCACGAACTTTGTTGATGTGTGCCTAGAAGTTCGTAGAGGGCACTTTTTTGATCATTTGATCATTTTTGTCGCACCACGGTCATTTTCTGCACACGAGGGCTAATTAGACCGGGACCTACAATTTATTGCGGACTCCGAACGGCAGGCTTGCTTTTTATACTCATCGAGAGGTTGCTGCGCTAACCCCTTGATGGAGGACTCCCTCCATCAAGGGAAGTTTTGACATCAAGGGATGTCAGGAAAGTTTTCTGACAAGGACGAACCGGGTATCGAACTCGCGACACTTCTAAACATCCTTTGGTACTTTAGGCGAGTATCTTATCGACCTGGGCTACCGCGCCCTAGAGGGCACTTCGTTGAATACTCATTGTAGTTAAGAACCAAATAAATATATTTTTGGAACTTGTTTGTAGTTTTTTTTTTTGACAATTCACACTTTTTTTTTTTTAATTTGCTTGTTTTTGGACACCCTGTACATTAGCTACGAACGACCGACGAGGGTAAATACCCTACCATTTTGTAAATCATTCATTCGAAAGCACTTCCTTCATGCTTCCAATTACTTCTTCATCTACTGTTTCATTTATACGTATTTACTGGAGAAAAGAAACAGGCTTGTTCAAAACTGATTAAAATACTGTTTTTTCTCTCTCTCTCTCTACTGACATCTACATCAGTTCTTTTATTAGAAGCTCATTTGTGTATCGAAAACATGAAAAAGACTTAATAACGGGATTAATTATTCACAGTCAATTTCTTGATTATTTCAAAGAATTTCAACAGCACCAAACCTCACTTACTATCCAGCGAAAGAAAATTTCATATTTTCTCTGGTTTAATAACAAGCAGAGCAAAACAAGCATACAAGCATACATAACAAGCATACATGAGCAAAAATAATAATAGTAATATATATATATATACAAAATGTTTTATGCTTTTGTAGAAACTTTTTTTGAGGAATTCGAATTAATTTGCGTTTTTAAAAAGAAAAGAAAGAGCCATAGAAAATATATTGAAAAGAGGAGCCATTTCTCCACCAAAGAAATTCTCTCGTCAAGAGCTGATTAAAAGGAATAATGACGATTTCAATTCAACAAGTTTTAATTCTTAATACTTATTAATTTTGACAACGTTTACGTTCAAGTTAATATTGATTTCGAAATTGGAGCTCGTTTATTGAAAGCACTTCTTCACCGGAAAACGTAATATATATAAATCGTCTCCTATTCAAAATTTAATACGGTTTTTGTTATTTTTGTATTGTATTAAGGGGGTTGGTGCACGAAAATTTCCAAAAAAACACATTTTCCAATTTTTCAATTTTAAAATACTATGAAATTTTCTGCGTCTGTGTTTCTGTTCTACATGTATTAAAAATATTTTTAAAGTATTTTAATATAAACTGTTGGCAGACATTACACATGCTTATGTATTTCAATAAAATGTTTTTTTTCTCAAAACTAAGTTTTTTGTTAAAATAATGAACATTTCTTCGAACACCACTCATTCAATGTCTTGAAACTTTGCGTGTGTTCCAAAACTATGGTGTTACATACTTTAGCACGAGCTTTTGGGATTTTAATTGTTGGTTATTTTTTTCTTGAATTTTTACTCCAACAACATGCAACTTGCTAATAAGTTTTTTAAAAAATCACCAAAATTTATCCATATTTTGAACCATAAAAAGTTTTTAAATAGTTTTAATAAAACATCCTAGTGTTAAAGTATGTAACACTATAGTGTTGAGAAAGCACAAAATTTCAAAGCATTAGCAAATGTAATGCCTGCCAGCAGTTTATATTAAAATAACTTAAAAATATTTTGAGTACACAGCTAAAACTAAAACTTCAACACAGTTAGACGCAGAAAATTTCATAGTATTTGAAAATTGAAAAATTGGAAAATGCGTTTTTTCGAAAATTTGCGTGCACCAACGCTTTTAACTCTTATATTTTTTTTAGATATTCATTTTTATTTTAGAATAGATTTTTGTTAATTATTTAATTTTCAACTAACTGAAATAATTTGTGACGGGCATTTGTAATATTGGATGGCAAGACATTGATTTGAGCGACTGCACTTATAGGCTTACTGGTATTCGAAAATGAAAGATGTGGAAAATATATGTTCAGCTTTTTTTCAAGAAACACATTAATTTTAACATTATATACTAGTACTATTTGACTTACAAATAACACTCACTTACTACTATTTTGAAAAATAGATGTGTGTGTGTGGCGCCAGACACTAGTCTTATACATTAAATTCATGGCAGTGCAAAAAGCATTATATCTTTTAGAACAGCACTGGCCATAGGCGGAGATAGACTTGGAAGTCTGCCGCTATGGTGGTCGAGTGGTCGTAGTGACGGACTCGCATCGCGAGGACCCGGGTTCGAACCCCACTGTCGCCATTGTGGTGGTCGGCTGAAGTTGGTTTTCTGTGGTTCCCAACTTCCAGGCGCGAATGCGAGCCGATCTCCCCGTTAAAAAGACTCGCCGCAGAGAGTAACAGACTTACAAACAGCACAAATTCAATTCAATCATAACACATCACTCACTTCCCTTCTGTAATATAGATGGCAGCACTAAAAAATCAAACACAACACTACATATGCACTCAGACTGGTAGGTACCCACACAGTTACACCTCGGGCACAACTCACTAGGTAGTAAATCGCCCATAAATGGTGATAGACCTGAGTTGTTCTCGGTTTGAAAGACTTGGAAGTCTGGGGGAATGCGTCCCCCATATCTCCGCCCATGGCACTGTGGCACTAGCATTATTTGTTCTACTAAAAACTATAGACAACTTTTTGTCTTGAGATGAGTGATTTATAATATAATTGAATGAATTATTTATCTTCATAGTTATCCTTTAAATGAATTCATCAACATTTTCATGGTCACGAAAATTCAAATGAAAGTCTAATTTTTTAAAAGTTTCAATTAAATCATCAGTCTTAATAAAACTTTTGCAGTTTCGGCTGTCAAATGATCTATAGTTCGTTTCAGGTTAACTTTGCAGTGAAGGAGAAGCTACGAGGGAACCGCATCACTCGTTGCTATGGGAACGAAAGCCTCTTAACCAATGTATCGATGCGCGGCCTCGGTAAGGTATGGCCGATTCTCGCCAATCTCACTGAGAAAAATATTTTATACGTGTAACGTAATTGCACAGTTAAATTAGTAATAATTATAGAATTAAAAGAAAACCATTGCCGATACTTTCAGAAATTAAAGTGAGGTTTTTGAAATCATTTGTTTTGTTTTTTGATTAGAAAGTGTTTTAAAATTTAGAAAAAATAATTATCTTCTATCAGCTTGTCACTAACTCTTGTGTTACTAAATTTTTAGTAACACTAAAAATTTCAAAAAACAGTCATATGTTTCTGCGATATTTCCCTTCCCTCAGCTGAAATTTATTTACAAAAAAAAATCCAAAACAATATTATGAAAGCAACGTATAATTTTAAAATACTGTATATTAACCATGGCTCTCAAAAACTTGGGGATTTTTAATTTTTTTTAAAATTTAAATAGAAACAATTAACGTTAAATAAAATTGAGAAGAAGCAGATTAACTCTGTTTTCACGTGTAAATGCAGGAATAGCACCAAATGATAATAATGATACGGAAAAGTTGAAAATTTTTCTACTCACTTTTCTTGCCGAAATTTTCGTCGCTCGACCTCCCCCCTTTCATGAACGATATACGTCGATGCCACTTGTTTTCACGACAACTTTAGTCTTTTGTTACGGTTGATGTGGTGCTCATGGTTATTACGGATGATTCTTATCGAGTTTTGTTTACAGCGAGTATTCAAAAACCAAAAATATAGTATTCAGGAATGGAAGAGCAGAGAACTTTAGCGTGGGTATCTCTGGTGAAAATAAAGACATAATTGTCACGTAGAAGATGAAAGCCCAAACCACTGTGGACCCCCCCCCCCCCTCATTTATTTTATCTGAAGAGACATAAAGGCAAGGGGCGCATCGAGAGAAACAGGTGGGGGAAAGATGGCGTCCGTTCGTGTGAATGGAAGTCGCGACTCTGTCAACACTCTCCGTGATCGGAAACTAAAACTATCCCATAAACATGGCAAAAAATAAATAATTAAAAAAAAAGAAAAACCGAATCAAAACTTCTGCACCCAGAAACAGCCTCTCACAATAGTATCGGCAATCTCGTGGAAGAGAAACACTTCTTGTAATCTATGAGTGAATATCTGAACTCACTGAGCCTATTTTTGGGAGAAAATAAAACTGATTGAATATTCGTTTTTATGCAAGCCTATAACTGCATGTAAAACAATGAAAAATTGTATCGTTATGGAAAATTCAACCAAATAACGAAAAAAAAATATATATATACAGTACATTGTGTAACGGAAAAAATACGACAGTGATATCGGCGGGGAAAATTTCTAGGATATCGCGCCAGAGTGTCGTTGCCGTTGCTATGGATTTTTGATAATGGTAACCAATATTTTTTACAATTTAAAAATTTTAAACAAGTAAACATCGGTTCAAAACGATGTTTTTTCAGTATTTTTTTTCAAAATCATAGAAAAAATCGAAATATTCTGTATAAAGGTTCACCTTAAACCTCCGATATATGAGAACTATATTTTGCGGCGAAGGAATACACTCTCTACCTTTCTCTTCACTGCAAAGTTAACCTGAAACAGACTGTAGATGTAAACTAGCGTTTGTCAACCCTTATCTCTCTAGCACAGTGATTTCTCTCTCTCTCTCTCTCTCCCCCTAAAGCCTGTCCTTGAGCTGCCATGAGATCAGTCAGGGGTGCCGGGCCACAAGGTATTTTGGGGTATAATTACATTAAGACTGTGTGTGTGACACAGCATATCTGGATGCCGGCAGACTGCTTCGAGATCAAGCAAGTGCTGCGAAGTATTTAAAATTTCTATATAAACCTCAAACCTAAAGATTTTTACCCATGCCACTCTCCAGCATAAAAAGTTTCAAGTGTGCCTCTCATAGCCCTCATCAAAGCCTCGTTTAGGGTTGTCAAACGTTCCGTATATACGTGATTATCCCATGTTTTTTTAAAGTAATCTCTCAGTAAATATCCCCTGGAAATTTTAGTTAAATTGCACAATTTGTTATATTTTAATTTCTTTGAAAAAAAATTGAACTCGCAAATATTAGTGTATTTTCTCTTGGACGTGCTGTCTCTATCTTAACTCAACAAACGATGCACGGATACTAATATTTCGTCTGTTTAGCGTAAAAACAGAACTATCCGAACGCATAGTGAAATATATTGATCACTCTATTTTATTGACAGATCATCAGAATGCCTAAGATATGATTTCTAGATACTGTATTTACATGAATATCACATTTATACTATTCGTATCAATGAAGACATTGAAAGAGTTGCACCAACGTACGCGAAGGTTCTCATTAAAAATTGGACATTATTATTATGCTAAGACGGAATGGAAATTTCAAAATCTCTGTTAATCAAACCTTTGGCTATTCAAAAACATGTATATCGCACAGCTGTTTCCCCCATTAATTAAAATTAATTGCAAACATTCACGGGTATTCATTATGCTCTCGAGAGCAAATGACCTCACAATGAATTGGAAACCCAATTAATGGCACCATAATAAAATTAATAGTTTATTATGATCATCACGAGGATGATTTAAATTCATGGGGACGAAGTAAAATCCAATTCTACGGTTTCCCAGTTACATTATTTTGCCGAGATTGTTTGGTTGACTCTTATGATTAAGCGAGGATGCTTTGGGTATCGTCTGTTTAACCAGATCATTGCCGAAGTCCATTGTATGCTGACACACCCTACATTCTTCCAAGTAAGGAGGAAACCATATCGATTGACGATTGCGTTAATTTTTGACAGGCCATCTAAGGCAGAATCATAAATGAGGGAGATCATCAAAGATCCCTGCGCATAATAAACGCATTGAAGATGACGTTCTAACAATGCCAGAAGAACTCGCGAATTGTATAACAATGTGCACACATTATACCACCATCTGTGCATTATCTCACCGAGCATAGGAAAACTTGGCGCGGGAGGAATTTTCACGCATATATATACTGAGCTAATGAAGGGTTCGTCTCTTGTAGGATGAAAATCATTTTATGGAGAAATCATACACATCAAGTTCCGAACTCTGAAGTTTCCTGAATACTAGGAGACAATATCTTTTGAAGAGGTTCAAAGTTTCTAATGGTAGTAATCTTAAAGCTTATTCTTCCGATGCAGACCCATTAATATGAATTTTCCTCGTGAGACTTTTTGCACAATAAAAAAGAGTAGAGTATTATATTAGCTGGCTACATTTGTATTTCTCATCGCTCTAAAACGTACCTTTCAATCACATGTTATGATTATTCTTAATTATTTTTTCATCCTGATATAGTTATAGTGGTGAATCATATTTTTAGTTTCGTTACATTTTCAGATTTGAGATATGTACCATCAATCTAATTATGACTAATTGGGTGCCAATACAGTATAAAACTGTATATTTATTTATTCAATATTATACAAATACAAATACAACGCCACAACAGGCAAAATGCCCAACGAGGTGGCTGAGAAAAAGATGCCCATAAAAAATATGGATGTCACATATTTCAAAAATACAGCAACCCAATCAGAAACAAAATCACAAAAATTATAAACAATATATACGCATGATACAATGCCCATAAAGAATATTATGGTTTTCTTATTCTAAGTATGGAAAGCTTCTCGATTTACCCCAACATGTTTATTGTATTTCTTTTTGAACGTGTCAATTGTGTTGCAATTTACTACCTCCGGGTGTAAGCTATTCCATTTATTAACAACCCTATTAGAGAAAAGATCCCTGCGACACCATAATCTCGCATTGTTTCTTACCAATCGATACTGGTGTCTCCTTGTAAAAGTAGTCAATTGGTGGTGTACTAAAAGTTCATGGTCCATCCTATACATCCCGTTGAAAATTTTGAACACTTCGATCATATCTCCCCGACACCTGCGCTCATCCCATGTAAACATATTTAAAAAAAGTCTCTCTTCAATCCCCGTGTGCCGATAAGGACACGCGTTGCTCTTCTCTGCAACCAAGTCTATGTCCCTCTGTAGGTATGGTCTCCAAAACCTTACAGCATGCTCCAGTCCAGGACGAACTAAGCCTCGAAAAAGCGGAAGAATTACTTTAGGAGAACGTGAAGAGACCTTTATGAAAATCAAACCAAGCATTCTATCTACTTTTTTGACCACTGCTGAACAATGTTCAGAAAACCTAAGCCGCTCGTCAATGAGAATTCCCAAATCGGTGACCCTAGTTGCATTCAGGATAGCGACAACATTGAACTCGTAAGAGAACCGTGGGTTGTTCGAACCAAAGTGAGCGACCATGCATTTGTCAACGCTAAACGTCATGCTCCATTAATTTGCTCTGGAGCAACTCCCTATCGCTTTAATTCCCGATTACCCCCATTAGCTTCACGTCATTTGCGAATTTGCTAGCAATCCCATCGATACCTGATCGAGTTTATGGGTTAAAAAGTGAAAAAGTATGGGGCCAAGGACCCTTCCTTGAGGAACTCCACTTGTTACGTCTGTCCAACCAGAGAATTCCCCGTTTACCATAACTCGTTGCGACCTATCTCTTAACCACGATTCTATCCAATTCAGCAAGTGTTGCCCCCTATCCCAATCTCGTGTTAAACGCTTCAAGAGTTTACCATGTTGGACCCGATCGAATGCCTTCTGGAAATCAAGGTAAACAACATATACAACATTCTTGCCATTACCCAAAACCTTCATCACGTGATCATTGAAGCAAAGGAGGTTAGTTACACATGACTTCCTCTTCCTGAACACATGCTGATTATCCGCCAATATATTATTCTATATATTCAATATATTAGTCTATTGACTTCACAAACACCTTTTGATGGTAATCTCCACAATTTTCGAGAGGGGGGGGGGGTCAAACTCACTGGACGATAATTGGACACAGCTTCTCTACTACCCTTCTTAAATGTCGGAACAACATTAGCAAGTTTCCAATCCCTTGGGACGATACCCTCAGCAACACTACTCCTGTATATCTGTGCGACTGGCCCTAACAATTCATTAGCACATTCCCTGAGGACCCTGGGATAGATATCATCTGGTCCTGGTGCTTTGCTTGCACATACATTTCTTATAAGATTTATGACCTCCACGTCTTCGTCTTGAATATCGTTCAGGATTTTATCACCCCATGCAACTCAGGTACATTGAATATCATTATCTCCGCGAAAAAGTCATTGAAAGCACTACACATGTTTACATTGCTCTCTAACCTAGAACACCCTATCGAGAGGGGGCCAATTGCCCCTTACATCAATTATTGACGCATCTAAAAAATGATTTATGGTCAGAGCCAAAGTTAACTGCCAACGTAGATTCAACATCCTTTTTACTATCCCTTATCGCTTTCTTCAACGTCCTCTTTTATCAGGAAACAATGATAGGCCACCTCGTTCACTTTTATACTCTCCGAATGTTCTTTTGTTTTCAAGATAAAGGTTACGCACGCTATTCGTCAACCATAGAGGGTGCGATGTACAAACATGCTTTTTTCGGACAAAGGGTATGACGTCATGCAAAACA
This sequence comes from Pholcus phalangioides, assembly GCF_987345545.1. Lineage (NCBI taxonomy): Eukaryota > Metazoa > Arthropoda > Arachnida > Araneae > Pholcidae > Pholcus > Pholcus phalangioides. The sequence goes on along the minus strand of NW_028301610.1, from coordinate 3,646,226 downwards.
GAGGACAGCTTCATACTAAATTCTTCCCATTGACCTACCACCCCTACTGATTTCAACCGGTCTTTGAAAACATCCGCTAACCTTCCTCTCAAAACATCAAAGTTAGTTCTCCGAAAACAAGGAATCAGTTTTTTGTTATCAATCTTACCCAAGGAAAAGTTATGAAATCTGACGATACGATGATCACTGGAAGAAAACTCTTCCCCCATGAAACCTAGATCCTCAGAACTAGTAAGAACTAAATCCAAAATAGCAGTACCCCTAGTGGCTTCTGATACATGCTGATACAAAAACATTTCAAGCACCAACTTAAGAAAGTTTCTTTCATACTGATCTCTAGATGAAAGTTGATCCCAATCAATACCTGGGATCCCTATTCGGTGGACTATAGCAAACCCCAACAATAAGTTTGTTTGATGTCTTTTGTTTTCAAGCTCAACCCATATATATAGTTGCAATATCACTTTTCTTCACGTTACACTCTTTAGCCTTCGAACATAATTTCACGTATATCAACACTCCACCCCGTATCCTATCAGATCATCTATTTGTCAAAAAAGCATCGTATCCTGAGATATGTAAGAAAGATTCATCCCCATCGTTTGCCAAAGATTCTGTAATGGGTATAACATCCAGGCCCTCCACAACCATCATAGTTTCTAAAAAATCTTTCTTCTTACCCAAGCTGCTGGCATTAATTAGCACACATTTTAATTTGACCGGTGATTTAGTGTCAATCGAGGAGCCATCCAAGTTAGAGTTGGGTAATTCCCGTCAGTACTGTTGTGATTATCATTAACTAATCCGCATTCCCGACTGCGAGGTCTGGGAGTAAAAAAACCTGACCTAAGACTATCGTAAATCTCCCAGACCTCCTCCTATGTACATGGGTCCCATCCGAACGAAGCCACCTATCGGGCAGCTCCAAGAACGTGACCGCAAGTGAGGAGCAAATGTCCTTCAGGCCTATATTGAATTGGTGGATCCTACTCCTATACCTCCTACTACCCCTTGGCAGCACTGGAATCACTGCCACATCTGAAACCTACTTCCTAGCGGATAATAGTAAATCCCGCTACTCTGACAGACACTCACTAATATTCGCTCCTACCTGATTCCCCCCCACAGAATCACCCGCAAGGGCAACTTTCAGCGATGAAAAATATCTCGAACATTGCCAATCTTTCCCCCAGGAAGACAACAGCGCTCGAAACCCCGAAAATCCCTACACACTCTGTTCCCAAGCTCCCTAACCATAGAATCGCCGGTGATTGAACCCCTATCACTATCCCCTTCTATCTCATCCACGTCCACCCCTTCGCCCTCTAAACTGTCGCTGTTCGTGGAGATTGCTTCTTCATCAACAGATGTCTCGACGATAAGGGGCTCCGTTATAACCGGGCCCTCTAGAACAGTAACTTTTTCCCGTAACGCTTCGACCTCGAGTTCCAATCTTGCCCTATCCAAATACCCCTTCACAATTGAAACTATCAGCTACTATACCCCTGGATCAGGGAAACCTCCCGTCGCAAGCTCTACGCAACACTACTGGAGGTCGAGGCATACTAATACTATTGCTAAAACTAGATAATTATTAAAAAAGGAAAATGAGATACTTTAACAGGAAATTAAAATAACGTAAAATACATTAAAATGCGAAATATGCGTAAGATATTGTACGAAAAATTAAGCAAAACAGAATGTGCTCAACACAAAATCACGAAGAAGAAAATATATATGTATATAAAGAATACAACACACTCTAAAAAAAGTATTAAGCTATAAAGTACACTTTATACTTATTAGATTTAGCAAACTATCTCTATTCACTAACACTGAAGCAATAGGCCCAAATGGGAAAAAAATTATTGAGAGTACCCGGGAATATGTATGCACTAACACTAAAGTTCAATAAACCCGCGAATTTATATCAAAGAAGCGGGAGAAACACATACCTGGCGAGAATACAAACCTGGGCTATACAAGAGGATGCAGGAACAATACCAGAAAATACTTTGTTTTCTACTCTAAATAAGATCAGTAAACTGTTGCAAACTTACGTAGTATTATAAACGATTGAAATTAAGTGTTACTACTCATACCATAATCTCAAAGGACTCAAAACTTGATGGAAATTCTTTTTTGACTTCTATTTTACTAAATCCACCAATTTCGTGTCGTGGATGAACTTGTTTTACGCAAAACTTTTTATGGCCTCTTCAATATCAAAAGAGCTCGACTTTAACATAGAAAAAGTTTGAACCTATATAAAAATGGGCATAGACGTGTTTGTAGCCGTTTGGTACGCGTACTTAAATAATTATATATATACTGAAACATACATATCTCCTTGGTCCGATATATAAGTTTTTCGATCGCGTAGCAGATGTGTAAGAAAAGGCTTCAGTGACCATGGAGCAATTATCTAATCAAATCATCACCGAGATTACAATTCACCGGATGGAGTCTCTTCAAATATGTAAATGTCCCACGTGAGATGAATATTTCGCGAATCATTTCGTATTTCTATACCAGAAAAACTGCGGAATCTTCAAGCAAGATAATTGCGATTCTCGAGATACTCGGAAATATCGCATGAAATACAAAAATATAACTTTTATAACATTGAGGGGTTTTGCGAAGTTTAATGGGGAAAAAAGATCTTTTCCGCTGACTAGAAATCTTGAAAAAATACCAGGGGAGAAGGAGAAGAGATAGCATGTGACAAAAAAGTGAGCCTTCACTAATCTTGTGGAAACAATACCGGGAATCTCTTTAGTTCATCTCACAGTTACGGTTATTTTCGTTTCTTTCACGTAATCAGAGGAAATTTCATCTTAAAGCAAAAAAATAAAAATAAAAAAATTGAGAAAAACTTGACGGAAATTCTTTGTCGAGTTCCTTTTTGCTAAATCCACCCTGAATCACTGCTCTTGTGCCACATCTGTGCCAGTTCCGATAGATAGATAGATATTTTTTTGTCATCTCAAAGGACTCGTTTCCAACTTTCTTTGAAGTTCGTTTATTAAATGATTCAATTTCTTTTCATTTTCGAGTCAGTTCTGGTGTAAAAGATCTCTGGGAACAAAGCCACAGCCGTTACAAGTCCATGGCAAAGGCAAGGACTTTCATTCGTACACACATACCGCACACTCATCTTCCTTCCTTTTTCCTCCGGAATTTATTTCTTTAGCCTTCGGGAAATTCACATTTTCGTCCAAGATTAGATTGGAAGAATCGAAGTTTAAGAAATAACAGCTTGTGCTGAATATCTTAGAAGACTCATGTTTTCAGTAGGTGTTACAACCATCGATCGATCTCCCAACGTCTTTTCGTATTTCTCTTTTTCCTTTAGTCGATGTCTTTTTTCTTCTTCGACGTCTTTTAAGGCTCTCCGCCAGAGCTTCTCTTAATCAAACCGAGAAGAAATAGATGATGATGATATTTCGATGGATGACTCGCTGTTAATGAGATTGCTGAAAGTATGGTGCTCGAACAAATAAAATTGATCTCATATTTAAGAGTCTTATACTAAATAAATCACACAACAATACTTGGTAAAAGAAGCTGATGTATACCAATTATTGTTGAACCACAATTAAAGCGTGACGGTTTCCACATCCTGACAACCGGATTATATAATAATAAAAAATCGTAATTACTTCGTTTATATGCAATACTTTCACAGCCGCCAAAAATAAAGTTCCTTCCAAAAGAGGAAAAACCCAATAGGTCGATACTTAGCAATAGAAATAATACTAATAAAAGAGATTTGTTATATTTCGGAGAAAGTGACATATAATGAGATACTTGGCTAATATGAGACATCCCTTTATCTCTTTTGTACGGTGATGACGTCTATTGTTAGTGGCATGCTCGACGGTAGATAGAGCTGCCAATGACATAACCTTACTCATTTGCATGCAGCTCCAGCTTCAGGAGCATATTTAACTGCGCAGCCTGCTCAAGAGTTTTAGAAGTTATTTTTCGACGGGTTGTACAATGCACAATGTAAGTAATTTTTAAACATTTAGTTATTAGTACATACTCAGCATTACATATAGTTTCATATTCATGTATCGTTTTTTCAATTCTTTTGCTTATTTCTTGATTTATTCGATGATATTTCTTAAACATTGGTTGTGCCCAATATGAGACACAATGAAGTCCCTAATATGGGATATCTCATTGAGACCTCATTTTGTAGACAACGCCTAAACTATCACTTTTTCTCATTTATTTCGAGTGATCTTAAAGCAAATTAATATTTTTAAGATGGCTCCTGTAAAGCGAAAGAAATGGGCCCGAGAAGCGATAGCGGAAGCAGTTAATGTTGTTAAGAAGAAGAGGATGGGTCACCTACTACTACTACTACACCACACATGCACCTCGTCCATATTCCTCTGCGGAACCTCTAACGAATTGGTACATGCGGGAATGTGCGTGTATGCGTAGTGAAACCTGACGTGAAGTTTGTTTCTGTGTAATGCTTGTTATGTGTAGTGCTGTCATCTGCCACCAGTTTTTCTAACTATGAGTGAAGTGTAATGATTGAATAATTTATCGTTGTAGGCCTGTTGCTCTCTGTGGCGAGACTTTTAATGGGGAGATCGGCTCGCATTTGCGCCTCGAAGTTGGGAACCACAGGAAACCAATGGGTTACCTCAAGGCTGCAAAATAATTTGGCGTGCCAGTAGGCACAATTGAAAGGTATGTCAAAGATGCAAGATCGGTCTAGGAACTCGTAGGAGTCAGCTTGGGGAAGAAAGACGGCCTTGACTGCAGAGTTGGAGGGACAATTATCGTAATATTGCGTTATTATGTCCGAACACTTTTTTGTTTATGTTGTGCAGACATAATTATATGGCCTTCCAACTAGTTGTGAGAAACTATCCCCTCAAGGCCTAGTACATCGTCTTCCTCACGGTCGGGTTCAGCAATATTGCATATCACCATACAAGAAACAGCTTGAAGAAAAATAGTGAGTCAAGCAACAAAGGGAACAAAGAAAGTACAAAGGAAACTGAGGCTGACAAGAGAAAAAAAACAAAAGAAAGCCAAGAAAGAGTTGGCTAAAACTAAGAAGAAAAGACAAGATTCGAGTGAAGACGAAACGTGCGATCGCGAAGAACCACCTCTTCTGGACCAGATGATTCAGATTTTAATTACGATGAGTCGAATCCAGAATGCATGTTTTGTTCAACCCGATTTTCAGAGGACACTCATGGAGAGAAGTGGGAAAGATGTATGCTATGCTCTCGATGGTCTAACGAGGATTATGGAGAAATTAAGAAGACAGTATTTTTGTGCAATGATTGTTATCCGTAAAAAAAATTTAATTTGTTATATTACCTTTTCAATTTTGACGATTAATTAAATACAATAAATAATTTTTTTCATGCAAATGTTTATTTCTCAGTGTGACTGCACAATATGAGATAGTGTCTCATATTAGGAACCCTTGGTGTCTCATATTGGGCAACCTGTTCCAAAAACACCCGATTCGAACATTTTCATAAAATCATTTTTTGAGTGTACTTGCAATATTTTTTTCTGAAAATGCTATCAATCTTTCGAAGCAGGCATATTTATAGTGTACAAAATCAATTTTAGGATTACTAAATTGTTCATCAGGGAATCAGCAAAGCTATTTTAGAAAAAGTATGTCATTATAGGGCACTTTCCCCTATATGATAGCGCAGTGATACGATGGCGTCGCATAGCGATAGTGGCAATGTGGCGATGTAGTGATAGTGACGATGTAGTGATAGTGACGATGTAGTGATAGTGACAATGTGACGATGTAGTGATAGTGACAAAGTGACGATCTGAACCAAGAATTCTTGGCTGTATTGATGAGTTTTTGTATTTAATCGTTAATCTCGTTAAGTTGAGTATGGATACTACACGCCGCGTTGTATCAGTAGGTAATAATCGAGTATAAGGCATTGTTGATAGAACCGATACGAAATTTGTTTGTGCCACCATGACTTATTCAATTGAAACTTATATAAATGAACAAGTCCTGTCCATTCCGTGTATTGCCCCTTCGGTAAAGAGAATAATATCTGTTAATAATTATTAACAGCTATTTGTAATTAGCTTATATCACCACTCGTGTTCATCCGTTACATTAACGTAAAATTATTCTGAAAAGTTTCGACGACAATTCTATGAAAATAGCACTCCGACAAGAATAGGTTCTAGGAACATATTCAAATAATTAATTACATCAAAAAGTTCTCTCATTTATACTAATTAATTCCCATATACTGTTTGCTTTAAAAAATTCAGTTGAAAATCTTTAACAGGAGCTCTATATTGTTACTTATTGTCTTTGATGTAATTTAATTGCTCCAGTTTTTTATTAGATAAATTTTGTGATGTAGATAATTATTTGTCTATACAGTATATAGTTAAAGTAACGGTAACAGTGCTGGCTTTTCACGGAATTCGAGTCTTGTACGAGGTCTGTAAAAGTTCTTGACATATAAGAATTCTTAAAATCAAGTAGGAGAAAGTTGTTCCAACTTCAAGGTGCGCCAAAATGCAATTCTAGCCTCTCTACAATGACAGACACGGAAACTTTTCTCCGTTCGAAAACTAAACATAAGGACAGCCAATGAAGGTGGTTGAAGAAGGTAGACGAGAAAGATTGAGAGAGAATGACTCAGTCCACTCAACCATTTTCCTTTCTGGAACGAGAAAGATTTGTTCTCTCACCTCCACCATATATTCTTCTTCACGTATTCTGTCGGTTCTTCACTTTGGTACGTACCACCGCTCCACCATTTTCGGTGACTTTCACAGCTGCTCCACTGAGCAGAAAAGGACTCCACTTAGCGAAGACATGTCATTTCGCTCTTTCTTGTTCCTTCTCCTTGTAAGGTAACAACTGAAGCTGTTGTTACACAATGCACTTTCAACTAATTCTTCTCTACCCTTCGATGCTACTTTGAAACAACTTCGTCCATTGATGATTGTAGGATTCCTGTAAAAGATCCTATACGTGTTTTTTTTACGTCTTAGTATTTCTCTTCAATCACTTTCTGCATAATAATGAATTGCACGAAGCTTTCTGACTAATTGAGATTTTCCTTTCATCAAATCAATAAGAAAAATGCGTTTCGAAATAATAGTAAAACAGTTTGCGCACTTTTCATCTAAACAGATTGGTCAAATCTTATTCCAATGAAAAATAAGAATTTTAAAAAATTCAACGTATAACAACATTATCATCATCTATATAATTTGATTATTTCTATTTAATCACGGCAAATAATTTCTAAAAATTTACAAAATAGCACTTTAGTTAAAAGGGTATGCATTAAACTTATTAATGACATATTTTTTCTAGCAATCTCCTCTATCACACTGTTTTATATAGCCTACTCTCTTCACACATATCTAACGACCTGTTTATGCAAAAAATTTTCGGACTCAATTTTTAGTTGCCCCTTTTGTTGTCCTATCTACTAAACATAAATGGCACAAAATACTACGAAGTGGCGTTTAAGCAGCACCTCCTAGAGATAGAATACCTTGCACGCGTTGCCATAAACGTCATTCAGACTACCTAGCAAGTTTGCCACATTTTGAAACACAGCATCTTATTTCGTTTCTTCTTATTTTGGCCTAGAATCTTCCTGATTGGCTCACAAATACCGCATAGTGATGTGATTGGATGTGGGGCATAGAAATCGCAAATTCTGAGCCGGATTATTTCTTTTCCGCACAACGATGATACTGCACGAGCAGGGAATTTTTTCCCTGAATATATTGAGGGAAAATGGACTACTTACTGACGTCACAAGCAATCTGCGGAGACCTTCTATCTCTAGGAGGTGCTGGTTTAAGCGCCCCTCCCCCACACTTACATTGTGATATGCATTTCATGATCAGCTATTGTTGTTTAATTCTGTAGAGATTCCTGATCAAAAACTTATGAGTTGATGAAGGTAGCCTATGGGGCTAGCTACTGCATACACATTACTCTCATCAAAGTACATTGAAATTCAGCATTTTTTCGAAACTGAATTTAGTGTCTCCCTCTCTGTTTTTATCAAAAAGGATCGAACAAAAGATCTCAAGAGGAATAAATGGCATAATTTATTATACTTCGGAATGTAAATATTAGTGTCATAGATGGCACTTCATGGTTTTTATTTGTGCAACCGATATGTTGTAGATGCTGTACTCGTGAACACTACTCTCTTTCAGAAAGATTCTGTTAAAGAGACTGGGCCACTTTCGAATTCCTGTAACCTCGCTTTGTCCTTTTGTACATTAAGCTGATGTCTTATTGTGCCCCTCAGATGCATTGGCTGGTTGGCTTATCCATAGCATTTGAAACGAAATTATTCAGAAAAAGTCATCGTTCTAGTTCAACTCACATTAATAGTTACTTTATTTTAGAGAAGAAAAAAAAATTATCATGGACACAATATACGTTAAAAAAAGCATTACGAACATTTGTTTCCATTGCATTAAACATATGTTCAGTAAAGCATTACTCGGGAAACTAACGAAATCGGAGAAAAGAAAACTAAAACTCGAACGTATATACGATTTCGTTAGTTGTTTGTAGTAATATTATGAGCTCTCAACATCCGATATTTGGACTTTTATCTTGCTGATGCGAATTGGACAATAAAGGAAGATCAAAGCACAATTTCCATTATCGCTTTTTTTTAATTCACTCTTTTTATTCTACAATATATTGAGTTTTGTATAAAATTTGAACCTTACAGTATCTTATTCTTTTTCTTTCTGCGCAACCCATTTCCCAAGCACTTCCTTTCTATTTTTTTGTTCCTCATACATCCATTAAGAGAAAGGATCTTACTGCTTCTCTATCTGAACAAACACGTTCTTCTCGATTTCATATAACAAAGAGTAAAAAATTCTTCTAGTCCCAAAATTCCTCTTAAAGCAAGCAAGCCTTTTTTACCTGCTTCAACTCCTCAACAAGATTTCCAAGAAAAAATATGTTTCTGTTTTCACTTATTTTACTTTTTCTCAAGTGTAACTATTACAGAATGAGAAAAAAAACCTAAAGTCTTACCAAAAAAAAGTAGAAGGAGAAGGTTCTATGTGTTAGTACGGAAATATTGTATGTTTTCTTTCCCCATTCCTTAGGGATTAAATCACAGAGAATAGGGCACAGTCTATTTGAGTCCTGTAACCATCGTAACAGACTCAGAAGATTTAAAGAGGATTAAATACGAAGAAAAGTGGATTATTGCACCTGAAAAAAAAGAACTGAACAAGAAAATATAAAAAGGCAAACTTGAAAAGTTTCACCGAGTATATACTATAGATTGTGAGATGTTATTGGGCTTCTATACTCTATGGGGGGGGGGTATGTTTCCCTATGGCTGTTTGTGCTATTGTATTTGTTAATATAAGAGGAATTCTGATTTTTTTTTATTGTTAGAAGCATGTTTAGTGTTGTTTCCTGGGGTGTGATTTCGTAAGATTCTATGTTTCAAATACTGTTCCGCGTATTAGTTACGTTTTCTATATTGTTGAGAATGTTTCTGTTGTGCTTAAAAATATCGTGCTGGTTATCGTAAAAATTTCTCTAGTGTATTTTGATGGAAATTTAAACACATTGTACAATGAACTATTTAAAACTTCACCCATCGTCTCTCATGGACTTTCGGTAACCTCGTACTTGGATGGTGATGACTGATTCGAGTGCCCGATATAAATGTCCTGATTATGCTTATATTTTTCTCGATCACGAACAACCCCAAGTCTGTTGCCATAGAGCAGTTAACCACTGTTTCACCACCCGAGAGGATGATTTGCTCTTCTGAAGTTTTATCTTTCACCAAGAAGATCTGGTTTCTTTCTCTTGTTTCTCACATATCAATGAGAAACGGTCTCTATTATTCTAGTCAGATTATTTGATCAGCTCGAATTCACATCTTTCTTCCCGTTCTTAAGAGGACGCCTTCTATGTTCCCTGAAGAGAGTTATAATATTTGGATATTCCATCAGGAAAATATATCACAGAAAAGTAGTCTTTAGCTGTTTCCGAGCCCTAAAATAGCAACCGATTGGAATGTAAAGTAGGATGAAAACTCTTTTAATCTCGATCCTTAAAGCAATGACATTCTTTCCAATTATTAATAACAACTGGTGATGACTCTTAGATACGGTATTTCTGAATTCTTTAATATTCTGATTGAAAAACACTGTCGAATAATTTCATAATTTCAAAAAAATAATTGATAAATTTGGAAAATGCATCGAGTTAATGGTGAGCTTTGCCGTCGAACATAAATAAAAGATAATTAAACCTCTCGATTTCAAAAGAAAAGAAAATACTGTAGCAGACAAATCAGAAATTACTTTTAATACAAAACAATCCAAAAATATTACTTTCGATATGCGAAATTAAAAAAAAATAAGTAAATAAAATTCTGCCAAAATATCAGTAATTTTATCATCGCAGTCATCAATCCAAAGCACTTTATCAGAGGTGCATTTCCAAAAAAAAAAATTGCATAAATCTATCAAATATTTTCAAATGAACATAAAAAATTATACCATCCGTGTGTTAAATATGTCATCTAAACTTGATTAATAATAATTTTTCATCCGAAATATTTTAAGCATTATTAGTATTAACAATTTATAAAACTCCTAACAAAATATTCTTAAGAAAAAGTTACCACCACAGACCATAAAAGATAACTTATCTTAAGATACCAAAATGTAAAAATGTTCAACGATAAAATCGCAATTTTTTTCACCTTTATCCTATCCTGTCATTTTTCCAGAGAATTTGTCGTGTCGAGAGAGAGAATTTTACTTTATATATATATATATATATATAATTTTTTTTGGGTGCCATTTGGAGTCATCCTTTAACTTAGTTCCTTTGTTGTTCTTTTTATGGCACAAGCGAATGAAATCATTATCAGCAAGTCTGTCCTGCTTTATATATATATATTCTCATCCAGAATAACAAGACCACGAACTTAATTAGAACTCGAAAGCAATGGGTAATTATAGTTTTTTGGTGAATTTTTTTTTTGTCCAGCCGTTCTATTTAGAAAATTGACGTTGGAATATTAGCGAAGTCCTTCGACATAAAAGGAGAAGGAGCGAAGAAAAAAAACGGGAATAATGTTTTTCTACCATTTCCCTTAATGATTTCTAAGGAGCTAATGAAACACCGAAAAACACTCAATTATTTCTTTTGTTTTTTCTTTGAGATGAAAACTTTTTTTTTTATCAATTTTCTTAACTTTTTTTCCGTATATAAATCAAATTAATATCATCACACAAAAGGAACAGGAAAACGCCAACTCTCTTCATTCAGCTGTGATGGCAATTATTTTACTTTCTCCTTAGAATTATTATTGTTTTTTGCACGTCTTTGTACGTATCTTGTTCACTCTAAACATGGATCTTATCTAAAGCATGATTTTGTGAGGAATTTTTCATCATTATATGAGTAAAATTATGACGAGTTAATAAATGAGATCCGTTTGTGTGATGAGGGTGGTGTGCTGAAGATTAACTTCAAACTGCAGAGTGTAATCGGCAAAGTTTTAAAAATTTGAAATAGACTCGATGACGTGTCCATGAATCGGTGCATAGACAGATCCGTGCGGTGCATTTCTGCACATAGGGAATTTGGTGACATTAAAGCACACCCCTAAGCTCTTTCTTAAATTTCTCCTTTTTTTCCTTTCTCTTCCCTACTTTCTTTTATCCCCTTCCTCAAGTAGATGGGAGTTGTGTAGGGGCTGTATCCACATAATTTAAATTGTTAAATTTCAATTTTTTTTTATCACTAGAATGTCGAATGCTTTTGGAATACTTCACTCCAAATTATTTTTTAACCAGTAAATATTACGGAAAAACTGGTAAATCAGTGAGTATGCATAATCACCGATGACCTCGTTAAATTTTATGAATTTTAATGTGTTTATCACTTTGCTCGGAAATTATCCATAACTTCTAATTGTTGTCGGTAAATTTGATAAATATAAAAGAAAATTATCTCCCCGGTTTTTTTCAATTAATCAGTATATTAATCGGCGATACGCCCAAGAGACGCATTTTCACATAAAAATGAAATTAAAATAAGTGTTGGAAGATTTTATTCCCACACAATTATATTCGGATAAAACCAACATTACAATCGATTGTTTTAATGAAGAATTAGTTTCGTGTATAGTACACTGCTTATAAAAAAAAGTAACAAATTTTACTGCACCTACTGTGCAAGCCTCAGAAGGAAGCGTTGTGATCTGGGGTTATATTTATTTATTTTATTGTGAATGGCAGGGATGGCGCTTATATCACAAAGAGGGGGAAAAGAACACAAATAAGCATACAAGGGAATAAAATGAAATAAGCATGTAAAATAAAAGAAAAAATACATGGTAATACGAATAAAATACACACAACTATTGTAAGAGGTGTATACAAATCATATACAAATACAACGCCACAACAGGCAAACTGCCCAACGAGGTGGCCGAGTTAAGAACATCATGGATCCCGAGCCCCTACCTACTACCCACACATGCACCCCCCCCCCGCGGAACCCCCCCCCCAACTAATCGGTACATGCGGGGATGTGCGTGTACGTGTAGTGCTACCTGACGTAAAGTTTTGTTTCTGTGTAATGCTTGTTATGTGTAGTGCTGTCATCTGCCCCCAGTTTTACAAACTATGAGTGAAGTGTTATGGTTGAATGATTTATCGTTGAAGGACTGTTGCTCTCTGTGGCGAGACTTTTTAACGGGGAGATCGGCTCGCATTTGCGCCTTGAAGTTGGGAACCACAGAAAACCAACTTCAGCCGACCGCCACTGTGGGGTTCGAACCCGGATCCTCGCATCACGAGTCCGGCACTATATGTAAAATTACATAAAAGAATACAATGAAAAGTTAAAACCACAACGACATAACAGTAGCTGGCTCAGAAATGATAAAAACTGAAAGTTATTCGAAAAAATAAATAAATAAAACTAAAAAATAAATTAAAAAACATAGCATCGAAGATGGGGCGACAGATCACGGTTTTTTAAAACGGCCTTAAACTGATGGATTGTGGGCTTCGTTACAATCTCACCGGGTAATTATTTCCATATGCGGGCTGTGTGAATAAAAAAAACTATGGTATCTCTTGTATTATTTTGGCAGAATGGAAATCTGACTGTAAATTCGTGGGCTTTTGTTGTTGAGTGAGGGGATCAACTACTATGAACGTCAGTCCCTTCTGTATTGTGTAGAGCAATACTAGATCAAGTAACAGTCGACGCCATTCGAATGAGTGTTGATTCAGGTGTTCCAGTCTTTATAAGATTTTTCACGGAGACCAGGTAGGTTCTTTGTAAATCTTTTTTGTGGCTGTTCAAGCGTCTTGATATCTCCCACTCGGTAAGGGGACCATACAGGTGAAGCATATTCTAGCATAGGTTTTACAAACGTGTTGAATGCCTGAATAAGTGTCAAGTTGCTGCATTTGCGATATGTATAAAAAATCAAATATGACAGTCTCTTGACACAAGCTGTGATTTCACGGTAATGGCCGGAAAAATTCAAGGAGATATTTATGGGGATGCCGAGATCACGGTGTTCAGTGACCGATGAAAGACAGACGTTACCAATTGAGTACTGACAACCTGGTTTGCTGTGACCGAGATTAAGAACCACAGTTTTTGGGAGCGATATGGGAAGTTCGTTGGATTAACACCATCTGCGAAACCCGTCACAAGCAGCCTGAAGATTGAAGCATGAGTTCCGTGATGAAGTCATGGATGTTCGTATAAAATTTTACATCACCTGCGTACATGAAAACTTGTATGGAACCCAGTGCAGGCGGGAGGTCGTGAACGACAACCAAAAAGAGCACAGGCCCGAGAACGGATCCTTAAATTATACCGCTTGTAACTTGCACAGGTCTCGACAGAGAGCTTCCGACACGGATCTGCTGAGTTCTTTCAGATAGTAAGCCACTGATAGCTCTGACTACATGTGGGGGACACCAACATAGTTAAGTTTACTCAAAAATAACAATCTTTTCACTTTGTCAAATGCCTTTTCGAAATCAATGTAGATTATGTCAGTAGGTACATTATTTTACATTACATTGAAGCACCTGTACCACTGAGGATCTGCCAGGGATAAAAGCAAATTGTGACGATGCGTTAGTATACGTTTTTCCAGTAAAAATGGCAATAATTCTTGAAGTAGGGAACATTCACAAAATTTTCATGCACGTTTGTTAAAGATATTGCATGATAATTTTCTGTCAATTCGGGTCTACTTTTCTTTTTGTACATTGGGGTGATAATTGCATGGTGCCAGACACACCTGCATACGACCGGCCTCGAAACAGGTAAAAAACACTCGTGACAAGGTAGCACTTATCCTCGAGCAGAATATCTTATAAAATTTAACGTTTAAACTGTCAGGACCAGGAGCCGAGTTGGGTTTCATTTGAGTGGTTATTTTAGCAATTTTGCTCTGAGTGAACGTGGTATGAAACTGTGCTGGCAGAGGTTCTTCAATACTACCATCAATATGTACTGTTCCGTTATTACTCACAAATATCATAGAGAATGCCTCCGACAGTAGATCAGCCTTTTCTTGTTCTTGGTCTGTAATGGTAAAGGTTCCTCCGATTTTGTTCAGGGGGGTATATGGGGACGCGAATTGAACTTAGAAATGTCCTTGTATAGTGTAGTTTTGCTCCTATCGTTACAGATATTTTCCAAACGTCTGCCCGGCGCTGAACATATATATCATACACATTGCAGGCCTGATCGTATTTTGAGCGGAGCTCGTTGGAACGGTAGGCTTTATAAGCTCTCCATGCTCTGAGTTTCTCTGAGCTAATGAATTGATATTTCCAAAACGGCTCACCACATTACTCCTAATAGGTATAGAGGAAGCCTATAGGTATGGCCAAAAGCCCTGTATAATTTTTATTGTATTATTGTTATTGTATAGAGGATATGAATCCACCCATCGTCAAGCGATATACTTGGATAAGAGGCAACCAGATAGAGAAGGAGGAGGAGGAGGAAAAGAAAGAGCTGAGTGTATCAAGAATCTTATTGGAATGTGAGGTGGATTGTCACTCCTTGAAAATAAATCGGAAAGTTCAACACTTATGATGAAATCACAGCATTACAGAATAGCAAATCGAGAAAGTCGTAACACACACCACGGGTCGGTTCTAATACTAGTGGTTGAAAACCTATGGACGATATCTTTTGGAGAAACATAGTGCCAACCGATGACGCGCGCGCGCGAGCTGGTGTATGAAATCCAGTTTATTCACGGTAGATTGAAGTCACCCGTGATAAAAGTAGGGCAATTTTTTTTTATAATGTGAGGATTACACGTATTCCCAAGGGATCAGCATGATCCTTCTAGAGAATTTTTTAGCGTTAGTAAACATCCATGCCCGAACCGGGATTCGAACCCAGAACTGCACAGTGAGAGACTAGCTCCCTAACCACTCGACTGCCGGCAGTCAGGTGGACTATGTGGAGAAGTTATGCGACTAATTCTTGCTATAATGTTCAAAAGTGCAGAGATTCTATATCGTAAGAAAAGTCAATTGAGAAATATATAACGTGATTAAGCGGGAGGATTTACCATCCGTACCAAAAACGTCAAAAGCAGCAATTTCGAAGTTTGGCTGGCAGCCGAATATATCTATTGAAGTCGCCTGAATCGAACCTCGTATCATATGAGCAACTCCACCACCGATGCCATCACGATCTTTTCTGAAGATTTTGTAACCTGGTGGATACAGTAATGAATCAGGGTGGATAGGTGAAGCCCGAGTTTCTGAGATGCATAAAATATCGATTGCGTGATCTTTAATATATGCGTGTAGGTTGTTCAACTTATTTATAATACTGCGAGGATTGACGAAGGCTATTGAAATTATAGGCGAGGGTAGTCATTCATGATCGGTTTAATTTCCTGATCGCCCTTCATCATCTTGAATTGTGTCGCTAGGTGAACGATATCATTACCAGGCGTGCGAGTTCTCGGCTCTATTTTCCAGATACTTTTTCTATTATTTTTGCCACATCACTGCCATTTAATGACTGAATTTGGATGATTATATAGGAATGGCCTGGATGGAATTTGATCTCTGATATGTTGAATCTGTGGTCTATTTAACTACAGCACTGTCTGAGGGTGAATCTCAGGTGCGGTAAGTCTGTTAGAAGCATGTAAGTTAGCCAGGTTCTATCTGCGACAACATAAATATCGCAAACAAATCACTACGAAATTCTAAAGCAATTACATCAAGACTCTTATAGCCGTTTGAAATGACTTAACTATTTATTTTTAATCAAGAACTTCGTACTGGTTCGAATGATGCCATGTAAATATAGCTCACGGTTTCCTGCCATTTTCGTTGAGAAATTGCACACCCCTTGTTTGAGCAATTCACCAACAGCTTCATTAGATGAAACTTCATGTAAAAAGTGTGTACTTTTATGACTTAAGTACACACTGACTTAAGTACTTTTATGACTTTAAATAAGTGATTAAATTTCAAAATGATAGAAAAATACTGAAAATCACAAACAAATAAAAGAACAATGATTTATACTATAACTCTCTTCAGATTGAAATAAACGTCATCCTGCCAGATAAAACTAATGTATTATAAACCAAAGTGTATACACTTTACAATTTCAATTTTAAAAGCGGAATGTTCTTTCGAAAAGCTTGAATACATATATTGAATGTTACGTATACTGCAAACAAATGGAATGATTTCAGAAATACTCGGGATAACATTACTCTTTTAATCATGATAAAATCGATGCGTCACACCGTAAATGACTATTTGAGAGAAATGGCGACCTTTCTTCCGAAATTATTAAAGATATTTGGAAATTGTCGCATTTTAATACTCCGTTCAATACACGATAAAAAAAGAGGCTCGAGGAGACGCTTCGAAAGCCATTATGGGCTGAAGCATTAGATCGATGGGAACCCCATTGAGTTTTATTGTGCTTTTAATGGCCATTGACCGATATTCGTTATTTATTGTCTATAATTAGATGAACTCGAATAGTCCGAGTTATTTTCTAGGGAAAAGACACAATCGGAATATTGGAATAATTTTCTTCTCTTTTGTTCTCGTTTGGTAGTCAGAGGAAAAACCATTGGCAATCGTCATAAAGACGCAAAATATTTAAGTGGTTTTGCTCTACTTTTTTTTCTCTAAAAGAAATGAACCCTTTTACCGTTGAACGAACGATCATTAAAAGCGAATGCTTGGAGGATTTTCGTTTCCGTGATGCCAATTTTTATCGATTCTATTTGTTGTTGGGATGCTTTTGAATATCGTTTTGGAATTATGTGACGTTATGCATTATACGTATCTATGGATAGATAAGGTAAACGCAATTTAATTTTTTTTAAGGAAAGTTGCTATTATCTAGTGAATGTTAAGGAAATTTTCAAAGTATCATTTAAAGGTTTTTTTGATAATTTTTTGAGCGTTTCTTCTTTATTTAATTAGAAAATTAATTCAAATATTTTAACTTGGATATCTTAAAGTATCACTTTTGACTCGGTGAGAGGCATGGAAGAAACGTCTTTTGGAATCGGCTGCAAACTGTAGGTCTCAGTATAATTAGCCTTCTTAGGCATTAATTGACCATCATGTGACAAAGATTATCAAGTGATCCATCGACATTGACCTCAAGAGAGAGAGAGAGAGAAAACAGATAAATAATAAATTATTAATAAATAAATTATCTCCTTGATAAGATTTAGACGTACCCTTAGGCTACGAAATTAACGTAAGAATGATAGTGAAATTCTCAGTTATGCAAAGATGTAAAATTGAGTATGAAATGCGTAGAGATATAGACTTCTGAGTGCTGCATCTCTCTCATATCGACACTTTCTACAAAATCGTGATATCGATCATGGAAAATCATAATTCATGCTAATTTCAATACATATATAGACTTTCCATCCTTCAATATTTCCAATCCAATGTCATCGACAGTTGCATTCGATACTAAATCATATATTTCGGATATCACTGAGTTGTGTGACAATCACCGTGTTGTGTGATTTTCAGTAGCTCTTAAGATGTTCCTCAAACACACTGTAGGCTAGAAAAAAATATTTTTGCAAGCATTCTAGCCAGTGGGCCTTATTTTAAAAACGCATTGATGTGCTCAAGTGAAGCCATGTGATGAGCCTGATGGTAAGTGAACTAAATTTAGGTTGCACAGCACCAAGTTTGCATCCCATTAGTATATGGACTTG
Source organism: Pholcus phalangioides (assembly GCF_987345545.1). Classification (NCBI taxonomy): domain Eukaryota; kingdom Metazoa; phylum Arthropoda; class Arachnida; order Araneae; family Pholcidae; genus Pholcus; species Pholcus phalangioides. The sequence goes on along the minus strand of NW_028301610.1, from coordinate 3,627,930 downwards.
AAAAATTAATCCCAACATGCATGATGTAATCAAGATGCGAGAAAATAAAAGAGTGCATTATATATATAAATATTATATATATATATATATACAGGGTTTTCTGTTAGTGGACCGACAAACTCAGAGGGTTGATAGTAGATATCAAGAGGAAAAAAATTGCAATGGTACATGGTGTCGCAAACCACGTTGAGAGGGTAAAAATCGCGTAAAATGCATGCAGGCTCGGAGTCTAGAGGAGACGAAGGGTGTGAATGTCAGTTTATTTTATTTATTTATTTATTTAAATACCAAGCTACAGAAAACCATCCCATCCAATTACAGCAAGGTATGACCTAGATATTGTAAATACAATAAAATCAAACAGAAATTAATACCAATACACAGATATAAAATACGTGAAATATAAACAAACACTAGTCAATACCAAATAAGTAAAATTAAGGCTATATAAAATCACCGGATCAATTAAAAATTAATATAAAGAAATAAAAACATACGATGATTAAAAATAAAATGAAAAATTAATAAACAAAGAAAAAGGAAATATTTTAACAGTCAAATACAAAAAAATCATCATTTAAAGAAAAAAAAATCGCTGATCAATCGGAGAGAAGGTGGTCTCTGAATTTACCAATAGGTGTTGCAAATATATGAAATTCGTCAGGTAAACTATTATACAAAATACAAAATCTGTTTATAGCACAAGACCGACCAATCAATGTCCTAAAGTGAGCTATATGGAATAATTTATTTGGCCTGGAGTTGTACCGTATGACCAAAAATTCTATTTTAGATAACAGAAAAGAACAATCATGTTACCATTAACTAACCTCCAGAAAAATTTCAAAAGAATGAAATTTCTTCTCTTTTGGAGACTGAAAATTAAAATAAATTTGTCGGAGAAAAGTTGTTGAAATTGTAATGTCATATGCTCTAAAAATACAAATATAGCGTAAATGAATTTTGTATAATTTCAATATCATCAATAGCATTATTGTAATGAGGATTCCAAACAACAAATGCATATTCAAGTTTTGATCGTATTATAGAGTTGAAAAGAACAATCATTGTATCCAAATTGGTAATATATTTAGTTATTCTTTTAACCCAACCTTGTTTGCGATATGAATTACTACAAATGTCGTTAATATGATCACGAAAGGTAAAATCAGAGGTGTAAATTACACCTAAGTCCGAAGCAGAATATCTTCTCTGTAAAATATTAGTTCCAATGTAATAATAGAACGTGATAGGATTTTTCCTACGGGTGTAAGACATAACAAAGCATTTGTTAATATTCAAGTGCAGATGATTCTCGATACACCAGTGGTAAATGTGGGTTAATTTATCTTGAACAATAGAACAAGGTTCAAAATTTACAATAAAGTCAAATATTTTAAAATCATCAGCAAATAATAAACAATTATGAACAGCAGCCGCAAGGTCATTAATAAAAATGAAAAACAATAGAGGTCCAAGAACAGACCCCTGAGAACTCCAGATGTTGCGCAAAATCCATCGCTAAGAGACGAGCCAAAAGATACAAAAATCAATCTGTTTTTTAGATACGAAGCAAATAAATTACAAGTATCATCGCAGAAACCATTTTTTTTTAGTTTGTACATTAATATGGAGTGGCTGACACAATCAAATGCTTTTGCGAAATCTGTGTAAATTACATCGACTTGACTTTTATTAGCAATGGCTTCAACAATATGGGTATTGAGGGAAAGAAGATTGGTAACCGTAGATCTATTTCTAACGAAACTATACTGATTTGGGGAAATACAGGTCTTAATTTGAGCATAAATTTTATCATATAAAATAGACTCAAATAATTTAGCAAAAGGGGACAGAATTGCCACACTTCTACAATTTTCAATTTTATGTCTATCACCTTTTTCAAGAATTGGAACAATTCTTGCTTTGTTCCATTCATCCGGAAAGATCCCATTTTTAATAGACATATTAAAAATTAATGAAAGTGGATACAGCAAATGCTCAGCACACGCCTTAATAAAATATGGAGGTATACCATCAATACTTCTGGAGCTACTTTCCTTTAATCTTTTTATACTACATTTGATATCATTCAAGGAGATGAAAGGAATATTGACAACATCAGAAGAAACAGGAAAGTCGTTGTTTAAAGCAGAAAAACGATTGTGATCATCCTCAGAAGTTGTGAAATTCGATACAAAAAACTTGTCAAAACCATCAGCAATCAAGGTGTCTGTTGATAAAACATTGTTTTCGAAATGCATATACTTTGGTGCATTCTTATATTTTTTGTGTCCAAAGACCAAAATTGTTTTGGGTTGAATCTGAGAGCTGCTTCAATATTATCAATATATTTTTTATGAGCTTGTGTTATATATAGAGTTTAACCTTAGCTTAATAACATTTATATTGTACTAGGTCAGAGATAGTATTAGTCATCAAATACATTTTACGAAATTTCTCCTTACGTTTGATATTGTAAATAATACTCCTATCGAACCAGGGAGGATATTTTCGAGTAAAATTCTTTCTTAATGGTACACACATATCAAAAATTGTAAAAATGTAGAAGTAAAACATATGAACAGCCTCATTGGCATTAGTGCACAAATGTTAAAAATTCCAATCAAAGTGCAAAAAAAATTATGCAAGGAATGAAAGTCAGCTTTTTTAAAATCATAATTAAAATCCTTAACTCCCTTGGTAAGATGACGCTCAACAGAAAGTTTATCTAAAGATATCAATAATGCTGGATGGTGGGTGTCCTCTTTTATAAGTGGAAATTCCTCCCGGTTGACTGGCACAGAAAAATAAGGCATTGATACCAGAACCAGATCCAATATCCTTCCAAATGAGTTAGTGATAAAATTACATTGAATTAAGGAATATTGTTGCATGAAGTTGAAAAGAGTAGAAACACATCTCGATAGAGCATCATGCAAATCATCGAAACTAATACTCCAATTAATTCCAGGAATGTTAAAATCCCCAATTATAATTAAATTGTGCTTATCACCATTGTAAAATTTATCGAAGATATTATACAATTCACAATAATACTGAAAGCCACAAGTTGGTGAACAATAAACACAGTACAAATATAAGATTCTGCCACCATTGCAAAATATCTTAACGTGAATTATCTCTAAGTTACAATCAAGATCAATAGAACTAACTTTAAATTTATTTTTTGCTGCTATAAGAACACCACCACCTCTCGAGCAATTTAGATTACTGCAAGATCGGTCACAGCGAAATACACAGTATCTATCATCAAATATTTCACTACCACATATATCTGATATGAGCCAAGTTTCCGTTAGACATATAAAATCATGGTTGCTGGAAAGAACCGAATTTTAAAAGATGATAATTTAGTTCTAAGGCCTCGTACATTTTGATAGTCAACAGATATCTTCTCTAGTCAATTATTATCGTTTGATCTCTGTTTCAAGTCTGTTCAAGTCCACATTGGCCGACTTTACAATTTGAGATGCATATAGTTTCCCATAAAAGGGAGAAATAATGGAACCTTCAGGCCAGAGCTCACCATTTAATAAAATGTTAATGTCATCTTCATTAGCTTCAATATTGAAGGAGGCGTATGATTTATATTTCGTTTTCATGTTGGTGCACATGAAATTATTAAGCTTATTAGAATTCAAGAATCGAACAATATCCTCGGTTGTACTATCGGGACTTAATCTGGATAAAAACACAGCTGATTTCATAGAACAACTCCTTTAAGAATCGAACTTTTACTTTTATCATTTAAAATTGACTTGCGAGCTCGAAGTGTATTATCAACAACAGAAGCTACCTTTGGCTGAGTTGAATTGTTCCGATTAAATGTTGAGGCATCAGCTTGTTGTCTATTCCGTAGAGCGTGGCCGGAAGTAGCGTAACCAGGTACAGAGGTTATATCTTGTAACGATTGCGGCGACACGTTCTTTGAAAAAATCTTAGAGGGAGTCAGACACCCGAGAAAGATCCACCAGTTACTCCAGTATTGGATGGCAATTTAGCAACTTCCGTTTGAACCGTTAGAATGATTTCAGTAAGTTTTTCAACTTTGCTCAGTCGGTTCTCAATTTTAAGAAAACAACTTTTGATTAATACAAATACAACACCACAACAGGCAAAATGCCCAACGAGGTGGCTGATAAAAAGATGCCCATAAAAATATGGTTGTCATATGTTTCAAAAATACATATAGTTCGATATAATACTCAAAGTTCGATAAAGCAGGAAAATTATCACCACTATTAGCAGAAAAAAGATTGATTTTTCAATTTCGATTAGATGAGCATCTTCATACATCTTGGTTAATCCGGAAGATAAGAAATTGAAACGTTTCTTTTTAAAAGATTCAGAAAAATTCTTCACACATAGCAGAAAACAAACTGCACATTTCCTCCAAGTACTCATAGAATTTACCGTTGAAAGAATTTCTAGTCAGTGATGGCAGAGGGCGCTCATCTGACATCCTTCAATTTTCTCTGACAACCCAACTCACGAGTTATATCCGCAACTGAACTCACGAGTCGGCTCACGGTTCACCAGTGAACGAAAACAAGTGTAAACAAATAGTTCTAGTAGCTTTAGACTTACTCTTTTGGTCCTCCGGTCCACCTGTAGGGGTGCTTTTTGACCCTTTTTCTCCTCTCGGTGTAATACTGAGATCCAAGTTACACCCCGTGTATTGGTTAAATATCCATTGCACCTGTTAAACACACACAATCACATCTTTCACACCACTAATGTGGACGCAACGCCGTTGAACTCCATCCTTCATAGTTATATTAATTTTTCAAATTAGAAAGCACTGAACATTAATTTAGCACAATATAAATTTAAGACGTTGTCCTATAAATCTTCAAAACTGATTACACGTTTAAAATATACACCACAACGACTTATTGAGATCGAAGCGCACGAGCGACATTTCTTGTGACCGTCCGCAATGAATATAATAGTAATAATGTTGATCGTAACAGTTGATCGCTGAATGCGTAAGCAGCGTTACAAAACGCATGCCCTGGGATCACGGGCTGTGGATGACGTAAATCAGCGCTAAAGCACGTGTAGCAGTTAGTTTTCTGTTTCAATGAGTATCGTGATGGCAGACTACACGTCCGCAACGCGTGATCCTTCCCAGCGCATGCGTTTCGCGACGATTCTTACGCCAGATATGGTGAGCGAACCCACGACCGCATTCATGCGTTTTTCGCGATTTTCACCCTCTCAACGTGGTTTGTGACACCATGTTCAATTGCAAAATTTTTGTTCCTCTTGATGTCTACTAATGTTGTGGTGAGGGGAGGTTAGGCCTCCCCCTTAGAGGGCTCGTGATCGATTATTTAAAAATACATTCTAAACATAATAAGTTGAAAACGAGTCGAGAGAGACAGAGAAAATAGTTTCATTCACACATTGTATTTAACACATAAATTCAGCAATTTTAGTTACATTTAAGATTGGGCAAACGGATAAATTAGTAACGAGATCTCAATATTAAATATTTCCTTACCAGGCCTGGCGGATTACAATTACTAGTGTGTAAGATGTGCGATGATGAAATTTGTGGAAAGTGGATCTTCACAGAGGTAGGTCATCTTAGGGAGAGTCCTGAATCACGGTTCTGTGGATGAGTACCATAATTCGCCCGTCTTTCTCCTTCTGGGAGGTGTAGAGATGATGGCGTCTCCGTCACCCTCGTGGTTCTTCCAGACATCGTATCCTAGATCATCTCCCAATCTAGAGGTCGTCCGTACTACTCTCCTTCCTCAGATTTTAGAAGAACTGTTACATCATGGTTCGTGATTATTTTTTGTTTTACCGGGTCATGGAGAAGGGATCGAAACACACACACATATATATAGTAGAATAAAAATACAAGAGAAATAAAGATAAAAAATGAAGAGGTAGTGAAAAAAATATATATATACAAAAAATAATTATTAAAGAAAAAAATTGAATTTTATGAGAGTGAAATAGAACCTATGCAGTGGGTCTTCATCAGAGGGCACCCCATGCATGGTTCGAAAAGTGTAGGCGTTTCTGAAGGGTGGCTATGCCTGAATGCATTAAAAATGCCAACCCTTGTTCCCGACGCCTGCCTACTCAAAAACATGTTGGACGAAAAAGACAATGAAAAAATGTTAAAAATACAATATTAGAAAAATATATATATACAGAGCTTCAGATTATGAGCTCAAGGAAGCATGAGAAAAATATATACAAAGTTACAGGAAAAAAATAATTACAGTGAATATTTTACAAGGATTATGAAAATTGTCAAAAATAAGTTTCAAAAATAAATTGAAAAGTAAAAAAAAATAGTCAATAAATCACTGGACATACCTGAAGAATGGAGAGACTGTTTTGTTGACGATTTTTCTGGAAATGTCGTTGAAGAAGGCAGTTGGAATTTCACACACTGGAAAAACCTTGTTAACTTCTGCATTCTTGAAAACTTTCTTTACAATGGAATGCATATCCACAAGCAGATTAAAGGAATACCAATGGGGACCTGTTATTCGAGCGCCCTTGCCAACCTTTTTCTACACTTCTATGAACAAAAATCCAAACTTCAATACAACTTTGTTGGCTTTCGTTACATTGATGATCTAATCAGTTTCAACAAAAGCAATTTTAACAGCATTTTTTTTCAACATCTACCCTGAAGAGCTTTCTCTGAAGGAAACCACAAAAGAAGACATAATAATGTTCCTGGGTATAAAAATATACAAAAACAACAATAAATGAGAAACCGGTGTTTATGACAAAAGAAAAGACTTCGATTTTTCCGTTAACAGTTTAAGCCACTGGCATTCAAACATCAACATCAAAATATTCAGAAACGCTCATTTCGCAAATTTATAGATTCGGACACATTTGTAATAATAAACAGGAATTCAATACAACACTCTTCAATCTTTTCAAAGCTGCATCTGGCAACAGTATTCCAACCGCCTTCTTCAACGAAATTTCCAGAAAAATCATCAACAAAACTGCCTCTCCATTCTTGAGGTACGTCCGGTGATTTATCGACTATTTTTTTGACTTTTCAATTTGCTTTGGAGACCACTGCATAGGTTCTATTTCACTTTCATAAAATTCAATTTTTTTCTTTAATAATTATTTTTTGTATAATAACCACGGTTGATAATTACCAACCCCCAATAATTACACACATGATTCCTTGTGAAAAACTAATATGGAAATGTATTTTCCGTTCTTTTTGGATCGGACGAATATTAAGTGAGTGATAAGGTTTTGAAATTTTGTGACGTGTCATTTTTGTAACGGTCAGTTATGTGCCAAACTCCGAACGAAAGTACATTTCTCCGCCGGTAGCGATGTGTCACTTCCTGAAAATTAATTAAAATATTCAATCCCATTAGAAGCCCAGTTCTGCCTTCTCCCTTCATGATTGGCACTTTTTCTCGCCAGTAGTGTGATATTATAACCTTGGTATAAGTATAGCTTACGCATTAACTTTGTCCTCTATGTCGCAAATTTATCTCCAGATTTTTAAACTGTTAGCCAAATGAGATGAGATCTGTTTGAATGTTTTTTTAGCCAAATCAACACTTTTTTGAAAAAATGCGACAATTATTTTACCTTCACTATTAAGTCAAATTTTTTGAGAGAAATTGCATAAAGTGTTTACTGCGCGACCGTTATTTTACGTTTTAATCAGAATACATTGTCGATCAATAAAACAGCAATATTTTTTTTTTTAATGTTTTTTTGAAGTTTCATCGAAACTGTTACGCGTAAAAGGCTTCAATGAGGGATGTAAAAATGGTAGCTTGACGAATGGTGTGACAGGTGGAAACAATAACAACGATTCAATCAGAAACCAAAACCAAAATGGCGTGGTGGTAAGATGCTGCCACGGTCCCGTGTTCGAACCCGAAGGAGGATATAGATGAGATGTTTTCCCTAACGAACTCGAGGCGACCACCGACAGACAGCGCCTTGACAAATAGCGATGTGGCTTGAGTTGGTGTTTGGTGAAGTAGTCTATATATATAAGCTTAGGTGTTATACTGGTATATATATAAAGACCCAAGTTTTGCCAATGTGAGTTGGTAAAAGCCCGAAATACGCTTGCAAACGTTTTTATTTCGGACTTTTACCAAGTCGAAGTCCGTTTAATAATTATAATTGCTTAATTATTGACTATTAATAATTTATTAATAGTCTATATTTAAGGAATAAATATAGACTAAGACTATATAGACAGAAAAATCTGACGCTAACGACCAATTATCATTAATTTACTGATTGATTTAATGATTTAAACTTTATACTGTTCCGAAAAAATAATTAATTTGATACGTCAGCAACATGTCCATGACAGTTAACTAATTCATTTGTTTATTATTAATTAGCTATAATTATGAAATAATCATAATTATTAATTAATAAGGAACTAATTAGTTCATGATTGTTGATTTATTCATCAAAAATGGACTTCGACTTGAAAAAACTTTTGAAATGAAAACGTTTACGAATCGTTTTCGGGCTTTTACCAACTTGCCTTGGTAAAACCTAGGTCTTACCGGTAAAACATATGCGTCTTCGGGCTATTACCGTAACATACATGTATAATAGAGAGAAGAAAAGAGAAGAAGACAAAAAAAAATTTCAATTATATTCCCATCTCTTTTCATGAAAAAAAATCACGTTTTCAAGACAGTATCTATACGAAAGATTTTTTTCCATAACACATGTTTTCGCCATTAAAAGACAAAAAAAAAAGTTTTATTCTAAAAAAAAACTACAACATAATACAGCTATAACGAGAACATTCATTTCTCACAAAATAAATAAATAAAATAAAGTAAATAAATAACGAGATATATATATATATATATAGCAAATAAATTATTGCTAGCATTTATATTTTACACTTTTATTTACCGTTGCAAATACAAAATTTTTTCTGAGAATCATAAGTATATATATTTATATAAAAAGAGCATTAAATACGTATACATATAACAGCCATCTATGTAACTTTTCATCAGATTTTACAGCCGCCCGCCATTTTCGTTACATTATAAAGAACACAAGTGGCAAAAAAATGAAGCTATAAATTCTCACAAATTTAATTTACCTTACTGTAAGCGGAAATAAGAAAACAAGAGAAGCTCTTACGGCTAAAAGGTTTTTGCAACTCCATTTGGCTGTGAACATCTTTAATTTTTCAAAAGGTTTACTGCATGGATAGAACTTCATTCCTGTGACGGAGGCACTATTGAGAGCATTTTTTGCGTGGGTCTTTACTTCGGCCACCCCATTGCACTTAGTTTTCTTAAAATCTCATGAAGGGCATTAAGTAAGCATCTGCTCTCTCATCTTTTGAGAATTATAATGACCTTTTTACTTGCTTTATTCCCTCATGGTGGCCTTTAGTCTTCCCATTCTTTGACATTTGAGATGAGATGCAATGAAACATCAGTTTATATGACACACATATTTATTTGATGTCACTTTTAGAAAAACTCTCCGTTTAATGATAATTGATTTTGAAACGAAATCATATGGCTTTTTTTGTAAATATTTCAACCTTTTTTTGTTATTTTTTTAAACAATTGATTTAGAGGTGGACATTTGTTTTAATATATGTGAGTAGCTTTTATTAATTCATTATATGTTAGCCACTAGGGGTATATTGGATTTAGTTCTCACTAGTTCCAAGGATCTTGTTTAACATATTTCGGTAGGGGATGAGATTTCTTCTAGTGATAATCATGTCATTAGTTTTTCTTGTAAATTTTCTTCGGGTAAGGTTGATAACAAAAGAATCTTTCCTTGTTTTCGGAGAACTAACTTTGATGTTTTGACAGAAAGGTTAGCAGAAATTTTCAAAGAGACCGGCTGAAATCAGTCGGGGTGGTAAGTCAATGGGAAGAATTTAGTACGAAGCTGTCCTCTGTTTTGTACGACGTCATACCCTTTGCTAGATAAAAGCGTGTTTCTCCATCGCGCTCCTATAGCCTCAATCCCATGATTACTTGGTACGCGACGCAGGGTAAGATAATTAAAGTAAAATATAATAAAAAGTATTTGTTGGACATAAACCGCAAAAACCACAGCCGGCGTGAAGGAAATCCCGTACTTGTTCGGACAAGTCCGAATAGTACGGGTCCAGATCACAAAACACATTTAAGAAGAGAGTCGAGAGAACGAAAGGAATTTTTCAACATTATATTCTGTCATATTTTTCAATCAGCAATTTCGTTTGAAAACAATTTCGTTTACAAACAATTTTCGTCGACAACAATTAAATCAGTTTAGAAGAGCTGTATAATTAAGTTAAACGTACTAGGCCTGGTCGGAGGGGGGGGGGGAGATCTTACAGGAAGGATTCGTCGGAAGGTGATATTCATTTCTATTTGAAGAGATGATTCATCGGATGGTATGGCGGAGTTATGCACCGAAGGTGAGGAGCGCGAAAGTGAATAACTAAATAAATAACTAACCATTCAGTGTTTTTGCAACCAAGTATGACAAAGTGGATGCCGAGGGTAGTGACCACGTGGATGGTCCAGTTCTGGAGATTTGGTCAACGTCTCTACTCGACTCTATCGTGTTCTTGACTTTTCTCACTTTTCATCCACGCCCATCGATTTCTCTAGTGATCTTCCATCCTTGTGATAGGTCCCACAGCGCATTCGTCGGATGTTCCATTATTTTTAGGCGTCGCTTAATAGAAAGAGTAACTTATTTTTTTACATAGTGTAGATTACAAGAGGGAGAGCGAGGTCCAAACTTACTTCTCTCCGCTACCGCACGTTCAAGAAAAAGGAAGAAAGAGAGACAAAAACGTCGCTCTCAGAGATCGTTGCTCCAAACATGTTTTTCGTCTCCCGGTCGAGCTTGGCGTTCTGTTGGCAACGGCCAGTCAGGCGCCAACGACCACTTGGCAAAACGCTCTACAATACTCCCCTTCGTTGTTACTCCGGAAAAGTAAGTATTAAATTATGGATTTATTTCACGGGAGCCCGAGATAAAACAAACCTCTTTCCGTGATGACCCGGACGCATATTTCGCAAATGCACCGCTATTCCGCGATTACACGATTTTTTTCGAAATTTTTTCCACACAGCCAATCACGTTGCTTCAGCCTCTACGATAATTTGCGTAACTCTACGATATCTTCATTTTCGTATCTGATCGCGGGACAGTGGTGCAAACAAGGTAGACATTTTCACTGATGTTCCGTGAGGCATTTCGAACATGGAGGAAAGAATGCTGTATTACACTGAAGAGCCAAAAAAACTGGTAGCCTGCCTAATATCGTGTAGGTCCCCCACGAACACGCAGAAGTGCCGCAACACGACGTGGCATGGACTCGACTGATGTCTGAAGTAGTGCTGGAGGTAATTGACACCATGAATCCTGCAGGGCTGTCCACAAATCCGTAGGAGTAAGAGGGGGTGGAGATCTCTTCTGAACAGCACGTTGCAAGGCATCCCAGATATGTTCAATAATGTTCATGTCTGGGGATTTAGGTGGCCAGCGGAAGTGTCTAAAGTCAGAAGAGTGTTCCTGTAGCCACTTTGTAGCAATTCTGGACGTGTGGGGTGTCGCATTGTCCTGCTGAAATTGTCCAAGTCCGTCGGAATGCACAATGGACATGAATGGGTGCAGGTGATCAGACAGGATGCTTACGTACCTGTCACCTGTCAGAGTCGTATCTAAACGTATCAGGGGTCCCATATCACGGCAACTGCACACGTCCCATACCATCACAGAGCCTCTAACAGCTTGAACATTCTCCTGTTGACATGTAGAGTCCATGGATTCATGAGGTTGTCTCCATACCCGTACACGTCCATCAGCTCGAAGCAATTGGAACCGAGACTGGTCAGACCAGGCAACGTGTTTCCAGTCCTTAACAGTCCAATGTCGGTGTTGTCGGGCCCAGGCGAGGCGTAAAGCTTTGTGTCGTGCAGTCATCAAAGGTACACGAGTGGGCCTTCGGCTCCGAAAGCCCATATCGATGATGTTTCGTTGACCGTGACCGCGAAACAGTTAAACAGAGCGCGCCAGACCCATATTTTAATAAATGGTCTACATCTCCTTCATCAATGTGACCACTATTGGCGTGGTCGATTAAAGGACTTTGGGTTATAACATTTTTTTATTATTATTAAAATACTGCAGTTTTGCAGTTTCCCAGGAAAAGCTTATTTAGTTATAATAACACTATTTTCTTTCGCACTGTCATCGCACGCAGGATCCATGTTTAGCAAATTCACCGTATCGTCTATTTTTTTTTTTAAATTTTTATGAGAACTTTTGGATTTTCTATCCAATTTCCCTTCTTATATCATTGGTTTTGCACTTTTCTTCATTCCTTTCTTCAATATCATTCAATATCTTGATATTTCTGGTATTTTTTATCTTTTCATGTTACCTTTTACCTTCAATCCATTCTCCTTTTTTTTCCTCATGTATTCTAGCATGAAAATTATACATATCATCTGTAATTTATCCATAATTACCAAATTATATATTCTCAAAATACTAATATTGGTTATGCGGCTAAATGCGGTTATATAACATCCTTACTCTTCCATTTGATTATGCATAATATAATTAGTCTAACTCTTACCTAGAATTAGATCTATTCAATTCTTTACCAATAAATTCACTTAATTGGCAATACTAAGTATTTACAAAATGAATATAATAAATAACACTGGTTATATATTTTTACTAGATTTTTGCTATAGTCTAGAAAACCTCAAAATCCTATCACTACTTACCTAATTGCTGAGCTTTCCTAAATGTCTCTCCATTTATCCTTTTTCCTTTTTTTTTTAAAAACTCACTTCTGTACTGAATCATTAGCACATTTTTCGGTCTCATTCTTTCTTCATGGTTGTATGCAACTAATTCTTGAAAATGTTCAATATTTGAATTCTCCAACCTATTGAAAAAGTTCTCTGCTTTTCTTTTTACATCTTTGTATATAGATTCCACATTTAATTCCTTATGTCAGTCTATCACCTTAAAATACCTTGGCGCTCCCGTGAACCTTCTCAGAACTTTATTCTGAAAAACCTGTAGCGTATAAATATTTCCTTTTGACGCATAAGCCCACGCCGGGGCAGCTTCGTTGAATGGTTCGCACGCTGACACTTGTTGATGGCCCAGCATTGAAATCTGCAGCAATTTGCGGAAGGGTTGCACGTCTGTCACGTTTAATGATTCTCGTCAGTCCCGTTCTTGCATGATCTTTTTCCGGCCGCAGCGATGTCGTAGATTTAATTTTTTACCGTATTCCCGATATTCACGGTACACTCGTGAAATGGTCGTACGTGAAAATCCAAATTTCATCGCTACCTCGGAGATGCCATCTCTCGTGCGCCGACTATAACACCACGTTCAAACTCACTTAAATCTCGATAACCTGCCATTGTAGCAGCAGTAACCGATCTAACAACTTTGCCAGACACTTATTTTGTTATATAGGCGTTGCCGACCGCAGCGCCGTACTCTGATTGGTTCCATATCTCTTTATTTGCATACGCATGCCTAAACCAGTTTTTTTGGCTCTTCAGTTTATAACCTCCTTGCATTTCAAATGTGCCATCGCGCTATTTTCAATGTTGTTGTAAAAACGATTTTATGTTTTTAACCAACAAATTTATGCATTGAAAGCAAACTTCAATATTCAAACAGTTAAAGGAGGATAACGACTTCAAATTTCTAAAAATGTGATAGAAAATCCTTGTTAATTTTAGTAAACAATTTCTCCAATTTATCAATGCATTTTTGCATTTTTCGATATTAAATCGACTAAAAACAAACTGATAAATTATAGTATAAAAAATATATCGTGCATATTAATAATCGCAAATAACTATGAAATATTTAAGCATCTATATAAATATCAGAACTTCAGAAGAGTAAAGATATGCTAGAAGGAATTACATTTTTTAGAGCATTATTATTGGTCTTGATAATTTTTCCTACATATTTTTTGTTATAATATTTAATTGATTTATTATATACCAAAGTTTTATAAGATTCGGCAAAATATAAATACATTATAAATTCGGTACAAACTGAAATATTCAAAGAGCTAAAATTTTACTAAAATCTGCCAATTTTAGTAAATATTTCTCCAATTTATCAATGCATTTTTCGATAGCAAATCGACTAAAAATAAACATAAAAATTATTGTATAAAAAAATATATATATTATGCACGTTAATTAGTCGTAAACAGATATAAAATATTTAAAAATCTGAAATTAGGAAAAGAAAAGATACTGAAAGACAACTAATTTCTTATAGCATTATTGGTCTTAATTTCTTCGGCATGTTTTTGTTATAATATTTTACTGATTTACAGTACTTGTACTTTAAGAGTCCGCAAAATATATTGTAAAATGCATTGCATCAGCAAAAAGAATTAAAATGTTTAAATCATTTTCTGGCGAGAAGTAGTTGTTCCAGACTCTGCCACGAAGCTGGGCTGGAAGAGATCTCGGCAACGGGATAAGTCCAGTGGCAAAGTTCTGGCGGTCATTCATTCATGGCGAGAAGTGGAAAAAAAGGACAACTTTCGCGAGCTGAATTCGAACCTTGGTCTTCAGGTTCGCCGTCGGATACACTAATTCGGCAGATGGAAAAAGTCCTAAAACTGTAAAGCAGCAAACACCGAAAGCATATACATTTAGTGGAAACTTTTTTCGAAATTTATTACCACCATCACTCGCCACCCCATTAACCACGGAATTTTAATCATTCCCTTACGCGAATTAAAATGAACAATTTTGTATGGCATACAGAGTGTTAATCTTTCAGAATACATTCTATTAATTACATAACGAAGCCACCTTATGACCGAAAGCACAACAGATCGTACGATTTTAAGGTAGTGGGAATTGTCGTAAACCAAGAAGAGACGTGATTGGTTGAAATCGTGTAATCACGGAATAGAGGTGCATTTGCGAAATTAGCGACCCGGACAAGAAGAAGAAAGACAGCTTCTCTCCAAACACCTTTTTTTCCTCACTGTACCAGCTTGGCGTTCTGTTGACGACGGCCAGTAAGACGTCAACGCGGTCACTTTGCGAAACGCTCTACAACAACAAATGCTTGAAGAAAAATACAAATAAAATTCGATGAATTTAAACGATTGGTCTCTCAAAAATAAAGGAAACAACGTGAAGAAAATTAGGAATAAAAGAAGGATATAAATAATATGAAGCGAAAAATTATTTGCATTCATACCAACTTTTTAACCCTTGATTTGGCAGTGTTGCTCTCAAGCACACAACATTTCGTTTCTTATATTTTTCAAATAAAAACATTTTATATTTTGAGCTCGTTCCGGCACTGATGTTTCTAAGCAACTCCTAGATATTCAATTTTTGCATGTGAGCTGTTCATGAAGTTTCTAAAACTATCAGTAGAATGGCTTAAAGGTCTAAATACCATGTGTGGGGGAGATATTGCTGTGCATTCTAAAGCAATGATAGAAAAGCAAGTTGGGGCAAATAATAATTGTCATTTTTATACTATTCAAATCTACGTAAATCATATGAATACAATGTATTCCCTAAAGTTTCCTGGATGCTTTTCTTTTAAATATTGGCAATAAATTTTTTTTGTCAGGTAATATCATTTATAGGGTACCCCCCCCCCCATTTACTCAATATAACCCCTCAACATTTTTCTTTTCTAAATATTTCGATGCTTGCCAATAAAAGAGTTAAATTGCAATTGCAATATGGTGCAATAAATTGTCTAAAAAATATATCATTTCTGTCTCGATCGAGGTCAAGAGAGAAATGCAGAAAAACCACAGGAACGCAAAGCCTGTTGAATTTCGTATAATTCACTGTGTCATAGTTGTAAATACTCCTACTCAAAATCAATTTACCAACTTGTCGAATTAGAGTTCTTTGGAGCCCCGTAGATCCATATAATTAGCACTTTATGCTTCTGTAGTTGGTCAAACTACAACAAATACAAACAAATTTCCAACGAACTTGCAGTACCTCAGTTAGGTATATCGGAATTTGAAATTGTACTCGCTTCGGCAGTATATATACTAAAATTGGAACGCGATACATAGGTATATCGGAACATATTTTGACTCTATCCTTGGTCATCACTCCAACAGTCAATAAACCGGAATCAAGAAAAGTATAGCCACTAACATACCAACTTGATATCAATCATGTTTCCTATGTCTAAAATCTAAAATCCGAAAATTCATTCGAGAAAAATGTTATCGACAAATACATTATATTGCCCTTTGAAATTTATCAATTCGTGACTTCTCAGGGGAAGACTCGAAACATTTATTGCGTACACAAACAGCAAAACACGGCTGTAAATCGATCTATAGTTTCATTATCATCTAAAACGCAGGTTAGATATGGATTCGTTATTCTTTTGAAAGTCGTTAGTTTAAACATTAGTAACATTACAACGAAATATTTGTTGAGATCATTAGTTATTCTGCAACAAACATCCGTTCTTAAATCTTTTTTATTCACTATTCGTAATCAATAATTCCGCTTGACAATGATCAATCTCGACGTACAAACAATGGTACCAAATAACAACGGCATCGGATGACAAACTGTTCGATCTCGTCGGAATCTACACAAGTCTAAGTTTTCCACCAAAAATAAGAATTTTATTTTGAAAAAAAATGATTATATATTTTGAAGTATATTTGAGAGAAAAACTGTACATAGCTTTACATACACTTCCGTAATGGTTTCTGTCATACCAACGTCGAGAATATATTTTTTGAATGTAATTCAATTGGACATAATGTTTGTTTTGATTTCCAAAGTTTCATTTAATCCGTATGGACTAAAATTTTACGATGATTTCTCATGAGTTCTTATTATGATAAGATTTCATAAGATTACAGCCCAAAATATTCACATGGGAGAACATTTCATAAAATATAAATGTATTTTTCCTAGAGCACAGGAGGGATTGAATTTCTAAATTTTTAGCCGTGTTACCTTTTGCAAGTCTTTTGGGGTGAGTAATTATCACGATACCCAACAGGTGGGTCAGACCTAACTTAAGCCAAAGTTCACAATTGCTGACACTCCCAACAGACGGGGACTTATCCAAGGATGATGTTATTCTCTGCTATCCATACAAAGGTTTAAACAGCTAGTGGCTGAAGCGTAGGTTGGATTCCCCGAAAAGGCAATTGAATTTTCTTTCTTTCCTGAATTCATCTTCCAATCAGCTAGCTGTTGAAAGCTTGGTGTGGATAGCGTAGAGTGATATCATCTTTGGATACTCACATCTAGATTGCAGCTATTAAAAAATACTGACGTAAATCATTCCTTTCAAGAAAAAGCAATGCTAAATTTACCCAATAACGCTAGAAAAGAGCGGCATACATACATAACAGAAATTTAATCTTTCATTTTCAAACACTCCAACTAATGCCAAAGAGAAAATAATTAATAGAATTCCAGATGAATTAATGATTTTTAACATAACCCAAATTCCATTCATTACATTAATAGCTTTAACTGCCGAAGTTATGCTGATAATAACTTTTTCTCCTCAAATTTAACATGATTTTTTTCGATCCCACAGAGATAATTTTTTTTCTTTTTTCTTTATCAACGATGTTCTAACGTGTGTGTGTGATTATTGTATTTTTTTCATTTCATATTTTACCATTTATATCGCCTTGATGATGAATGCTCACAAATGAGCATTGCGTGATCGAATATATATATCATAGGAAAAAGTTTCCAATTTCTTTTTTACAGTTTTACATTTCTTTTATATATTTTTGTCTTATTATTTATGTTCTCCATTTAGTATTACAAGTTATAGTAAAAGAATAGAGATATAATAATACTATATATGGTCAAACGGTCATCTGAATTATCTTCTCACGCGAAAGAATATTTAAAGGAAGAAACAAACTGCTGTAACATTAAACGATACAGAAATCATTGTGCGTGAAGGGATCCCTAAAAAGAAATGGATGTTCGTTGGGGCCCCAGGAAGTCCCATAATTTTTTTTTTGCCGAAATATTTAAGCTTGATAGTTTTCTGTCACGTATTGGCCATTGTTTTGCTCGTACAGATTCTTCTTTAGGAATATTTTGGAAATATCTGAGCATTGTATGTATACCTCGTTCGATAGAGTTCTATTTTTATGAACAACCTAAACCCAATGGTAGTGTTGTAACATTTTAGAAGAGAAAAAAATATTTTTGATTGGATTCCATGTGTTCATATTCTCACTGCTTATTGTTGTATTGGTGGACCGATCGATGAACTTCATGAATATCTATCTATACTATATGTACATAAAAAGATGTTTTGCAATTTGACCGAAAAATGAATCATGATTTATGAGAATTCAATGCCATCTTTTTAAAATGTATTTCCCATTTTGTCGTTCTGAATGTATTCCAACAGTTGTTAAGGTATTTAAAAACATATATATGTTAACTTTTATTTTATGTTCAATTCGAGGAAATAAGTTTGCTTTAATGATGTTCATATGTTACTGCCATGGCCCATGTGATAAATATATATTGTTGATGTGTGTGTGTGTTAGTGCAGAGTGATTGAAAAACATAATATTTCTTTGGGAGCTTCAAGATTAAGTCCGTTTGAAACTAGTTACGTTGAATTGTCAAGGGACTGAATATCGAGAAATTATTGTACGTAACTTTTATCCGCCTCTGAAAATGTAAAATATGGATATTGGTTAGACAGGGTAATTCTAAATCCAGGAGACCTAAACAAGCATTTTTGGTCATAGAATGGGTGATCGAATCGCAAAGGCGTTAGAAATGCTTGTAAAGTGTTCAAGAACAGCAAATTATAATATTTTTCCAACGGATTCACTGCAATATGTGCTATCAACCATCCAAGGGTGCACATGATTCTAACATAATGAAGTAATTCCTTTTTGCTGTGGAAATTCTAAATTACTCAAACTCTGCATTTCTGCATCAACTGATTAGATACGCTGAGTTCATTACATGGGAGACCTATGTCCCTCAATATCTCCTTTTTCTCTATTTCTTTTTGTGAGTCCATCTCCTAGGAATCGTAAACGTAATTTCTATTGGCACCTTTGGGGACCGTATCGCCAAAATTAGCGTCACCAATGTTATTAGAGTTTGCACCTTAACCTTTCATATTAGACCACACATTCTATGACCAAAAATGTTTCATTAGGTGTGTTCTATCACCCTTTTAAGTTTGCCCCCTTAATTCTGAATCACCCTGTATAAAGAAACTTTGCATCTCCAATGCCATTGTTATGAAGGGTTCATTCGAAATTTCTTTCAACTGTGCATCTCTACCCGAGAAACAAACGCAGTTGTCTTCTGACACGAAGGATGAACTGGATTAAAATATTATTTAATACACATGATACATACTGTACAAATTCTCTAGCACATTTAAAAAAAGACTGCTTCCATTCGAGCCGAAAGCATCGTTTCAACTATATCTTGTACACTACAGACAGAGAGAGAGAGAAAAAAGCAAAAACAAAACACAGAGGGAGAGGGGTTTCGTTAATGACGTCACAATCGTCTGGGTCAAATCTGACACCACAAAATATATGAGAAAAACATCTTCTCTCTCCCACGCACATACACTCATACACTGATTCGCGACAGACATGTTCTTCCCCCAGAAGATAACGTCTATTGTGTATAGTCTCTACCATTTCAAGTAATGACGAAAACTGATAACCCTGCATTTAAGTGAATCTAATCACTTTACGGCAATCTTTTGCGAACACAATGTAGTTAGTCAAATAATTACTATGAAGAATGTTCTATGATTCCAGCGACGTACATCGTTCAGCTTCAAGTTTTTGCATTGTGTTTGGTTAGTACCATAGCCAGAACTTTTTTCGAGACACTTAACTGGTAGCATGGTAAGCTTAATCCAGTGAATCCATATACTTGTATAATTATTTTCTCCTTGATGTGTTTAATGTTATTTTCTCCTTAGAATGAGATTCTGCCCCTGTCTCATCCTCCCTTCAGGATACGAACTTGCATTGGCGATAGCTAGATTCTTGCACAACAGTTTCTGGATGGTGAGACTCCTTAATATATATATTCAAAGAATGAACTTAAAGGGTGTTAACAGCAATTTATTAAGCGATTAACAATTAAACTTTAACATTACGATCAATTAGTAGAGTACTTAAAATTTAAGGTTGAAAGAAGGCCTTATCAGCACTACCAACGCGGATGTGGGGTGGTGTCCGTATTCGTCTTTTCCCGTTTCATCCTTTCAGCAAAATAGTGTTGTTTCATCCTCAGGTGATAATAGCTTAATGGGAGGGGTGGGATGAGGTGTCCCCCTTCATATAACATACCAAGTACACATTGCTCATTGTACCTATTGTACTAATTATAGTTCTGATAAAATTCTGAAATGAAATAATTTCTGAATACTTCCGAATTGGTAAGTATGAATAATGACCGGCAAATCTGATTCATTCGCTTTGGACATAAAATTTACTAGGACAACGAACTGGCGATTATGCATAAAACACCGGAAAAGGTAATGTGATAAATTCGTACTGAGTCACCATATGGCCTATATGCTGTATATGTAAAACACAGGGGGGGGGGGGGGTATTAGTTTTGAACGATAGATTTTTTATGACTTAGAAAAATTTAACTTTTTTGAATGGAAGAATAATTTTAAAAATGCTATAACTTTTTTCCAATGAATGAGGAAAAAACAACGAAAGGAAAGTAATTTAATTAGTTATTTAATATATTATGTAATGAAATTTTTGTGCTTAATGTTTAATTGTGTATATCGAAAACGTTTGGGATTTGATTTTTAGCGTCTAATTTTTATTTATTTTTCATTAAAAAATAAAAATAAAATAAATAAATAAAAAAATAAAATAAATAAATAAAAAAATAAAATAAATAAATAAAAAAATAAAATAAATAAATAAAAAAATAAAATAAATAAATAAAAAAATAAAATAAATAAATAAAATAAATAAATAAAAAAATAAAATAAATAAATAAAATAAATAAATAAAATAAATAAATAAAAAAATAAAATAAATTAATAAATAAAAGTTATTAAAAAAACTGACTATTTGCATACGAAGGAACTCAACAATATCATATTTTTCTATTCTGAAAATTTTTTTGGAATCAGTTTTTATTTAAAATACTCGTAATTTTTCAATTACTGATTTCTTTTGAGAACAATTTTATTCTAATGATTGTGTTAGTGTTTTTTTCCATTATGATACAATTTCGATTAGAAATAGACGAGGAATCGTGATCGTCTCACAAAACACTTCCATGATTGGAATACTTAGTATAGATTATATTTCTAGAAGCTCTATTTATGATAAAGTTCTTGTTGTGTCAATCATTCGTATTTCTTTCAGTGTTCAACCATGGGGTGTTTATCGTAATTGACAGTTATACTCTATCAACATAGGCGAGGGTAGGAGCAAGAAGAGATCGGATGAAAGGGGAGCATTTTGACTTACGGATGGATGAATCGGATGAAACGGTACCTAGCCGGATGGCTTATAAACAAGCCCTACATTCCTAGCTTCATTATAGAAATTTAGCGCGTCGTGATTGGCCGAAATGAGAGATGAAACATTACGTCACTCATCGTGAAATCTTTGCTTTGTGTGGTGACGTTTAACAATAAATATACTTAATTGTGCTCGAATCTGACATCCGCAGTTGGAGCAATGGAGCATGTGACATACGCATGGCCGTACCGAAGGCTGTGTGTTCGATTCACTCTCAAACCATTTATGGTTCCCCCCCTCCCATACTTCAATCTTTGCTGACATTTATTGATTTACTAAAAAACGCTTTCATTTTTTTTTCTGATTTAATCAAATGCGGTTCAGGTGCATCAATGTGACAATAATAACGGTCCTGAGAAGTGAGTGCCCATCTATCCCTTACTGATTCATTAAAAAATGCTTTCATTTTTCGTTAATGAACTTCGAAATCTTCAGTTTCGCCAAAAACTCCTCCCGTTTTGTTATCTTTCTCGCTCGTTACAACGAGCAAGAAAACAGTAGTGTGTACTTCCAGATTGATTCCGGTTTATATGCTGGTGGACTACAGCGCCACATCTGCAGGTCACAGTCAACACCTTCTATAGGAGTAAACCTGCGCGCGAAGCTTTGACGTCACTAAAGTCGACCATTTTACCTGTAGCCATTGGATATAGCAGTCCGACGTATGCGAAATCTTTTCCTTTCTTGCAGTATATCCAATGACTATAGGTGAAATGGACGGCTTCAGTGACATCAAAGCTTTGCGCGGAAGTTTTCTGCTATATAAGGTGTTGTCACAGCATGGCTATTTTCATACGTTACAATTTTCTCTTTGTTTTTCACTTTCTAAAAGGCATACATCTCTTGCAGTAATAATGACTTTCAGTCTGATTTTAATGAAATTTTGAGTTTTCCAGAGATGCATTCTACCTTGTATATATCTTCAAATTGAAATGCATACACTTGCCATGTACATTTTCGGTGCGCTTACTCTGAATATATTCTGCAAATGTTGATTCTACATGAATTTCTCGCATTGTGGATTTTTTTGTAACGTTCTTTGCTTGGAGTTGAAACTTGCATATTGTATTTGCCATGTATATATATTGTATTTGCCATGTATATATATTGTATTTCCCATGTATATATATTGTATTTCCCATGTATATATATTATATTTGCATATTGTATTTCCATGTTATATTTCCATGTTATATTTCCATGTTATATTTCCATGTTATATTTCCATGTTATATTTCCATGTTATATTTCCATGTTGTATTTGCATGTTGTATTTCCATGTGATTGTATTTGCATATTGTATTTCCGTGCATATTGTATTTGTCATGGCTATAGAGGGCCCAACCGAGCAATGTGGGCTCACCTGGGAACCCATCATCCAAAGACCCATTAGCTGGCCTCAACGCCGGCCGACAAAAATGGCAATGCAGCAAGGGTTCAACCGAGCACTGGGCTCACTTGGGAGCCCACCACTCAAAGGTTCACTGTCTACACTTCAAGAACGTTACTCGAGGGGGGGGGCAAAAGCTGCACCGTATAGGCAAATGTCACTAGGCAGGCGCACTGAAAATCGTGCCAATTAGGTAACTGCTCACGAGGCGGCTGAACTTTGAAAGCTGGACGACGACTGGCCAAATGTCACGAGAGAGAGAGCAGCAGAAGAGAGACAGCTTTGTGCATTATTTGTAATGTGTACTTTGTATATAATCATTTTCACGGTCCGGGGGACAAAGAGGATTTGAAGGGGGACACACTCATACTTCCGGCACAACTCAATCGGCAGTAAATTGCCTAGGGCGATAGACCAGAGTTGTAGTTGGTTTGAGTTAAAAAAAAAACAGTAATGACTTTTCCTTGATTACAAGTCGTATAAACTTCCATAAATACAGAAATAAATGTGAACACACAAACACCAATCGAGCACAGTTTTAAGCATTATTATTTTGTGGGATTTTGACCAGTCGGGATTATGCTTCAGACCCCAATTTTTGACCGGAGGGGAGTTTGAGATAAATTCAATAATAACATCCTGGGATTACTAATAAGTCATAGGTAATCTTATGCACTCAGAGGGCTGGATAAACCTGGACTTGCAGGTATCAGTGATTTCGAACATCTGTAAAACTGCCTATATCCGTGCCGGAACGGGATTTAAATCTCTAGGCCGGATTAGAATCCAAATTTCGGTTGAAAAAACTATAGTTTGATAAGTTTCGAAAACTCACACGGGATACTGAAGTCACCAGAAGACTCTGTATCCAAGCGATTCAACACGTGTAATTCTATGTTGCTCCTCAGACGAGGATATTAGCGTATTGGACGAGAAATCCTATTCGATGGGGTCATTGGGGACTTGGTAGTGGCACGCCACATCAGATTCTGAAATATTTCTTCATATTTTCATCGGTCGAGGTTGAAGGATGGGTGACCAAGCGTTCTCTCTCTCTCTCAATTCAACTATTCAACTTGTATATTCTATTGAAATGTTTCCTACTGCAACCCCCCCCCTTTTCCCCTCTTAACTGGAATGTGTTCAATTCAATGTACGTCACGTACATGTGTGTGAGATCATATGAGAAAACCCCCATACCCATTCAAAAGGAATACAGTTTATATTTTGTCTCGGTCGAAGCGCGGCATAATCTGCTTCTTCATCTCATAGAACTGCCACTTCCTCCAAATAATGAGTATTTACTACGTGAATTTGATTTATATCAAGGTTATTAGCAGTCACTCATCAGGGCTCATCCATTCCCTCATTGCATGTCCCTGTAATGCATGGCAAGACTAATCAACCTCGTTAATAAAGATAAGTCTCCATTATTCCGTAGATTGTGAATTTGGAATCCGACTCCCGTAATTCTGGCTGTAACGTATAGTCTACGATGAATAGACGCTATGGTGGGCGAGTGGTCATAGTGACGGACGCGCATCGGAAGAACCCGGTTCGAACCCCACCGTCAGTCACCACAGTGGTGGTGGCGGCTGAAGTTTGTTTTTGTGGTTCCCAACTTCGAGGCGCGAATGTGAGCCGATCTCCCCGTTTATGTGTCAGCACAGAGAGCAATAAGGCTTACAATGGTAAAAATATTTAATCATTACACTTCACTGAAATATAGATGACAGGACTGAAACATCAGACACAAAACCATATACGCACTCAGACTGTTAGGTACTCACACTTCCGGCACAATTGAATCGGTAGCAAATTGCCCATAGTTCAAAAGAAAGTCTACTATGTATATATTCTTCTGAATGTATGGATCTACTCATGATTTTCTTCTATTTCTTCTTTTATAGCGATGATTAATAGTATATGATATCATCCTCATCGCTGCTATAACCGATAAAATTTTGATTTTTTTTCTATTTTGGTTCGTAAAGTATAAGAAGATAAGGAGGTGAATTAAACACATGTCGTTTTTTCTCAGTTTTCCGGTCGCTGAATTTTTTTTTTTGTAGCGCCGTGCGTGGAGAATCGGAAACTCGACTCGTTCAAGTCGAGGCGATTTGAGTATCCCTGTGGAAGGAGAGTCTTATATAACCAAAAGATAATGCCTTATGTAAAGTTCACGATTTTCTAAACCTTGCCATATAACTAAAACTTACAGAGATTAGCATATTATTATAAGCCTACTCAATCGTTTGGTCATTTTTGCCGTCCCATCTCCGTCAGTAATTTTATGCGTATGCAGACTAATTACACGGAAACCTAGAGTTTTATTCAATTCTGAATGGTTTCTCTGTCATACCAGTAACGTTGGTGCACTAACCACACAACTTTTTACGGTAACCATATGTATGCGCAATCATGTTAGCGCCATATCTTTTCCGTGAAATCAGTACCGTAGTATTGCTGTGAAAAAAAGTGATTCGGATCATGGCCGGAGCCTTTTTAAAACTCACGAATGAAATTCCGCAACGTTCTTTGGGTCTTTAAAACATGTTATATTCACCTAGAATATAGCATCTTGATACAGTATTTTAAACTAATTGTTTATCACATAAAATATTTTTTAATGTGAACTGTTCATTTAAAATTTCATTAAAAAACAAAAATTGAAATATGCTTAGTAAACCAACAATTATTGGTATTTAAAAAGAAAATTTAAATGTAATATTCAACGACAAAGAAACGCAATAAATGTCCGATACCGATCCGTTTTATATATTACGACGTATAATTCCTTTTACGAAAAAATTCTGACGTGACGCCCAATTTTCCAGAAACATTTTCACCACGTATATACATCATAGCATCTGTACCCACGAGCCAAAATATCATCACTCACATTGACTAAATGTTCAACCCTTTCACTGGCCGCAAAATTAAGTTATTCTTCAACGTGTGTGTTGAATACACGATGATTTGTAACTTCCGCTGAGAGAAGGAGGAAAAAAATAATAACTCACGCCACCATTTTAAGATAATAACTTATTGCCGCGATAAGCAAGAGAATTGTGGCGAATGAACCATTAAGAAAATCAGAAATATATACTAAAGTAAGGAGAGAGAAAAATAAAACTACATGAAGTCATTACAGAAATCGTTTTACTAAGCTGTGAATTGAGGATGAAGAATAGAGATCTTGATTTGGGAGAGAGGGAGTAAGTTTTTTCTGGATCTCTTTCCTCTCTCTCTTTCAGAAATAAGAGAGCCTTTAGAATTGCGGAAAGTCCTCTTAGCCCCCCCCCCCCCTGCCCATCTTAAAATAAGATAAAAAAAAAAGAGGTAAAACGCGTAGAAATCATTCTTCAAGAAAACCTTTGACATCTAATTTCCGCTAGGCCACGAGGACAATTTATTTCATGGAAAAAAGGCTAGAAGAAAGTGAGATCGGGTTGCTACGTTGACAGTTCACTCATCACACGCTAACTCTATAACGGGATAACAAAAAAAATGTTTTAGGTAAACCGGAGGCAAGATTAACACAACCGCAGTCCTCCAGGACATGTCCCGGATTTTATATATATAACAACTATATTTATTTCCTGTATATGCCCGTTACTTTGGTAACGATAGTTACCTGGATACGTAGTTTCTACATTATTAGGAGAAAAATGGATCTTAAAAACTTCATTTCCGTTTATTTAGAAGAAGGGAGGGGGGAGGGCCTCTCTTCTATATACCTCTTTTATCACATTTTTGCACTTTGCTAGATTTAGGAATCGACTTTTTCATCGTTCCATGAAAAAATTGTTTTCGATGCATTAGAAATCACGTGCAGCTCTATCTACGATGCATACTACGTTAAAAGCAGTAAATCGGTGAAATTATACATATGCACGATCACCGAGAGTTGGGCGTAATCACTGATCCCTTATGTAGGCTCAATAAATTCAACTGCATTTGTCTCTTTATCGACGATTATGCATATTCCCAAAATGAAGTTGGTAAGTTTGATGAATATTGAGAAATTTATCACTTTTACTGATGGAGAATGTAATTACCAAATAAAGGTGGTTTTTTTTATAAATATCGCAGAATATTTTTCTTCTAAAATGAGTTTTGCATAATTTCCAAAATGTAGTCCTAAATTTTCTACTAGATGCCTCCACCTACACCAAAGTCTATGTTTAAGGTAACGTTGAGCAGAAAATGCCCTTGTACCAACAACACCGAAGAAATCTATTTTAATTAATGGTTCATATTTCAAGTGTATGGACCTATAATAAACGAAATATAACTAATAGACAATCGAAAATTATAATATCTCAAAACAATCTTCCCGGCCATCTGGGGGATTAGAAAAGTTTCCGCTAATAGGAGGTATCCGCTAAGGAGGAGTGTCCTTTAAGGGAGGTTCCACTGTATCAGCTATTTCAAATATACAATTTTTATAGTTCTTTTAAACATATTGAATGAAAAATGTTGCCTATTAATACTGTATTATTAAATTCATTCCATAACCTTGGAGCAAGAAAGCATGCCGATGTTTTTTGTATTTTATAAAGTAATTATAAATAATTAATTATATTATTAGTATGATAAAAATTATCCGTTCGTATAGTACTCCTTTGTGTAATTGCTCTGCTAGGATGCCATTCTTACAGGACTCCACATAAGAAAAGATTGGTGTATGCTTCAATCGCGCTTTAAATAAATCGCATTGATTTCACGCCATGCCATCTGAAAGCACTGAAAGAAATACGTTTCGGGATGCCAGGTTTTCTTTATGTATAAATTATGGGAGTTTACAGAATGTAAACACATTTTTACCACCGTATGCTTCGATAAAAATTGAGAGTAAACGTGATGGACGAATAAGTTTGTTATTCTCAAAAACTCTCCCGTAAAGCTTT
Organism: Pholcus phalangioides; assembly: GCF_987345545.1. Taxonomy (NCBI): domain Eukaryota; kingdom Metazoa; phylum Arthropoda; class Arachnida; order Araneae; family Pholcidae; genus Pholcus; species Pholcus phalangioides. The sequence continues at coordinate 3,600,026 of NW_028301610.1, read as the reverse complement.
TTTCTGCGCAACAACATTAATATTGCAAAGAAGCTGATATCCACAATTTTAATTTTATCGTATTATTGCCGTTTATTTCACAAAAATATCCTCGCTAGCTAGAAAGTCATATTGCCAAATATCGTCCAAAGCCAATTCCTAACAACAGATATTGAAAGTCTGAAAAAAAAATTTGAAAGATAATTATCCAGTCTTGAACAATTTAATAAATGAATAACTTTAAAGTATTATTTTTTATAATTACCATTTCAAACTTTCAAGTCTTCAACTACTGCTAGTGATTTTTTTCGCGTTTCATTTTCTTAGTCTAAAGCACTTATAACTCATACAGATTAAAAATTTTATATTAATTCATATTTCAATAATGGTTAAGATGGCTTTTGTTTCGAATTTCAGGATACGAAACCAAAGTGGCATGGATTTGGTTTTCCTATCGTTACAAAAGTCGAATGAGAAAGGCGAATGAAGACTAAGCTCTTCGTCAGTAAATCAAACCACAACCGCCAGAAGGTTAAGCCGTTGAAAATCTCATATTTAAGTGCCCGAGAGCTGTTTTAAAATCGATCTGGGATCCTGCAACGTTTGCGTTAAGCTTAAAGTGTATGGATGGATGTATGAAACAGAGAGAGAAAAGATTCCGAAAAGTTGACGCGATACACAAAACTTAGCGGGAAACGATCAGTGTGGTAAAATGTTAATCGTTCTTCTGAAATTTCCAGTTTCGACTAAAACTCTTCGAGCAACGAAAGCCTGTTGTATTATATCAAAATGAATAAACTACACTCTTATCTATTACAAAATATTCACGTGCATGGAATGTCCTTCACAATTATAGAATAAGTTATGTCATTAACCAAGAATGAAAGAGAAATCTGATTTGGAATACATCGAAACCTCGTTACAACGATTCTCAATATAACGATAAATCCCTCTACAACGATATTTTTAAAAAGATTTTTAGAATTCCCTATGGTCTAATGTTAAAACACCTCTCGATACAACGATATCCTTTGCTATGATAAATCTCTCTATAGCGATATATTTTTATATCCGAGTTGGTCCGAGGGCGTCTTAACCTATCATTATTCTGCACATTGTGATCAGCAAAAGTGTTAATAAAGTTGTTGGTTCTGTTGTTTTCATTGTACGAGACAGAAGTGCAATGCAGTAAACCATTTTACAGGGGCAACACATTTAACTGAATTTTATGAATCAACTGCTCAATTACAATTTTTCGCAACTACTAAATACTTTAAAGCTCATTCTTTGGTGCTACTAACAACGCAGATTAAGAAAAGATGTCAACAACAGCATAAATCTAGTGACGCATGATGGTAATATTCCCTCTTGATAAAACGATAATTCCTCTACAAGGATATCTTGATCCGCAGATTATCGTTGTATCGAGGTTTCACTGTAATTTGATTTACATTCTGACTAGACACAACGCGGCCATCAATTAAAAATCTAAAATCATTCGATCTGCCTAATTTAAATTTCTGCCCTGTTGGCGTTGAAAAAGAAGTAACGAAGTTGCTGTTCACCCAGGTGCGTCTTAAGAGCATCATAGCTCCCCGGACAGTGATTTTGCTAAGGAATTTCCCCCACCCCACCTGAATAGAAATATCTAATAATATCAGTTTACTTACTTAAAATTGTAACTAGATTTAATTATCATAAGGTCATGGCCATCAATCACGTGCCCATGCGTCAAAACAGCGCATAACAATGCCAATGAAGTACAACCGATTTACGATACAGAACTGGACGTGAACAGGGCTCAGCCGTATCCATGACTCCCGCATAGGAGGGGAACTGACAGGGCCTGGGAGTCCATCCATTATCATTTTTTACTTACATATTTAATACAGAGTAAGGCTCAGGGAAAATCCTGGTTTGGGAGCATGCCCAATCGCCGAATTTGAGGCCCATTACCACAGGGACTCAAAATATTAGGGCCGTAAAAAATAGATCATCATACATGAATTATACAGGATGTAACAGGTGATAGAACTCACACAACAAACAACTTTTATCGTACAAAATGGGGTCGGAACAAGTGGCGAGTCGCAAGAGGACGATTTCTCCGGAGTGAATGAAACGTCGCCTTTCGCAGAACCCGTCATTCAGCTGCTATCCGTCAACGCCTATATTGCAGCCGGTGGTCGCTCATTTGATCAATTTATTTATTTATATATTATTTGCTACCACCCGCGCTTTCATCACCACGCCTGGTCCTACCTATTTATTTATTTATATATTTATTTATTTTACCCGAGTCCCTCCTCTAAGGTCAATACTTCAAATTGCCCACCTGCCTAATGAATTAAGTCAAAAAGGCATGGCGTGGATCTCAGTCCACTCATGGGAGCAAGCCGGGGCAGCGCCGGGGTGCATGCATTAGAGTTATCCAGAATATACATACATAGAAAAAGATTTTACATCCAATATCAAAGTATAAAAACACATAGTGCTTCCTACCTTCTTCAAACGTACATTCAAATTTTGTGCTTTCTCAGTGGGAAACAGAAAGATCCACAATGTTCCACCGTTTCCTTTACCAAATTTGCCATCAAAACATGAGGCCAAGGCGCTCCATTAGCCAACACTATTAAAGTCCCAGTTTAAGTGCAGGTTCATCTTATCCGGCAGCATGCCGGAATTAACCATATTTGACTTTTCCAGTGTTTCTTCATGTGGTTTCGTCTTTGCCGCTGCTCTGTTCGAACAGCATGGATTTCCTGTTGTCCAATAGGAGCAAGCCGGAGCAAGCCAACACATAGACACCAAAATTCATTTACAGAGAAAGTTGAGTTCAATAGTTGCAATAAGTTAGTAATATTCAAGTGACCAATTTCATTTCTACTGTTTACAATGCAAGCACCTTACCTAATATATAAAGATCGATATACCTCTTGCACCGTACGAAACAGCTGGTTCCTTACAGTTCAAACAAAATCAAATATGTAAAATGAAATATCCTGGAGCAGTAATGTTCCATGACATTTTGGAACCATTTGTTCCATTGAAACAAATTAAAGACAGAAGTATCCTGGTGCCGTCCGAGCCCTCAATTCAATGCTATCTGGAGTGCCCCAAGACTTCCGAGGCACCTCTGCAGGACGACAGACATTAATAAATTCCGTTAAAAAAAAGGAGTCGAAACCACTCGTTCCGTTCTCTTAGACATTTCGATTCCGTTCTCTATCATACAAAAAGCTCTACAAACAACTTCACCAAAACAAAAATTACAAAATCACAAATATTATCTGAATAATGTGTACGCATGGAGACTATTGTATGAGGCCTTAATTAAAATCTCAACATAAACAAACGAAGATCAAAATTATGTTCTTTTAGAACTCAGAAAATTTCCATTATTTACAAAAATGCAAAGTTACAAGTTCACATATATTACCTGTTGTGTTGAGATTTATTCGGTATAGAGTCCATTATAAAACCTCGGTTCCGAATCTCTAAACAACTCATGAAAAACACAAACATGTTTGAATTGCCACAGAACTCAAGAAGAATTTTCCAGACGATACAAAGAAATAATAAAAGATTCAAATGTACTTTCCATTATAAAATTTACCCAGAAAAGAGGCTATCTTACGGCTGAAGTTCCAAGTCTCCACACAAATCTTTAGGAACACAAAAGAGTACTAATTCCTATTAAGCTCAAATTGTATGGTTACAAATATAATTTATTCATTCAAAGATTAAAAAAGAAGAAAAATCTGCAAAGAAATTTGCACATTCAATTTTTAGGCTCATTTATGAGTACAAGGTAACCCGATCCACACATGTGCCACTAATTAAAATGAAGTATACAGGTTGCTACAAAAGTGTCAACAATTTAGTGTTGAGGCCAGTACGAAGCTGCACACACAGGTTCCGTTCTCCACAAAGTCTATGTAATTATGTATTAGACACAAGCCCTGTAAACAAAGTGCACAATAATACAAAAACAAAGGATACAATGTGATAAAACCTTCCACTTGCACATCACAATTAGACAATAATTCTATGTTATTGCCAGTATTCTAGTATACATCTAATGACCTTTTCATTATATCAATATCAATTGGTAAATATTTCGGTTTCTCAATAATGTGAGTAAACCCATAGGTTTGGTCGTTGAACAAACCAGTTGGTCAACGACCTATCTAGCACACCACCCTTCTCAAAAATCTGGCAACAGTTTCTACAATAATTATTCTTCTCCACCAGCATCACTAACACGTTCTCGGTTGTGATTGGCTCCACCATTTTTCTTCTTTTTTCCGTACTCTTTTTATGCCTGTTCATTTTGAATTTGACTATTGTCTACAACAGCGAGTAACTCCCGCTATAAGGAGTTCTTTCAATATTTTCTTTCTTCTTTGTTTCTGCTACTGATAAAGGAACTTCATATAGTTCCGAAACGCGTATAGTCGTGTTCGTTTTGGAATTTTGGGTAAACCCAAACGTCGATTATTTAATCATATTATCAAACCCAAAAGGTAATCCATTTCCATAGATTTGTATCCTCTTGGTGCCAGAATTTTTCTTTGCTGTTGGGCATTCATATACACAATTCTTCTTGCCGCTCGTTCTTCACAAAATACACACGACCCATCATTATGATGCCTCCACTCTTGGTAATAACCAATGGAGCCATGTTCCGTAAGGATCTTATTAATATAGAAGTTCCCTTTGATTCATTTTGTACATACTCTGGGGTACAGCGAGTGAACGGGTCTTCCTTTCACTGACCTCTCCCATTGCATTTGCCATTGTCTAATCGTTTCGGTCTTATATAGGTTCTTAATCTGCTGGACTTTGTATTTAGTAAAAATGTCTACCCGTGATTTAAATGTGGCTTTTTTCGCTCGCAAGTCGACGCAATCATTCTTTAAGTTACCTGAGTGTCCCTTAACCCAATGTAGTCTAATATTCAATCTTCCACTCAGCTCTTCGATCTCTTTCACTAGTTCAATCTCTTTCACTAGTTCAATCTCTGTCTTTGTAGAGTTCAACGCCTGTAAAGAGGACATTGAATCACTATACATGTCTATCTCCATAATATTATTTTCTATACAGTATATTGCTGCCATCTTTATTGCAGTCAACTCTGCAACATAGACCGAGCTATGGTCTGAAAGTCTCCCCAGACACATATTCTACACAATTTATATTTGAATAAACCCATGCATAGAAGATATCTTCTGAAAAGTTATTATCAACTATGTATATAAGTTCATGAAGGACTCCTGTTGAATTCTCAGTTTTTTTATCACTTTCCAAAGGGTGAACTTCATCTATTATTTTGCTATAGAACCTTCTTATATCGTCTGGGTAGATCAAATTACACTGAGCGATGCAAAATAAATAGGGATTCTATTGAAAAAAAAAATTGATATCGATATGTATGTTATTGAATAATTCTGTAGTTAAGACCGTAACGAATGACTATAAAATAAAAAAGAAACCACAATATATATATATATATATATATATATATTGTGGTTTATATTTATATATATATATGTATGTTCAGCGTTTGGATCGAGTGATAAAATATCGTGTAACATTTGCACTCAAGACAAGACCAAAAGATAACTGAAGAAATGGAGACATTGGATCGGTTTGTTTTTCCCGACCATTCAAAAAGGAGATTCGTGTCGTGTCTTTATTTGCAGAACACTTGGTTTTTCTCTCGTGCCATTTCAGGTTATAGGACTTCAGTTATCAATGCGGGCACTGATCAAACATCAGAACTGAATACTTGAGCATATCTCTCAAGAAATACGTTATTTTTATTCTATGGCAAATGATAAATATTATTTTTCATTATTAGTAATTGCATCCTATAAAATAACTCGATATGAAAAGCCAACTGTAAAGTCAAATAGCAAGAAAAACCACGATTTCCCGTTGTTATGGTTTTGTTATTGTGTGCCAGGCTAGTCTCATTTCAATTTCTTTATAATCTATAAAATGCCTGCGTGAGACTTAAATTAATAAATTGAAATAAATTTAAACTTTTGAATAATGTATGACATACGAAATTATTTCTCATTCAATGCAAAGCTTCATAGTTATTCAATGTTTTGTATTTATGATTGATTCTTACTTAACCTAAAATTTGATTGAAAACTTAAATTTTATAGACAGAAATGAAATATGTATGATATTTTCCATGGTACTTTGTATTTTTTATCACACCGTCTGACATTAGCTTTTTAAAGGGCCAATTTTTCTAGCAATGGTATATTAACCCGTCAAATGTTACAAATCTTCTCATTTTTTTAAACGAAATGCATTTCAGGTTTCTCTGAGCAGATATTACCCAAAAAAAGGAAGATAGGATTGCATTAATGCGCTGTAATAAGGAGGGAAACAGATGCCTAGTTGGATTTTTTTCCCGTGTGTGGATTCCAAACTGGTTTTCATGATTTGTGTAAAGATAAATACAGTATATAACAATAGACGGTTTATATATATATATATATATATACGATAACACAACAGTATAGACGATATAGTACACGGAGACTGGGGGACGTGTATGATTAAATATTTGATGAATTTATAGTTTTCTTCCAAGCTTGAAAGTGGCATGAAACACCAGATTCTGTAAGTACGCATAAATCAAAGACAAGGATAATATGCTCTCAGTAAGGACTTGTAATCAAGAGCTGATGTTGGTATTCACCTGAATATTTATGTACTATTTATGCGATTTTTTTTTTCATTGAAAAGTGTGTAGATTTATTTTGATAAAAAAAGCTTTCAAATTCTTGCATTATGCGTAGCAGCGAAGATCAGACGCGGGACCCTTTCAGCGATACGAATAGTTTTCTTTAGTTTCTTATACAGAAAAATTGCCCATAACGATCATTCCCGTTTTCAGACTTTTTTTTTTTTTCATGCCCGTGGAATAGAGCTTTAATGCATAGTATTTCACTCTGTAATGGAACAAAAGTTCTCAGTGTCAAGGTGGGAGAGGACATTTTAACGAGAGATCTCATTGTATAATGTACACTGCTCAAAACAATTAGGGGAGCAATCAAAAAAGTGAAGAAAACCGTGCGAGACAGCCACGTATTGGCATACAATGGATAGTACACGCGTATCAATGCGCAATACAGAAAAAAGACGTAAAAAATTTGGAATTAAGCTTTAATTCTTTGAAAATATGGAAAAAACATGAAAAGATGATTTAGGGCAACAATTTGGTTACATGTAAACGATAAAAAAAGGTACTGTTTAGACATGATGCATGAGTTTTAATAGGGCGTGTGGTCTCCTCGAACAGCTAAGACTGCTGCACACCTGTTTGCCATGAATGCGATGAGGTTATCGATCAGACTTTGGGGAATACTGTTCCACTCCTCAAGAAGTTCAATCTGCAAGTCTCGGACAGTAACAGGCGGCCCTGGTCGCGCAGCAATGCGTCGTCCGCATTCAGGATTCAGGTCAGGAGAGCACGCTGGCCATTCCATACGCTGTATTGTTTCAGCTTCAAGCATGTTCTCCACCAGACGAGCTCTATGCGGTCGGGCATTATCATCCTGGAAAACAAAGGAATCTCCAATGGTTCCAGCGGAAGGGATGACATGAGGTCGCAGTATCTCGTCTGCATACCTTCGGGCCGTCAAAGTGTCTTTCCGAATGATATGCAGGTCCGTACGTCCGCCTATGCTGATTCCACCCCATACCATCCAACCAGCTCATCTGTATTGTGACCTTTCACGAACGAATGCGGGGTTATTTCGAGTGCCCCTGTCCCTCCATACCAGAACACGTCGGGTGTCACACTTCAGACTGAATCGGGACTCGTCTGTAAACAGCACTTGGCTCCAATCATGTTGCTCCCAATCTCGATGTTCAGCAGCCCATCTTCTTCGGGCCGCACGGTGGCGTGGGGTCAACGGAATGCAGACCATTGGCCTACGTGCCGTGCATAGAGCCCTCCCTCTACGTTGTGTTTGCCCGGATTCCAGTCTGCCTATAACACGCCATGCCATGGATTCCGGTAAATCACGTTGTTGAGACATCCTCAAGTCACCTTGTCTCAAAAAAAAAATACTGCGCAATCGAATTTCACAGTTACGGCAGTAAAACAGACGTTTCTGCAACATCCCGATTTCTGCCCTATCTCCTTTTTCTAGTTTTTGACGTCATGAACTTAGATTTGCATATGAAGTTTTCTTCTTCCGTTTCCTGCTAGGCTTTAAATTATGGATGATTCATTTTATGTTACTTATCGGTATACATCTTTGCGTAATTTTGTTAAAACCATGTGCTCCCCTAATTGTTTTGAGCAGTGTAGGTCTCTATTGATTTGGATAATCATTTTCATAGATGAAAAGTAGCGCCAAATTGTTTTATTGTTAGAAAAAAAAGGGAAAAAAAGTTTAAAAAAAAAATTTCTTATATTATCCGCAAATGCGGAGCCCGTCAAAGTTCGGGGCCATGTTCTTGGAGAAGAGGGGAGGGAGCTTTGATCGCCGGACAAAATATTAAATAATACGGCGAATTCAAACATTTACATGATTTGGTTTTTTTACAGTTCCGCTGAAATTCGAATCAACTGAGTTTAACTGAATAAGAATAGTTAAGTTAAGGGAGCGTAACATCACGTCAAAAATGAACAACAGTTATTGTCATCGCACATAATATTATTTAAGAAAATAACTAATTATATTTGATTTTATATAGCACTTCATATGATTTCGGAGACCAGAAAATGTGCGTAGGAAAAATGCGTTTGTGTTGCAATGTTAGCGTTTTCTCTCTATGAATTTATTTTAAAGTACATCCCCTCAGACAAAAACGAGCGGGGAAAAAAAAGATGATTTTGAGTGAAAAAAAGAACGTGCTTTTAATCTCTCACACGAGAAGTTTTAGGGTTGCTCATTGGGCACACACACGCAGCGTAACAATAGCAGCGAAGGAATGGTGTTTCTATTACTTCCATTTTCAACTCCCGGCGTAATATTACGTCAGAAACACTGGATGGGTTAAGATGTTTTTGGGATTGAGATTGAATTAAAAAAAATTGATTTGGCTTATTAGATAAAATAAATTAATTATTAATTATTTAAAAATTAATTATACGTTTATTTAATTATATAATAATTGATTATATTATTTATTTCATTAGATTATTTAGATGAATTAGTAATTATTTAGATAAATTAGTAAACCATCTTAGTAAAGAAAATAAGGAGAGAAAAACTAAAAATGAGCATTTAAAACTGGGAATGAAAGAAATGAAATATCATATAAACGAGCTGGAAACCAAGAGCGGAAGAAACAACATAGAAGTGAATGGAAGCCCAGAATTGAAAACCGAAAATATTAGTCAGATACTCCAAACTATGAAAACATGCTTGAATATCAATGACATAGAAATAGAAAGTGCACACATGGTACCTACAAGAAACGAAAATAAACCTAAACCAATCATATTGTGATTTCGCAATGAAAAATCAAAAACCGATGGCTACAAAAGGCAAAAAATCAAAAATAAATCCTATCTTCAAAGATACCAAAATATATATAAGCGAGCACCTGACAATAGAAAACAAGATCCACTTTCATATGGCACGCCAATTAAAAATCAAGCTGGATTACAAGTTTGCTTGGATAAAAGAGAGCAAGATTTTCTTTCGGAGGGATGAGAACTCAAAAATAATGCGAATAAGTGATCAAGAGCAACTTCCTAAATTAGAGTCAAGCCTACATGGAAATGAACATTGAAGACCTATTCGACGCGAACGGCCTCTGGAGGGACTCAAAGAATAAAAACTTTTGAAATACAGCGAACAAAACAAACAAGGTACTTACATTCTTGATATTAAACACTCAAAGTGTAAGAACAAATTATGATAATTTTCTAGTGTAATAACGTAAAGAATAACTAAGAAGGTGTTTATCTAGACTCTAGAACAACATAAGCGGGCTTAATGGAGGTGGGGAGAAATCACGCCGAACCGAAACCGCTGAAGCTATACATATGAAATTTGGTCACTATTTTTGTGCGAGATTGGGATTGGGGCAACTTGTTGAATTGGATAGAATGGTGGTTAAGTGATAGGTCACAACGGGTTATGGTGAACGGGAATTTCTCTGATTGGACAGGAGTCAGAAGTGAAGTTCCTCAAGGAAGTGTCCTTGGTCTTTTTCCACTTTTTATCAATTAAGTCGATTTAGGTATCGATGGGATTGTTAGCAAATTGGCGTGAAGCTAATGAGGGTAGTCGGGAATCAAAGCGATAGGGAATTCCTTCAGACCAACTTAAACAGCATTGGAGGATGGGCAAATGAATGGAGCATGATGTTTAGCGTTGACAAGTGCATGCTCGCTGATTTCGGTTCGAAAAACCTACGTTTCTTTTTTTCTTTTACGAGTTGAATGGTGTCACTATCCCGGATGCAAATAGGGTTACTGATTTAAGAATTCTCATTAACGAGAGGCTTATGTTTTCTAAACATCGTTCAACGGTGGTCAAAAAACGAATAGAATACTCGGTTTTATTTTCAAAAATGTCTCTTCGTGTTCTCCAAAAGTCATTCTTCCGCTTTTGCGAGGTTTAGTTCGCCCTGGACTGGAGTATGCTGTAAGGTTTTGGAGACCATACTTACTGAAAGACATAGACTTGGTTGAACGGGTGCAGAGAAGAGCTACACGTGTCCTCTTTGGCACACGCGGCTTGATGAAGAGAGACATCATTTTTTGAATATGTTTACATTGGATGAACGCAGGTGTCGGGGAGATATGATCGAAGTGTTCAAAATTTTCAACGGTATCGATAGGATGGACCATGATTTATTAATTCGCCGTCAATCGACTGCTTTTACGAAAGGACACCAGTATCGTTTGGTAAGGGACAATTCTAGGTTACGGTGTAGCAGGAAAGTTTTCTCTAACAAGGTTGTTAATAAATGGAATAGCTTACACCCGGAGGTAGTAAATACTGTCAAAATTGACATGTTTAATAAGAAATATGATGAACATGTTGGGATAAATCGAGAAGCTAACCATATTTAGAATAAGACAACCATAATATTCTTTATGGACATTGTATAATATTTTATCATGTGTATATATTGTTTATAATTTTTTTAATTGCGTTTTTAATTGGGTTGCTGTATTTTAGAAATATACGATATCCATATTTGTTGAGGGCATCTTTTCTCAGCCACCTCGTTGGGCATGCATTTTGTGTTTGTATTTGTATAAAACATTATTTAAAAAAAGTGTTTGGTTTACTGCTCCTAAAATACTAAATCTTTTTCACTCAATGAACCACACTAAAAATAATATAAATTCTAATTTTAACATTTATTCATTTGCAAGAGGGACAAACTATGAAGCAATTATGCAATAAATACGATTCTCTAGAAGTTGGACGCATTATATGGTATGTATATGGTTTTGTGTGATCCTAATTATTTTTGTGAATATTGGCATATTGCAAGAAATTAATATTTTGACATTTTAACCGTTCTACGGTTAAATAAATTTTAACCATTTTCTACGTATGCATACTAAGTCAATCTTTACAAACTATGCACAGCGCTTTTGATTTTGCTATTCTTGCATGAGTTATAATAGCAAAATTTTATACTGACATATATTGATAGAAAAAATTGTATATGTAATATTGATTACACTTAAGATAACATCACACTTTACATAAGTTTGAAGTATAAATGTGTATATATGATTTGCTATTAACTAAAGAGAATTGTGTTTATCTTACATTTAAAATAAAAAGGAAAATAAATTCCATAAAACCCTAACCATAAGTTAATAAATATTTGGAAAATGCAGCGGCAGTTGCCGCTTGACTAACAGATATAGCATATTCTTATACACCTGCTGAAAAGACACCCTAGTCCCTTGGGGACACGGAGTGAATGTTTATAATTTTATGTTTATTTTTATGTATGTATGTATTTTTGTTCTGTGCCTGTTTCTGTCTTTTTGTATTATTTATCATGTTATTGTCATAATAAAAAAATATAAGTAAGGAAGTAAGTGGCCGTGGAAAGCCACTGCTTTAGAAAGAGTCAAAGAGACACTACATATTATACGTAATTCTCATCGGAATCCTCCGTATGCTAACTATACTATATGGTTATATCTCATGAGGAAGAGCCATCTGTAGACAAACCACAATCATTACTACAATCGATAATTACTGCCACTTTGCTTCTGTGAATTACGAATATTTCTGCATGTTTCCCTAGTGACAACATTCTTATTTTGGACATGTTGCTTTTAAGCACTCCGATGCTCATGAGAGCATTCAAGATTGCTTGACGTTCATTTCTGTTTTCGTACTTTACGAATATTATTGCTGACACCTCGATTAAATTCCTCCTTCAAGTCACATCCGAAGATCAGCATTATCTGATTTTAGTGCTAATAATTAAGATTACTGTGTGTGGGTGTTCCTCTCATGAAGAACATTGGCAATGGTCACGATTCGAAAAATTTTGAGAAGCCCATCAGAATGTGATGCTCGCAGTTAGGCGCCAAAGTTTCTATTTCCCTCCGAATTCAATTTAAAAAGACAATTCGTCCAATCTATCCCTCACCGAACTCACGGTTGGTTCTTATTATACTATACAAGGCTTAAATAACATATTTTCTATCCCTAGTTGTTAAAATTACTCAATATACAGTCCTTTTTATGTACTTTCTCTAGAAATATTTCCTTTCCCAGAGAAACAAAACAAAAGAAATTCCAGATATAAAGATCTTAGCAGAAAGTTTACGGCTGTTATTTTTTTAAGCATCACAGTTTTTAAAGTAGAAACTCATTGTTTCTGAACAAGATATTAAAAGTTCTTCCCAGAGAAATAATATCCTGGGAGCCACTTTCAATACCACGGAAACAAATTTTTAACGTTACGTAAAGGGTAGATGATTTTTTTTTCAACTTTTCTGGCGAAAAAAAAATGTTTTTTAAATTACCGTAAGAGCACTTGAAAGTAAGAAAACTTAAATAAATTGAAGTGGGTGACGTTCGCAGAAGGGCTTTTATGTTTTCAATATGATGCTGCAACTTTCTTCTTCCAACTTCCCTATACATCTTAAAATCCTCTTCTTACAGAGAGTATCTAAAATAAGATTATGTTACCACGGTAAGAAATCCTACGAAGCCTTAAACAAGAAAAACTATTCGAACAGTACAAGTACATTCAATATGAAGCTTGTATGAAGTAAAAAACATTCCTGTTGTTTGATGTCGATTCCAAGCATTACGTAAGAGATATTAAACACACAACATATACATAGAAACGTTTCGATGCTTTGCATCGATACCTGTGTATATATCCAGAATCCCTAGTATTATAAACTAAATGATATGCAATAGATTTATACAAATACAAATACAACGCCACAACAGGCAAATGGCCCAACGAGGTGGCTGAGAAAAAGATGCTCATAACAAATATGGATGTCATAAATTTCAAAAATACAACAACCCAATTAAAAACTCAATCACAAAAATTATAACCAATATATACACATGATAAAATATTATACAATGCCCATAATGAATATTATGGTTGTCTTATTCTACGCATGGATAGCTTCTCGATTTACCCCAACATGTATATAGTTACCACATTTATAGCAGTGGTTTTCAAACTTTTTGGAACACGATCCTTTTCTGGCAAGAAATTTATCGGCGACTCCTACACATGGTCAATTTTTCGCTAGCAAATGTGTTATCACGAAAGGTACTTTCGGGATGCCTGTTTCTCTGGGTTTTAATTTGGTGTAATAATTGAAAACCCTTGTATAAGCCGACCCCAAAAAATCCGTGCATTTCAGAGAAAACAAATTCTTATATTTTCATGCAAAATTATTTAGCTTACGGAAATTCACAATGGAAAATGATTCAAACTTTTTAATCCGTTTCTTCTGAGTCCCCAAGCTCATCGTAATCCATCAGATCATCATGGGGGTGCGGCATCTTCGTTTTTATCCTCATCTGGGCTGTCTCATCGCCATTGTCACTTTCAAAGAGGATGTCATCTTCAGTTCCGTCCATCGCATTGCTAATGCAACACTTTTTGAAGGATCGGATGATAATTTTGGTGGAAACAGAATTCCACGCCTCGTGTACCAATTGGCACACTAGGCCAACGTTAGGTTTCTTCAAGGCACCACTTTTTGCAATTTCTTTATCATCGGAACTCATCCATTCGATCCACAAATTCCTCAAATAGTCTTTGAAAGGCTTGTTGATGCTCACATAAGGCTTTACAATCCACGTTAGCCCACCTGGTATCAAAGCCAATGATGTTTTCGATTTCTTTGCCTCATCTTTGACATTATCTGGGGTTTGAACGTATTCCATACCAATAATGCCGGATTCTCGAACACTGCTACAAAAATGACTACTGATTGTTGGAGTCGATATTTTCTCATCAAAAACTGACCCGAGTATAAGCCGACCCCCCCCCCCCACTTGAGGAATGCATTTTTCCACAAAAAAACTCAGCTTATACCTGAGTATATACGGTAAATATTATTTTTTATGTAGTTAATATTCCTTTTGTGGAAGTTGAAAGTGTAGTGAGGTGTACGTTCCTTGATTTTGATATATAGGGTTATTCAGAAGGAATCATGCGATTTCAAAATGATTCTTTACTTGAAATTGATCATTAATAACATCGTTCATAAAAAATGTAGACACATTTTTCCCTTTATATTCACATGTGACTAATCCATTCTGCGCTTTCAATTTAAAAAAATATATACAGAACTGGTATATCTACCAGTGGCTTCATTCGCCTTGATTTGGTAATCTGAAAACGACTCGGCGATGATTCCACATATAACATTTATACCCCCCCCCCCACGACCCAATTGTTTGAAGAATTTTTAGAAATACAGTGTTAGTATGTATTCTACATTACAAAATATAACACTGAATTTTTTTAAATTCAGTATTATATTTTCAATGAGCAATTTCAGCCAGTGATGATTGTCCCATATAATCTATGAAGCCCCCCCCCCGTAGGGGGTTGAATTTTGAAAATCTAATTCCTAATGGGTCCCTGCATTACAAATATACTGAACGAATTTCATATTTATAGCTTCAGCGGTTTCGATTTGGCGTGATTTCTCCATATGATCCCTCTCCCATTAAACCCGCTTATGTTAGTTTATGTTAGTCTAGAATCCAGATAAACCCCTTTTTAGTTAGTCTTTACATCATGAAATAAAACTACTGACCAAATTTCATGAATGTTAGAACCCTCTCATAACCCGTTTTGGTATTGAATTTTGGAAAACCCCTTCTTACTTTCTACGTTATGAAATGAAACTACAGATAAATTTCATGAATATAGCTTTATCGATTTCGGCTCGGCGTGATTTCTACGTTACCTTTGATCCCCCCCCCCCATGACATCTTTGGGGGTCAAATCTCCTTGGGGGGTCTAATTTCCAAACACCCCTTCTTAGTTAGTCTTTACGGCATGACACTAAACTTCTGACCAAATTACATGATGATAGCTTCGACGGTTTAGAATCGGCGTGATTTCTTTGTTACCTTTGCATCCCCCGTATGATCGAAAATCCCGGGTTTAAATTTCGAAAACCCCTTCTTAGTTAGTATTTACGTTATAAAACAAAGCTTCAGACTAAATTTCAGGAATTTCAGCGGTTTCGGCTTCGCGTGATTTTTATTTTATGTTTGAGCCCACTCCTTTCATGACCCTTTTATGTATCGAATTTCAAAAACCCTTTATTTCTTAGTCATGAAATAAAACTTCTGACCGAATTTCATGGCTATAGATTCAGTGGTTTGGGCTTGACGTGATTTCCCTGTTGCATTTGAACCCCCTTACGACTCCCTTAGGGGTAGAATTTCGAAAAAACCCATCTTAGTTGGTCTTTACATTATGAAGTAAAAGTTCTGACAAAATTTCATGACTATAGCTTTAGCAGTTTCGGCTCGGCGTGATTTCTTTACGTAACCTTTGAACCCCGTTGTAGGGGTCCCCTTAGGTTTCGAATTTCAAAAATTCCTTCTTTACACCATAAAACAAAACGTTCGACCAAATTTGATATTTATGGCTTTATTTTTATATAAAAAATATATTTATATTTTTAGCTTTTCGCCTCGGCAATGATGAATCAGTCGGGACATGTTATACATGTTATATGTATACATGTTATACGTATACATGTTATATGTTATATATGTTTATATGTATAGATAATTCTGAAATCGGATGATTCTCTCTGAGTAAACCTGTATGAGCATTAACTTGATATATTGAGATTATTGTACAGGTAGAATTTTATAAAATTACATTGCACTTTATGAAACATGGTAAGTAGCGCAGCTGAGTAAAGACATTTTTCAGAAAAATAAAAATAGATTTCTTACGTGTACGCTTTCATTTTGGAGAATATCTTGTGATTCCCCCCCCCCTCCTAGTTTAATAACGTGACCTCAGAGGGGGGTGTAACCCACACTTTGGAAAACACTGGTTTAGAGTAATGTTTGAGATTGTAGGAGTCAGTGACAGGAAACAGGGAGGTCAACTAGTTCGTGGTCCAATAGGTAATGGAAGAGAACCTCAATATACAATGTATGATGTGGTGATATATTTTATTAGCAGTTTAATAATATAAAAGTTATGACAGACTAGTTTGGTAATTTAATGGCATTCCAGAATTAAAGCTAAATTTCTCATTATGCAATGCTTGAGAACGAATAAATCATCTTTTCTCCGCAGCTTTATTGCTCAACAACTACGGTCTCTGAAAAGAATGAGTTCGATATTGCGAAGAAATATTAATTCGCTATTCGTCTTTGGCTCCCACAAATATTTGATGAATACGATAGGAACGATGTCCATATCATAGTTTCTATTTAATGAAATTCAGTTAATTCCTAGTCGTTAGTTTTAATACCAATACCTCGTCGTCAAGGAATTCTTAGGTATATCCTTAGGAAAAAAAGATGCAAATTCCCACTTTCACCGCATTAAATCCTCGAAGAATTGTTGCAGAATACATTTTCGTATACCAAAACGAAGTGTTCTTTCCACATGCAAATCTGTCGTACTTCTATAACCACCATCTCCTCTTTTCATTGAAGCATTTACACTTTTACACAAACACCGGCAGAGCATTCAGAATTTCAAATAAGGTATTTGTTCTCACTTTTAGTTCTCCCTGTCCATCAGTCAGCTCAAGTTAAGCCCATTTCAAGAACGCGTACGTCGTTTGCAATTTTATTTCCACGTTTTCTCCCACCAAGATTTTGATTTGAGAAATAAAAAGAAATTCAAAACATGGCGGTGTTAGTTATAGGTATTACCGTTATATTTGTATTTTTATATCACCAAGAATGCTGTCAATATATTGTGTAGCCATTTGTTCCGTATTTTTCGCATTCTTCGGCCGTGTTCTTGTTCTGAGAAAGAAAACACACTTTTTGTCCCGTATTTTCAAAAAATACCAACTTGAATTCATTATCTTTATTGAAATCGCGGATATACAGTAGTCGCTCGATTTTACTAATCCATACAGACTTGAATAATACGTTCTTTAAATCAAAAGTTCGTAAATGGAAAAGACGTTTAAAGGAATGGTGTATCGTTTGGGACCAAAAATCTTTTTCGTAAAACCGTGCAATTCGTAAAATCGAGCGTCAGCTGTAAATAGTTTCATAACTTTTTATGTCATGTTCAGCGTTTGTTTCTACATTAAATGTTGTTCTGTACATTCTAATCCACTGTATATTTTCTGTATATATTCCAATTTACTTTAGAGATCGGTAATCACACTATAAAAGTTTTGAAAAAGTTCTTTTATAAAACTTTAAAAATGCAACCAATAAGCGCATTGGATATAATCAACAGGCTTATTGGTTGGTGTTTTTTTCATGTTTTGCGAAAGATATTTTTCCAAACTTTTATAGTATAATCCCGGACTTTAAAGTTTAGGCTGGGTTTTCTGGAAGATCTACTTTTGTGATTTTAGCAATAATTTTGGTGACGATTGGCTATACCTCTTAATGTTACGTTTTAGAACTGGACGTTCCGCTTTTATATAGATGGAATGTAGTTACCCAAAATGTGTGCTTATAGAAAATAATCCAAATGTGAATACTGTGCGTTTATTGAAATTAACAGCTTTATTTCGGAAGTGATTTATCCGCATGTGAAATTTATGTTTGTCATAACATCAAAGCAGTTATTAATGTTTCTAAATCGATATTTCCTGTTATCTTCAGTCTGCGACACAGCCCACCATTACCATCATTGGCAAAACAATATCATAAAAACTTATGCCGTGGCCAGCATATCTCTCAGTTTGGCGTTACCAGTAACTAAAATCTACCAGCGGAATCTTGACAAACGAGGATAAAAAAGTGTACTTCTTGAAGAACAGGAAGTTTTAATTTGTCATTCTGTGAGTTCAGACGTAAAAATAAAAAGAAACGCAGTGACGTGAACAATTAAGCTTTCGTCGATTAGCTCAATCACATTGGAGAACTTGTGTTAGTTATATAACCAAGCTGTACAATAAGTTAAAGAGTGTCTGAATCGAAACGATCAGCGTGATCGGCTAAAAGAACGGAATAGGATCAAACGAAAAAAAGACGTATAAACATTATCTTTTGTCTCGTTTTTGGCGATCGGTTCGTTTTGTTCTCTTTCTGTTCCAGATAGAAGAAGCAGATGACTGGAATTACAGGAACAGGATTAAGTATAACGGAGGCGAAACAGGAAAAAGCGGGAGTGATGGGGTGATTTAGAACGAAGCCCTTGAGACGAAAACGTTTTACCGGATTACTAGAGGAAGAGATACAGTAAAGGGAAAATACCGCAATCAACTAAAGCGGTCCTTTTAGACCACTCCATTCGGCTCGTAATCAAGAGCTTTCGCTTACCCGTTTTGGTAGCTGCCCTATTTTCTGTCACAATACCTCTATTGATTCAGCTCTATGTAAAGAACTTGCTGTGCTCGGCTTTGCAAGTGGCTCGTTTAGTGGACATAGCCTGCAGCAAATCCATTTTCTGTATTTCCTCCTTTATTTTCGCTGCTTTAGATTTCTTTCTTTTCCCACTCCTTGTACATGGGGTTTTTGTCTACTCTTCGATCGATATGCAATATCTAAAGTCGTCTTGGAAAATAACCTGTAAAAATATAAGAAAAATGATCATGAGAGACGTAGGGACACTGACGATTATCACGATTGCGGTTTCATGTCTGCGGGACCACCTGTTATCGAACTGTCGCTTGAGAAATGCTCAGAGTGATTGTGATCTTAATACCCCTAGGTTCTTACGTTAGAAAAGGCATTAGATTTGTTCTGTTTTTCTACCTTCAAACTACATTTGTACAGGGTGCATAGGAAAATCTCTTTATCGTGGTATATCTCGCCAACTGTTGATCCTATCCTAAAAACATACTCCCAATTTGAAAAAGTATTCAAATGACGTGTAGACCTCAGATACATCATTCATATTACAAGAAGTTGTATATAGTTGTTGAAATAAAAAAGTAACTTTTTAATTAGTCACCCTGTCCTGAAAACCCAATTAAAAAGTTGTTGCCCTGTTGTATCTCTTGGACCCAACAAAAAGATATTCAATGTTTTTAAGCGAAATATTCGTTAAGATATTTGAAAATATGGGAAAGAACAGCATGTGAAACGTAGAATGAGCTTGTCCGTTAGTTTATGCGGTTCTTTCGTTCATCTCCAGCAATTTTTGAATTCAAAGAGCTAAACGAATATTCCACTTAAAAACAGGGATTTTTTTTTTGGGCTTAAGAGAAACAGGACAAAACATTCTGAGTTTTTGAGCACAGGATGAACAAATAAAAAGTTTTTTTTTTTTTAATTTTAATAACTATGCAACCCCTAGCAATATGAATGTCGTATCTGAGGTCTGCACGTTATTTAGACACTTTCTCAGTTGGGAGTATGCTTCTAGGATCAACTGTTCGTGAGTTATTCCAGAATATAGGGACTTTTCTGTGCATCCTGTACACTGACTGAAAGACCTAGCGTGATCAGTTAGATTGGAATTAACGTATTAAACTCTTTCATTGTCAAGATGTCCATCCGGTTCACTTATTGTCGATTTATCCGAAGTAGTCACCCTTCCCACTTTGATTTCTGACAATGTCAACTAGCTAATACCTTTGAGGATGGGTAATTAGTAGAGCTAGGATTTTCATGATCTAAAAACGTCTAAGATATGATCTATAAAAAATGCATTTATGTTCTTAAAAAACTATAAATATGCCCTATGAAATGGAAAATATTGTCCTAAAAAAATTTTCATTCCTATCTCAAATGGCATTAGTTTCCGCAAAATAATATGATAATGAGAAGTGTTGATGCATTCTAAATTATTTGAACCATTACTTATTGTATGAACAAAAATTCTTTGTTTTACTAACTAATTTCATCTAGCCAAAATTTCCCTCAAAAAGTTCCCTTTTGAGTAAGTTTTTCTCTACAAATTCAGAATTAATGTGCTGCCATCTATAGGTGAAAATACCTAGCCAAGTACGGTATTTAACTTTAGAAAAGCATTGCACAAAATTAATATAAATAAATAAATCGTTTTATTTGATAAAACTCAAAATTTCCCACAAACGCTAAAAAATTCCCCCATTTACAAATTTTAGCGAATTTTTCCCACGAGTTACCATCTCCGACACCGATTCAAACGATTAATCTATTTACAGCCACCTACCAGTGTCGTTGAAGGGCTGGTATTTTATACTCCAAAAATCCAATGTCATTGCTGATTGGTTGAAAAACCTAAATTTCAGGATTTTTTACCAGTCAGCGACGACATTTCATTTTTGGTGCACAAAAATCCTAGCCCTAGGAGCTCTCGTCAGAGTCAGCAACCGCAAAAACCTGTCTGAAGCGGGGTTGGAATAGCGAGGAAAAAATTTACTTTTTATCGAATAATATGAAATATGCAAAACATGCCTGAAAATTGTGGGTCTGCTCATTGATGCTCTATCACTTAAAAATAGCGAAATATGCAATAAAATAAAAAAATATGCAAAGACATAGGTATCCGAACCCTAGTAATTAGTAACAGTCCTGGTTTCTTAACAATTTGTGTGTGTAGCAATTTTATCAACGCTTCAACTCTCGTGGAAGTCTGATAAATCAGCTGTTGCTTCACAAAGAACTTTTAGACTCCATGTAAAAAGGCAAAGATGAATAAAACAGACTCGAAGAGTGATGGAATAGAGGAATGGAAACGTAGAAGACAACCGTAAAAGCCTGTCATATCGGGAAACTAGAGACAACGTTTGCCAAGTGAAACATTAGCCGAGGGTTCATTCCACCAGAACAGTAGCAGTAACCACCATCGCAATTTATCTGAGTTTCTATTTTCATGAGGCTTCGATTTCCAACACAAATTATCCCCACTAGAGTGATAGACAGTAGAATCTCCATAACGGACACTCCCTGTTAGTGGACGCCTTCCGTTAACGGACACTTTTTTTATTGTCTTCAATGTATTTTACTATCCATTAGTGAACACTTTTCGTTAATGGACAAAATTTTCGGTCCCATGGGTGTCCGTTATCGAAGAGTTCTACTGTGGTAGTGAATAATTTCATGGGGACGGACTGTGATTCTGTGAGGTAAAAAGAAGTCTGGTAGATTGTTGACACAGCAACTTCCGGCAGTGAACCAATTTCAAGAATATAGTTAGCGTCTTTGTCTGCCCATCCTAATTCATTATAGTAACAACAAAGAAGTTGCAACAAAGTGACATATCTGAGTAATGGACCGCTAACAAGAGAAGTTAGCCGCTCATCATTGTGCCTAAAATGACCATGGAGTAATCATATATAACGAGATCAACTCTTCGAGATGAGCGAGAGAATTTGTTAAAAAATTCCACTTTTATCTCAGTTGATGAAGAAATTTTTCAGAATTTCGTATTCGCCCCCATTTACTTAAAAATTCAGCACTTAAAAAGTGTGCTGCCAACCGTCAATTTATGATATGAATCCAAGATATCATCAGCATTTATTATTCAGATAAATGTGGCGTGACAAACAATTTTGAACTAATATAAATGAGTAATTTATATTTTCTGGTCCAAAACGGTTCTTCTTTTTATATGCCCCAACATGGTTCTTCTTTTCTAATGTAACTCGAAACAGTTCTTCCAGTGTAGTCCATAACGACTAGTCTTCTTATTCCAATGTGGCCAAAAACTGTTCTTCCTCTTCCGATTAGGCTCAAAACTGATCTTTCTCTTCCAATGTGGCCCAAAAACGTTCTTTCTCTTAAGTGTGAATTATAATCACATTTACACCCAACAGATGATTCAAACAAGGATATTAAACTGAAATGGAAAAGAACTATCTTCCTTTCTAACGCCCTTTCCTCCTCGAACAAATAATTGGAGAATTTCTATTAAACATATTGAAAATATTATATAAAAGGTGATAAAATAAATTAGGATCGATCGGTTATATCGGAAAGATATTCATCACATTTTTAAAACTACCTAACCAATCATATGGTAACACCAAGACTTTATACAATAGAAGGAACATATACTTAATATAATAAAAAACGAGAAGTGATGTGTTTTTTCTATACAAAAGGCAATTCCCTTGAAAGTTCAATTTCCAAATGCGTTAATTCAGTTTCACACACATACAATGGAAAAAAAGCTACTCTATTATTTATTTATTTTTTCTTTCAATTCTCACGAAATTGAACCTTAAAATAAAATAGAAATCTTGTGTCCAAGTCCAATCTTCTCGAAAGATCACTCATCAATTTGGTCTTTGATCCGCGTAACCTCACAATCTCTGGCCCCCTTTTTTGTTATATTTCGTTTCCTTTTTGGATACAAATATTGATTAAACTATCAACGCAGTGGTTTCCGATACTCGTCAATTCCTTGCCGAAAATCCAGATATAAAATAAATAAGGGAGTAAATAAAATGGACTCGTACACGCGATAGAATTTCTCTCGTTCAATAAGAGAGTGCGTGAAACTCATGAAAGATGACTAGAAAACAGAAACTTTCGCTTAAGTACTCAACGTAGATTTTTTATCTATTTATACCGTTAATCTATTTTTTTTTTTGCTTCTTCTATTTTTTTGAATGAGCATTCAAAACATTATATATATATATATATATATATATAAATATATATATATAATAAAAAACATTGTTAAAGTTTCAATGTTTTAAAAAATTCAAAATTTTTTACATTTTGCACATTTTTCTATATATATATAAAAGTGGCTTATTTTTTCATCTCAAACAACCATCCCTTTTGCTCTGTTATCGCAGTTAGTATTCACTTAATTAAAGTTCAGCATTTTATGAATTTCATTGAAGCCATTTAACTCTGTCATAATAATATTTTGTTTTGAATCTTGTTTTTTAACAACGATGGAACGTACCTAAAAATTGATCGTCCAATATTTAAAAGCTTTAGTCTCGAAAAACTCATAAATTATCATGATTATTGCAAGCAAAAAATTATCTGAAACGCCAAAAAGCAGTGATAGATGGAGCCGAAATAGCCCTGTCGACAAGGATATCTAGCTAGAGAAATGTAAACTTAATCCAGCTGGTTTGAACTAACTCAGATAGCTTTAAAAAATTCTTTCCCGGTTAAGAAGATGTTGTTCCGCTTTGAGAAAGATAGATAACGAACTCTCTGTAAAACATAGATGCATGCTTCTTATAAGAACAATTGATTCCGGCACAACTCACGGCTTTGGTGTGAAATAGTTCTATGGCAAAAAAACAATGAGTTTTACTGAACCGAAAAGAAAATAAAGAGATTAAAAGTTGTATTTGTTTTTTCCCCGATTTTATACAGGGTGATTCTGCAACACGTACACAAAATTCTGGAGAAGATAAGTCACCAAAGACAATATGGAATCACGTGGCAATACAAGGTCGAAAATGCTATTTTTATGCGGTAAATGACGTTTTCCTGTCACAATTGTCACAATACTGCTCATACATTTTTAGGATACTGTCATTTTTAATCTCCCGTATGAATTACAAAGAGGAATACATTTGCGATGGCTGATAGGCAATTCCGCATACGGGACCTGCAACTGTACAAATAATGATATCCGATGAAACGAGTGCCGCCTAAACACATACACACACACGCGCGTACACACTAATCACTGCTTTTACGGTTAAATCATAAATTAGTATAGGATGAATTGTCTTGTGGCAATATTTGCACACTATTGGATGGGCGCAGTGGTAAGATGCTCGTTTTCCACTATGAAGGTTACCGTCAAGATCCAGAATCCGGTTCAAATCCGGGCATAAAACATTAGAAGAAACTAGTTCTTTACCTACAGAGCCTGTGGCGAAAACCGATAGATGGCGCCTTAATTGCCAACTGACTCTACCAGTTGGAAATTGCCGTATGCCGATATATGACCGGGATTGGTGTGTAGTAAAGAAAGACCAGCAAACTGGAAGTGCATTGGTGACTAAACAGCATTCTTATTTTTCCCCACAGCTTTTTGGGGTTGACCTGGTACAGGTGTCGTCTATCTATTCCAGAGTAGGTATACAGTAAAACCACCCTGAACCCGAGTGGCGTTGTTGGTAAGATTCTCGTCTACGACCATGAAGGTTGCTGTCAGACCCCAGGCTCGATCCCGGGGAAGAATATAGGTAAGATATAAGAATGTAGATATAAGTGGTGGACACGATATAGATGGCGCGTTCATTTCTAACCAAACTCGTAAAATGGCAGTAAATTGCGTATAGCGATATGGCTGGAATTAGTGAAGCCACCTTTTAACGGTCACCTCGGAGATACGGTCAAATAATACAATCTCTTTCATTTACGGCCAAATAATACAGTAGACTCTCGCTAATCTGGCACATATCAGACCAGGGTTAGTTCAAATTACTGGAAAGCAGTTGAAAACAAATCCCATGGTACAACAGAAATCACTAAACACCCCTTCAAAACGTCATACCTTTTTAATGAATTATGCAATCTTCCGATTTTTGGCATGTGCAAAAATAGCGGTATAGGGAAAAGTGTTTCATTGAGAAATCAACTTTACTAAATATCTGGGCTTGTCAATGCTGAAATAACAGTCATTCAATGAGGCGAGATATCTCGTCAATGCCACTTAAATGATTAAATAATGCAAACTTCTGTCATAGACTAAATAAACATGTCTGACCTTAGGCGCAGGGGTTTCCCCCCATATCAATGTCGAGCCAACGTTTTCCCCTTCTACACACAAAGGAAGACAACCTGAAAACACCGGAATACTGAACGGGCCTGACTCACACGGCTGGAGTATAGAGAGTCTACTGCAATTAAGTTTTATTTTAAAAACCTGAATGAAAAACTCCTTTTTACTTTAACCCTTCTTTTACGAACAAAAAGTGTTCGCAAAAGAGGGTTTTACTGTATTACTACACTACTATTTAACCGCACATGTACCTCGTTAACATTGCTCTGCGGAATTTCTAACGAATTGGTGCATGCTGGAACGTGTGTTCTGAATACATGTGCAGTCCTACCGTATCATGTTGTCAGAGTTATGCGTGTTTCTTATTCTACTATACCCCAAAAAGGTAGACTCGAGAAATCTACAGGTAACAACTCATGTATCGTTGGTCATTATTTCAAGTGGATGAACCTGGTGTGTTGTAATGTTGATATTAGAATAATATGTGAATCTCAATAATTCCATTACGACACGCCGTCGCATCGTAAGCTCCGACACACGACCTACCACAAAACCTTTGAGGCTCCAACTAAATATGAAGCATTCTTAACCTAAATTAATACAATAATTGAATGTAATTCGAGAATTTATTAGTAATTTATTCGAAATCTTTTAGTGAAATTGATTCCAACAGCCATCGAAAGCTAAGAGCAACTCGAATTGAATCGACAATTTCGAGGGAAAAACTTGGTGAATATCTAATGGCGCAACTGAGAGAGAGAGAGAGAAAATTATCAAACGATATTTTGAGTAAACAAAAACTAAGGAATATTTTCCTTCCATTCGAGAGAAACGAACATTGAACTCTTTTTAAAAATTTTCAAAGAATTTTCGCTAAAAATAATATTTCTCATGCGTTAGATCCCAGATTTCACTCGAAACATCAGCGCGAAATTTTTTGTTTGAAAATTTTAATAACTTTTATTATATGAATGAAAGACGACGTTTATATACATTTTCCAATAATTTTACATATTAATTTGATATTTTACATTTAACTCTCTTTCAACCATGAATGTTTTCCAAACTTTTAGTCATAATTGAATATGTTAATTCATTGTCCAAAGATTTTTTTTCACATTAATTATGTCAAATAATTCAAATTCTTGTTTCTTTTCTGTTTCCGTACTCGGGACATTGTTAATTCAAACTTTCTTTTTTGGACGAACACAACTATGGTCCATCGTCAATGGGTGATCAATTTGCGTTTTAACCACCGAAGGAATGATTGCTGTAACTGGAATAATCGAAATATGGTTGTAGTGAATTTAGAAAATTTGCACCGATTGCTCTCCCTTTTCATGGGAAACCGGTCACAAAACAGAACTCTATGAAAAAATTACTGAGGAGTCTTGCGGTAGGGGTGTGCTGTGTGATGTTATGTTGAATTGTCAAATTCATCATAACATTACATTAACGTATTAAAACAGTTTTAATTATAGAGAAAAGAAAAGGTTGTTGGGTTATTAATTTGTTCAATGAGATATCTCAAATAATTAAGCAAATGTTTAAATATTTTTTTTAATTTATTAACTCATATAATAATTATAGTAGCAGCGGGAAAGCCAAGCTATTCTATAGAAAGTAAAGGCCTAAGATACAGTTGTACATGGTGCTGCTGTCTTGAGGTGCCAGATTGAGAGGCACGGATCGAGTTACAAAGGGTTACAAGGTAGTAAAGTAGATAATCGTCAAGCCATATAAGGCAATGTTTGTTTTCCATAGGGTGGGATTAGAGGTCCTTGGGTTAGAGGAAAATCTCCAAATCTTGGTGTGTGTGTGAATGCCCCTTAAGTTTTCCCCCTTTTCTAGTTGTACCTCGATTTGTTTCTCTCTCTCTCTATTCTTCACAACATTAAATCAAAACGCCTTATAATTCCCTTCAGGACCTGTACCCAGTACTTTTAATATAGTTTTGTCTTGCCAAGGGGCCTTTTTAGCATACCCTCGCTCTCGTGAAAATTTTGAGCCTGCTGGCGATGTTGATTTGTTTTTCGCTCTCTAGTGTTGCGGAAGTAAAGTAGATCAACAATAATGTGATAAAAAAACCAATTAATCCGTGCTGCCTGATATGTCGTTTGTTTCGTTATTTGTTCAAATGTAAATTAAACTGAAGAGCCAAAAAAACTGGTACAGGTATGCGTATGCAAATAAAGAGAGATGGAACCAATCAGAGTACGGCGCTGCGGTCGGCAACACCTATATAACACAACAAGTGTCTGGCATAGTTGTTAGATCGGTTACTGCTGTTACAATGGCAGGTTATCGAGATTTAAGTGAGTTTGAACGTGGTGTTATAGTCGGCGCACGAGAGATGGCATCTCCGAGGTAGCGATGAAATTTGGATTTTCACGTACGACCATTTCACGAGTGTACCGTGAATATCGGGAATACGGTAAAAAATTAAATCTACGACATCGCTGCGGCCGGAAAAAGATCATGCAAGAACGGGACTGACGAGAATCATTAAACGT
The DNA here is from genome assembly GCF_987345545.1 of Pholcus phalangioides. Taxonomy (NCBI): domain Eukaryota; kingdom Metazoa; phylum Arthropoda; class Arachnida; order Araneae; family Pholcidae; genus Pholcus; species Pholcus phalangioides. The sequence continues at coordinate 3,572,262 of NW_028301610.1, read as the reverse complement.
GACTGACGTGCAACCCTTCCGCAAATTGCTGCAGATTTCAATGCTGGGCCATCAACAAGTGTCAGCGTGCGAACCATTCAACGAAACATCATCGATATGGGCTTTCGAAGCCGAAGGCCCACTCGTGTACCCTTGATGACTGCACGACACAAAGCTTTACGCCTCGCCTGGGCCCGACAACATTTAGATACGACTCTGACAGGTGACAGGTACGTAAGCATCCTGTCTGATCACCTGCACCCATTCATGTCCATTGTGCATTCCGACGGACTTGGACAATTTCAGCAGGACAATGCGACACCCCACACGTCCAGAATTGCTACAAAGTGGCTACAGGAACACTCTTCTGACTTTAGACACTTCCGCTGGCCACCTAAATCCCCAGACATGAACATTATTGAACATATCTGGGATGCCTTGCAACGTGCTGTTCAGAAGAGATCTCCACCCCCTCTTACTCCTACGGATTTGTGGACAGCCCTGCAGGATTCATGATGTCAATTACCTCCAGCACTACTTCAGACATTAGTCGAGTCCATGCCACGTCGTGTTGCGGCACTTCTGTGTGCTCGCGGGGGCCCTACACGATATTAGGCAGGTGTAAAAGTTTTTTCGACTCTTCAGTGTATATAGTCTATCATATAATGAGTACATTGCTGACAAAGATCGGCTTTGTCAAGTGGTCGCTAGCGGACTATAGTCATCGACTTGGAGTCTCTGTCGCCGTAGTGTCTACTATCGACTTTTGGCCACGATGCTAATCACCGTCATCGACCGAGATGTTTTCTTCAGCCAGTGAACATGTCAACCATCGACAGCTAATGAGAGGTTTCTCTCCAGCTCTTGGTTTCTTCACTTCAACTTCGGATATTATAAATCTACCATAGACTTTACACTGTTCTTCAATATCTCGATTGTCAATGCATTAAACGAAAAGACCGATGCGCAGGAACCGATGCTATATAAGTCATAAATTCTAATCTACTTAATGATTTTTTTAAATTTATATATTCTTTTGTTAGCTAAGTGGAAGCAGCAGCTCTGTGTCTAGAAAACTTCTGACGAGGACTAGGTGGGTTTAGAACTTCCGAAATCTCTGAAGATCTTATAGTACAAAAGTGGATGTCCCATCGACTTGCATTGTCAGCCTACTGCAGTAAAATTATACAGTCCGTCTCAAAAGTTTAAACACTATAGATTTTTAACTGAGCCATGGATACCGTTTCAAATTTTGATTCCATTTTATTTGCTTGCGATCAGACATTACGAAGAGATCAATCAGCCTACTTCAAACATTGTACTATGTCAATCGTAGTTTTTGAGATAAAATAAATACCAAACTTGTGTGTGAACATAAATAAAAGTAAGCTTTCTCTCTCGTGTGGTGGTCTATTGAAGACAGTGAAGTGACTAAGAATCTATCAGCAGCCCTTCGATGTACAGTACCCAACCGAACTTTTAACCGAACGATGGCGATATCTTGGGTTCTATTTATTGTAAATGAAAAAGAAAGGTACCATTCTTCTTCGTTTAAGATTTTCCATAAGTGTATTAATTCGTTTTTTCGCAAGGGAACATCTAGATGTTAAAACTAGATCCAACTTTTGAAAGTTCAATAACAACCCCATTTTTTTCTTCCATGTTTTGATTTAGTATCTCAAGAAAAGCCGAAATACCAAATTTTATCAATTTTGAAGGAACAGTTAGTGAAATATCAATTATTGAAAAACTAATGTCGTAATGTTAAACAGAAACATCTTGTTTTTGAACATAATTGCTGAAATAATATAGGTATCTCATTACTTTTTATTTCAAATGATAGATTCCAACGGACCAAATATAATTTTATTACTCATTTTAAATTTGGCTTTTTTTAAAATATGAGTTATGAATTATTAAAACATATTTTAAAAAATTGTGAACAGAAACATACATTAACTTTTACTTCATTCGAATCAGCATACTCGAAAACCCAACGGAATAAATTTTCATTCCAATCTGACCTCTATTTCGCAAGATATGAGCGATTATATGAAAATGACCTCTTTTAGGGACCGTATACTAGATATAAATTTGAAACTCATTGAAAAATTTCTCGTGACAAATAATGCGAAGATGTTTAAATATGAAGATCAAAACTTTACTGAAATGGGCAATTATTGTTTTAAGTATACGGTGATACGATAAATAAGTCATCCATCTAGTTTTTCAAACGTTTTTTTTAAGTATTCGAGTAACAAATAAACAAAGAAATTTCGCAATTTTTCACTATTTCAGAGATTCGTTTCATTCCTTAGACAACATTCATGAGCTAAAATGGTAAATATAATAATGTGTAAATAATTCACAAATTAATACTATACAATTATATTGATGTTAATATTTATGGAGATAATAATCAATAAATAACGGTTCTCCCAATAGCGTAAATCATCTTTGTGAGCGCCAAGTTTAGAGAAGTGGCTCTTGGTGGAGTCATCTCTGCTAAAACACGCCATTTCGTTTCATCCGTATTTTTTTTAGCATTATTAAAAATTGGAGAATTGTAAAATGAAACAAAGTTATAACATAAAATAGTGAAATGTTCGACGGAAAATTCTTAGTTTTCTAAATTGATGAAATTGTCGTCACAAACAATTGCTTTGTGACACATCGTTTGAAATAATTATGGTATGAATATTCGTTCAATCACGGATATAAAGTCACTAAAATGAAGAGTAATAAAAAAAAGTTTGTTTTTCACGTCCATAAAATAAAAACTATTCATTTTTCAACAGCACTATATACAAACACTCGCGTCAGCATATGGAGTATCTATCGTTCGAAACTTGTTTGGTGTATGTTTTTTCCCCTGCAATCAACCTTCATAAATTCAGTTTCTAAATGTTTAGAGTGTCCCCAAACACATTTTCACTCATATCTCTCTCATTTTTATACTTACAGCAATGAAATTTTATTTTTTGGGTAAATGCAATGCGATAAATCAGATAAGATGGGGAAAAAAAGGCTATATATTGAAGATTTCAGAGTTTGAACAATGATAAATATGTAGATGACCCCTCATCAAAACGAGATGCACATAGTCGGGTAGAAAATCACAAACCATAATTTTTGGTGAAAACCTCTTCATTCTACAACTTTTAGAAACCAAGATATCGGCATCGTTCGGTTAAAAATTGTGGGTACTGTACAATACCATCGCGATAACCACGCACAGCACTGGTAGTACTGTTAAAGTGGATTATGTGTGCATCGGTAACAACTATATAAACTTATTAAACAATAAGTACGTATATCGAGACCAAGAGATTCTTCAGTACTGTTATTGCGTAGTTCAATCTCTTTTGGGCGGACACCTCGTCCAGTACTGCGGTGGCAATGTTCAATGCAGGTGGGAGCACATAAACTCTGGCCATGAAAGCCTATCCTCCAATAAGTGTTTGCGAAGAGTTGCATCATCATATAATAATATTACCTATCATAAAATAGTAATAGCCATCTAGATTAAATTATAAAGAATAATCGATGAAATACATAGTTCTAACGAATACCATTGATGCATTATACGTGCATGATGCAGGAATCAAATTCATCTAATCTTCGTAACTGGGCCTACCAGGTAATTTCAATAAAGCCACATTTGACCAAACCCCTTGGGGTAATGTGCTTATATCCACTATGGAAAAGAGCCTGGGCCATGTGTGGCTCTACAGTAAAGCCACCTTGGATATATATATATACATTCGTGCGTGCATGCATGTTCATATAATTTAAGCCATTGTTCAAAATGATTTCCGATACGAGCGGGGGCTATAACCACGCCGAGGATAGTTATTGCTAATACAAGGGAGAGCCACACACAGATGAGGTATATACCTCTCACAATATGGACCCAGTTCCGATATCTTAAAATATTCAAATCTAGAGGTTGGTTTAATCATTAGAATTATGTAAGGATGTATATTATAAACGGGATCCCTCATTAATATATATAGCTTCGAATTTAAATATTAATGCATCGATCTTGCATGATCACACTGGAGAAATATCAAGCATATGTGTGTCCGGGTTTCTATCCTAATGAGCGTTTGCTGTTCAATGATCAGTAACTTCCAAGGGGGGGGGGGGAGAGAATGATAAAAATGTAAAATAAAAGGTGCTATTAAAAGTACATGGAAGCCTATATTTTCTAGTGCAATTTATTCCATTTCGAAAATATAATGGCTATTACGAAGGTTTTTTAACAACTGGCTGTTGCGAAGATATATTTTGGAAAGAAACCCGCGTTTCTTTCCAAAATATATCTTCGCAACAGCCAGTTGTTAAAAAACCTTCGTATGATAGCGGAGAGTGACGTCATCCTTGCATAAGTCGCCATCTGGTGGCAGCTTCAGCAGTTGTGAGCTTGGCCTGAGTCTGGTCTGGCCGTCCTTGTACGGTCCCTTTCAGTGTACACGAGCTCCAAGGAAAGATTGAGAGATTCGGTGCCTCTGTAGCCTAGTGGTCTAGGGCGTTCACCCGGACAGTGAAAGGACGTTGGTTGGATTCCCCGCAGGGGCAGTTGAAATTTTTCTCTTTTTCCAAAATATATCTTCGCAACAGCCAGTTGTTAAAAAACCTTCGTACGGTAGCGGAGAGTGACGTCATCCTTGTATAATGGCTATTACTAAGACGAAATAAAACAAAGTTCGAAACAGTACGACGGAATAACTCATTTTTAAGATTAGTTTTCTCTCTACGTTAGTACATCAGAGAATTTTTTTTCTTTTGTTGCACACAAATGATGGATAAAAATTACAGCTTGAAAGAATTATTTTCAGCTTTTTGACTATATGGTATTTTTAATTTCTAATGATCATAATAATCAATTAGTAATAACCTAAATAAAAAATATCATCATAAAGCAGATATTCATTCTAAAATATCGGTCACTTGGCAAAGTATACCTGAAATCACTTGATGCACAATTACTCAATCTTGAATAATATATATACTAAAGTGAGAAATGTAATTTATATATTGCACATTTTCACTTTACGAAACTAATAGCTGAAAAATAGAAAAAACATGTAAAACCTCCAAACTTTTTAAACATTATTAAGAACAGAATATGGAAGAAAAAACTTTAAAAAAAGATGAATGGCCCTGCTAAAAGTGTTTTTTTATTCCGTTGTTAAAAAACCGGATTTAAAAACCTCTTAGAAAATAATTTATTTTTTCCACTCATACATTTTTGACTTTTGACTTTTTTTAAAGAAAACCGTAATGAAGGAATTAAACTTCTTAAAAGAAACTCCATTTCAAGGTGAATGATTAAAGTCACTTTACATTAAAAGAGACAAAAAATATTAGTGTAAAATAATACTTATTAAAATCAAAATATACCTTCAATAATAACATAATGATATAATTTTCTAATAAGATAGATTGCAGATATGGAGGTGGACACATATAATTCTTTCGTCACTTAGAAAAAAATAAGACTACTTACCATGATTGAAATTACTGACATGGATTCTATTTGCTGCAAAACCACAAAAAATATCCGCCTATGTAAACCAGCCATTGCAGTTTAGAACGGCGTTCAAAATACGCTAAGCATTATTAGTGTCATTTGAATAAAGGCAAAGGAGTTCCGCCTAAGGGGGCACAGAACTGTCGGAGGCCCAAATAATCGAAGTTTTCTAATTTTTTTCCTTAAAAAAATAGTACAGATCATCATGAACATTTTGATACCTGAATTTTGTGTCTATGAGCAGTAGATGTCGAGATATAATATTAACGTGGAAAATTTTTCATCATTGAACACGAGGCCCCCATGTTTACCTTATAAAGGGTGCGTCACATACTTTTGCAAAAGTCTTTTCGTTCTGCTATTTTATTAAATGCTCGTAATAGCGCATATTTTTCCTTTTTTCATTCTTTCTTTAAAGTAAAAAGCTCTACTCAAACGTTTTGTCATTTTGTTTGTTTACATCAGTATTGGTGCACGTGCTTCACTTTGTGCTCGTCTTCTCTCGTATACAGTGTTATTTTTTTAATTTTTTCAGTTATAATTTTCGTAATTATTACATAATTTGTTATATATATGAAGTTGTCAAGTTAATTTTAAGCACGTGAATTTTATATAAAACGTGAACAGTGCTTCCCAAATTGCTCCAAATTCTTCTGTGTGAAAGAAACAGCATTTCATCGATATGTTCTTGAAACATGAAAAAGTTTGTGTTTTTGTTCATCTCGAGCATCGGGAAATCACAGTGACACAACTATTGCAGTAGTAATTATTATTCCACTGTTTTAATGACAAATATATGAATTTGCAGGTTATGAAATAAAAAAATTTAACAAGTCGGGGGTGTTTTATCTCGTCATGGGTTATTTTATATGTGGTTATTTTAAGCTGTGATATTCAGGGGGGGAGGGGTAATAATCAGGAATATAAATGTTGCAAATGACAACAGTGTTTTAATTTATTGTGCATAATTTTCCTGTGCCAATTAGTGCGTCTATACAGTGAGGTTTTTTTTTCGTCAAGCACTTTCTCTCCGAACAGGTCAATTATGAAACTTCGAAAACCTTTTAATGATATTAATTCTGAGGAAAATAATGTTTTTGAGCCATGGATCAATAAAATGTTTTCAAATCATTGGCATTATTCAAGAAATCTACTTGACATACCTTCAAGTATGTTTCTGAGTACCAGAATGAGAAAACTTACGAGTCTCAGGATCTCGTCATATATAATGTTCACCCAATTCGTAATTATTTTCCTATTCACATGCAATATCATTTTCTATGTAACACAACAAATTGAATGTATAAACCTATACAGGGTGTTCTGTTAATTGACCGATAAACTCAGAGGGTCACCACTTCCAACAACTAATCAAATAAATATGACATGATGTCGCTTTCCACTTGTTAATGCAAGATATACAGAAAACTGGATGTTGTGAATGTTGTGAAGATATTTATTATTTGAGATGTTGATTTTTTTTTTAAGGAAGGAAGAAATTCATCTCTGCCTCTACCGGGAGTCGAACCCGGGTCCCTCGATTGTCGGACGAGTGATATTTTCCTTCGCTAGAGCGTATATATGCCGAACGGAACCGTGCAATGGATAGTGACACGATCAGCTAATATCTCATGGACGACAACCAGGGACCCGGCTTCGACTCCCGGTAGAGGCAGAGATTAATTTTTTCCTTCCTTAAAAAAAATCAACATCTCAAATAATAAATATCTTCATAACATCCAGTTTTCTGTATATCTTGCAATAATCAAATAAATATTTTTGTAGTTACTTGTCCTGACTGATTCATAATCGCCGAGCCGAAACCGCTAAAGCTATAAATGTCAAATTTGATCAAAAGATATTTTTCATGACATAGACTTACTAAGAAGGGATTTTTCGAATATTGACCCCTAAGGGGGCGAAAAGGGGGGATTCAAAGGTGTCATAGAGAAATCACTCCGAGCCGAAACATCATGTAATTTGTCAGAAGTTTAGTATCACGCCGTAAAGACTAACAAAAAAGGGTTTTTGGAAATTTGACCCCCAAGGATTCGACCACTAAGGTGTCATGGGGGGGGGGGGGCAGGGGATTCAAAGGAAACGTAGAAATCACGCCGAGCCAAAACCGATAAAGCTATATTCATGAAATTTATCTCAAGTTTTATTTCATAGTGTAGAAAGTAAGAAGGGATTTTCCAAAATTCGATACCAAAACGGGTTAAAAGTTGGTTCAACAGGTTTAACATTCATGAAATATGGTCAGTAGTTTTATTTCATGACGTAAACACTAACTGAGAAGAGGTTGGAGATAATATGGAGATCATATGGAGAAATCACATCGAACGAAAACAGCTGAAGCTATAAATATGTAATTTGGTCAGCATTTTTGTAACGTAGAAACTCGCTGAGAAGGAATTTTCCAAAATTCAACCCCCTATTCGGGGGAAGGGGGCTTTAGAGGTTATATGGGGAATCATCACTCAGCTGAAATCGCTGAAATTCATTATTATATTTTATAATAAAAAAATACCCTCTAAGACCGCATTTTTAAAAATTCATTCCCTAATGAGGTCGTGGGTCGTGAGGGAGTTCAAATGTTATATGGGGAAATCATCGCTGAGTCATTTTCAGATTACCAAATCCACGCGAGCAAAGCCGCGGGTAACAGCTAGTCGCAACATAAAAACAATTTCAATTGTATTATTGACTAACTAACAACCCAACTATTCGCTTCTTCCACCTCGCTTCGTCTTAAGTGCATGAAGTTGAAAACCTCTAACACATTCAAAATAAAAAAAAAGATGATTTAAAACTGATAACGTAAACAAGTTCTCAAATTCTTAAACTTGAAGTGATTTTTCAATTTTGTAAGCAGTTTTTAGTCTGGCAAAAGACAATTTAATCAGAATTTATGTTTCCAAATCTTTAAACACGTTCTTCTCAAAACACAAAATATTGTCCTTGCGCGTATGATTTCTGAAATCTGGCTCAACCAATCCTTATGAAATTTTGCACACTCATTAACCTGACATAGGGCTATCGAATGAACCCCAATCTTGAAGATTCATTGTAAATTTAAAATTTTAGAATTTTTTTTTAATTTTGGAAAAAGTGTAAAAATTCAAAATTTTGAATTCGAAATAAAAAAAAATACTTTGCATCAAAATTTTGCAAAAGTTGTGGTGCAGTCTATTAACACATTCAGACTAAACAAAAAATAAACAAAAAACAAGAATTAGCATTCTTAGGGCCGTATTCACTGACATGGTTTAAACTGTAGTCACAATGTTTGGATAAGAGATCGACACGGATTGGTTAAATTCAGGTTTTTAACCAATCTATATTGATCTCTTATCCAAAAATAATTATGACTACAGTTCAAACCATGTCGGTGAATACGGCCCTAAGCAGTATATAACTCATGCAATCATGCGCGAAAGACACCTGTGTTTTTTATGAAGCAAAATTTGACTAAAAGTTTTTTACTTCAAAAATCATATATACACATCTGCGAGATATTTCAAAACGTTTGCAATGAAGATAAGATTAATAACTACGGACATAATAAATTTTCAATCTACTAGCAAAAACTAATCTACTTTTGTTTATTTAATTTACAAAATAATGCATAGATTTTCCTTCCATGAAAGTGTGTGTTCCCCCCCCCCCCAATATACCACCAATATACCAAATAACGTTACGAGGCTTTTTGATATAGAAATCGGTCGTCTTTTCCAATATCTTCCAAGACCCAGAGTAACCACTTTGACTTGTGAAAGAGAGGTGGCACCAAGACAACCGCATGGAATAGGGATACCAAAAAGGTGCCAATTACTGATTGATTAGATCACCAGCCTTTCGGTGAGAGACGCAGAAGAAGCAATTGACTATAAACTGTTGGTTCCGATCTAATTAGCATGCATGAAATACCCTTGGTGCAATAAAGTGTTTGAATAAAGTAATTATTTATCATTTATAAAACACTAGAATAACCTCCGTAACATGAGGGCTCCATGAAAATAAGCATTGTAAAGATTGAGTATAATCTATGGAGGATACTGATGATATTTTTTGGGTGATTACATACCAAAGTAAGGAAAGTAATTTATCGTCGTTTACTTTTGTGACTCAAGGGACAGGATTGAATACCTAACATGCTTTGTAGAGAAGTGATGTAAGAAAACGCACCCCAAAATCGCGACTTAAACGAGCTTTAACGGTGGGGGGAGGAGGGTTTCTTGGATTCTTCTTTAACATTCTTTTATTTTATTTTTATCTGGTTGAGTTGAAGGCAAAAAGTAAGAAAAAGAAATAGGAAAACGTGTAATCTTGGTGCTGATAAGAGCCTTCGGCAGCTCACGTCTCTCCAGGACGTTAGATCTGAAAACTTTACCCAAGGAAAAAGTTTTCCATTAGATAGTAGGTTCAGGCTGACAATGACAGAGTGCCCCAATTTAAGGATCACAGAAATGCTAGATATATACCAAAGTAAGCACCGAATAAAAATTTCCCAAGTCTCTTTCTTCAAGCGACAGGTAGAATGCTAAAAATACAATAAAAAATTGCATCTATCAAATAATATCAGGTTAGAGAGTTGCGCGAGCGAAGTTTTTAGTTTTGGTTTCGCACTTGGGCTATGATGTATTATATATGTTCGAAATAGCCGTACTAGTGGTTGTAGGGATTCTTCAACCAAATTTTAGCTCAATTTTCGATATTCAAATAATCTTAACTATCTATAAGTTGCCTAGTGGAGCCTTGTGGATATAGGTCTGCTTGCCTCATGCTCAGATTATCCGCATCAACTGTATATACCCGTACATCCATACGCATTTCTCACAACAGCTCTTCCGTGAACTCTTTAAAACGTGCTACAGTCAATGATAATTGTCTTATTTAAACATTTTTAATGAGATATGAAACTACCATGGCTCTAAAAATTTCGAAATTTGAATTTAAAAATCTTCAGAGACTGTAGCTTCAAACGCGTTTTTGTAGATTGGAATGAAGCTTCCAACTTAATTTTAAATGATCAAGCAGTTTCAAGAATTATGAATGAGAGAGAGATAAGACCCTACATTAGCAATTTCGACGTAATTAGTTATAATCAGTAACAGTGATTAAGCAATTCACTTAAACATTATCATTCAGATTGTTTTGGGATGTATCATTGATAATTGCAGAATAAATTTGTGCCGAGAGTTGCATAATTTTCACAAACTTGAAAAATTGTTACTCATCAAGGTGATAATATGTGCATTCGGGTTAACACACGCAAACTTGCCGACGACTTATGCTGATTCCAGCGTGGTGTTTCGCAGGATCGCTGCGAATATCTATCTGTGGGCGAATGCGAATTTCAAATGAGATTCTGACCTAATACTAACCGGATTCAAATTACACTTCAGCAAATGCTCTACAACTAACTATTAGCTGCAAATGTAGCATAATCATACGGTAATTTCTCTTCACGTTCTCCCCAGTAATAATTCGAGCATTCGAACATACATAAGCAGTGGAAAGTAATCGCATTGGGTCCCTCCGCTCTCAGGCGAATACCGATAAACCAATGTAGCCGTCCAGCAATCTCCAGCTGAATTTCTGGCAGTTGGACCGGAAGTGATTACCAGTGATAATGCTTAATTGTATCTGCATATGATGGGACATGTCGGTCATCTCGTACGATATTCTGCAACGTCAGGCCAGAAATGATATGGCTGGTGATTCGTGATGAGAATATTGTGTCGAATTAAAGGGAATAAATTGAAACGCCATTATATGTCTACAATACTATGTTTCTTTGTGGTTTTCGTTTCTATGTTTGACAAATACCCGAGAAGACATATTGCCTGCGTTTATTCTCCTGTTCTGTGTAAAATGTCAGATCTCTCTCAATTTATTTATTCGTTTATTAGTGGAGAGAATAGCGTGTCATTGAATCTGTAACTGTCAACTCGTGTTGACATTTTTGTTCTTGAGCGCTATCATTTTAATTAATTTATATACCTTTTGCCGTTGTTTTTTGTGATTTCACGTTCATTTTTTGAGTTTGGAAGTAAATTGTGATATACTTTGAACTAAATATTGTGATATACTTTGAACTAAATATTGTGATATACTTTGAACTAAATATTGTGATATACTTTGAACTAAATATTGTGATATACTTTGAACTAAATATTGTGATATACTTTGAACTAAATATTGTGCTTTGAACTAAATATTGTGTATACTTTGAACTAAATATTGTGTATACTTTGAACTAAATATTGTGCTTTGAACTAAATATTGTGATATACTTTGAACTAAATATTGTGCTTTGAACTAAATATTGTGTATACTTTGAACTAAATATTGTGTATACTTTGAACTAAATATTGTGTATACTTTGAACTAAATATTGTGATATACTTTGAACTAAATATTGTGATATACTTTGAACTAAATATTGTGCTTTGAACTAAATATTGTGTATACTTTGAACTAAATATTGTGATATACTTTGAACTAAATATTGTGATATACTTTGAACTAAATATTGTGTATACTTTGAACTAAATATTGTGATTTTATTTCACGAACATATTATACTGTGAGTAAGTTGTTATGCTTTTCAGTTAAGCCTTGCTTAAACTGCAGCGCAAAGGGGTGTTTAATACACATATACTGGAATAGTTAGGGTTAAGATCAAGATGACAGACGAGTGCACTTTGTCACCTTCTGGAAGCAAGGACTTCAGTGGTGAGTTCTACAAATATTTGGATGAAATGAGCCATGTTCACAAAAGTTCACAAAAGTCTGTGACAAGAAAATGGCAGAGGCATATGAGAGAGGGCGGTTTTCGTGTTGAGGAATGAAATGATGAAGTTGTATGATGAAACTCGTATCGTAGCAAATGAACGCTCTTCGTCGGATGTTGCGACCATTGTTCAATTCGATTCAATTCAGTTCACTTTATTGTTTCATTTTGTTACATAAAATACAAAAATGAGACAAAAAATCAGCCAAGGGGTCTAGAGATAGGGGGTCTCATACTGGTTGATATATTGCAAGTTTATAATGAATACTAATGAATTTATTAGTGAACAATATCAACAAACTAAAACGAAAAAAAGAACTAAAACAGAAAAAAACTCAAAGGGGGTTATTTAAAAATTAAATTTTCCATTTTCCCCGGTTTTTTTTTTTGTAGTGGTTAATTTGAGGGGAAAAAATCAGATATCAAAACAAACTTTCGCATGATTTGTAGTATTTTTGGCAACAGCAAGGAGTGCATCTATATGAAATATACATTGTGCATGATTTTCAGATGAGTACAAATAACAAGAATCAATATAATGCTGCAATGAGTAAGATCGAATAGATTCATAATTTAACTGGGTAATGGAAGTTCAAAAGAAACTCTCAATGTCTTTGATTGAAAACAGATATTGCTTCATGTGTCTTTTGAAAGGTAATAAATTAATGATATTAAGGATACCAGGTGGTAAAAAGTTACAAAATTTTAGGATGTGGTAAGTAAAATGCTTCTTTAGAAGAGTTTTGTGAATACGTAGTAGTGAGTATATATTGTTGAATCTATTTCAGAAACGGGAACTGTTTAAAGGCAAAGCAAATTGTCGTTTAAAAATAATTATAGTGAATTTGTATAAGTAAAGCTGACGTAAGCGAAGGATTCCAAGACTGTTAAAAAGTTGTTTTGAAGGAATTTTTTAAAGAGTCACTTGTGTTGAATCTTATTGCTCTTTTTTAGAGTTTCATTATTGGTGTAAGATTTGAAACGAAGTCGAAACCCCAGCTAGCCAAACCATATGATAGCAGAGAATGAAATAATAAGTAATAAAGTGTTAACATGAACGAGTGGTCTATATATGGTTTAAGGCAATATATAGTTTGTAAGATACATAACGGAGTTTATATTTTACAAATATTTTACATGAGTTTTCCATCTGACTTTATAATCAATATGAATACCAAGGTATTTAATCAAGGAAACCTGTAGCAGACTCTGGCAGTTACAAGTAGAAATATGTTGGCAATTATTATTGAGAAATATCAGATTATGGTTGAAGTTTATATTAGCTATAGAAGAGAAGTACATAAACTTAGTTTTTGTTACATTTATTTGTAAGTTGTTACTGATAAACCAATTACGAATCATCAATAAATCAGTGTTTATCAGACTTGCGGGTGAATGATCGTCATCAGTTGAACAAAGTACAGAATGAATGAACGCCAGAACTTTGCCACTGGACTTATCCCGTTGCCGAAATCTCTTCCAGCCCAGCTTCGTGGCAGAATCTGGAACACTTTATTTTGTGTCAAAAAAGAAAAAGAAAAAAACATACAAAATTGTTACAACATATTTTCCCAGGACAATTGGGTACTGTCGCGATCAACAAATTTTCTGGTGATTACAGACGAGATGGGGTTTCGTTAAGACGGATGAATGTACACATATTAGGATGGAGGTATATTTTAAAAACAATTCGAGGAAGCCCCATGCCATCTCATCTGTTATCTTATACTTGTGATATTACATACACAGGATACAAATAACGAAATGAGATTCTTATTGTGAAACATAAAATTTTCATGGGAGCGAGTCATCTCGCTTAACATCTTATTGATGAGCAAATGATTTGATAACTTGCGGACTAGAAGCCAGCATCAGTTTTATTGGGATGAGTTCACTCGCTCACACGCATTTATATACATACATATAACTGCTGAAACATGGACACTCACAAGCAAGGCGATACAAAGGCTACAGGCAACACAAAGGAGCATGGAAAGATATATGCCAGGCATCACAAGGAGAGATAGAAAACGAATCACTTGGATAAAGAACTACACAAAGGTATATGATATCATGAAAAGAATAAAACGTTTGAAATGGAAATGGGCTGGACATATTGCAAGAAGACAGAACAACAGATGGACCACAATTATTCCAGATTGGTATCACCATGGTGTTAAACGTCCGAGAAGGCGTCCGCGAGCAAGATGGATTGATGAGATCAGGAAAGTGGCTGGAGTCAACTGGATGGCTAAAGTATCAGAAGAGCAGAATGGAAAAATTTAGAAGAGACCTTCATCCAGCAGTGGATTGAAAATGGCTGTTGATGATATAACTGCCACGTCGAGTCGTCTCGCCCTAAACCTATTTTGGTGAGCAACGTGGGCTTGGTTTAAATGGGGAGTGTCGGGAGAGAGCCTTAGCTAAGGATCAGCTTCGGTCTTGGTGTTTTGGTTGACTCGATCTGGCTGGTTATATTTATATTTTAAAAAAATGAATATATATAAAATATAAACTACATGTAATGGGGTTATTACGAAACCATTCGTGTCGTCCCGTCTAGCACCCTCACTAGAATAGCGGAATGAAGGACACTTGTGGTTATCACATTTACATCATTGAAACGGGAATGTCATAAAAATTCTTGCTATATCTTGTACATGTAATGGTTATGTATTAGTAATGGCAGTCATATGTGGATATTATATATATATATTTCTGTTGTTGTTTTTATCTATTTCTGTCCCCCCCCCCCCATTTTCGTAACATTTAAAACATTATTTTATAAATCTGGTGGACATATTTTTTGTTGGCGTGTATATATGTAAAAAGGCTTGTACTCCCCTTGCTGCTGTGTTGTTTTTTTGTTATTTTTTTGTTAAATAAAGTACTATGGCATCGGCAAATGTGGTGATTTTACCAATTAATTCAATACTACAAAGGTCATTTATGAATATAATAAATAACAATGAACCCGCAACAGAGCCTTGAGATGCTCTTTTGATTGTTTTCATTGGGTTGCTAAGATTATTTCTAACTTTAAGTATCCAAGATTTATGACTAAGATAAGAAGCAATTAATTTATGTGCGCTACCTGTGATTCTGAAAATATGTAATTTACCGAGTTTTTTAATTTATTGAGTCAGATTCGATCGTTCGATACTATCAAATGTTTTCTTTATGTCCAGGATAATGGCAATAGTCATTTCGGCTGCATCAATTTTTTCAGCGATATACTTAGTGAATATCAAAAGTGCAGTCTGTGTTATTGTTTGGAAGAAAGCCGTATTCATTAATAGAAAAAAAAATTGCATGTGAGAGGAAGGAAAAAATTCTATTCTTAATCATTTTTTATTTCAAAACGCTTTGAAAGTGACGATAAAACTGAAATCGGTCTAAAGTTATTGAGATTTTTTGGATCACCATTTTTATGAATTGGAGTTACAACTGCCAGTTTTAATGATTCAGGAAATTCGCCATTTACAATACAATTATTTATTAAAACGGAGAGTACGTTTAAGATATTACTAGGGAGTATCTGCAAAACTTTCGAGTTTAAAGTATCTGAGGAAGACCCAGTAGCAGGTAAATTCTTAATAAATTTTGAAATTTCTTCCGGAAAAGTTGTAGTGAGGTATATTGAGTTGACTGAGTGGATATAGTGTTTTTTTATAATCATCATTTATATTAATATTGATTGGTAAAATGTTAACAAAGTAGCCATTAAAATTTTGAGTGAGGGTGTTGTTATCAGTTTGTTGGTAATGAATTGTGTGTGGTTATTATCTTTGAATATTATTTCAACCAATAACTTCTAGCGTTTTTTAGAAGTGATACATTTCGAAGATTTTTCGGAGTAATAATTATTTTTAGCAATTCCAACTGGGATTTTTATGAGCTATATTTATTGAAACATCAAAGGGGTATTTTCGCGATTTTTTGTATAGCTTTTGTTTTATTTTTGTAAGATGTTTTAGTTCGAGTGAGATGCAAGTTTTCTGTTTGATTTTATATTTTGTGTACTCGACGTATCTATTATGGTTGTGAATAATCGTTTCAAGTTTGAATACGAATACATCGAACAAGTTACTGGGATCAGTAGCATTTGATCAAAATGTATAGTTTTGAAGATATCTGATTAGCTTGCTATAGTCAATAATTTTAGCAGAAAATTTTAGTTTGTTACTATTACTAATTATATAAACTGTTCTGACACCAACATATGTGCTCCATTATATTCCCAATGTATGGTATATTTTGTAAATATGACTGTAAAATGTGGCAACAATGAATTGCCACTCATTGAAGGACCTACTGGTCAAATCAATAAAATTTATTATTATTATTATTATTACTAATTATATAAATATTACTGAATAATAATTTGCAGGGTTATGATCTATTAGACCGGTGAAAAAATAGATGTTAGTAATTATTGGGGAATGGCGGAAGAAAATGTGATCAAGACATGTTCCTATATATATATATAATTGCGGTCTGGTTATATTTTAATCAAAGGGTGAAATCCCAAACTATATAGATAGTTCATATAGGCCCAGTAGCCTAATATCCATAAAACTTCTGATATTTCAGAGATTGAGAGAAACTTTCAGAAGTTTGAAGAATGTTTTAGTAGGCTAGAGGGCTTTGCCCAGATCATTCCCGAAATGCAGTCAGAGATAGCTAACATGTCAAATGCTGTGCGCTCAAGCGCGAGCGTATCGGGAGCAAATAATTGTGGAACATTGTCAGAGCCTGTCGCTACTGCTTCATACGCCCAAGTAGTGACTTGACTGATACTTTGAGAAGAAATGAAAATTTTGCAACAGCAGCACTTTTCTGGCAGGTCACCCTCGTTCGAGAATGGATAAAAATAGCCAATTACCACTTAACCGTTTTCAGCGATCCAACGTCGCGACTGGGACTGATCGTCGTAATGAATTCAGAGTTGGAATATCTACGACGTCGCATGTACGTGTAGTGCCGAAAGTTTGCAGACGGCGGTTGCTGGTGAACAGATTAGCTCCAGAGACATCTATCTCGGAAGTACGTCGCATACTACAGAATACGCAACACAAGTACGACTGTGTTCAGCTAAATACAAGGAACTCAAACAACTATGCATTTTTTATATTAACCACTGTCGATAGTAATTGGGATTCATTGAGTGATCCGTTCCAGTGGTCATCTGGTATACACATCAGAGAGTTTTTTGGTATTCCCAAATATCTTCTTGAAGATTCGGTGGGAGATTGTACTATAATGGGAGCATCTGCCGGTCAGAGGGTCACCTCTGATCAGCAACGACTACGGCCAAGTCACCGTTAATTTTTTTAACAGAAGAACACACATCTGATTCTAAATCAAGAGTTACAGGTATATTCATGAACCCCTGAAGTAGTGTGAATAAAATTGACGATTTGCATTGATGCATTCAGTCATACGAGGTTGACATTCTGTGTATAGCAGAGACTTGGTTACATCAGTCAGTTTCGTCTTCCTTGATATGTATCCCAGGATACGATATTTTCCGATACGACGGAAAAACTACTGTGGGAGCAGGTGTATGCATTGCACAGCGTTACAAAAAGAAGTTTTTTTTTGTGCCTGGAATTTTTTAACTGATTTTGACTATATTTGGTGTGCTGATTTGAAATATGAAAACAGTTTTTCTCTATCAGCTCTAGTTTTTGAGATTCATTACATAAATATTTTAACATTGAGTACGGTAGTAAAGTTTTTTATGTGGATTCGTTTTCCTATGCTTTTTTCCTCCTGTTCCATGTGTCCAAGTTAAATGTGTGTTGTCCGGCTTTCGTAACGCATGGCCGTGGAACAATCCGGATCTAAATAAAGTTTCAAGTGTTTTTAATCTGTTCCAAGATTTTTGTTCCGCAAATCACGAACAACTACATGAATTATAAAGTTTTTTGTTTTGAGGGCTGAATAAAAGAAAAAATTACATCCAGTCGAAGAAGTTGTAATGATCATCCTGATGTATTTTGCAACAGTACACCCTAAAAGATTACGGTAAAGAAATTTTTCCGATTTTGTTAAAAGAGCTTACCTTGGGTATTTTGACGTTTGGCTTCGTGACCAAGATAAAGTTTGGACTACCACGCAGTGTATAAAACTTGTACATAATATGTATGACAGTGGACTTATGGGAAGAAAGTGGTCTAAATGGGGTCAATTGCTCCATTGCTCACTAACCAAAATGAAATAGGAATACGATACTATCACTTTGGTCATACAGAAGATAGTTTCAGAAACACCAACGAGAGTAATTTGCGTGAACTTGAAAATGAAGTTTACGAAATGAAGTTTGAGGAACTTTTTTCTTGGTCAGCAAGGGAGCTACACGAAATATCATTGCTTCGTGTTCCTATGGGATAGCAGAGCCTAACAATACCACTGGATAGGAAAAGAGTGGCCTACGAGAGAGAACATGGTTGTTGGAGAAAGAAATATACTTATCGTGAACCCTTAGCCAGATGAGACAGAATCATCTCACTTCTGTTGTGTATAAAGCTATGGTTAATGGAACAGTTCATGAAATCTCTTGATCACAGGACAGCCCATGCTTTGCATACATAGGACAAAAAAATGCATGTAACAAGTACAGAAAAACTTAAAGCTGGAATTTTTGATGGTCCTCAAATCAGACAGCTCATAAATGATCCTCATTTCGTAGATTCCATGAATGAGACAGTGTGGATCTCATTTGTCCTTGTTGTCAAGAAATTTCTTGCTGCTGTCTTTTTGAATCAATTGAAATTATAAAAATTAATTAAGCAATTTTTTTCTTCAATTCAACGCCTATATCCTAAGCCTAATTTAATGTTTTGATGTGAATAATGGGATTTTCATATCTCACAAACAAGAGCTGATGGGCGAAAACTAATGTCATATTTGACATGAATGTCGCTCTCCACTTGTTAATACAAGAATTACAGAAGACTGGATGTTGTGAAGATATTTGTTACTTGAGATGTTAATTTTTTAAGGAAGGAAAAAACTCATCTCTGCCTCTACCGGGAGTCGAACCCGGGTCCCTCGATTGCCGGACGAGTGCTCTGACCACTAAGCTACAGAGGAGATAGAGATTTTCCTTCGCTAGAGCGTATATATGCCGAACGGAACCGTGCAATGGACGGTGAAACCGATCAGCTAATAGCTCATGGACGACGAGCCACCAGAGGGCTATATATATGACATGAATGTCGCTCTCCACTTGTTAATACAAGAATTACAGAAGACTGGATGTTGTGAAGATATTTGTTACTTGAGATGTTAATTTTTTAAGGAAGGAAAAAACTCATCTCTGCCTCTACCGGGAGTCGAACCCGGGTCCCTCGATTGCCGGACGAGTGCTCTGACCACTAAGCTACAGAGGAGATAGATATTTTCCTTCGCTAGAGCGTATATATGCCGAACGGAACCGTGCAATGGACGGTGAAACCGATCAGCTAATAGACGACGAGCCACCAGAGGGCTATATATATGACATGAATGTCGCTCTCCACTTGTTAATACAAGAATTACAGAAGACTGGATGTTGTGAAGATATTTGTTACTTGAGATGTTAATTTTTTAAGGAAGGAAAAAACTCATCTCTGCCTCTACCGGGAGTCGAACCCGGGTCCCTCGATTGCCGGACGAGTGCTCTGACCACTAAGCTACAGAGGAGATAGAGATTTTCCTTCGCTAGAGCGTATATATGCCGAACGGAACCGTGCAATGGACGGTGAAACCGTCCATTGCACATTCTTGTATTAACAAGTGGAGAGCGACATTCATGTCATATATATAGCCCTCTGGTAGCTCGTCGTCCATGAGCTATTAGCTGATCGGTTTCACCGTCCATTGCACGGTTCCGTTCGGCATATATACGCTCTAGCGAAGGAAAATCTCTATCTCCTCTGTAGCTTAGTGGTCAGAGCACTCGTCCGGCAATCGAGGGACCCGGGTTCGACTCCCGGTAGAGGCAGAGATGAGTTTTTTCCTTCCTTAAAAAATTAACATCTCAAGTAACAAATATCTTCACAACATCCAGTCTTCTGTAATTCTTGTAATGTCATATTCGTTTTCAGCACATGAAATACACATAAAGTCAGTTAAAAATAAACCCGGCACCAAAATCAGTGTAGCGCAGTGTTATTCGCAGCAGCCTGAAACCTAAGCTGGTGAACATGTATATTGAAAATCAAGATGTTGAGATAATATCGGTAGATATAAAAAGTGGAAATAGGAAGTTCAGGCTTATTACGGAATACGTTCCACCAAACAAAGCATGTAATTTAGATCATTGGTCTGAGTTTTGGAGAGAACTCTGGCATTACTGCTTCGTGTTCTTTCCGGTGATTTTAACATGCAGAGAATTGATTGGATTAAACAGGATATTCTCGTCTGAATTGGAGTCACAGTTCATATCAATCTCAGCAGAACTAGGCTTTGTTCAATTGGTCGATTTTTCCACAAAAGGGAAAAACTTCTTAGATCTGTTTGCTACCGATCCTTCAGTGGTCCACGACGTATACGCACTTCCATCCTTCTGCAACAGCGAGAATCCACCGCACTTGCCGATACACTTCTCATTGCATATTACTATAGGATTAGATTGTCAATCAACAATAAACTATTACAGTGCAGATTATCCACGATTATCAACTATTGTAAAAGATCTGCAAAACCAAGAACTAACTGGGACTGTCTCAGACACGGATGCTCTGCCAGCTCTATTTCCGCGGTCTCGTGAACATGTTCCCCGTCAAATGAAATTTAGTAAAAAAGACAAGGTTTTGCGAATACTGAACAATAGGAAATTGCATGCTTGGCGTGAATATAGATCTAGACCTAGTCAAACCACTAAAGAACAATACAAGGCTATGGCTAGAAACTGCAAATTACGTTCAGGAGAAAGAGTTTACCTGTCTTCAACCTCTGCAAAAATCGAGATCGTAACTTTTTTCACAGAGATACCCACCACACACTTCGTGTATCCCGAGATAAACCAACGCTATCTGAGAATGGTACCACGATAACGGAAGATTATGAGAAAGCCAACGTTTTTGCGAACACATATTTTCTTGTTCATATAACTTCAGTTCTAGTTACGACCACGGTTATCATGGCCATATGGATGATCATCCCTTCTTTCATGATATGTTCAACATTCAGACGATAAAAGCCATTATTGCTTCACCTCCTGGTCGATCATCTCCGGGTTCTGACGGAATATCCAGTTTCTACAAACGCCTTTCAGAGACGCCGACATGAAGATAAAATTGAAGGGGGCTGAAACTTGATGGTCGTCCCGTATATATGGGACTCAAGCACGTACGCAGGAGAGAGAAGGTGCATTTCATTGTTTTTCAAAAAATATTCGGGGGGCTCAGAACTTTTACAAAATTTATTGGGGGGGGGGGGCTCACATGGCCTCAGCCCCTAGTTTCCAGTGCCTATGCATCTTTCTATGATTACGTATCTATTCCATGCTCTTGGGAAACTGCAGTCATTCGTCCAATTTATAAGAATAAAGACTCCAGGGCAGATCCGAATAAGTATTGGCCGGTATCGTTAACCGATATATCCTGCAAATTTTTCGAGAGATGCATCGTCAATCAGTTACTTCCATTTGATGTCGAGATGGGCCTAATCCCCTCAGTTCAGTTTGGCTTCATGCGTGGCCGCTTCTTGCCAGTGCAGCAGTTGATTTGTCATGATATACGGGCGAGTGCTATCAATTCAGGACAAAAGATTGATTTCCAAAAGGCATTTCATAAACTATACAGATTTCTACTTCTGAAGAAGTTAGCTGGCATGGGTGTTCCTGATAAAATTGTGAGGATAATTCAAGTACTGCTATCAGACAGGGTTCATTAGGTTCGCGTAGCCAGCGTCCTGTCCAAAGAATGTCAGCTGCCGAACGGAGTCGTCCAGGGGTCGGTGTTAGGTCCAATTTTATTTACTTTGTACACTTACGATATCACTCAGGCTGTGCCACCCATTCCTCTATTGCAGTTCACTGATGACATGAAGTTATTCTCTCCAGTAGAAAACACCAGGGACCTAAGAATTGCATGCCAACAACTTTTCCAGTGGAGTTGTCAGTATAAACTACTTATTTCAAAATGAAAAAGCGGATCAATCCTGAATATTATCAACTAGGTTTCGAAACGTTACAGCAATTAGATGCATACGTGAATTTAGGTATTACAATGAGCCGTATCCTGGATTTTGCTGTTTATTATCATGGCATAGTCTGCAAACCTAACAGAATTTCATAGATTCTATGAGCGGCTGGTCTTATTGCGAGAGGCTTCAATTTCTGGGTTTGCACTCACTGGAATGGCGTAGAATCGCTGCAGATTTGAAGATGTACTACAAACTAGTCCATCAAATGGTTTATCTACCATCGAGGAGAGCCTTTTTCCGAGATCATACTCAGATAAGTTAACATACGGAGGCATCGCTTCCAAATAGCAATACCAACGGCAAGAAGAGATTGATTTTTCCACGGATTCAGATGCCGTGTGGGGAGAATATGGAACAGTCTACCATCAGAACTTGTATGCGTCCCCTATGCAAAATTTGCTTCATCTATAGAGGATTTCGACCTGGCTCCGTATGCGAAGTACTTTCCCTTCTGACATATTTCCAATTATTTTTATTATTTATTCATTATTATTTTATTATTCATTATTACTTTCTCAGTGTAAGTGCATTTCATGCCTTCTGGGCTATTGTAAATAAAAAATAAATTCTTGGTTATAAAATACTCCCTGTGATGCAACTAGTTATTTCATAAATTCAAGGCAGCAATGATTGAATATTTGAGCAGAGTGATTCCGAAAGAGTGTCCCGCAAGATATTTCTGGGGTAAAATTATATTGCACAATGTAATAGAGCTACGATTCCCAATCGGTGTGTCACGTAATTAAATTAAAGTCACCAAAGTGCTTCGAGTCGGGCAGTGGTGCCGCGAGACATTTGAAAGGGTGCCACGAGCGTATAAATTTTGAAAATCCTTGTACTAGAGCGTTGTGCTGTGGAAATTCTCTATACCAGGGGTGGCCAACAGCTGGCCCGTGAGGTGATTTTGAGCGGCCCGCGACTAGGTAAAATTACTGTGTATTAAGTTGATTTTCTTATCATTATTTAAGTCATCATTTTCAACAGCAGACTTGATTAACATACTATTTACATTCATTATTTCTAGTGACGATAGTAATTAGCTGTGTTCTCATCATACTGTCTTTTCGTACACACGTATATATATTGATCTTAAAGTATTTCCATCCCATTTCTTTCCGCCACCTCGTTGGGTAAGTTGCCTTTTGAGGCCTCTGTGTTTGTAGCTGAATGTATATTTGGTGTTCTACTTAGTGACGACTTTTTTCTAAGTGGATGTCAACTCAAAATTGCACCTAGAAATTACAACCGACTATATATATATATATAGGCTACGCAGACCCCAATAATTCCAAAGAGCAAAAGTGTGGCATATGGGATAGTCAGGTTGATATTGTGCCGTTTTACAATACGCCGCAATCAGATAACCATGATTTTATTTTTTGTGTCGAAAACAGAGAAGCAGTCATCTCTAAATTTCGACACAGCAGGATTGTTACATTCCACGTCGAACCAGTCTAACACTTTTTCAAACCAAAGCACCGATATTCCGTTCCAAGAAGACTAAGTATAACTATAGTAATAAGCATACACGTATTTCAAATCTGGTTTCACATAATCTTATGGACATCCAGGACCACCACGTAATGGTGCGTGTGACCATCTACAGGTAGTCTGCCTGATCCATGTGAAGCAAGTTCATTTTATTTTGGCACCACCATGGATTTACCCATGATAGTCAATACTATCCACACGACTGGTTTTTGGCACGCTTTCCGTCCCAGTAATTAAACTTCTCTCGAAGTCTACCGATGCGTGAATTAATTCCTCGAGCGTCTATTCGTCTCCGCGCGGTCCCACCGGTTGCTAAATCAAAAGTAAGACACAAAAATAGTTGCAGAAAAAACGTAGAAAATTTTTTTTGTCTGTAAAACTCAATTTATGAATGTAACTGAATGGACTAATTTGTAAAAGAAACAGTAATATTCGATGCATCGCATCTACCAGTTGGGAACAACGGATATGTATCCGTTTATGAAGAAGTTGTTTAAACTTATTTGCCCAGGATGAAATTTCAATGACTGAATTGTGCCCGTTTTTCACCATATTACTTATGACGGACACAAATGTGGGAGTTTTCTGGATCTTGTTATTGGTGCGGAAGGGTTGTTCTTGGTGCCTCCCGCGACGCTGCAGCCGACCTTTATGTTGGCCCTTGAACAGTGAGAAGTTGGCCACCCCTGCTCTAGACGTTAGAGTGACCAATTAAGCGTTGAATAGGATTGCACCGCAAAACAGCGAAATTCTAATTCCTTGGTGGTGCAATTGATGACACCCAAAAATGAAAAGAAAATAGCCATTTGCACGTATGGGATCTAGTTTATTCTGTTGTATTCTTATTCACATCTTAACGTTAATTTTCTCCTATTTCATTTATTATCTTTTCATTTTTTAGCATGTTACCTTTGAAAATTCTTTCGATTTTGCCTTTCAGCAGCAGTAGTTATTTATATAGTCCTGGTGCAATACGATTGTTAGCTTAGCTTTGAAGTAGTAGTCCTGGGCTTTGCTGACTGATCGGAAGCCATTTGGAAAGATTATGACCATTGAAACATGCACTTGAAAGTTTCAAATAATTTGAAAATAGATTTTTTAAATCTGTTATTTTTTAAGTAATGATTCTAGTTAAGAAGCGAGGTTGTTCGTCATTTGTAAACAGAACAAGTTGTTTTCAAATACGAGAATTAATGGATATTATTCTCAGTCTTGCACACTTCACGATTTGAATTAAGGATTGTGTATGGGAGCTTTAATCTCAACGGTATACAAAAATGTAAACCTAGATCGCAAATAACAAAGACAAAATCATCCAGTATAGCGAGCAACAAACGAAATGCATAGTAGCTAAGAGAGACTTCACTCCCAAAAGAGAAAGTTTAAGGAATAAAAACTAGTAGTATTTGCCAGAAAATTAAATATTCTTTCTTTGTCGAAGTATTCAAAGAATTCAATTAGCACTTTTGCAGTCTTTTACTCGAATTAGATCTCGAATTAGATATCTCAATTGATAATAAGACTGCCCCTAACCATCACTTTGTCTTTCTATCGGTGATTTTTGGCATTTTATTTTTCCTTTGTGCTGATTAAGGATTAGATAGGTGAAAACCATCCTCTGCTTAACTAAAACTAGAGCACGTCAATTACACTGCGGAGCAAATTCACTTAAAAGATGTCCCGCAGAGACTTTCGACGGTTCCTTTAATTACACTAACTGTCGTTCTTAATTGTAGAACATTCATTAATTACTTCATTTAGTTTGGTCAGTGAAGCTTTCAAGATTTTACGAGAGTGCTTGCTATTTGCAGACATTTAATCAAGTCTGTCTCAACACATTATGTTTCATTACGGGGAGGGGGGGTCATAAACACTATTCTCATTTGTTAAAGTTGAATAACTTCAACTGTGAATGAGTGTTGGCGACATTAAAAATGGAATTTGAAAACATTCGAATGCCTATCATACCACATGCTTTGATTGAATCGATCCAAAAATATATGCTTCAAAGAAAAGTATATTCGAATGACTTTTAAGGACAATCTTTAATGACAATCTCTTTGCAATTCGAAAAAAAGAAGAATCCTTGGTATGCTCTCTCATTTTGTTTAACCCTTTTACCGTTTCATTCAGTCGAAATCTGTCAAAGCTTAAAACCGAATTTTTTCATACCACGATCGTTTTATACACAAGGTTAATTTGCAATTTATAGTATCTTGGTATCGCCAATTTTTTCAGTTTCAATTTTTTTTCTCTTTTTTTTAATAATTCAAAACAGCACACATAAATACATGGACACAAATATACAAAATAAAATAAAGACAACAGAACAAAAGACAAAACATACACTATGCAGCTCTCAGGGACCCATTTGGTCCGTCCTAGAGCTTAATAAATATTATATATAATAAACGGCACGCTCGATTTATATTTATTTCATTTCATTCAATGATGTCGTCGCCTTTGTGTCTTTCATCAACTCTTTTCTACGAGTGCTGCTGGTATATCGTAAGATTCTAAAAGGAATGAGCCAGTTTTAATCTCTAAAAACTTTAAACCCCTTCCTTTCTTACATTAAGTGAGTATCCTATCAGCTTGGACTACCATAATATAATCAGTGATGTCATATATTCTTTGTCAAAACTCTGTCTATCGCTAGTCATCCAATCTGAAAAGAACTGATTATATTAGAATGACTCGAATGCTTAACACGTTTTTTTTTCAGATTTGCATACTAAGCATAGTTTATATGCCATGAATGTCGCTCTTCACTTGTTAATACAAGATATACGGAAGACTGGATGTTGTGAAGATATTTATTATTTGAGATGTTAATTTTTTTGAGGAAGGAAAAACTCATCTCTGCCTCTACCGGGAGTCGAACCCGGGTCCCTCGATTGCCGGACGAGTGCTCTATATATAGCCATCTGGTGGCTCGTCGTCCATGAGCTATTGGCTGATCGGTTCACCGTCCATTGCACGGTTCCGTTCGGCACATATACAGTCAAACCTCGTTAGTGCGTCACCCGGTTAACCCGTCACTCCGCTTACCGGGTCACTTTTTGGAAGTCTCAATTGTCCTCTATGGGGTACTAATGTTATTGAACTCCTGATAATGCGTCACTCTACTCCGCTTAATAAGTCACTTTTGCGAAAGCACTCTTTCGAAAATTACCATTCAAATCCGAAACTGCGTGCAATATACACGGAAGTTCGTCGTTCACTCTTGCTGTGTCAAAGATTTATTATACCTATAGCATTTCTCAAGCAGAAGCCACTGAAGCCGTCTCCATTCCCCCCCATCCATACCTTTTACTACAGGCTTGTTAACAGAATCCTTCTGTCAACATTAGGCTGTTTCTTATTTGGGAATGGTTCAGCAAGAATTTATTTTTTATAAAGTTGCGGTTTTTGGGCAGCATTAGCTGAAAAAGCTGTATCCATGGCAGAAATTCGCCAGGGGTTTTTTTTTTTTTAAGGGGAAAAACGTTTAGTTTGTAGGGCGAATTCAATATTTTTGGCTATTTTTTGACGTTTGAAACAAATCTTGGCTAGACGATTGTAGAGCATCTATTAACCCTGGTGTTCATTACAGAAAAAAAATCATGAGGTTTATTTTTCTAGTTTTCACCAGACATACACAACATAGTTTTCTGTGTCCGCTCTCGTCCTACTGTCAGAATGTTCTCCAAATTAAAAAAAAATTCGTTCACCATTAAAAACAAAGCAGCGTTAGTGGTTGAGTATGAAAAATCGGGAATGACAAAAGTTGCATTCGCTAAGATGAAGAGAATACCCCGTACAAGTTTGAACAGTATCCTGGCACCTAAGGAGTTGATTAGTTCGGCAGCGCACGATGGGGTTACAAAGCGCAAGAGATTTCGAGAGTCGGAAAGTAAAAACATCAGATAAGAGAAGAAACAGACGAAGAATTACCTCCTGAAAAGATGCCTTCCAAACAAGAGGCCAAGGATTCTATCGATCCATTAAGAAAATTTGTATCGGGACTGGAAAACACAACAGACTTCCAATTTTTTTTCTTCTTTGGAGAGAAGAATCACTTCTTCAACCACCAATTCCATACAAACAAAACTCGATAGTTTTTTTTTTCAGTGTAAAATGAAGAATTTTTTTCCAGCTCATAGATAAAGAATATGTATTTTATTTTCATTTATAATGTTCCAGAAAAAGTAAACTGCTATACAAGAAGACAATATTTTGGTTACCATAAATATGTGGAAAAATTTTCAAATTCTGAAAAATCGAAAAGGTACTATTTTTGTGTTTTCAAACGCGTAATTATGTAGCAACTAAACATTAATTAAGAAACTCGAGTAATCAATTTTCATGATTGAGCACGTTTAAATAACTAAAATTTGGCTTTTCCTGCATGAATACATCCATAGGAAGGCAGGAATTGGCACAGCTATAGCTTACTCCGTTTAACGAGTCACTCCGCTTACTAAGTCATATTTTTGTTCTCCCAAGAGTGACTCATTAACGAGGTTTGACTGTATACGCTCTGGCGAAGGAAAATCTCTATCTCCTCTGTAGCTTAGTGGTCAGAGCAGTCGTCCGGCAATCGAGGGACCCGGGTTCGACTCCCGGTAGAGGCAGAGATGAGTTTTTCCTTCCTCAAAAAAATTAACATCTCAAATAATAAATATCTTCACAACATCCAGTCTTCCGTATATTTTGTATAAGCATAGTTTGACTAGAAACCAATTCTGAAGATCTGCAAATCGTTCGCAAATTCAACACCCGAAACATTTGCTATCTCACATACTACTTTATAGAATAGAACGTAACATCACATGTATGAAATTTTTCTTACGTGATCCATTTTTCTTCCGGCATTGACCATATCTACTCAGAAGAATTTGAGAAATCAAAATTATGTGTGTATTAAATCATGTAAGAATATTCAAAAGCCCTATGAAACTTCATATTGTGCATTCTATATCATTTGTTTCCCAAAAATCTATACTTATACTTATACATCCAACTTATAACAGAGTGAGAAATTTTGTGAATGTTAAGATCGATAAAAATCTATCTTTGGAATTCTAAATTCAGTTCCATGAGCGATATGTGATTCTGTGAGCTCTTGAAACACTCAACTTTTATCTTTCTTTCACATTTCTCACTTTTCTTGTTTTTCTCTCGTACATTTCCATGTACAATGCAAGATGGCCTATCCTGCCTGATACCGTATGAGGAAATAATCATATCCACGAAACAATAAAGAAACCCCAGCACCGATTCTCACTTTTCAATGTTTACTGCCACACCCCTTTAAAAGTTATGCTTAACGGCATTATTTGTGCGGAGAAGAAACTTAAAAAACAAAGCACCGCCGGGATCCGCACAAACTGAGGATATAATCCCAATAAAGTACTAAAACTGACAAATAATTCAGCAAAACGATTACTGGAAATTCGCCTGCATAAAAGATAATTGCGAGAATTTTCCTTGCTTGCGAAAACTTCGCTCTCTCATTTTGCGATTAACAACATAAGTTTCTCTTCTCTAAAAATTTGTGTGTGTTGTGCCGGGGTTTTACTAAAATTTTATGTGACTTAGAAACACGTACGCTATATTTATGACTATGGACTCGAAACTTGCACTGGTACCGTTTCTCAAATTTGCTGTTCTACCTTGGTTTCCCATTTTAATGTTATACCATTGAGTACAGCTACGTGATCCAGTAAAAAGAGCGCAATATAAAATCAATATGTAGGAAAACATTATGCTTACCTTTGCTTGTACGTGGACAGTAACTCGTGTAATCTTTGAATCGATCGTGCATTAAGAGCTGTGGATATTTTCCTTTGGGAAGTGTCTTTTTGGTTGGAAAGTGTTTATAGGGCCGTTCCCTCTTAGTCAAAAATTTCGCTCTTTAACCCGTCACTCATTTGTACTGTGAATGACGCGACAAATCTTTTTTATTCTCAACGTCTACTCAAAACTCGGTATTATTTGAATCCTGACTCTTTACTTATCGTTTTCAAAGGTTTGAAAAGTCGAACTTTCCAGAGGTTTCTATTCTGAATTTTCCGGATATTTATTATCGAAATTAAAAATAAAGCCATATTATTTGCAGTAACTTCAAGTCATTCATACTGGAAAATAATGATCACAAAATAAAAAACAATAAAGGCGTAAAAGCCTAGAAACTAATGGAAATTTTCATAATACATTTAAGAGTTGCAGCCAGATTTTCTGTTTTAAAGACCTACCAAAGCGGGCGACACATTCCTACAAGCCAAGGTACATGCAGGGGAAAGGGCAGAGGGTGCTCGTGTCCCCCTCCCCAAGGACGACAAAAAAATTATAAAAACATATTTTCATCAAAGAGTTAGAAATACCAAAGCAAATACCTTTTATATATTATTTCAATCTATTTGTATTAATTTAAATGTTTCTTGAAGGAAAGTGGCTCCAAATTTATCCGGAAGAAAATCTTTGTGCCCCCCAAGCCTTTTCTGGCATCAAAACGTAGCTGCCAAAGTTGATCTTGTGTACGCCCTGCCTACACAACAGCCTCTATTCATTCAAATGATAATTCTAATGATATACTTGTTTCTAATTTGATCAAATGATCCTATGAAATCTCCGTTTCAAACACGATTCGGTAATGGCAGTTCAATCTACAAAAAATACATCAGGATCGCGTGCAATTATAGGACACGTTAAACTGCAATCATCAAACGTTTTTATTGATACTGTCCAAGGAAGAAAGTTTAGACATACTAGAAATGCTCGCAGTTTCATGAGTGAGTTCAAAACTAAATGTAAACGTTCCTAAACCCTCTTCCTGAGAAAATTAAATCAAATTATATTCCTCCATGAGAAAAGTAGATGGTGTCTGCCCACAAGAACAGTGCTAAGATGAAAGCATAATGTAGAAATATTAGCCCGAGTGGTAAAGACCAGGGTTGGTAAAAAAAACCGGGTTTTTTTGGTTTAAACCGGTTTTTTTTGTTTTAAATAGTATTAACATTAAAAACAATGAAATTTCTGAAAAATCATTCAAACCTCTAATAATTAACTAAAATAAAATGTTTATTAATGTAATTAACACTATTCCCATGCTAATTAATCAATAAATATTTCGACCGATATAAAAACCGACTTTTACAATTTAATTATTTTTTACTTAACTCAATTGATTACTGTGTGTTTGAAAATTCTTTTAATATTATTAATCATATAATATATAAAGGTTTTTCTCCAGTTATTTTCAGTATACTTAATTAGGAAGCTATTTTGCAAAAAGTAATAAAAATTATGTGAATATAATGTATTTAATTAAGCATAAATAATGCCGATTAATTAGCAATGATTTACAATATACAGGGTGATTATAACTAAGGTTCTGATTTCAAAACACTGTAAAAAAAGAACGATTGTCAAAATGACTTGAAAATTGACATGAATATTCCTTAAAAAATTCTATTTTATTTGGTAAAGGGGAAGAAATACTTAAAAATGTAAAATTAGTGACATCATCCAACATGTGGGAAATTTGCTCGCAGAATGGAAACGATAGCCAGTCATGGCAAAATGATACCTTAATTATAGTATTGCACGATTTCATAATTCATGGAAACATCACAAAAAACGAAGTAATTCAACAAATAACTACAACTTACTTAAGAAATGTTAAATATGTTTTCCAACCTGAAGGGGAAAGCACAAAAATTTGTGTTCAACAACAGAATCAGAGTATGCCATGGTCATGATGTGGATGTGCTTCCAATTCAGCTTTATTAAACCAAACGCGCCCCCCCCCCCGTAATATTCCTGAGGAACTTCTAACATATAGGGAATGTGCTAGAGATTGCAATTCACCAAAGTTTGCAATCCGGCCACTGTTTGTAACATTTTGAAGTACCCCCCACAGCCAGAAGTTGCAAGGGTTAAGGTGCATCCTATCAAAATGAGTCTTCAAAAGCTGCTTTGCTGGTATTGCAATGTGCATCTTGATAGAAGTTCTATCCACACACTGATGCTGTGGAAGTGCTGAAATGATGTGGTTGCACAAAATAGATTATACTGTTGGTCAAGTACAGCATCATCTACTTGCACATTTTGCACTACTTACACTTTTTTCCCTTTTGCGAAAGAAACTTCCACTGCTTCAGGAGTATCCATGCAAATTTTCAAGTCATTCTGATCAGTACTTATTGTATAGTTTGGAATCAAAACTTAAAATATAATCACCCTGTACATAGCTGATTATTTTTCATAAATCATTAAAGGCTCTCTGCATTCGGACGTCTGGAGCATACTGGAATAATTGAATCAACGGCTCATCCCACACCTAATATATACAATGACTTGATATTAAAAATTTATGAATTAGAAAATCGTAATAGACGTAATAATATATTATTCTTTGGAGTCCCTGAAGCTGATGAGATATCATGGAGTGATACTCAACATACTCACAAAATTTTGTAAAAAATATCTGCTTCTTGAAAACATACTTTTCGAACGTGTGCATAGACTGGGAGGTACGTGCGGATCGCCCAAGGCCAATTATCTGTCGTATCCTGAACTTCAAGGATAAGGAAATTATGAAAAAGTCTGATTCGAAGCTGAAGGGATCCGGATTTTCGATATCAGATGACTTTAGTGTCCGTACAATAAGAAAAAACTGGGCTTTCGAACAAGAAATTAAATTACTGGGGCAGAAACCCCGTCTTTATTTCGACAAACTTGCTGGGGACTTGAATGATACTGTTACTAGAGCTTCAATGGATAAATAACGAGCGTGGCCGTTGCTCTCTCTTATATGATTTTTCTTATTAATAACTTGATCTTATTGAATGGCTATTCAAGGGGAGATGCACATGGCGCGTTCACATATTATTCCTACAATGGTGCTATCACGGTTGATTTATTTGCTATCTGATGTGTATGTGATTTATACATACAATATTTTCATGACTTTGAAATTTTGGATGATTGTTTCTCCGATCATTAAAATAGATATACTCCAGGGTTTTTGTGGCGACTGTTTGATTGACCTAAATATTAATAAAACTCCAGTTATTGTCAAGGAAACAATTATTTTCCGGATATTATGCTGAGGTGAGCTCGGAAAGAAAAGTCATCACGTCTCCGCCGGGACTCGAACCCAGGCCCTCTTGCATACCGGGCAAGCATGCTTGCCGGAATAATATCCGGAAAATAATTGTTTCCTTGATATCTCTGGCTGAGAAAAAAAGCCATCTATATCTCTCCAGTTATTGTATTCAAAAAATCAGGTAAATTGTCAAAACATGATGAATGGTATTTTAAAGGTCAACAACTAACTACCACTTCGACTTACATGTACTTGAGGGTCCCATTTTCAAGTTCCGGTAAATTTTATACAGCATACTTACACTTTCTGATAAAGTCCAAAACAGCTATACTACCAGTAATAAATATACTTAGAGGAACTCAATAATTCCTTAGTCACGGCTTTAAAACTTTTTGATTCCCTTTTGCTTTCAACAGCCTCATGCGCATCTCCCATTTGGGTATTACAATTTATTGATAAAATGGATCAAATATTTAGTATTTTCGCTAAGAGGCTATTGATAGTTTCTAGAAATACCCCTGGGTACGCTCTGAGAGCTGAACTTGGCCACCCAAGCCTCAGTGTTTCATTTAAAAAATATATTTTAAAAATCTGGATACGTTTGCTTGAAATGAGACAATCCCGTTTGACAAGAATAAGTTATTACCACCTATTTCAATCTTGTAATTCGTCCCCTAATAATAAAAATAATTGGGCATTACAAGCTAAAAATATTCTTGACAAGTGCTGGCTTTGGTTTTATTTGGGTTCAACAAAATCCAAGTCTTGTAAAAGCTTATCTTCCACTGATTATCGAGAGTATAAAAAAACCAGAGTATCCAAACTGATTTCTCCCGTGTTGTAAATAGTAAAAATGTTTCTCACTATAAAGATATAAAACAACTTTCCTGATGGAAGAATATTTTTTCCACCCTTTTCGTATCTCAGTCAAAAGGGTTTTTGCCCAACTCAGATTTAATCAGACATCAGTTTTCATTAATGGTAAAAAATTTTCTATACATCTCATCAACTATTGTACATATTGCAACCTTTTGGTATTTGAGGATTGGAATCGTAATTTTTCACTGCCCTTTTTACTCTAATCCCAAATCCAAACATTTAAATCTCTCTTCAGGTCCAGCTAATATAGCTCAATTACTTTCGATCACTGATAACGTATACTCAATATATTTATTTATCTTGTCGTGTATTCGCCTACGCTCGCTCTGTGTGGACTG
This sequence comes from Pholcus phalangioides, assembly GCF_987345545.1. Lineage (NCBI taxonomy): Eukaryota > Metazoa > Arthropoda > Arachnida > Araneae > Pholcidae > Pholcus > Pholcus phalangioides. The sequence continues at coordinate 3,537,949 of NW_028301610.1, read as the reverse complement.
AAGTTCATATATTTCTATTTTGTTATTAATTTACTTTTTTCTTTTACTACTTGCTTTTTGTCCGCTTAGTATGTATATTATCTATTATTATTTGTCGGTATATTATGATCATGTTTATTCTGTGTCTGCTTATCATTCATTCATTCATTCATTATTTCCCCTTACTTTATATTAATTGTTCTGACAACAACATATGTGCTTCATTATATTACCAATGCATTGTATATTTTGTAAATATGACTGTAAAAAGTAGCAACAACGAATTGCTACTCATTGAAGGACCTACTGGTCAAATCAATAAAATTTATTTATTATTTATTACTTAGTATAATTAGTGAAGAGGTTCGTCTCGTTTCGTTCCAAACATATAAATATTAGTTGATTAAAACCAAAATGTCGGGAAAACGCGAGTTTTTCCTTCTTACTATAGGTATACCCCACTATGGTTCATTCCGATGACTTAATCAGCGTCACATTAAATGAATTATCTTTGGTGATAACTATGACTTCATTAATGTAAGACTGGCGATGATGTTGGATTTCAGGTATGAGATACTGAGACATTCTCTGCAAAAATGGAAGCTTCCATATACAAGTCCTTGGATTACATTTCTCAAATCGGGCAAAGTTATATTCTCTCCAAAACCAGTTTGATTTCATCGCATATGATGTTCTGCTCGAATAAAATAATATTCAATTTGATTATCACTTAATATTCTTTACTGTATCAGAAATAATCTCGTGATTGTACTTGAATTTCAGAAGTATATATTTTTCATAGAAAATCGCGTAACTCCGAAATCATGCAAGTCGGGGTATTACTGTATTTGAAAACATTAAAACCTTCTGCGATTGATGAAGTTCGATAGACGACTACTCAGAGCAAAAAAATGCAATCCATTTAATTCCTAAATTAGTTATCATTCAGAGTATAATCAGTGATAAAAGTAATAAACATAGTTTATACTAAACTTTGAAATAACAGAGATGACCTCGGTTTCACTTGTTTGTAAAAAAAGAAAACATGGAAAGGAACCCCGAATAGCCATCAACTGACCGCACAAAACTAATTCAGAATTCTGTCCTCAAACGCTTTAGCATACGAAATGAATTCCAGTTTCTCCTCATTTATTCCAAAGGGCAAGAATTCTTTTTTCGTACTCGTAGGTTACTCTTTCATTCTCCCACTGGGACCACCCAAGGAATATAAATTGAATAGAAATCAAACGCAAAAGGTTTCGCGGACTTTGTTTCCCCAACATGAACATTCTTTTAAATAAAGGATGAGACTTGGAACTGGATTTTCCCACACACACATACATACTAGCCCCCCCCCCCCCTTAAAATTTCTTTTTCAGTTCTTAGAAACTTGTAATAAAAAACAAAAAGACAAGCCAAAAGCCCCTTCTCTTCCATTCAATTCTTTAAACCTTTGCAAATTGAATTTCTGTTGTTTTTTAAGAGTTGGAAATATGCTCTCTCTCTCCTTCTTGAAAAACAAACATGGCTCCGAATATCAATGTATAACTATGTACATGATCATATAAAATAAACTAAAAAAAGAGTTCTGTTTAGCCCCTGTAGTTTCTTTTAAATAATGCAACACGACATCTTGGAAGTTCTGAAATTTCCAACACCGATCTACTTATGAGTCGAGGGTACATTTGAAACTTTCCTTTTTTGAATTTCTATCTATACCACCGCCATGTCCTCATCATATCAAAAAGGATATGGAATATATTTATCTTTTTTTTATTTTTAGCTAATACACTTCGAATATTCCGAATATCATTTTGTTATTTTTTCTACTAGTGTATTTATAAATAATACATGAATCTGATACGACGCTCATGATTTTTAAATCGCACGAGTTCGAATAGAATTTGCGGTTATTTGTCAGAAATGAAATTCTTTACTTATACTTGCTGGAACATTAATTATTTGAATTAACACGCGCGCGCGCGCGAATTATTACTTTGTGTGCATGAAGGCATTTTGTGCATCAAAAACTAAAATAATATATCGTAACAATAATCTTCTTTTATTTATAATTCTATACTGTGACAGAAATAATAAAATACCAGAGAGCAGAATCCACTTAAAAATGTAGTTTATGTGCTGAGAATTTAATTACTAGACAAATCAGTATCATAAAATTTGGTAATTCGGTTAATTCAACAGCTATGTATCTGTGTTTCCAACTACATGCAGTGCATCCAAACTCAGTTTTTTTCTTCTGCATATCATTCCATGCAATCAGGTGTAAATTTGACAGATAAAAATTTTATCTAAATTTTTTGTCAATAATATTTTTCCTTTCCGCGGATTTGGCGCCGCTCCTATAGCGGCACCCCATCCTGTGCATGACTCGCACAGCCCTTACCGCATCCCCCGTGAACGTGCAGTGTATACCAGTAAGAGAACAGCTTCTCATACAGGCACTTACTTTCTCGTGCACGAAAAATTCTTTCACTCTTTCACGCTAAAATGTCTTGCGGCACCCCAAATTCCCCCGACATTGCAATTGAGAATTACTAGTGTAATGAATCTCTTGAACAGATACTCTTCACAGTAAAAGACTCATAACCAGAAATGCAAGAAGTATGACACAATAGAGATTTCACACTAAAAATACAGATGGCAGCAAATCGAATCGGTGAAATATTCTACTTAATAAGAATTCGAAACCAGACATTCAAAAAAGCAAAGCAAATATGTTCTGATATTTTATGGCAAGTGGTAACTATCGACCGCCCAATAATTACACACATGATTCCTTGTGAAAAACTAATATGAAAATGCATTTTCCGTTTTTTTTTTTTTGGATCGGACGAATATTAAGTGAGTTATAAGGTTTTGAAATTTTGTGACGTGTCATTTTTCTAGGGTCAGTTATGTGCTAAACTCCGAACGAAAATACATTTCTCCGATAGCAGCGAGTTGTTACTTCTTGAAAACGAACTCAAATATTCAATCCCATTAGAAGCCGAGTTCAGCCTTCTTTCACGATTGGACCTTTTTCTCTCAATGTAGTGCGATAGTATAACCTTGCTGTTACGTGTTAGTTTCATCCACTATATTTCACTATAGCCAAATGAGATCTACTTGAAAATTTTTTTCACCAAATCAGCACCTTTTTGCCAAAATGTGGTAATTTGTTCTCTTTCACTATCAAGTCAAATTTTTCTGGGGAAGGTGCGTACAGTGCGTTGTGTTTACTACGCGATCGTTTTTATACGCTGTCATGTTAATCAAATTACATATTGATCAATGAAATAGGGCAATATTTTTGAGTTATTTTAAAATTTCATCGAAACAGTCACGTAAAAAACTTCAATGAAGATTGCAAAAACGGTAACTTGACGAAGGTGACTTGTAAAAACAGTAACATAATAACAACGATTCAATCAGAAACTTTCAATCAAACTAGTCCTTTTATGAATCGACACATTAAGAATAACTAGTGGTTTCTCGGATATTTTCTATTGAATAATTCATCGATTCGCATTTTTATACCGATTTCTGTATGTTGCAATGAAGATTTTTCATTTCCCTTTGACTACAATTAATTTTTATCGCGTTGAAATATTAATAAATTTTTACTTTACCTTTTCACGAGAAAGATTTGTACTATGAAATTTTTATTACAGCCTATACATGATTCGCGCAGAACTTATTCATTTTTTCAGATGGTTTATACTGGGGCATATTTATTGGATTGGATTCTGATTTTTGTAGCACAAGAACTAATTAGGTCAAACTGCGCCAAAACAAATGACCAATTAAAAATAATTGTGCTTGTCATGTCAGAGAAGGCGTATTTATAAAAGGGGCATTTGCCCAGGCCAAAATTCTTGTCAATCGGGTTAATTTTTTTTTAATAAAATAAAAAATTAATTATAGTGTAAATGTGAACAAGAGAAAACGCTTTGAACGTGATTTTCACAAATTGCAGTTTTTGAGTTCATCCGTTTAAGATTTGAAAAAACCTACACTACACCAAAAATTCTGAAATTTCGCAGAATTATTTATACTTCATGTTTTAGTAAGATGAACCTCGAACTTCGATGTCTGATCATCCGTTAGAATTTTATGAATTTTAAAGTTTGAAAAATTATAAATTTTCAAATATATGAGAATATGCAAAAAATACTTGGAATAACTTCTAAATCTGAGGTTCATTTTAGTAACACATGGCGAGAGATTTTGCTCTAGCACATTTAAGCAAAATTTCAGAGTTTTCGGGTGACAGTAGTTCTTTTTTATAATCTTACGGATGAACTCAAAAACCTCTGCGCAACCTTAGAAAATCGTAATAATTAACAACCACGTAAAAATTTCATAAGTGTAAACACACATACAAACACAGAACAAGAACAAAAGAAGAAAAACAAGTTCGTTCGGTGAATTTGGCAGGATTTTGAAGAGACGTCATCAATTTTTAAAGCGTTATAACTCATTAATTTTATGGGTCAGATCAAAAAACTGAAAACACTTTCCCGTATCAGTTTTTCATAAGAAATCACGTGTGTAATTATTGGGCGGTCGATAGTTTCCACCCTGTATATATATGTACTGGCATGTCCTGATTCACTGATTCATCATCGCCGAGCCGAAACCACTGAAGTTTTAAGTATGAAATCAGGTCAGTAGTTCCATTTCATAACGTAGACTCACTAAGAAGGGATTTTCCAAGATTCGACCCCTAAGAGGGTCATAAAGGGGTTCAAAGGTTATGTGGGGCAATCATCGCCGAGCCAAAATCGTCGAAGATATAAATATGAAATGTCGTGAGTATTTTTATTTTGTAATGCGAAAACTCACTAACGATGGATTTTTCAAAATTCATACTGTAAGGACATGGGGGAATTCAAAAGTTATATGGGGCAATCATCGCTGAGCCCAAACCACTGAAAGCTATAAATATGAAATTTGTTCACTATTATTTTTTATAATATAGAAACTCGCCACGAGACGTGATTTCTGGAAAATTTAACACCCAACGGGAGGTCATGAGGGATTCAAATGTTATTTGAAGGAATCATCGCCAAGAAATTTTCAGATTACCAAATCCGCGCAAGCGAAGCCGCGGGTAACAGCTAGTCTATATGTATGAAATACAATTTCAACCTTCATCGCCGAGCCCAAACCGTTAAAGCTAAAGACTTCCTAAGAAGGGATTTTTTAAAATTTGACTCCCAAGGATTCGATCCTAAAGGTGTTATGGGGGGGGGGGGGGTTTCAGAGGTTATATGCAGCAATAATCACTGAGCTGAAATCGCTGAAATTCAGTATTATATTTTATAATATAGAATACCCACTAAAAAAAAAAGACGATATTTCTAAAAATTTTCTCCCAAGAGATTCGTGAGCAAGTTCAAATGTTACATGGAGAATCATCGCCTAGTCATTTTCAGATTATCGAATCCACGCTAGCGTAGCCGCGGGTAACAGGTAGTATAACGTATTTCTTGATATGATAATGATATGAAGTTTCATTTTTTTAATAGAACAAATGTTTTAACAAATCGTCGCTTTTTAAAACTAATTATCGGATGTATAGATGAAATTCCCATTGAATTTCCAGCACGCATCCAGAAATAAAGCTGTGAAAGTGATGCTATACAGACGTAAATAGAAAAACAAAAAGAAGGAAAACGTTTTCCATGCAAGACAATACACAGGAACCATTCTCATGCATATTCAAGTTGTTATTCTCAAAAGACAGAGTAATTAAGCTCGAGTAAAGAAAAGAGAAGATTGGACTTTCTCAATATAGAGCGTATTTTCTTTTAGCAAACATTTAGTTTATTTGATTATTCAGCAATTAACATTATGCACCATGTAGCACAACGTTGATGCTATAAACAAACCACCTCCTACATAAACTGGCAACTGGGATTCATTAATATTTAATTTTAATATCCCTTTCCTGCTACGAGTTGAAATATTGAGAAAATTGGGGGGGGGGGCATAAAACGTTTGTGCAGACGCTCGTAGCAATATGTTAGCGTTACAGAAGGCTAAGCACGGGACAATATACTTTACTTTTTTCTCCTATACAACACAACTTCCACGTCAACTATGAATATGAATTTCAAAACTAAATTTGTTGAATAAATAGTAATAAAAGTAATCAGACAAAAACTTAATATACTTAGTAGTTGATTGTTGCCGTCCTCCATGTACGGAGCCTTTCTACATATATATACTCTCCAAGGGAGAAATATTCCATCTGTTTCTATAGCTCTTTCCATCTGTTGGTAGAGCGCTCGTCAGGCAAACGAGAGACCTGGCTTCGAGTCCCCGTGTGAAGCCAGAGAATTTCCTTCCTTGTAATCATCTCCGAAAATAAAACCAGTCTTTCGAGGAATCTTGTAGAAAACTTTTGTTCATTTCTTCCCTTGTAACTATGTTTATGATTGTTATAATCGTGCTGTGTTTTTTTATTGTAGTTTTTTTAAATAAATATATTATTTTTGCATATGTATTCTGTAATACAAACAATAGAATTTTCTCCGGCATGTCATCCAGGGCATAAAAGCTTTAAGATCATCATGGGCGTTAGGCAAACTGATTTTTTTAGACTTCCTTACCATCCCCCCCCCCAATTTCAGTAAAAAAAATGCCTGCCTACCAATACACATACTTAATCTAGAAAATCTTGAGATTCTGAGGCCTCCCTGCACTCGAGGCCCATACATTAAGAAGGCACTGATGTCATCGCCTCTTAACGGGGAAAATGAAAGGAATTGGCGTTCATCAATAGAAACCTTGAATTTGTGAGGTATGTGTGTGTGTGAAAAAAAATCTTGGTCATCTTCGTTTGGAGAATTTAATCTTTGGCCAACCAGAACAAAATCACCCTATACTTGGTACCAGCAAGACTGGCCTTAATCATCACCCGAGAGAAGACTTGACCTCTATCAAACGAATTCTAAGTGCGATGACGTCAGATGTATAATATAAATATAACGGTATAAAACTTTTATTCGGTGTTATCTGAATCACATTTTTGTGGCATATTGAAAGAATGGAAATTCACTGGAGAGTAAGCTTCCAATTTTACTTTGCAAAAATCTGAGACATACAGATATATATAGTATACAATATAAAGCCATAAAAAATTGACTTGGGGACATGGGACAGAAAAGGAAATGAAAGGCAACAAAATGAAGGGAATCACACACGCACACATTGTTTTTATCGCAAAATAAAATCAAAAACCTGAACCACCCTTAGGGTGAATCTATGACAGGTCACATTCACATGTCGTTTTTATACTGAAAGGACATCTTGGTGAAGTATTTCGGAGAAAATAAAAATAAAAACATTTTTCATTTTCTTTAAATAAATTTCTAGAAATAAGCTTCATTTCATGCGTTTGGAAATAAAAATTATAATGAAACTGAAATTTCTAAATATAAAACATTTTATGTGACCATTTGGCTAATCTTCTCATGGTGATTAGATGAATTTTCAACTAAATTTATTGATTTCATTCAAAGGAAAAAATCATGATGCAAATGAGATGATGCTTACGAGTTGAATGGTGGTGTCATTCCGGATGCAACTAGGATCACCGATTTGGGAATCCTCATTGACGAGCGGCTTAGGATTTCTGATCATTGTTCAGCAGTGGTTAAAAAAGCGTACAGAATGCCCAGTTCCATTCCCAAAAAGGGTCCAAAACTGGTCCTTTCACTTTTTCGGGGCTTTGTTCGTCCTGGATTGGAGTATGTTGTTAGGTTTTGGAGATTACTTATAGAGGGATATTTTTTGACTTGGTCAACGGGGGTGCAGAGAAGAGCCACGAGTGCTCTTGATGGTACACGGGGCTCAAGCTATGAAGAGAGACTTGATCTTTTGAAAATGTTTACATTCGAAGAGCGCAGGTGTCGGGAGGATATAATCGAAGTGTTTTCAAAAAATACTTCATAAAATTTTCAACAGGTGAATAGAATGAACCGTGATTTATTAATACATCATCAATCAACTGCTTCGACGAGGGGATACCAGTATCATTTAGTAAGGGAAAATTCTAGGTTGTGATGTCGCAGGGAGTTTTCCTCTAATAGGGTTGTTAATAAATGAAAAAGTTTACCTGCAGGGATCGTGAATTCTAACACGATTGGCACATTTAACAAAAAGTATGATAAACATATTGGGATAAATCAAGAAGCTATCCATACTTAGATGAGACAACCACAATTTTTTATGGGCAGTAGGTATCATAATTATTTATTTTATCATACTTATTGGTTTTTTATTGCTCTTAACCACTTTACGATCAAAGGACGTAATATTGCGTCCAAACCCAGTGGAATGAATTCAAACAAGTGCAACCCGTTTTCTTTTCTATCCCCTGATCACCCCAATGCTTTGTTGTAACCTTACGAGTTTTTTTTTGCATTTGGAGTTTGTATACCCTGATAGTGTTTTTTTTCCTCACATATGATGTATCTTTCTTGTTTGCGACGCCATGTTCCATTGCAATTTTTGTTCCCCTTTGATGCCTACTAACAATCCTCTGAGTTTGTCGGTTCATTAGCAGAACACCCTGTATTTATTGCCGATTCGTCAAGTAGAGAGCATCCAAAATTTCTTGCCCATTCGCTGGTAAGCGAAGAGGTTAATGGGTTGCTGTATTTTTCATATAGTTTAGATATGTATTCGACAATTATATTTTTATGGGCATCTTATTTCAGCCATCTCATTGGATATTTTGTTTGTTGTGGCCTTTGTTCTTGTATGTGTATTAGATACATTAGATTGAAATTCTGTTGACTTCCGAAAAGTGTCAATTGTTGAGATTCAGATTTCGGACCTTTTGCAATCCTCTACGCAATGAATTCCTTTTCGGGGATGGTAACGCTACCCCATATCGTTCTTAATTTATGGATGACTTCCATTTTGACAAAGGAACCCTTCAAATGGACAGGACCTCGCTCTCCTCTTAACATGAATCCCATTGAGCATGTTTGGGACATTCTGTGGAGAAAGGTTGCTGGTCGTCCATCATCCCTACAGATTTTTCAACAGCTGGAAACCGAACTTCAGCAGGAGTGAGCCACAATACCCCAGTCCCTCCGCAATTATTTCTGCGAGTTCATGCCTCACAGGTGCCAAACACTGCTTTCTGTCCGACGAAGCCATACTCCGTATTAGAAATTATCTTCATCCGAAAAAAATCAAATCGTCCCACCCCTTGGTTTCATGAATAAAATGGGCATGTTCTGTTCTTCAGCGTATAACTCGAATACAATTTTATTATTCCATGTGCATACGTGATTATCTTTTCCCACATTGTACTACACCTATTGATCACATTTCAGCCACTAAAACTTTCCCTAATCTGCTATTCATAGTTGAAACCGCCATATCCCCTAATTGTTTTGAACAGTGTATCATACAGAAATTTTTAGAAGAAAAAAAATCCAATAGTTGATTTTTGTGCTCCACAAGGGATCAAATTAGAGTTTAAATTTACAAAAGTGCTTGTGTAAATGAGGTACAGTGTTGTTGCCTTATTTTCCCTCACCAGAAAAGAACGAAACACCAATATGAGTATTCTGTATTAATACCATGGTACAATCTATTAATTTAAAACCACTATGAAATAATAACTAGAGCAAATAAATGTCGTTTATTTCGTAATCTCGCAACCGAAAACAATATTTCGTTCTTATGAATAATATTTTTGACAAGAAAGCTTTACAAAATGAAAAATACGTATTAATAATGAAGAAAAAATGGACTCCGTATTCTCTTATGGACAATGAAATGTCATTGTGTGGCCATTTGGATGAATCGACAGCAACAGCTTCAAGCTATTTTAAAGAACACGAGATGCGGTTAAAAGTAGATACATATATATATATTCGTTATGGTTTAGATGGTGAGGTGTGCGGAAATCTCCCGATGCCCTGGAGTTTGAGGAAAAATGACGCACAAACTCTGTAGATCACTTGACAAAGATAATCGTTTTAAAATTTGGCGAACGCATAATTAAACCGAACGAACGAATATAGGAGGGGGGGGGCACCAAAGTCATTAGCAGCCGTTAAGCTGTACCACATAAAAACGGCAAAATTAATGACTTATACACTTTTACGGTTACCTCCTGCAGGCACTTAATGAATCTTCGGAAAACGACTGTAAAAAGAGGAATAACCATTATTTTCTTGCTTGTTTCCGTAAGTAATGATTCATGGTACATATTCCACTGCGAAAAATAAACTTTTTATTAGGAGCATGGTTTTCAAAAAAATTCTAAGAAATATTCTGGCTTTCTCTTTCTCACTTTTCTGAAATTACTAAGTTTTAACAATCTTTATACGATATCTTTATACAATATACTTTATAACAATCTTTATAAGACATGTTCCTGAAATCTTTGTTTGCCTTGAACAATTACTGAATGTTTAATACAAGGTAACGACCGACGTTAGTTGACCCAACATTGCAAAAAGGAACCACGGCTAAGGAACTACTGAATGTTTATTGTATCAAAAACCACGCCAACACGGGAATTACAAAAATACTTCCACAGAGTGAAAAATTTATGACAAAACTTGAAAAATACAGATATATTGTATGTCATATTTAAAATTCTGATATTCTGACAAATTAGTTTCTCTATCTCCTCACATCACTTCATCTATATTTTTGTCTTCTCTTCCGGAAACACAAGTTTCCTTGACGAATAAAAAATCTTTCGGCAAAGGAAGTATCTCTTAGAATCACTTGGTGTTTCATTTACCTTCTCTTATTTATCCACTCGCGCTTTTCCTTAAAAATTATTTTGATGTGTAAAAACTTCCGATAGTGAACATCGTCATAACAAATCTGTCTTAAAAATGAAGATCCTGTAATCATGCCGCCTCATGTTTACACCGGCCCCGCCGATGAATGATCTAAAACATATACTGTACAGACAGAACAAAACAAACCGAGTACGTCCAGGCTCTGTCGCTATATACTATGCAGACAGACCATGTTTCTAAACGTCTATTTAATTTCTGTCGAGTAGATATAGTAGCCAGTGAGACAGATTCTTCTCGACTCAAACCACCCGGCAGTTACGGAGTTAACGGAACAACTTAACGTTTACCGAGAGATCTGGATTCGACGTGAATTTCTCTTAATGTCATGTTATGTTTCGCTTATCCAATGCAAAAATAACACTTAAGAATAAGCTATTCAGCAAAATGGATAATTGTTTTAGAATAAGAATAATCTTTGTAATATGTGTTAAAGATAGCATGTGCCAGTCGAGTTAGTGATTGCCTCGGTACAAAAATTTAGCCTCTGGGAAACCATATGGTTGTGAAAGTGTTGTTTGCTTTGTTTCGCATTGTTTCTTTCTTAACGACGAAATTGTCGGTACTTCAGAAGTAAAAAAGGCGAAATATTCATAAAGATCGCAGGCCTTTGGGGCTTTTTAAATAGCGGCGTCTTTGAAAAGTGCAAACTTGAACCGAACTTCTCAGAAATAATCCTATGCTTTAGTTGTGCTGATACCTTCATTTTCCTCAAAAAATTAAGACAAATTGAAAAAAACTGCTTGTCTGGACAACATCGAATTATTTATGCAAATTTGAACTTGTATATATGAAAATAAAATAATCAGAGATTATTTGGAGTAAACAAAGGGTCTTTAACCTATGAATAACTGCGTGTGGTACGGTTTTAAGTCACAAATCAATAACTTTTCGTGATAATTTTTGAGATTTTCTTTATTTTAGTAGGGAAAAAAAAGTGATCAATTCTACATCGGATAGGATTTTTAATTTTCACAAACCCAGTCCTTTTTCATCACCGTAGTTATTACTCTCTGATTGACCTCTTTTTTTTTAAAATAAAAGTTACAAATTCTCGTTTTTTTCAAATAATGCATTAGAATTTATCCTCTCTCTCTTTCTCAAAAAATCGTGAAAAGTTAGTACATATAGATGCACCACACAAAACGACATTAACTGAATATTACGGTGAAAATCATTCTGTCTCGTAAAAAAGCGGGTCAAATGGTCACAGCAATAACTTTATTTCTGATGAAATTATTTGGTGATGGCATCGAATTCGGAACTCCCAAGATCCACTCTCGCAGCTCTGAATAATCTAATTGAAATTGGAAATCCTTTCGCAGTACATTAGAGTATATGGTGTAAACCTGTCGGATACTTGTTCGGTCGCCAAGTTCGTTTTCTTTCACCTCTCGTCTTAAGAAGTAATTTGCTTTTTTCCCGCATAATTATGGCACAGCTGGATCAAATTCTGGTTTTAGAACCTGGTTCAGAACTTCATTTCAAAGGCCCGTTCACCGAAGCTGTAACTTGTTATTTGAACATGAAGAATCCATCCCTGCGGCGTATAAGTTTCAAGATTAAGACAACGGCTTACGATAATTATTGCGTTCGACCGAAACGTGGGATCGTCGAAGCTAAAAGTGAATTAAATGTTGCGGTAGTGTTGCTACCATTCAACTATTGTTCGAATACAATGTATGACCACAAGTTCATGGTGCAAACGACATTTGTTCCAGACGGGGAAGTGGACCTTGATGACGTGTGGCGTAATGTTGAACCGGAAAACATTATGAGCTCTAAATTGAGGGCTGTACTTGATGTACCCACGGAAACCACTTAAAACGTATGTACGCACTGTCGAATTATCTTTTTTTTTAAAATGACTAATTGTTATTGCTCGAAAATTTTATTGTGAAAAGTGGATTTTATTAACAATTTTGTCACGTTTTTCCTTGAACGGTATTTTGATGAAAGATATTTTGGAAAAATGGGTGATATAAACAGAGTAATATTTTTTTTCGGGACTGGGTATACATTGATAAGAATCTTCAAAATATATAGTTCAAAATCAGAAGCAATAACTAAAGGTACTTTTCAGTTAAATTGTTAAATATGTCAAATTCTTCATGAACCTTTACCAAGAGGGGGTTAGAGTAAGTTCATGCTGCCTACGGCATTTTTGCTTTGAATCATAGAGGTATCACATAGCATAGCACAATTTTAAATCGTTTTAATTGGAAAAAACCCAGTTGAATATAGCCCTAGTATCCATAAAGGGCCGCGACCAAACAAATAAAAGATAAATTTGTTGATCATTATTGAAATTGTTAATAACACTTAAATAAAGCGTTAACCAAATGAGATCTAGATTCAATATACACATATTTATCGCACTTTCGTTTATGAATTGTAGCATGTGAATGTGCCTTTTTGTTCGGAACCCATTTGCATTCGAAAGGGAATAATTTGCGAATTTGAGTCTCTTATTACAGAGCGCAAAATAATCCACTAGGTATGTAAAAACTCGTTTTCTTATCGATTCATGCGGACCAGGTAGCGAATTTGGACGGAGGATGCAAATGGGTTAATCTAATTCCGGTTTATCAGCCATAATCTCATTCTCCATCTACAATATTGATTTCGCCATCACACGTTATACAGCATATTTACTAGTGAATATGCAATGAATAATACATGCAAATCAAATTTATGACCATTCAATGTTGGCTATCTCAATTCTAGTTGCACCAGAATGATCATAGAGGCCATTGCAAACGCTTTGCACATTCAGAAATTCAGTTTTTTAATTTTTACAATAATTTAATTTTTTTTACAGTGTCATTGGTGGGCATTCCACTCATCAACGTTCAAGGTGCACGATTTCTAATGGAACTTATGCATCGAATTGTCAGAATAAGGGTCAATTTCGCTACTATTGGAACCAGTACCAAAGAATGTCTTGACATTTTCAATAACTTTTTTTTACAACTTTCGATATTCATGCATTTTTCGTAATATTCAATAAACTTTTGTTGCAAAATAAATGAATGGTATTAAATGAATGGGTTCTCGATTATTTTAGTTCCGTTATATAATGAATACTGAACCTGTGCCCTCTAACCAAATAAGATTTAATTAATAAAAATGAGCCGAGTACGACAGCATAAAACCAGATTCTTGTAAATCGAATCGTGATTCATAATCTTGTTTCTTGCGTTTTACGATTTTGATTAGACAGCATCCTGAGATTAAGATTTTATATTAATATCCTTACTGTATATACCAAAGGGTCACTGAAAGCCGAGTCGATGGTTAACGAATGATCTTAAGAGATCATTTTTCAATTTGAAAAATCAGTTGAAAAGAGTAGAAATAAACCATCTTGATTGGTTCGCGCCTTTATGTGCATGTACGTCTCTAAAAGAAATCTTGCATTTTAATACAGAAACTACATGCTCGACCCGTGAGCTCAAACGTAATTTTTTTGACTAAAGTGAACGAAGCGGCATATTTAGATCACTTCAGTGAACTGCAGAACGTTTTCGAACCAATCAAATACCCGCGCTCTCCTAAAGGTTGAGCAGCCTTAATAGAGTAACGATTTTAATGTTTATCCTCTGCAATTTGCTATATACGAAAGTGAAATTCCAGTAATTATATTTTTTCAATCTCAAGTCACCAGAATTCATAAGTTTAGAATATAAGCACTAGGGTTTGCAAATTCGCGATATTTTGAAGCCAACAGAAAATCGTATTTCTAGGGAATTCCGGAAATCGTTATTAAACCGCGTTTACACGACTCCCTCCATTTATACGTTATTTTCGGCATCGATTACTTTATACTTTTTGAAGTTAAAATATTTATTTGCCATACAACGTCAATTAAACTACGTTTTCACGACATGAATCCCATATTTTATAATTGATATTACTATAATATTATTATCCATGCAGTTAAACCAAGGCCGGATTAACCATTAAGCGAAATAAGCACGTGTTTGGAGCACCACAAAGTTACCAACTTGTTTTTTTATACGTACAATTTTCATCAAGCATCCGGCAGAAAATCCTAAAATTTTCGACTGATTGTATACTTGAAGATATTCATCAAAAAGGATAGCACAGATACAGAAAAACATACTTCAAACTAGAGATCGCATTAATATTGAGTTTTTCGAATGAGATTTCATGCAATTTCTATAAAGTTAGCTTGCTTACTTTAAAGTTAATGATGCTTACAGCATCATGAGGGCCTTTGACAAACTCATCGGTTTTTGTGAGGGGCCCTCTCTACCAGTTGAAAATTCCTACCTACCAATGTGCATACAAACTCTCGCAAATTGTAAACAGATCTACTTGTCACGAGTTCCTCGGCTTATGCCCGGGTAGGCCCACGTATTAATAAAACCGTACACTTCAATCGCAGATACAGTAGTTTAGATCCAGGTTCATGCGCAATACGAGAGGATTACTTTTCGAGTTTGAAGTGTGACTCCGGCTCTTACGTGCGGAAACTTATCGCGTTCTCCTAAAGTAATTCTTCCGCTTTTTCGAGGCTTAGTTCCCCCTGGACTGGAGTATGCTGTAAGGTGTTGGAGACCATACCTACAGAGAGGGATTGTACTTGGTTGAAGGGGTGCAGAGAAGAGCTACGCGTGTCCTTATTGGCACACGGGGCTTGAGTTATGAAGAGAGACTTCATTTTTTGAATATATTTACGTTGGATGAATGCAGGTGTCGAGGAGATATGATCGAAGTGTTCAAAATTTTCTATGGGATGGATAGGATGGACCATGAACTTTTAGTACACCGCCAATCGACTGCTTTTACAAGGGGACACCAGTATCGATTGGTGAGGGATAATGCAAGATTATGGTGTCGCAGGGAATTTTTCTCTAATAGGGATGTTAATAAATAGAATAGCTTACCCCCGGAGGTAGTAAATTGTAACACAATTGACACGTTTAAAAAGAAATACGATAAACATGTTGGGGTAAATCGAGAAGCTATCCATACTTAGATTAAGACAACCATAAGTATTCTTTATGGGCATTGTATAATATTTTATCATGTGTATATATTTATAATTTTTAATTGGGTTGCTGTATTTTTGAAATATATGACATCCATATTTCTGATGGGCCCTTCGTATGGGCATGTTTTCCTCAGCCACCTCGTTGGGCATTTTGCCTGTTGTGGCGTTGTATTTGTATAATACCGCAACGCAAAAAAACCGTTTCCGACTACTTTATTTAATTAGTAAATACATCTGTAGGCGGAACTCCGAACAGAAAAACCCAATTGGTAATAAAATTAATGAACCAAGTGCGTGCGCATGCGCACAAAATAGTGTCAGTGCTCATGCGCGGTATTGCTGATCAAAAATAATGTTGCTTCGACACTGTGCTACATAAAATCATTCCCAACCAATATGATAAACACTAAATCAATACAAAAATGACAAATTTAAGAGTAAGCCAAGTTCTACAGAATAAGAACGTGAACTTAAAAATGCTCAAATATGAGTCATTAGCGGATCAACTGCATGGTTGCAGGAGTTTTATCTTAGTTAATTATTATTATCATCCGTGCGAGACAGTTCGGTGCTTCTCTGGCTTATAAGGCGCGCTAGTAAAATAACCCCGAAAACTCGCTGCTGTGTTCGCAGACAGATGAAAAGCGTCAGAAATTGTCCCCTGGCAGTCCAGTGGTTAGGGAGCTCGCCTCTGATTGTGCAAGTCTGCGTTCGAATCCCGGTTCTTCGATGTTAATCTATCTAATAATATCTATACTAAAATATTTCCTGGATAGATCTTACGGATCTTTTGAGAGTGCGTCAGGATCACGTTTAAAAACATCTGATTTCTCTGCAAATCATTCAGTACATAGTTTGAAATTTTGCATTAAAAAAATTATTTTTTGCTTCTGCATAGGCTACACAGCCTAGAGCCACCTTTTGTGGTTCGATCTAGAACTCCTAGAATATAGGTATGAAGGCGCTTCATACCGCTCATATAGTTCCATCTACAATAGAAGTAAAAAAAAAAGCTAACACAGATTGCAACTCGAAAATGCATCTGGAAGAACAGGTACCCAATGGTTCACTAAAAATAATGTAATGTCGGTCATGCCAAGATTCAGTGGTTGCATTTGAAGCCTTTGTGAAATCTTAACAAGCAGTCGATGGGAGAAAATATCTTTAAATTTTTTTAAAATATTTTGTAAAAATAGTCTAAAAATTTAACATGTCTTTTTGGGAAATGTGAAAAATTCCAAAAACTTTCAAAGATGTCCCAAATATAAAAATGATCCAAGAGATATTATCAATGATTTGCAAGTTGAAAGTCTCTCTTCTTTTTTTCCTATGTCCGTGATTAAAAATATTCAAACCAATTCTGCCTTAGAAGGAAACGCTCCTAAGCTAAACTCATAGAATTCGACGAATATGTTGCAGGCCTTAGCAGATGGCTCAAAATATGTATTGTGAAAAAAGTAGCTGTGGAATTGCGCAACAAAGAAAACTACTACTGATTCATTGTTACTTCAGAACTTTCCTAAAATTCCTGGCCTTCAACACCTCTTTCAGGTTTATGTGGACTCTCTGGACCCACACGCTATATTAGTGGCCACTAACGCCTCAAAAGTCCAGCAAGTTGCTTGTGGTGCTTACAGCCCCTCACTCAACATTATGAATACCTGGTATATTAACCCTAATTCTTCAGTATTTACTGGTAAAGCAATCGCTATTATAATGGCTTTGAAATCTTTAGCTACTCATAACCGTCCTCTCATCATTTTTTCGGATTGTCAATTTGTTCTCATGGCACTGAAGTCTTTCTCCTTTAAATCTCTGTCATTCATCTTCTGTTTTTGTCTTGTGTGGGCTAGTTCTTATGCTACGTACATTCATCTAATTTGGGTTCCTATCCACTCTGGTATCATTAATAATGAAATCATTGACAATAGAGTCAGAAATAGGGCCTCCTCATCCAACATCATTACCGATACACGCATGTACCCTGAAGATTTAAAAGCCATTCTTCGTCTCAAATTCAAATCATCTATACAATATTCTCTTCAGTGTTCACTCTCTCTAATTTTTTCATCTTTTATAAGTGCTGCAATAAATATTTTCATCTTTTCACATCTAGATTTGAAAACCTTTTCTACAAACTTATTGTGTGTTGGCAGAGCACCTCTTAATTCTTATCTTCATTTCATAAAACGACGAGATAGCCAGATTGTGCTGTATGTGAGGTTCCTGAATCTTCTGTCCATTTTCTCTTCACACGCTCTCGTTTTACACCCATCCGTGACTACCTTCAATAATATACATCCAAAGATTAAGGATTGGTCTGGTTTTTGCTCTCACAACCCTATTGAAAGCATAAAGCTTTAGAAAAATGTAAACGTTTTTAATTTTTGAATTATGCTTGGATTTTCTCTAAATTTTTTATGCCTAAATTTTCCTTCAATTTTTTCACTCAAGGGAATTATTTTCATTCAAGGAACAGAGGATCGTCCCTCTTTCCATCTCCATTTGTGATCATTTTTTTAGAGGGATATCTCCTCTGAAGCATATAGGTCTCTACCTTTTCCTCTTACCACGATTCATTCCAGGGTATGGCCATGGGTGCATAAAGCCCTGAATAATATTCAAGTAAAGTCAACTGTCCGTGTTTCCTCCGAAGGAGTTTACATATGTTGTAAAGATTTTTTGGTTATTTTGCATTCAAAAGTGTTTGAAATATTGAGTTTTTGAGTTTTGATTTTTTTTAGTCTAATAGTGCATTTTCTACACTTTTATTTTACATAAGTGAAACAAATTAGCGAGTTGCAATAAGTTTTTGTTGTTGTTTTGTTTAATGCTGAAAAGTCTTTCGCGTGAAATTGCATTGTTGTATACCTCGATGTTTATGGATGTTTTTTAAACCAGCTGTGGCTTTCAAATAGAAAATGCAGACGTGCTAACTTTTGGAATCCAGAAATCGGGAGATTCTCCCAAGGAAAGCACTCATATAGACTCGATAAAAAAAATCACAAAAAATGTGTTTCGAAATTTTTTTCATCAATTAAGAAAAAGTTCCATTCCCCCCCCCAAGGCAGGTTCTGTATTGCAACCCCCCCCCCCCCGAGCAGAATATAATTCCATGTCAGTCTTTCCATGCAGAATAGAGAAATTACATCTACATACACTATTTGTGAAACATAAGTTTCTTTTCGTTGATGCTATCAACGATTGATAATCTTGGGTATAAAATGTACTCTTAAAAGCTTTATATTTAGCTTTATATGGCTGAAAGTTTTATATTTTTTTCTGAAGGCATATTTAATCGGTGGAAGCAATTAAAAACTTCAAAATACAAAGCTGCTGACAAAAAAACTTGTGTTTGACAAAAATCTTGTACCGCACGGCTGTTAATGGGATACAATAAAGATTATACAGGAAGTTTAGCAACCAGGGTCAGGCCCCTGATAAATGATTGCCGATAAACGCTACGCAAACAAAGTCACGTCTTTGCCAGTTGCTTCAATACAGTCATCAAGACTTTTTTCACGGCTGCTCGATGGAAATGACCACGACTGTCCTCTATGGGTGTTTTCCCTAACGACGACGGCAGTCATTGACGTCACGATAATGTGAAAGCTCGCGTAAAATCTGATTTTCTGCCAAAATCCGGAGAAATTTAAACAAATCCGGAGAGCGGGAGGAAGGATTAAAAATCCGGAGTCTCCCGCCTAAATCCGGAGAGTTGGCAGGATAGAAATGATGAGAGGACGGTTCTGAAAATGCCACCACATATTGTGTTCGGGAAGAACGCTTGATTTTTTTGGGTTCAAAAAGATTGAAAGTGCTGCGCACATCTATCCATGCTACGACACATTTTCATATACTGTAACACCAACAATCAGCGATGCTGGAATCGCCTTTATTTGTTGTGTATTCTGAACCTAAAGGACAATTCGGAAAACAAGTTCGGCAGAAAATGTTTCAAGCTGACAATATTTATACCGTCGCTTCGAAATCGGGGAAAATGGGATCAAAAGAACTACGCGAATATTTATCGGAAGTGTATTTTAATAACACGCCCGATGAAACCGTACTTTTAGTGGATTCTTAGTCACCCTTCAACAACAATGATTTGATCGATAGTGTTACGCCACCGGGTAAAATCGTTCATGTGTTCGTGATGCCACCTAAAACCACTCATCTAATACAACCGCTTGATAGGTACAGTTTCGGGTGTGGAAAAATTTCGTTCGAAAATTTTCAGATTTTAGTTACGATTGAACAAATACAAATCGATTTGTTTCATCGAGACAATATTTTTAAAGTATTTGACACAACCAGTTTTCTTCACCACGCTACGTCAACATGTGAAAATATTCATGGCATGCATGCTCATACACAGAAACGCATCCTGGGAATTTCGAGAATCCTGTTAATTTGATATTTATTGCAAACAGCGCACTTGATTGCTGGAAACAAAACTGTGCATCCAAAATATTCGCTCGCTGTAATTGGTGTAAAATACGTTTCTACTTTATGCATTTCTTCAATGAGCCTCATATTTGTAACACTTTCAATTTATAAAGAAATTAACCTTTTCATTCGACCTAAATCAATTATATCTGTTGTAAACTATGCAAGATAGTACTGATGCATCTAATCTGCATATTCTGGTTTTCGAGTGATACTTTTAAGAAGCTATTTTTCAAATATCAACGCCTATATAGCGCTATACAGCATAAGCACGTTTTGATAGCATAAACTCATTAGATACTTTTGTTAATTTTCAAGAATGCAAAGTCGTCAATTAATGCTAACTGTACGGGCTCAGTACATCCCAGACCTAATTTTCAACATTAATTTACTCCTAATACAATTCCGCAGCTACTTTTTTTCACAGTACATATTTTGAGCCATCTACTAATGCCTGTAAAATTTGTGTCGAATTATATGAGATTAGCTTGCGAGCGTTTCCTTGTTAGATTAGTTACTTCTGAAATACAAAATTTCATTCATTGTTTTTTTCCTTTATAGACTCGATATCAATTAATATATTATTTTACTTACTGGGAAGGGCACCAAAACCATTAAAGGGCTTAGGGCCTCCCTTCAAACGTTTTAATCCGGCCCTGGTGACAACGTACTTCATGGTCTGTGACGACTTACCCCGTATATGGGGTTGGTTGCAGAATGGACAAGACATTTTTAAAAATATATCTTTCATCAAAGAGTGTTTTTTTTTTTTTTGTATCCACAAAAAGCTCTAATACACGCCGAATGTTCAAACTTGATGTAGGTACATTAAACATTTGGATTGGTTTAAATTACATACCCGAAATTAACTGAAATGTAAGAAGTTTGACGAGGACTTATCAGGAGAGACCAACCCTGGTCTCCCCTACGTATTTTGCATAGCTGAGCATTTCGTGTATAAGAATAGAGATGAATAGTGTCTCCGAATTATTACCAAGATCTACATAATACACTAACTTGTTCAGGCTCTGAACAAACACATAGTACTAATTTATCAATTTTACAATACAAAAACAACAGAACAACAAACTAAAAAATGTCCACGCTTCTAAGTGTAATATTCGAATTCAAAAAATGAAGAAAAGTTGGGAAAAACAGTTTTAAATACGAATAAACCGTTTTTCTTGCATTTAACGCTGATTAGATGCGAAGGAAATTTTTTAGTTATCAGGTGAGACAGGGCAACAGCTTTCTAATTGAGTTTTTTTATTACAGGGTGTCTTTATAAAATGCTAACATATTTATTTTAATAACTCTACAAAATAACTTGCAACGTGAATGACATATCTGAGTACTTCACGTTATTTGGATACCTTTTATAATTGGAAGTATGCCTCCGGCACCAACGGTTCGCCAATAAAATGTCATACGCCTTGTAACTTATGCATTTACATGCAACACCTTTTTTATTTCTTCCTTGTGTTATCAGCAGCCATGGCTCCCCTTTTGCAAGATTTTCCTCCGTGGCCCCCCCGGTTGAGAACCACTGCTCTAAGTAACACCTATAACAGGAGGCCTCCGCACGAAGCTCGTGACGTCATTGAAGGTCATCTCACCTATAGCCATTGGATATAGCAGGCCGACGCATACGGTATCTTTACCCTTTTTTGTAGTATATGCAATGGCTATAGGCAAGATGACCTTCAGTGACGTCACGAGCGGATACCTTCTGCTATAGATGGTGTTCATATACGTCGATGTTTTTGCGAATATACTGTATAAGATTCACAGTGTAATGACCGGATTAATCAGATATAATTTTGGAAATTTACTAATGCCGATGCAAAAGGTTTACATCAGAGGGCATCTTCCCTATACATTGGGTCTCAAATCCGATTCTTTCCACAGATGCGGCTTTTGATGAAAGGGAGGGGGGGGGGTTCTAATGATGATTATATACGTCAAACCTTTACGAGAGAGCAGGTCACGGTCCACTTATGTGATCTGGGAGACCTGTAACTGTGCCGCGGGTTAGTTTGGTGATCTGGAACTATGCGTCGTTTCACTTTGATCTGCGACTGTGCCGCCAGTCACTGAAGTGATCTAAAAATGTTCCACGGGCTGCTTGAGGAATCTGGAACACGCGTTTCCAACTGGTGTTACGTGATAGTTTCTTTGGAGTTACGCATGATCAAACGCCACGGAACCCTTGGAAAACCCAGACACCGGAGAGCTTTCAAAGAAGAAAACTTTCTTGTTGCTGATATTCGCAAAGCTGCTCTTTGTTTTGAATTCTAACGAGATAGTGTCGAGTTTTAAAAAAATCCAGACTGGAAGCAAGTGAGTGACTAAACGAATGGCCTGATGGGCAAAGAACGAAAGCAGTAACCTAGAGGGTGTGAAAGCATGTCAACGATCGAAAGATAGTGACACAGACATATTTACGGAATAGGAGGGCTAAACAGGCTATAGACCGGGGAGGCTAATTTGGAGGAATGAGTAGTCAAGAAAAATGGACTAGAAAGGGTTTGCAAAATAATTTTTATAGCCCCAGGCTACGAAACGATAAATCCGTATCCGGAGGAGGGCTTAAAATTTCTGCGCAGCAGAAACTCTATGTACACTTAATTACTCATTCTTAGTCGTTCTCGACTCTATAGTCCGTTTCAGGTTAACTTTGCAGTGAAGAGGAAGCTACGAGGGAACC
Organism: Pholcus phalangioides; assembly: GCF_987345545.1. Lineage (NCBI taxonomy): Eukaryota > Metazoa > Arthropoda > Arachnida > Araneae > Pholcidae > Pholcus > Pholcus phalangioides. The sequence continues at coordinate 3,514,950 of NW_028301610.1, read as the reverse complement.
TCATCACTCGTTGCTATGGCAACAAAAACCTCTTAACCAATGTATCGATGCGCGGCCTGGGTAAGGTATGGACGATTTCTAGGATACCGCGAAAATGTCGTTGTGGTTGCTATAGATTTTTGGATAATGGTAACCAATATTTTTTTCTAATTTAAAAATTTCAAACGAAGAAACATCGGTTCAAAACGATATTTTTCCTTTTTTTTTCACAAAATCATTAAAAAAATTGAAATATTCTGTATAAATGATCATCATAAAACTCCGATTTATGGGAACTTTATTTTGCGGCGAAGGAAGTTAATCCACTCTCTACCTTTCTCTCCACTGCAAAGTTAACCTGAAACGAACTATAAACGTCCATATTTTGTAAACACATCAACCATGGAAAAAGGGTGCCTTAGTTACTTTTGTCGATAACCAAGATATGGGTGAAAAGAAAATTTTATCAGCCAAAATATCCGTTTTGGAAAATTATTTATACAGTACAGGATGCATTATATTGAGAAACATTTAACTGGAACCCCTTCTACTATCAAATAAAAAACATAACTTAGTGATCCTTCAAAATAGCACTGGTGGCGAATAATGTTCCGCATGAAAAAGCAATACCATATGATATTGATACATATTTTTTAAGCTATAATATAAACTTAATTATCAAGTTTTCTGAAAAACTTTAACAGTTAATGTTTATATACAGTAAAATAACGTTAGTAAAACGATTAAAGTGCGACACTCCTTGTGATTATAATCGAAAACACTACAAAAGCCGAGAAAAATTTCATTCGGGTCTTATATGCTTTTCGATTATAATCAGAAGGAACCAATGAGGCCACACTTTCCGAATAACACTAATTTTATCTTACTGCCCAGAAACATTATTTGTTAAAACTGTGAAACGAACTTAACAATTTAATTAATATATTATTTGCTTATAAAATATTCACCAATATCATACCATATTGTTTTTCATGTGGCACATTAATCAAAAACCAGTCACCCAATTCCAATCGAATAATGATAACAATTGTGTTTTTTATTTGATAGGTGGCAGAAAGTGTTTCAGTTAAATGATGTTTCTCAATATAATTTATCCTGTACTGTATACAGTCGGCCCTCCGTATTCGTGGGGATTACGTTCCGGGGGTGACCGCGAATACGAAAAATCCGAGAATAACCGAAACCGTAGGTTTTTTTGCATATCGCGTTTATTGAACATCATGAGAAGAACAGAGTGAGGTAGAGGTTGCAGCGATTGTTGGCTATGCTTTCTGAAAGCACATTGTAATTTCTGTTTGTCGTTGCTTCATATCAAGTACATATGTTGGAGTATGTTGACAAGGCTTCCTCTACCAATTTTTCTACTACTGTAGAGGGATCTATGTCATGAAAATAATATATTGCTAATTTGAACCAATACATAAAAAAATCATGAATACGGGGGGGAAAGATGGGCGACAGTATTTTTTTTCTCTGAAAGCCATATTTTGGGATTTATAAAATTTTATTTTTACCCGTTTGTTGGTTATGGACAAAAGGAAAGGGTACCAACTAAGGCTTAACGAAGAAAGGCACTATTTTTTCATTCATGGTTAATAAGTTTACAAAATAAGGACGTTATAGTCTGAGAATGCTCCTCCGTGTTTATAGTTTTTTGCTGGTCTCAGAAAGGAAATTCCCTATATTGTATAACGTAGCATATATCAAAATTCTATGCGCACAGAAACAGGTCAGGTGAAATAAAAGACAATATGCCTCCATCTGGAAGAAAAGAAAGTTGGAGGGAATATTTCATGTACGAATAAAATTGTTTACTGCCCCTCCCCCCCTAGACTGAGATCTTCAGTGGAGCCTCTTCTATGGTGAATTTACAGTGTTAAAAAACGGACAACTCAGATGAACAGCCTATGATTCAATGATTAGCACATCATGATTATTTCAAGCATTTTCATGAGTGTTTAAAGCACGTGCCAGAGTTCTTGTACGGGAACTGTGGTGATGATTATAATCAGAGCTCTTGATTCGTGAATATGCCTTCCTATAGGATGGGACTCCAAACTTTGAGTCCCAACCACGAGTTCAATCAGGAAATGCACGGAGACCCATCTCCCTTTCACATCCTGCAGTATGGCCCCCTAAGCTGAGGTCTTTGGTGAGCTCCAAGATAACACTCTTCACGGGCCTTCCTTTATTATGAACTTATGGTGTGTAAAACAAAAATGATGGAATAATCTTAGGTCCCGAGCTGGGGGAGCTCTGCCAGCCCCACCCCTTGTAGGGACATGCGAGGACATCCGTTAAATAGGGGTTCCACGATAATATCTGACACAACGATTTATGACACTAAATATGTATATTAAGAGCAGAGACCCTTACGCATGGGGGGAATAGAGGGACTGTGCCCCCTCCCAAGCCGACTAAAAATTAAGAAAAGTTCAATATTTCGGTTAAAAAATTAAATATTTGTCCTTTACCTGCCCAATCCAAAAACATTTGCGCGCTTGCATCGGCAGTTGTGTGAAACGGGATTATTTCTTGCTTCCCGGTGGAATAACTTCACACGGCTGGCGTCCGCGCATTTTATTCTCTGTGACGCAGATTTGCTTCTTCATCCCCGGGTTACATTTGCATGCATGCATGATGTTCTTTTTCTCCCGATTTCAGCATTGATGCCGTTTTAACCTTTGCGGAGCGGCCGTTTCGAATTTGCGTTTCATGTTAGGCCATGCATTCTTTGATGAAAATTGTTTGTATTCACCCTTGTTTTTGAATCACCCTGTGTATGAAAGATGTATTCGTTTTCATTATTATTATTTCTCTATTTTCTAATATGTTTGCTTGTACTGTGTCGCCAGGTGTACGTTGCCGACTAGTGGTTGAGTGCTTACCTACCCCCAATCGTTATTTTGTTGGTAATTGTGGGTTCGAATCAAGATTCTCTGTTTGATCCACACATTTTTTTTCCGATTATATTTAATTTGTAAGTTTGAGTTTGATTGTCATCTATCTTTCACAAAAGTCAACTGAAAAAATGGCGTTTTCTTAGAGCAGCTTTTCTCCGGCTATTCCCGCAGCATAAGGGTTAAAAAGTGTCATATAAATTAACGGAAATTGATTAAAACAATGTACAAAGGTATTTTTTACAAATACAAATACAAATACAAATACAACGCCACAACAGGCAAAATGCCCAACGAGGTGGCTGATAAAAAGATGCCCATAAAAATATGGTTGTCATATGTTTCAAAAATACAGCAACCCAATTAAAAATGCAATTAACACAAATTACAAACAATATATACACATGATAAAATATTATACGATGCCCATAAAGATTACTTATGGTTGTCTTATTCTAAGAATGGATAGCTTCTCGATTTACCCCAACATGTTTATCGTATTTCTTTTTAAACGTGTCAATTGTGTTACAATTTACTACCTTCGGGGGTAAGCTATTCCATTTATTAACAACCCTATTGGAGAAAAATTCCCTGCGACACCATAACCTTGCATTGTCCCTCACCAATCGATACTGATGTCCCCTTGTAAAAGCAGTCGATTGGCGGTGTACTAAAAGTTCATGGTCCATCCTATCCATCCCATTGAAAATTTTGAACACTTCGATCATATCTCCTCGACACCTGCGTTCATCCAATGTAAACATATTCAAAAAATGAAGTCTTTCTTCATAACTCAAGCCCTGTGTGCCAATAAGGACACGCGTAGCTCTTCTCTGCACCCCTTCAACCAAGTCTATGTCCCTCTGTAGGTATGGTCTCCAAAACCTTACAGCATACTCCAGTCCAGGACGAACTAAGCCTCGAAAAAGAGGAAGAATGACTTTAGGAGAACGCGAAGAGACCTTTTTGAAAATGAGACCAAGCATTCTATTCGATTTTTTGACAACCGCTGAACAATGTTCAGAAAACTTAAGTCGCTCGTCAATGAGAATTCCCAAATCGGTGACTCTAGTTGCATCCGGGATAGTGACACCATTCAACTCGTAAGAGAACCGTGGGTTGTTCGAACCAAAATGAGCGACCATGCACTTATCTACGCTAAACGTCATGCTCCATTCATTTGCCCATGCTGCAATCTTGTTTAAGTTGGTCTGGAGCAACTCCCTATCGCTTTCATTCCCGATTACCCCCATTAGCTTCACATCATCTGCGAATTTGCTAGTAATTCCATCGATACCCTGATCGAGTTTATCGATAAAAAGTGAAAAAAGTATGGGGCCAAGGACACTTCCCTGAGGAACTCCACTTGTGACGTCTGTCCAACCAGAGAATTCCCCGTTCACCATAACTCGTTGCGACCTATCTCTTAACCACGATTCTATCCAATTCAGCAAGTTGCCCCCTATTCCAATCTCGTGTAAACGCTTCAAGAGTTTGCCATGTTGGACCCGATCGAATGCCTTCTGGAAATCAAGGTAAACAACGTCGACATTCTTGCTCTTACCCAAAGCCTTAGTCACGTAATCATAGAAGCAAAGGAGGTTAGTTACACATGACTTCCCCTTCCTGAACCCATGCTGATTATCCGACAATACATTATTTTCGTCTATCCACTTCACAAACTGCCTTTTGATGATAATTTCCAAAATTTTCGAGAGGGAGCTCGTCAAACTCACTGGACGATAATTAGACACCACTTCTCTACTACCCTTCTTAAATATCGGAACAACGTTAGCCAGTTTCCAATCTCTCGGGACGATACCCTCAGCAACACTACTCCTGTATATCTGTGCGACTGGCCCCAACAATTCATTAGCACCTTCCCTGAGAACCCTGGGATAGATATCATCTGGTCCTGGTGCTTTGCTTGCACATACATTTCTTAGAAGATTTAGGACCTCCACGTCTTCCACTTGAATATCGTTGAGCGTTTTATTACCCCATGCAACACCCGTATATCGAATATCATTATCTCCATTAAAAACCGACGCGAAAAAGTCATTGAAAGCACTACACATGCCTACATTGCTCTCTACTTTTGAGCCTCCTATCGAGAGGGGGCCAACTGTCCCCTTACATCCATTATTGACGTATCGAAAAAATGATTTTGGGTCAGAGCCAATGTTATCTGCCAACCTAGATTCAACTTGCTTTTTACTATCCCTTATCGCTTTCTTCAACAGTCTTCTTTTATCAGTAAACAATGATAGGTCACCTCGTCCACTTTTATACTCTCTGAATGCTCTTTTCTTTTCAAGATAAAGGTTCCGCACGCTATCCGTGAACCATAGAGGGTGTGATGTACAAACACGCTTTTTTCGAACAAAGGGTATGACGTCGTGCAAAACAGAGGACAGCTTCGTACTAAATTCTTCCCATTGACTTACCACCCCTACTGATTCCAACCGGTCTTTGAAAACTTCCGCTAACCTTCTTCGCAAAACATCAAAGTTAGTTCTCCGAAAACCAATCTTTGAACCAATCTTTGAAAAGGAACCAATCTTTTGTTATCAACCTTACCCGAGGAAAAGTTACAGTGAAATCTGACGATACGATGATCACTGGAAGAAAACTCTTCCCCCACCGAAACATGTTCAACTAGATCCTCAGAACTAGTAAGAACTAAATCCAAAATAGCAGTACCCCTAGTGGCTTCTGATACATGCTGATACAAAAAATTTTCGAGCACCAACTTAAGAAAGTCTCTTTCATACTGATTTCCAGATGAAAGGTTCTCCCAATCAATACCCGGGTAATTGAAATCCCCTAGTATGAGAACCCTCTTTCGCTTACACATGTAGGAAATGTAGGAACACATTTTCGTCAATATTCAATTTTTTCACAAAAATAAAATTAAACCCCTCTTAACGAACACCCCTTAGATGCGGTTACTGCTTTTTTACGGCCAAATTTTAATTTCCTGCTGTATAATAAAACCATAGATTTCAAACCCTTGATTCACGGTCACCCCTCTTTTACGGACGAATTCTTTTTTGTCCCACCAGTGTCCGCAAAAGAGAGGTTTTACTGTATTCAATTTTTTTGTGTTTTAGGGGGCAAGGACCCCCCCTATGCCCCGCATGCCTGTTAATAACCTATCAAACCCCCACAAGGGACAGAGCGGGGGCCATGTTTGGTGTTTGATGACCTATCAAGCTACCTTTTTAAATAGTGCGCATCTCTATATTAACAAATCCGAACCCAGACCCGTAAAAAGCAGGAACGTACCAAAAAAGAATGAGAATGATTTTATTATTCGCAATTTATACATCTGCTAGAATCCAACATCATACGGTCTTTTCCTGAACTGTTCCTCACTGTATGCACTTGGCCCATCATGTCTATCATTCGCAGAAGACACTTTCACTTATCAAAAGCAGTCCTAAAGAAGTGGAGGCTATTTTGAAAGTGATGTCAAAAGCAGACACGCTAGGCTAAGTACATACAAGTTGATGAGGACCATTTTGGAAGAGACCGTATGCGGGAGAAGAATATCGAAAACAAGTTCAACTACCGAGCCTGAGGCAACCATCGATAGATGGTGCCTTCATTTCCTACCCAACTTCACTGGTTGGAAATTGCTGTATGGCGATATATGACCGGAGTTGGTACGCAGCAAAGTTGGTGTGCATACTTTTGCTGACTGGGAAGGGGGGTCAAAAATGGCCAAAATTCTGCTCACGTAATACTTTAACAGCCCCTTTGCACGGTCAAAAAATAAACTTGTCATTAGAGAACTTCAACACTTCTCGTATTAACAACCACCGCTAGCTTGCCATCTATAAAACATAGTATAAAAATACGAATGTACCAGAAAATCATATTTTCAGTTATAAAGAACAAAACCCATTTCCATAATATGTATGTCCCTTAAGATACGGTGGCCGAGAAAGAGCACATATTTTTCAAATGCCAAGAACCGAAAGCCATAGTATCTTCTTTTCCTCTTATTTAAATAACATTTTTCCTTTTTTTTCCGAAACCAAGAATGACTGTTAAGGGTTTCCAATGATAAGCGCGAACTATTTTTCATGTGAGGCTCCCCAGTGATGCAACGAATATGTGTCATCAGTCCATTTCACACTATTGGTAGCTATTTGTTTGTGGTTTTTCGCCTTTTTACTCTGTGAATAAAGAGCCTATAGAGAAAGATACGTATTTGCTTTTTTTTGAGAGAAAGAGAACAGACTTTTAGAAAAATGTCCAAAAGCTTTTTGCTTTCAACAAGAGAAGAAAAAAATAATTTCACTTTTGCTCTTAAGACGTCTTTTGGATACATGTTAATAATTTTTCTTCTGGTTGGTTATATCACTTTTCACTTTGAAATGTTTCGCGTTTACTCGCCCAAAGGGATTTTTCTTGTCATTTTCTTTCTTTCTTTTTAGGATCTTTTGACACTTCATATTTCAAGAAAGTTTTGACTCTTACTGCTATCAATGATCATACACCATTCACTTTCAGCACTCCTATACCAAGGTAAATAAAATTATTATTGCTTCCAAACGACAATGCCAATGAGTAGAGGATTTCTAATTCAATTCTTAATCTTCATATTTATGAAAATAGTTTTTTGGTATGAATCAAACCTAATATAATAAGATATTATTAGGTCTATTTGCTTCCAATATTTTCGTTGTATGAATTTTCAGTACGTTATAATCAACCCCTGGAATGCCGCTCGTGGTACCCAATTTAACATTGAATGTAAATGCTTTTCTATATGATGGGTAACGCATTACAGGATAAAACAAAAGTTACATAGGCTAACTAAAGAAAGAAAGAATATAGAAATTTTTCGCAGAATTTTAAAGCCAACTAGGATAGCTCCAAGTCTTTTATGGGCAAGAGCCAAGTCCGTTTGAGCAAAATAAATCGCGCTCACGTAAGCCCAGAAGCCACCGTGAGACTAACAAAAGTTCCTTGGCCTGTAGAGCTGGATTACCTCAAAAAAAAAAAAAAAACCTCACATTGACGTCCAGAGGTCACTAGTAACTTCATAGGCCTGAAACCACGTATCTATAATTTACCCTCGACAAACAAAAGTCGCAAGAGTAGATCATTAAACGAAGTTGTTTTTTTTTTGTAGAGAATGATGAGAATGTAGAGAATGATGGCACAAGAATTTCAAATTTTCAAAACTTGTTTTCAGAGACCTATAGTAGTAATGTCTTCGGATAAAGAACCAGGTTTTTAGCACCTGCCACTGAATTTGATAGATATTAACTCGTTAGAGAACAATTAAACAAACATTTGAAAATTAGATCCCTTATTGTTCAACTTTTTTGTCCCAAGAATTGAACACACACACAAGGCGCTGCGTTTTTCTTTCCTTGCTAGTACAGCGCTAATAAAAACAGTAGGTACAGTTTGTCCCAATGGGTACGCAACCCCAGACTTGTAGATTACGATAGATATCATCAAGATAAACATATTGATTTTTAACGTGGTGATCTCTGAATATAGCGTCAAAGTCTACAGATTTTCGGAGTCATGATAAGACCATGTCCTTATATATAGACGCCCCCTCCCCATGTTACACATAAAAATGCTTGTTGCGATTATCTCTATGGGAATCTGCACAAATCTGATGCGCATACTCATTAGGACACCCTGTGCCCATATTAATTTTAGAACATATTTTTATATAGAATTACTGATACAATTTTCGATACTTATAATTACGAATTATTTCCCCTCGGTTTTAGACGTTGAGAAATGAATAAATGACATGATTTGCGTTAAGATTTCCAAGATTTTTTTGGATATTTCCAAGAATGCATCCTGATGAGTAAATAACTGAAGCAAGCAAGAGGAAGAATTGTAGATTTTTGTAAGTGTTCAGTAATGTATGATAAATGCGACCTAAAGTAGGCAACTTGTTACATTCGGCTTCTCCTTTCGACGTAAAAGACACTATTACTATTTCCTTATGTGACTATAAATCATAGAAGATACTAATACATATATATATTTATAAATCGATAGTTTCAAAAATATCGTGTTCAGGGAAAATAAAATTTCCTGTTCCAACTGAAAAAAGCCACATGCATTGAAGATTCATAAGAAGTTTTCACAGTTCGTTCGTACCCAAGAGTAAAAAAAGGATTCGTGTTCGAGCATTATAAAGAGAAGCGCTATCGCAACCGGAAAGAGAACAACGACAAGAAAAAAAAATCGAAAGTAATCGTTTTTCAGCCTCCTTAAAATAGCTGTTATAGATCGTTGGAACGTTACTTTATCGTATTCTTGAAGACACCTTTCCGTCCCATCCGAGTTTCGTACTACAGTACCCTCTTCCACTTCCGTGATAAAAACTTCTCGCTAGCACGCATTCTGCATCAGATATTTCCTCCAATCGATCCAAGATCACTCAGCAAGTTGCATATGTACAGATGTGTATGTATGTACAGGTTGACATACTGCTCAATCACTCAGTTTATGTGTTTTGACACCGGAATATTTCTCCCATCCTGTTGCTGTTCTTGTAGCGATGTGCCCCACTTTGTTCATTGGATGCTTTTAAATTCATTGTTTCGGTCACGTCAATGTAGGAATCCCCGGCAGTTAAGATTGCTTTAGAATGAGAAAATGTCTATTAGGAAGCTACACACTCTAAGCTGTTATATAAACAACGTAGTACATCAACAACATCAACCATTCAAAGTGTTCACTTTCGTTACCTGAACTTTCCTTTCGTGAACAAGGTGCCGGAAAAGGACGTATGAAAAGAAGTTCACAACAGTATCGTGGTGGTCTCCTATTAGAGTGGGCCAGGGATCGATCTCACTGTGCTTGTTGGCTGAAGATTTGTTGTTGCTCACCATTCTATGGGGTCTTTCCAGTCTTAACCACTTTACGATCAAGGGCGTAATATTGCGTCAAAATGCCAGTGGAATTAATTCAAACAAGTCTATCTGTTTTTTTCCCTCTCTTCTCATCACCATAAAATTTTGTAAAAATTAAAAAAAAATAAAGTACTTTTTTTTCCTCTCCGTGGTTTAAGGAGGAAAAAACATCTATTCTAAAGTTAAATAAGTTGTACTATGTACATGTACATAAGAGGGGAAAGAAAACAGGTAGGTGAGGGTGAAAATAGAAATATACTTAATACCTACTATATATATATAAAGTATATCTCTTATCTGTAAGTATTACAAATAAAAGAGAGAGTGTGGCAATAAACTTTTTCCCTTTCATCTGTTTTCTTCTTACTCTTTTATACTTTTTTCCCTTCCTTTTTCTAACAAGATTATCAAAACTTTTATCGTATGTATCGCTGATTCGTCAGGCAGAGATCATCCGAATTTTTCTCCGATCGCTTGTGAGCGAAGCAGTTAAATGCATTCACAAACCTTATGCGAGCCGATTTCCTACTCATAAATGTTTCTCTACTGAGAGCAATCAGGCCTACAACAGTTAAAATTGACGCATATTGTAACAGGTAAAATGACTAGTTTGGTTCTGAATTCGAAAGGCAAATGGCAGCACTTCAAACTTCGTTTGTTTTCACTTCAACTTGATAAAATCGTCGGTTATATGGTGGTTTTTTTTTGTCTGTCGACATGTGCGATATAATGGAGGGGTCACTGTATTGTAATGTCGAAAATAGCTGTGTGGTTTCATGTTTCAGTTTTCTACGGGGTTCGGAGTTACGTTATTGTGCTTATTACTTTGGCTTAATACCAAATGGGTAGGGGGATACGTAAATTTCGTATTTACGAAATAACCTCGATAAATGCGAAATTCCTGAAATGAATGCGAAATTTGCCAATTTTGACGAATAAATGCTAAAATTTGATTTTTTACTTCTTTTTAGCGAAATCAAGGTAATTTACACTTTCTCAAGTGGGAAAATCGTAATTTTAGTCAGTACTTGTGAGCGTGCTTGAAAGGGAAACCACAAGCGTCACTTCTTTCCCTTCTGACATTGTGTTAGATGTGAATACAGTCGAGTTCGGTTATAACAAAGCCCTTTTGTGATTCGAGAAGTGTTTGTAATAACAACGTGTACGCTATAAGCTAGACGTTGGAGTTAGCTTACGTAGCAATAGCATATAGGCCTTTTTAAGATTATCGTGGACAAAATAAGCTTATGAGACACAATTGAAATACGTAATATTATGATAAATAATATAGCACGTGAGTATAGATTTTGATTGATATCTGAACAGTTATGAAAATTTATTAGAAAACGCAAGATATACAACATGTAGACATTTTCGGAAACGATAATGATTTTTTCGAGTTGTTGCAAACGGTTTTTCCCTTTGAAGTTGACAGTATTGTACAATTTAAAAATTCAGAAAAAATAACCCCTCTGATGTTTATCAACTTTATATCACCAATCAATAATACACTCAAATTAGCAGAGCTTTTCAACAGTGAGTTGATTTAGAAAATTTTTCTTTAATCACCGCCACCAATAAAAAAAGATCACAAAGTAATAAAAACAAGTTAATATCCAATAGTTGAAAAACAGACGATACAGTTTTCACAGAAAGACAGGATTTTATTAAATGCCTAAAATTTTATTGCCAAAATAGTTGCATTTATTCTCGACAGATAGCGATAAAGTCTCATATTCCGTGTCATTTGTTGATGAGAAATACAACTATTTTGGCAATGAAAAAATATTGAAAAAATTTAGGTCTTTTTATGAGAAAACGTCAAGATATCACCCGCATACAATAAATGTTGTACAAAAATGTCTTTTTTACTTTTTTTTCAGAGTTTTTTGCAATATCCGGATTGTTTTCTTAGTTATAACAAACCAAAAGAACTGTTTTATCTACAGAGAGCTATTGCATTTTTAATTGGTGCTTAATTTTTGAAATATATGACATCCATATTTGTTATGGACATCTTATATCCACGGTTTATGTTATATCCGGGTTATGTTATATGTGTACTCGACTGTATATGCAACTTTTTGGAATTTCGGAAAAAAAATGCTTGCAGCAAAGCATTTGAAAAATAAGGTTAAATTAGGAGAAAGTAGATATATATCACTACAATGCTAGATTCTCTCAACTGAGTACTTTAAAACTTTCTAGTAATATGGTCGGTTTTTTTAAATGCGAAATTGGTTACTTCAGCTATGTTTTATGTATTCGAGTTTTTTCGTTTTTTTTTTTTTTTTGTTTTTTGTTTTTTTTTGTGAACGAATGTGAAATTTGTCATTTGGAATTCCTTACTGCGAATAAATGCGAAATTTATGATTTCGAAACTTGTTTTTTCGAATTTTTTTTGCGAAATTTGCGTATCTCTACAAATGGGTATTTAGTCATGTGACAAGATATTTTTATCATATGTTTCAGCTCTTTCAAGCTTGCATACCTTTTCTCAAGTTATATTTCCTCATCGTAAGTAAAGGTGGATTTTTAACATTAGAGCGTTGAAGTAATCAAAATCCCTGAATTCTTTTACACAAGCGCTTACCTCAAAATAGAAATATTTATCGGCAAATATCGGCTTAATATTAGTTATTCGGAATTGATACTTTCCGAGAGTTTTCTAGAAGTTGATGCCGTAGAGGGAGTTCCTCATCATAGTTTCTCCAAGATTCCACAAAGGAAGTTATTCAACAGCTTCTGCACCACTTAAGTAGCAAATCCGTAAATCTTCAAAAATATTTAGATGCATATCACTGGGAGATGATACATAGATCGAAAAATACGTAAAAGCTTTCGAATTAAGTCGCAACTGAACCGATGACTTCATTCCCCCGAGAACACAAAGCGAAATGGTTTGGTTCTTTGATTCGACGGAAACTAATTTCCATTAGGTCTTAATAATTACGATGACACATGAAAGATGGTTCCGCATTTCGATTTGGATGCGCGGGCATCAGATGAACATAAATACACCCATAAAAGACAATAAACAGTAGGTAAAGACAGAGAATGTATCCAAGTGCTTGTCACAGGATAAAATCTGTTGTGACAGAAAGGATTTTGATGCTCAACGTATCCTCCATTTCCTCTACCAGCGTTAATTACATCCATCCATTTTACAGTAATTCGGTAAAATGAGTCTCTTTTGAATTTCAATTAACTAGGATATATATTCAATAATTAAAGATTGTATGAATTATCAAAAATTAGTGATTCTATTTAACATAATTTGCATAATAAATTTTAGAGGAAATTGCTGAACTCGCATTTCGCAGCCGATGCTGCATATATCTGTAAGACACGATTTGCGGATTCAAAAGCTCATGTGTTTGAAATCACATATCCATCAAGTATGCAAGAAAAAACTAAATATCTGTGTGTAATCTATATACACTAGTGTATGAAATTAAGAGAATTTGCAGACTTGGTCGGTTATCTCTAGAACTACTGTACCGATTTTAATGAAATTTGATATGTGTATACATTGATACAATACAAAACAAATAACCATTCAATAATTGTGTGTAATACACATGCATGATCGTGCGTAACACTCGTTGGAGTCGGAAGGTATGAAACAGCGGTTGCAGAATAAACAAAAAAATGGGTTAATAGGGGGTATGGTCCCCTCTTACAAATATACAGGTCTCGCAGCGTGATTTCATACTTGAAATAAGGCAGTTTACCATTTCCTGTGGCAATTGGTCCCACTCGTTCAGCAACGCTGTTTTCATTCCCTGGATGGTTCCCGGAGGGGGGTTGCGAGTTGCAATTGCCCTCCCCAGAGCGTTCCAGACATGCTCTATAGGGTTAAGGTCTGGAGATCTGGCTGGCCAATCCATCCGGTGAATATCCTCACTCTCTAGAAAATCGTCGAGCAGAAGAGCTCTATGTGGCCTCGCGTTATCGTCCATTAAAATGAACTAAATGAAATGGGCCAACTGCACCCCTGAAAAGGCGAACATAGGGCTCCAAGACCTTATCCCTATACCTCACACCAGTCACAGTGCCTCTTTCATGGACATGGAAAGGTGTGTGGCCATCCAACATGATGCCTGCCCAGACCATTAAACCTCCTCCGCCATAATGGTCGATTTCGCGGACATTGGAGGGTAGGTAGCGGGTCCCTGGTTCTCTCCATATGAACGTACGGTGAGAATCGGTGCTTAGGCTGAACCGGGACTCCAGTGAAGAGAACGGTCGCCCATTGATCCATACTCCAATATCTATGCTCTCTGCACCATGATAAACGGATTCTCCTGTCCGTAGAAGTGAGCGGGAGGCAAACAGCAGGTCTTCTTGCAAACAACCCTCTCTCATGAAGTCTTTTGGAAACAGTCACCCTTGATACACGGGTCCCTGTGGCTGCATACAAGTCACGAGAGAGCTGAGAAGCTGTAGCACTTCTGTTACGCCTCGCTATAATCGGCAAATGGCGATCTTCTCTGGCCGTCGTGGCTCTTGGACGATCTTGCCCAGGCTTTCTCTCGATGGATCCGGTATCATGGAACTGTTTCCATAAGTTACACGCGACGCTAGGCGTTAAATTGAAAACTCTACAAATCTGGACTTGAGATTGGCCTGCTTCTAGCCTCCCCACAATTCGCCACCTCATTCCATCATCTAAACGTTGGTGGTTACTCATTTTTACTGTTACAATTTGAAATTAACCGATTGCTGCAAAATAACACCAAGAAATTCGCCGAGGTGTGCTAGCGAACGAAATGCATCTTAACTTACACGCGCTTATAAAGCAAAGCCGCTTGTAAGTCAAGCGTACCTACTCAATGTTAAAGAAAGGCCGCGGAATTGATGGCAGCGCCATCTGAAGTTTGATGGGTCAAACTTGCCGATTGATCACGTGGTTCCCACGCTTCTCTTCCCCCCTTCCCTTGATCGCGTTATTCCGATTTCAACTTTGATTTATTTTTCAGTCTATTGCTACGGAACCTAAAAATCTTAATTCCCACTAAAGCGGACATTTTTTACTTCTTTATAGGAGACGTACTTGTGCCTAAAAGTATAAATCAACTCAGTAACAATAACAATGTTATCGACACTTCAACAGCTAAATCTATACTTGTGAACACCCGCCTTCGTGTCATTTTACACCCATCAAATGCACGCGCACTTATTCAATAAATATAATTTTAGTTGGCCCTCAGAAGGCCCGTTTTTATAATTTTAAAGATGAACAATTTGCCAAAATAACCACGAGCAATAGCTAACCAACCTAACCGAGAGTCTTCACATGAGTAAGTAAACAAAATGGCGTCGTGATGGGGAAATGCATTATGGGAAATGACTTTCCTACCCGATGCTAGCAGCCAATCACAGGCCAGCAGGCACCCATCTAAACAGAGAGGGCGCTGATGCCGTTTGGCTACCAGTTTAACGATAGGACTGTTTACGCTTACTCTTAATGCAGCTTTGTTATAAAGCCTGTTTCTCTACTGGCTCCGCCTACACACACGTATACGCTTACGTATTTGACGTACAAGATTTGTATTTTTGTGTAGAAGAAGTGGTTTTACATTCAGTTCAGTTCTTTTCATGAAATTCGATAAAATATGCAAATTCTCTTAATTTATTTCACCAGTGTATATAAAATAACATGTCCTGACTGATTCATCATCGCCGACTCGAAACCGCTAAAGCTGTAAATATCAAATTTGGTGAAAACATTTGTTTCATAGACTCACTAAGAAGGGATTTTTCGAAATGCGGCCCCTAAAAGGGCCAAAATCGGGTTCAAACGTAAGAGAGATCACGCCGAGCCTAAACAGCTGAAGCTATAGTCATGAAATTTGGTCAGCACTTTTATTTCATAACTTAAAGAAAAACTAAGAAAGTGTTTCTCGAAATTCGACCGCTAAGGGGGTCACAGGGGGATTTAAAGGATACATATATAGAGAAATCACGCCGAGCCCAAACCACTGAATCTATAGTCATGAAATTTGGTGGGAACTTTATTTTTTTATTTTGGTGGGAGTCTTTACGTCATGAAATAAAAGGGTTGGTTTTTGAAATACCATACATAAGGGGGTGGGTTCAAACGTAACACAAAAATCACGCCAAGTCGAAGCAGCTGAAATTCCCGAAATTTGGGCTGAAGCTTTGTTTCATGACGTGAACATTAACTAAGAAGGAGTTTTCGAAGGGTTCATAGGTAATTGAAACCGCTGAAGCTATATATTCATGAAATATAGCTTTAATTCATAACGTAGAAAGAAAGAAGGGGTTTTCCAAAATTCGACACCAAAATAGGTTATAAGGGGGTTCAGAGGTAATATTCATGAAATTTGGTCGGTCAGTTTTATTTCATGACGTAAAAACTGAGAAGGGGTTTATCTAGATTCTATACTAACATAAGAAGGTTTAGTGGGGGTCATATGGGGAAACAACGCCAAACTGGAACCGCTGAAGCTATAAATATGAAATTTGGTCAGTATTTTGTAATGTAGAGACTCACTGTGAAGGGATTTTTCAAAATTCAACCCCCTAAGGGAAGAAGGAGTTGAGAGGTTCACGGACAATCATCACTGAGCTTAAATCGCTGAAATTCAGTATTATATTTTATAATATAGAATACCCACTAAGACGGTATTTCTAAAAATTCATCCCCAAGGGGATCGTGAGGGGTTCAAATGTTATATGTGGGAATCAACGCGAGAAAAGCCGCAGGTAATAGCTAGTCTATATAGTTTCACAATTATTTTGTTTTTACTGTCCTTTAATAGGTCAATGTTATCAGATATACTGCGCAGCTATAATTCGAACCCACACCAGTAGAAATCATGTATGTACTAAAAAAAGAATGAGAATACCAATACAATGCCACAACAGGCAAAATGCCCAGAACAAATATGGATGTCGTATATTACTAAAATACAGCAGCCCAATTAAAAATGCAATAATGCACACATACAATCACAAAAATTATAAACAATATATATATATATAATTTAGGACACCTTCATCCAGCAGTGGATTGAAAATGGTTGTTTATGATGATGATATAGGATAAAAATAAAGAGGTACTGAAAAAGTATCTTTTGAATGACAAAAAGAGAGCACGAGCGCTACTCGTTCTTTCAAAAATATATATATATACACACAAAAAGAATTATTTTAAGAAAAAGGAAATATTGAATTTTATGAAGTGAAATAGAACCTACGCAGTGGGTCGTCATCAAGAGGAACCCCATGCATGGTTCGAAAAGTTTAGGCGTTTCTGAAGGGTGGCCTATGCCTAGTTGCATTAAAAATGCCAACCCTTGTTCCCCGATGCCTGCCTTCTCAATACATGTTGGACGAAAAAAGAAACAATGAAAAAATATATACAGAGCTTCAGATTATAAGCTCAAAGAAGCATGAGAAAAATATATACGAAGTTACAGGAGTATACACTGTAATTATACTGTTTTCAAGCTCAACCCATATAGTTTCAATATCACTTCTCTGCATTCAAACATGATTTCACGTATATCAACACTCGATCACTTTTCCTATCCGCTCTATTTCTTAAAAAGGGATGGTATCCTGAGATGTGTAAGAAAAATTCATCTCCATCGTTTGCCCGAGATTCTGTAATGGCTATAAGATCCAGGCCCTCCATAGCTATCATAGTTTCTGAAAAAACATTTTCTTATTACCCAAACTCTTGGCATTTATTAGCACACGTTTTAATTTGCCCTGCGATTTAGTATCAATCAAGAAGCCATCCAAGTCAGAGGTGTGTAATTTCCCGTCTGGGAGTAAAAGACCTGACTTGAGCCTATCGTAAACCTCCCAGACCCCTCGCCTATTCAGATGAATCCCATCCCAACGAAGCCACTTTCGGTAAATGCTGGAAGCTCCAAGAACGTGACCCTAAGTGAGGAGTGAATTGGTGGATCCTACTCCTGTACCCCAACTAAACCTTGGCACTACTGGGATCACTGCCACATCTGAACCCCCCTCCGTAGCGAATAATAATAAATCACTGTACTGTGACAGAAACTCACTAGTATTCGCTCCTACCTGATTCGTTCCCACCCACAGAATCACCCACAAGGGCGAATTTCCAACAGCGCTCGAAACCCCGAAAATCCCTACACACTCTGTTCCCTAGTTACGCAACCATCGAATCACCGATTATTAAACCCCTATCACTGTTCCCCTCTACCACGAACACCCATTCACCCTCTAAACTATCGTTGGTCGTAGAGATTGCTTCTTCATCGACAGGTGGCTCCGTAATATCCGGACCCTCTAGAACCCTAACTCTCTCATAACGCTTCGACCTCGAGTCCCATCCTTGCCCTATCCAAACACCCCTTACAGTTGAAACTATCCGCTACTATGCTCCTAGAACTGGGAAACCTCCCGTCGCAGCCCCACACAGCAATAATCTAGGTCAAGGCATACTAACACTATTGCTAAAAACTAGATAACACTTAAAAAATAGGAAAATGATAAACGTTTACAGGAAATTAAAAAACGTAAAATACATTACAATGCAAAATATACGTGAAAGATTGTACGAAAAAATTAAGTAAAATAAAATGGTCAACACTAAATCACGAGTAAGAAATATGTATGTATATATAAAGAATGGAACACACCTCTAAAAAAAGTAGTAAGATGCGAAGTTAGATTTATACTTATTAGTATTTCCTAACTATCTATTCACTAAAACAATAGGACCTAAAATGAAAAAAAAATAATACTGAGAATACTCGAGAAAAAGTACACAACGAAATTATGTCAAATTAGTTTAATTTACTTACATGTTGCATCTAGTGTTTTTGCTTATTCCAACATTCAAAAGGAATTTATATTTTTAGATGCAGCATATATATGTAGAACTGTTTTTAAATTGCAGTCCTCTGTTTCCATGAATTTTTATTTTAATTTGAATAATTTTGATTTTTATAGTTGACTATTCTGTTTTCCATGCTAATTTTTACCAGCATTTACCAGAATGGGTCATTTTTTTTATTGACTCCTTGGTAAATTTTTTCTTTTTTTTGTACTGTCATATAACAATAAATTTGATTTTATTTTTTAAAAAAATTTTAAGTTTAAAACGGGAAAAACACGAAAATGGTGGGAAACAAAGAACCAATTAGTCGCTCCTATACGAGCACGTGAGCACAGAAATTGATTATCGACAAAATAGCAACGGTCACAAACCTGGCGAAAGTAAAATGAAATGAGAGCGAGAAAATAAAATTTATGTCGACCGAAAATATACAACGAAAATTATAATCGTTGATTATCAAAGTTGAGAGCATAAGAAAAAACACTTATCTCGCAAATCCAGCAATGGAAGTCCTAAAAATCCCAGTGACAAAATCAAACTAAAGAGAATAAACCCCCAATTTATAAAAATAAAGAAAACACCGCAGTGTGTTTGATCCAAAAAATAAACACGCTAAACGAACGAGAACGAAGAAAAAACGATTATTTATTATTCGCAATTTACATCAGCTAGAATCCAACATCATACGGTCTTTTCCTGAACTGTTCCTCATCGTATGCACTTGGCTCAATGTGTCTATCTCATTCGGAGAAAATCTTTCACTTATCAAATACTATACTAAAGACGTGGAGTGTCTATTTTGAAAGCGATGTCAAAAGATGGGACCAGTATAAAGCTGGACTGGATATCATTTGTGGTTAAGAAAATCATTCTAATTGCTTTTCTACTGGCCTCGTACACCAGGTATAAAAAGCATGTTTAAAATTATGGTTTATAAATATTAGGAAAAGTATGTGTTAATGTTCGATAAGCTCCGAAAACGATTTCTGATAATGTTTTCCCTAGAAATGCATAATCGAAGACTTATTTTTTTGTCTTACATTCGCATGTGTGTTTTGCGTGCTACCAAATCATTTGTTAAGAGGAAATGCAAATTGTTCTAAGCGCCATAAAAATTATGTTTTTACCCCCATTCAATTTTTCTGCCTTTTACGGTTCGGTTTTGGATTTTAACTTAACTATGGTGGGGAAAGGGTTTAGTTGGTTTCCTCTATTTCCTCCTCTAAAGAACTAGTGCTTCGTCTAACTTTTTAATTAAAGGAAATGGAAGGAAACCAACAAGAAAAGGATTGAGGAAAGAGATCGGAAAGGTTGTGCGTAAAACCTAATTAGTTTTGAATTATAACTTTGCGTGTTATACGCGAAAATTTTAACAAACAAGGAGAGAGAGAAAGAGAGAGGACTGGAGAGCTTGGTAAAACACCAATTAATTTCGAATGCAATTAGCTTCTTTGCCGCCTTATTCAATTGATGATCGCACCTTTTCTGGGCCTTTGCGAAAGCCGAGAATAATAAATTCAAGTTTTCCTGGGGAAACATATATCCTCCTGACACGCACAAATATATATATTCAAAAGGAAAATGATGATTATCAGGACAAATTTCCTATATATATATATATATATATTTTTTTTTTTTTTTTTCACGCGAAGAGTTGAAGATATACCTCATTCAATTTTACATGGTGTTGGTGTTTTTCTTGGTTGATATAAGGTGGAAATTTCTCTCTCTTCACACGCAAACTCCAGAACTCTTTCGCATTCTCCACCATATGTAGGAAAGTTTTCATCAGTTGAGTAACACGTCTAACTTCTAGAATAAGGTACGAAACGTTCCTGGCAATGAGGTTCAGTCTTATTCACGAGAGGCCTTAAATCAGTTTTGCTTGAGGAAAAAGGAGACGTTCATTTTTTCTTCTTTAACGCAAACCCATTCACTTATTAAACGTTTTCAACAGCTCAGCAGCTCAGTTCACCTGTAAGTTGTTCATTCCAGCTTCTTTTTCCGAATGTTGAAGTTATATGGTACACAAATATCTTAGAACGCAATTTACGAGTTTTTCATTCACGCAAAGCACTAATGTTAGTTCGATTTCCTGTGATTTCTAAACCTACCCTTATACTGCAAATTATTTCCCCTCAACAGACGCACGAATGTGAATGGGGCATCACGCAACATGTCATCATTCGACTTGGGCCGTATTCACCGACATGGTTTAAACTGTAGTCACAATTTTTGGATAAGAGATCAACTTAGATTCGTTAAAAACCTGAATTTAACCAATCCTTGTCGATCTAATTTCAAAAAATTGTGACTATAGTTTAAACCATGACGGTGAATACCGCCCTTATCGAGATATGGCTGTATTTAATCGAGATCTAGACAACAGATGGCAACATTTGTATACAAGGTGAAATTCATATCTCTTCAACTCTAGCTGTCTACGCTCAAGTGTATGATGGTCCTCCTCTAAGATCGTGATCTAGAGAACCAGCTGTTAACCTGAGGTTTGCCTCAAGAGTAAGAATATGCTTCTGAGCAAAATAAGTACAGCACAATGACACCTAACCTAATACTGATTTCTCCTCTGGGACACGTGGCTCTTTTTGCCCGTTATTTATACTGGCAGGATAGCGGCGTTGAGCGTACTAGAAGAAACCCGTATGTCTAACCCAAGCTAAGTTGGGTGGTGCTGTTAATGACTGTTTTCAAGCAATGGATTCAAGCACCTATTTTGAAGGTGCTGTCACAAAGACTATTTTCTTTTCTCTCAAACAATCTGTCAACAGCAAGGATAAGTAAGAGTCTTGAAAGTGTATAGCGACAATTGTGAGAGTAATGAATTTTATGAATGGTGAATTTTATGAACTTTCATGAAACCAACAAAAGGAATCACTTTTGAAAATATCAGAGAGGCCACTCAAAGAAAGTGTGTAGTTGTACTCTACGATCCAATTGTCGCACTCAAGGTCAAACCGATTCTCCAAAAGTTTAACCTAACAGCCATAGATGTTCTATAAGAAACTAAAGTTACAAACCCCCTAAAGATGCTATATCACAGAATAAAGAAGGGGACATTTATTACATTCTATGGGTGATTGCTCTCTTGGTTGCATAGGACAGACAAGGAGGCTCATAAAAACTCGATTAAATGAGCATGCTTGTTGGGTTAAAAATCACGAATGTGAGAAATCGACCATCGCGCCTCACTCTGGCAAGAGGGTCATAGATTCAAATTTCAGGAAGCGGAAGTTTTCCACAAAGTAGTGTCCACGGCTGATTTAGATTTAAAAATAAATTAGTAAACGACAATAAATCAACACTGATCTCAGCGTCATGGCTTAAGTTCATTCATTACGAGCAGGAATTGTAAGAAAATTGGAATAGACCAATCAGATAGCCCCATTTCTCAAGCAGCCAGTCAGACTACTATTAGGCAAAGTTTACCTACTAGTGTCGTTTTCGGTGATATCAGAAATGTCACGAGTTAGAAACATAAAATGTCATCACTAGTTGACTATTATTTTACATTGCGTCGATTTCAGAACGATTTTTCCATATCCCCATATCTCAAAACAAGTATAAATGGTGCGTGAAATAATATAAGTACATACACCTGTGTGTAATTTAGCACTTGTAAATTTTGTAGAAACTGCAGCCAACCAAACAGTTTCTACAATTTGATTTTATTTCAAATTGTAGTGATTCCTACTGATAGCTTTCATTTTCGATATACCAGCTTAAATATATCGGAATTTATAAATGCACATCAAATCACATACATTAAAGACTGTCTGAAAATATTTTTTGAGCCTTTTCAGAATTTTTTTCCTCGTATAAAACGGATAATTTATCTTCAGGTATTTGACAAGAGACACGGCATTCTCGCCCTTTATACAGGCAATCGATCTTTGTCAAATCATACAAAATATGTCTGCACTAACAATTCCTGAACCGTGTCAGAGAAATGGCTTGAAAACGTTTTCGTATCTGCGTGTTTAAAAGAAATAATAATGGAAAGATAAACCAAACAATAAATGGTAAAGAGTTATGTTTTTGAATTGGCATTTAATAAAATCCCTTCGGGTGACAGATTTTTTTCAACAATGTATTATCCATCGAAGAAATTTACATACGTAACAACAGCAATGTATATGAATAGAATAGAGATTAAAAAATAAACAAAAATTAATTCTTAACAAAGCTGTTACAAATGCAAATTACAAAGCTCGCTCATGTACCAGGACAACCATTCAAAAAGAAATGAACAATTTCTCCTTCCTTCAAAAAAAAAGAAAAATACATGACTATTAT
The DNA here is from genome assembly GCF_987345545.1 of Pholcus phalangioides. Lineage (NCBI taxonomy): Eukaryota > Metazoa > Arthropoda > Arachnida > Araneae > Pholcidae > Pholcus > Pholcus phalangioides. The sequence continues at coordinate 3,491,977 of NW_028301610.1, read as the reverse complement.
AAAACAATAGTACAATGTATAAAGAGGGAATATGCTGTGATTATACAGGGTGGTAACTATTGACCGCCGAATAATTATACACATGATTCCTTGTGAAAAACTAATATAGAAAAGTGTTTTCCGTTTTTTGGATCGGACGAATATTAAGTAAGTTATAAGGGTTTGAAATTTTGTGACACGTCATTTTTCTAACGGTCAGTTATGTGCCAATATTCTTCGTTCTCGTGAGTTTTACTTAGCGTGTTTTTTATTTTTGGGTCATATTCTGCGGTGTTTTCTTTATTCTTCTAGATTGTGTGTTTAATTTACTCTATACTTTGATTCTGTCACCGGATGTTTTGGATTGCACATCGTTGGATTTGCGAGATAAGTGTTTTTTTATTGCTCTCAATTTTTTAAATTTTTGTTGTGTATTTTCGATGGGGATTTAATTTTTTTTTCTCGCTCTCATTTCATTTTTCATTGTACTTTCGCCAGATTCGTGTATTCCCGCTTCTTTGATATAAATTCGTGGGTTTTTTGGACGTCAGTGTTACCAAACAATGTATACTTTTTCCTGGGTACTCTCAATAATTTTTGTTTTTTCCATTTGGCTCTATTGTTTTAGTGTTAGTGAATAGATATAGTTAGCTAATTCTAATAAGTATAAAGTGTACTTTATACCTTAATACTTTTTTTAGAGTGTTGTATTCTTTATATACATATATATTTTCTTCTTCGTGATTTTGTGTTAAGCATTCTGTTTTGCTTAATTTATTCGTACAATCTCTAACGTATATTTCGCATTGTAATGTATTTTATGTTATTTTAATTTCCTGTGAACGTTTCTCATTTTCCTATTTTTTAGTATTGTTATCTAGTTTCAGCAATAGTGTTAGTATCCCTCGACCTCAACTAGTGTTGCGTAGAGCTTGCGACGGGAGGTTTCCCTGACCTAGGGGTATAGTAGCTGATAGTTTCAATTGTAAAGGTGTATTTGGATAGGGCAAGATTGGAACTCGAGGTCAAAGCGTTACGGGGAAAAGTTAGGGTTCTATAGGGCCCGGTTATAACGGAGCTCCTTGTCGTAGAGCCACCTCTTGATGAAGAAGCAATCTTCACGAACAACGACAGTTTAGAGGGCGAATGGGTGGACGTGGATGTGTTAGAAAGGGATAGTGATAGGGGTTTAATCGTCGGTGATTCTATGGTTAGGGAACTTGGGAACAGAGTGTGTAGGGGTTTTCGAGGTTTCGAGTGGTGTTGTCTTCCTGGGGGGAAGATTGACAAAGTTTGAGACGTTTTCTATCGCCGAAATGCCGTGCGGGTGATTCTGTGCAAGGGAACGATTCCGGTACGAGCGAATATTAGTGAGTCCATCTCACATGGACTCACCATGCTGCAATCCTGTTTAGACCAGTCTAAACAGGATTGCAGCATGGGCGAATCAATGGAGCATGACGTTTAGCGTAGATAAGTGCATGGTCGCTCATTTTGGTTCTAACAACCCACGGTTCTCTTACGAGTTGAATGGTGTCACTATCCCGGATTCAACTAGGGTCACCGATTTGGGAATTCTCATTGACGAGCGACTTAGGTTTTCTGAACATTCTTCAGCGGTGGTCAAAAAATCGAATAGAATGCTTGGTCTCATTTTCAAAAAGGTCTCTTCGCGTTCTCCTAAAGTCATTCTTCCGCTTTTTCGAGGCTTAGTTCGTCCTGGACTGGAGTATGCTGTAAGGTTTTGGAGACCATACCTACAGAGGGACATAGACTTGGTTGAAGGGGTGCAGAGAAGAGCTACGCGTGCCCTTATTGGCACACGGGGCTTGATTTATGAAGAGAGATCTCATTTTTTAAATATGTTTACATTGGATGAACGCAGGTGTTGAGGAGCTATGATCGAAGTGTTTAAAATTTTCAATGGGATGAAGAGGATGGATCATGAACTTTTAGTACACCGCCAATCGGCTGCTTTGACAAGGGGACACCAGTATCGATTGGTGAGGGACAATGCAAGGTTATGGTGTCGCAGGGAATTTTTCTCTAATAGGGTTGTTAATAAATGGAATAGCTTACCCCCGGAGGTAGTAAATTGTAACACAATTGACACGTTTAAAAAGAAGTACGATAAACATGTTGCGGTAAATCGAGAAGCTATCCATACTTAGATTAAGACAACCATAAGTATTCTTTATGGGCATTGTATAATATTTTATCATGTGTATATCCGGTAAATGTGGAGCTTCCCAGGTGGCTTCGTTGGGATGGAATGCATCTAAATAGGAGGGGTGTGGTTTACGATAGGCTTAGGTCAGGTTTTTTACTCCCACACCACGTTGTCGGGAATGCGGGTTAGTTCATGATAATCACAACAGTACTGACCGGGCATTACCCACCTCTGACTTGGATGGATTCTCGATTCACAAATATCACCGGGAAAATTAAAATTTGTGCTGATTAATGCCAGGAACTTAGGTAGTAAGAACATTTTTTTTAGCTATTATTATTTATTATTATATTATTATTAGCTTATTTTAACTATGATAGTTGTGGAAGACCTGGATGTTATAGTCATTACAGCATCTTGGGCAAAAAATGGGGATGAATCGTTATTATACATCTCAGCATACGATATATTTTGGAAAAAAGATCTGATAGGAAAGTGGGTGGAGTGTTGATATACGTGAAATCATGTTTGAAAGCTAGAGAGTGTAACGTGTAGAGAAGTGATATTGAAACTATATATGGGTTGAGCTTGAAAACAAAAGACGTCATAAACTTACTGTTGGGGTTTGTTACAATCCACCGAATAGGGATCCAAACTACATGGGAAAATTTCATGATGAAATTTCCTATATGTGCAAGCGTAAGAGAGTTGTCATACTATGGGATTTCAATTCGCCCGGGTATCGATTGGGAGAACCTTTCAGCTCGAAATGAATATGAAAGAGACTTTCTTAAGTTGGTACTCGACAATATTTTGTATCAGCATGTATCAGAATCCACTAGGGGTACTGCTATTTTGGATTTGGTTCTTACTAGTTCTAAGGATCTTGTTGAACGTGTTTCGGTGGGGGACGAGTTTTCTTCCAGTGATCATCGTGTCGTCACTTTTCACTAACTTTTCATCGGGTAAGGTTGATAACAAAACTCTCGTTCCTTGTTTTCGGAGAACTAACTTTGATGTTTTCAGAGGAAGTTGTCAAAGACCGGTTGGAATCAGTCGGGCGGTAAGTCAATGAGAAGAATTCAGTACGAAGCTCTCCTTCGTTCTGCACGACGTCATACCCTTTGTTCAAAAAAGCGTGTTTGTACATCACACCCTCTATGGTTCACGGAGGGGTGTAATGTGATAGGCCTCCTCGTGGTGCACTCTGGGTAACGCCAAATCTATCACACGTCATTGTCATCCCTTTTTGTGCTCATATACTTCACCTTCAATAGCCCAAATTACATGTTTATTTCTACACATCTTGCAGTACATGTCTTGCGTCTCGTTTTGTCCTGTACTTGTTTATGTCTTTTGTGTCCAACTCCTCATTGTGGGCCCCGTTCAGGCGAGGAGGGGTCCTCCCGGATGGGGCATTGCTTCTAGCGTATGCTCCACCCGGGACGCTGTCTACCTGCGTGTTTGCCGTGCGTGGAGACACGTAAGGCTGGAGATGGGGATCCTGGTTAGCCTGATGCGCTAGCTTTGGCCTCGGATTCAGCCGAAACGGGAAGCTTGGATTAGCCCCGTCCAGGTCAATCGGCTGTGGTCGCCTCGGTGGCTGAAGGGGTTACACTACTGGGCAGGTAGAGGGGCCGGACGTCGTTGAGGTTTGTTGGTGCTGCTTCACGACGATCTTGGATCTTGAACGCGTCTGCTCGCCTGTTTCGGTGGTGTATAGCTCTCACCTAACCTGACGTTGCTACTAACCTTCACCGGTTACGTGGGCGCGTCCCCTCGTAGGGCTCCATGGTGGGCATGGTGGGTAAGAGTGGAACAATAACCATTTAAATATGGGAAAAACAAAAAATGCACCAAAGCGTCAAAGAACTACTCTAAGTGAAACAATTGTCACAGAAACCGCTTCTTCAAATCTGTCATCTGTCTCATTCTTCTTCTTGCATAGCTCTGATACCAATAAACAGCTGATCAATCGCTATCATCCTGTTTGCGTGGCACTCCAGGAAACTTTCACGAAGCCCTCGGAGACATGGAACATCAGGCGACATTCCCTGTTCCGTATTGATTACGATGACGGGAGTAGAGCTTGCCGCGGTGTTGCTCTGCTGGTTCCATATCATGTGTCGTCGCGCGTTTTAACGCTGCGCACGAACCTGCAAGCCATCGCGGTGGAAATCTCTACAGGCCTAAGAGTTACCATCTGTTCCATTTATTTGCCACCAAATGACACCACCTTACAGAGAGATCTAGAAGATCTGATTGATCAATTACCACCACCATTTTTTCTTCTTGGAGACTTCAATGCACATAACATGATATGGGGTTCTAACAGCAACACCCCTCGTGGGGAAATGGTTGAACGGCTGTTAGACGACATGGACCTCGCCATCATGAATGATGGCAGTTTCACTCATTTCCATGTCCCAAACAATAGTTTCACTGCAATAGATCTATCGTTATGTTCACCCACACTCTTGCCCAACTGGTCCTGGTCGGTTGATCCAGACCTCCACGGGAGCAATCATTTTCCTCTAGTGGCCAAGTGCCTTGACCGACGCCATAGCATACCTGAGGGACCTCCTCGGTGGAAGCTTGTGGCCGCCCGATGGGCTGACTTCACGGTCAAGGCAGAAATCACGGAGGATATGGTTTCGCAACCTGACGTCGACCATTGTGTCGACCTTGTGACCAGTTGTATGATCTCAGCAGCCAATGAAACAATACCCAAAGTCTCCTCGAAACTTCCTAAATTTCCTAAACCTTGGTGGAACCGCGAATGTAGTCTCACGATTAAAGCACAAAAGAAAGCATGGAGTAGGTTCCGGCGGTATCCTACCCATGATAATAAGTTGGCATTTTTAAATCAAAGGTGATAGCGAGAAGAACCAAGCGCCAGGCTCAACGTGAGTCCTGGCAAAGATTTACCACGGGAATCAATTCATCAACTTCATCCAAAATCATTTGGGACCGGATCCGAAAAATCAATGGTCATTATCAGTCTCATCCCATCACCATTTTAAACACCAATGGCACTATCATCAGCGATGTGAGGGATATTGCTGACACCATCGCCGCACATTTCGCCGCTGTTTCCAGCGATGCAAACTATCCCCCATCGTTTCATCGCATTAAATCATCAGCTGAACGCACATCGTATGCCTTCCGGCCTTCTACACCGGAGGGGTACAACTCATTGTTCACCCTTCATCAACTGACGACGGCCTTGCAGCGAAGTCCTGACTCAGCTGTAGGGCCCGATGCTATTCATTATTCCATGATTCGGCATCTCTCACCAGAATCACTGTCACATTTACTCATTTTATTTAATCGGATCTGGGTCAGTCATTCATTTCCTGACACCTGGCGAGCAGCCATAGTTCTTGCATTCCCGAAGCCTGGCAAAAATCCTCAACAACCGAACAGTTACAGACCTATTGCTTTGACCAGTTGTCTATGTAAGCTCATGGAACGCATGGTCAACTATCGCCTTATGCACTACCTTGAGGTTAACAATATTTTATCGAAACATCAAAGCGGCTTTAGACGGTTCAGGTCTACAACATGCAATCTATTACGCCTTGAGACATCAATACGACAAGCATTTGTGAAGAGGGAGCACATGCTAGCCATATTTTTCGACACAGAAAAGGCCTACGACCGTACTTGGAGGCACGGAATTCTTTCCGACCTCTATAATTGCGGCTTGCGGGCAACTTGCCCATTTTCATTAAGAACTTTCTGGCTCGCCGCATCTTCCAGGTACGGATCGGAAGCACATTATCATCTCCCCAAATTCAAGAACAAGGTGTACCTCAAGGTAGCATTTTAAGTATAACACTTTTTATTTTAAGACTCAACGGGGTGTTGAACCAACTCCCGTTGTCTGTCACTGGCGAACTCTTGTTGATATCGTATCAATCAGTGAACATGAGGTCAGCCGAGAGACAATTGCAAACCGCTCTCAACAAGATCAGCAAGTGGGCTCATGATAATGGCTTCTCTTTCTCCGCCGACAAGACTGTCGCTGGGCACTTTTGTCGGCGTCGAGACCTTCATGATTACCCACAATTGGTCCTAAACAATAATCAAATACCAATAGTAGAAAATACTAAATTCCTCGGCATCACATTTGACAATAAACTCACTTTCAAACCTCAAATTGCGCAATTAAGAGCTCGTTGCATGAAGACGATGAACCTCTTGAAGGTCATCTCTTCTACATCGTGGGGAGCTGACCGTAAGTCACTCATTCACTTGTATAAAGCTCTAATAAGATCAAAGCTCGACTACGGTTCCATTGTATACGGGTCAGCACCTCGGAGCTATCTGAGTGTGCTCGACCCAGTTCATCATCTTGCTCTCCGCATTTGTTCTGGAGCTTTCCGGACGTCCCCTATGGAGAGTCTGTATGTTGAATGCAACGAGCCATCTATTACAACAAGACGCCAACAGCTTTCTTTGAAATATTATATTAAAATGAAGTCTTTACCAGGTCATCCACTTCATAATGTCATTTTCAATCCGTCATTTCATAGACTTTTTGCTGCTAGCCCTTCATATGTTCCGTCTTACGGTCTTCGTATGAGGGCACTTGTGGAAGCACTAGAATTAGACATCAGTCGTGTGGCCCCAGTTGCCAAGCAACTGGCACCATGGGAGCAGTCTCTGCCAGATGTCCCTCTTTCATTATCATTATACCCTAGAGCCACCACAGCAGATGTCATATATCGACAGATATTCTTCAGGCACAGGGGTAGGTACAATAGGTACTAAGAGCCCTGGGCATGTCGGTTGTGCCTACATCTGCTGTGAGACATCTTTCAAACTTCCCAACAAATTCTCTATTTATTCGGCAGAACTGTACGCAATCCTTCAGGCTCTACGTCATATACGACGCAAACGCCACCGACGATGCATCATTTATAGCGACTCTCTCAGCGCATTGCAAGCACTGTGTTCCTTCACTTTTCACACTCATCCATTCATCCATGCCATTTTTCATGAACTACATTACCTCACTCATCATGGTACCACAGTAAAATTTTACTGGGTACCAGGTCATGTAGGAATACCGGGCAGCGAAAAAGCAGACACCGCAGTTCGAACAACAACCAACATTGATAATAGCCTTTTGGTACCTGCCAGTGACCACTTCTCAATCCTCCGGGAAGTGATGCATCGCCGCTGGCAAGAGCACTGTAATCATCAAGTTAATAATAAATTGCATGCCATCAAGCCCACACTTGGCCATTCGCGTTCGAGCTGCAGAACTAACCGAAAGGAGGAAGTTCTGCTTGCCCGGTTGCGCATAGGACACAGTCGTATCACACAATCATATCTTTTATTACGAGAGAGTCGGCCACAGTGCCCACAATGTCAAATTCCATTGACCATTGCTCATGCTTTCACTTGTTCATATCATCGGCATCATTTTACGACCGCTTTTGGTCAAAGTCACCTTTCACTTCATGACATTTTAAATTACCATAGCGATGCATCTCGCATTTTTAAATTCATTAAAGCCATTGGTTTTTATAACAAATTATAGATTTTTACAATTCATTTCATTGCTTTTTATCATACATAGTTTTAGTAATTCGACATGAAAAAAGGATGATTTTTATGTAATCATTTGTTTTGGCGCAGTTTGGCCATATTGGTCCTTGCGCCAATAATTCCAAAATCCAATCCAATCCTATGGTTCACGGATAGCGTGAACCTTTATCTTGAAAAGAAAAGAGCATTCAGAGAGTAGAAAAGTGGACGAGGTGACATAGCATTGTTTACTGATAAAAGAAGAGCGTTGAAGAAAGCGAAGAATCTAGGTTGGCACATAACATTGGCTCTGGCCCAAAATCATTTTAGATACGTCAATAACGGATGAAAAGGAACAGTTGGCCCCTTGTCGATAGGAGGGTTTAGGTTAGAGAGCAATGTAGGCATGCGTAGTGCTTTCAATGACTTTTTCGCGTCAGTTTTTAATGGAGAAAATGATATTCTATATACGGGTGTATATAGAATACGGGTGTACATGGGGTAATAAAATCTTCAACGATATTCAAGTGGAAGACGTGCAGGTCGTAAATCTTCTAAAAAATGTATTTGCAAGCAAAGCACCAGGACCAGATGATATCTGTCCCAGAGTCATCAGGGAATGTGCTAATCAATTGTTGGGCCAGTCGCACAGATATACAGGAGCAGTGGTGCTGAAGGTATCGTCCCAAAGGATTGGAAGCTTGCTAATGTTGTTCCAATATTTCAGAAGGGTAGTAGAGAATCTGCCCAATTTTCGTCCAGTGAGTTTGACGAGCTCCCTCTCGAAAATTTTGGAAGTTGTTATCAAAAAGCAGTTTGTGAAGTGGACAGACGAGAATAATGTATTGTCGAATAATCAGCATGGGTTCAGGAAGGGGAAGTCATGTGTAACTGATCTCGTTTGCTTACATGGTCATGAGACTAAGGCTTTGAAAGAGGGCAAAAATGTAGATGTTGTTTACCTTGATTTCCAGAATTCATTCGATCGGGTCCAACATGGTAAACTCTTGAAGTGTTTACACGAGAATAGGATTTGGGACAACTTGCTGAATTGGATAGAATCGTGGTTGAGAGATAGGTCACAACTGTTTATGGTGAACGGGGAATTCTCTGATTGGACAGGCATCGCAAGTGGAGTTTCTCAAGGAAGTGTCCTTGGAACCCTATTTGCTTCAGTTTTTATCGATAAACTCGATCAGGGTATCGATGGGATTGCTAGCATATCCGCAGATCACGTGAAGCTAATGGGGGTAATCGGGAATCAAAGCGATAGGAAGTTGCTCCAGACGAACTTAAACAGGATTGCAGCATGGGCAAATCAATTTAGCATGACGTTTAGCTTTTACAAATGCATGGTCGCTCAATTTGGTTCTAACAACCCACGGTTCTCTTACGAGATGAATGGTGTCACTATGCTGGATGCAACTAGGGTCACCGATTTAGGAATTCTCATTGACGAGCGACTTAGGTTTTCTGAACATTGTTCAGCGGTGGTCAAAAAAGCGAATAGAATGCTTGTGGTCTCATTTTCAAAACGGTCTCTTCGCGTTCTCATAAAGTCATTCTTTCGCTTTTCCTTTGGGCAAATCAATTTAGCATGACGTTTAGCTTTTACAAATGCATGGTCGCTCAATTTGGTTCTAACAACCCACGGTTCTCTTACGAGATGAATGGTGTCACTATGCTGGATGCAACTAGGGTCACCGATTTAGGAATTCTCATTGACGAGCGACTTAGGTTTTCTGAACATTGTTCAGCGGTGGTCAAAAAAGCGAATAGAATGCTTGTGGTCTCATTTTCAAAAAGGTCTCTTCGCGTTCTCATAAAGTCATTCTTTCGCTTTTCCGAGGTTAAGTTCGTCCAGGACAGGAGTATGCTGTAAGGGGCCGTTCAAGTATTATGTAAGGAAATCTTTAGCCATTTTTGACCCCCTCCCCCTTTTCAGCAAAACTCTGACCTCCTCCTCCCCCAGTCATCAAAATTTCGTCAGCACTGCCCCCTACCTTCTAACGCATATTGGTGGGATCAGAAACGCACGCGGGAGGGAGGGGCATAAGGGGTTCGTGCACCTCCGCCCCTTAGACCAGGGTTCTCAACAATTTTTGGCACAAGGAGCCCTTTCCAGTATATAATTTCTATAGCGGAGCCCCGTAGGCCTATTTTTTATTTATTCATGAAAGTTACTGGCTTATTTTTATTATTAAAAAATATTAATAATTATTTTTTTTTCAAATTTACTGTTTTTTTTTTTCATTTCCTCGAGCAGCCGTGGAGCCCCTAGGAGATCACACGGAGCCCTTAGGGCTGCGCAGAGCACCGGTTGAGAACCGCTGCCCCAGACGAAAAAAAACGTTTTTTAATGAATTTTTTTTTAAATAAAAATTCCGAAAGAAAATACCTTTATATATATATGTGTGTTATTATAATGAATTTATGTTAATTTTAAAGCTATTTGATGGCTAAGAACTCAAAATGTCTGTTTAAGAAATTCATTGCGACCCATTCTTTAAGCTATATATGGTAAATCCTTGTCCCGCAGACCAAATGTGGCCCTGAAGGTTATCCCCTCAAACCTAATTATGTAAAAATAAACCAAGTGGCACATTTACAAATCGCTTAAATGACCCGTGGTGCAATTCCAGAGCATTTAAGTGATCCATGGCATATTTTCAGATCACTGAAGTAGACCTCAAAGATCATTTTCACATTCAAAAATCACTTAAGTAACCCGCTACACAGTTCCAGAACACACGATCCGTGGCACATTTGCAGATGCCTTGAGTGACATGTGGCATGGTTTTAGAGCACTTAAACGGCCCCCAGTGCAGTTCTACATCACACAAGTTACATGCGGAACATTCCCGGATTACTTAAGTGATCCGTGGCATAATTACTGATCACTTGAGTGATACGTGGGAAAAACTTCAATCAAGATTCTCAAAAACGATAACTTGACGAAGGTGACTTGTAAAAACAGTAAAATAATAACAACGATTCGATCAGAGACTTTAATCAAACTAGTCATTTTATGAATCGACATATTAAAATTAATTACTTGTTTCTCGGATATTTTCTATTGAATAATTCATCGAGTCACATTTTCATACCGATTTCTGCATGTTGCAATGAAGATTTTTCATTTCCTTTGATGGATGTCGCCGTCCTATTCACTATTAATTTTACCGGACCTTTGCTCTTATATAAGTGTATTTCATTTCTTAATTTTTTCCCGAAAAATCATGCTAACCCTCCCGGTTCTCAGTTTTCGAAATGAAAGTCATGTTTTTACTATGTTTCATGTTCCAAATATGGTTTTGAGTAGGATCCTCTACTGTTTCATACGCGCATTCATGACATAAATGAGATACCGTAAAAATTTTGAACTGTAATTGTTAGACTAATCGTGACAATTCGTAACTGATCGATTTCATTCATTATGCTTGTTGTGTTACTCAGTTAATTCGTTGCAGAATTACAATCAAAAGCTGTGATGCAACGTGTAAATCTTCCAGAACTTCTGAATTGAAATTGGAAAAAAATCTCACCTTATATGTATAAAATTGTTAGAGATAATTTATTCATTTAAGGAGAACATTTAGGGTTCATTCATGAACCCTGAAAAGTCGATTTTTCAAATATTATGTTAAAAAATATTTCATTCAACCGTGAAAATCAAATGCAAAGGAATTCTTGTCAATCGGGTTAATTTGTTTTTAATAAAATAAAAAATTAATTATAGTGTAAATGTGAACAAGAAAAAACGCTTTAAACGCGATTTTCACAAATTGCAGTTTTTGAGCTCATCCGTTTAAGATTTGGAATAAAACCTACTACAATAAAAATTCTGAAATTTTGTAGAAATATTTATAGGGTATGTTTTAGTAAGATGAACCTTGAACTTCTGTGTCTGATCATCCGTTAGAATTCTATGAATTTTAAAGTTTAAAAAAATGTTTAAATTTTCAAAAATATGAGAACAAATTCAACATTTGTTTCAAAAAATACTTTGGTTAACTACTAAATCTGAGGTTCATGGTGAGAAATTTTGCTCAAACACATTTGAGCAAACGAAAAAAGATATAAAAACAAGTTTTATTTTCCTCACACTTTTCAGGAAAGAGAAAAAACATTTTTTACAAGTGTCAATCAGAATGTTCATTGCATCTTAACGCCATCTTTACTGGTTCTAATAACTACCATAAAACTAAACGTTTCTAGGTAGATTAAAATAGCCAAATTTTAATCCGGGGAAAAAAATTTTCATGTTTCCAAAAGAAATTTTAATGGTTTTAGGGTAGATATTGGTGCTTCTGATTTCAAAACTGGTGTTGGTTTGCCGAATCGGCTCTAGTTTTTGAGATATGCATATAATATCAATATTTCAATATACAGCCACTAATTTTTGCATGGAAATGTTTCTTTCAGCTTTTTATTTACTTTCATATTTTATTCAACACATCATTACCAGACATCGGTGATCTTTATGTATTGATATTAAGTTTATTAATGATTTACATTTCGCACAGTTTCAATGTGATTTATATGCTGCTTGTGGCATGAGCGGATCCAGAGTTCGTTGTTGGGAGGGGTGATTTTACAAAATAATAGTAATAAATAAGTAAAATGAGCTACACACTGTGTGTGAATAGGATGACCATACATTCACGGAATAGTTCCGATTTTTACTGTTTGTTCTCCGTCCCGAATTTTTTGAAAAAATGTACTGATTTTTCCTATTTTTCAGTTGAAGTTTTCTTGAATTTGTTGCAGTGAACATGTACGCACTGTCCCTCAAAAAACTTATTATTATTAACGAACAAGAAAATTCACTTAGACTTACCCAATTTAAATAGTCTTCATGTTGTTGTTTTTTTGTTTCTGTCTTGAATTTACTGAAGATTATTAACCCCTTTACGATCAGGGACGCAATATTGCGTCCAAACACCAGTGAAATAAATTCAGTCTAGCTGACTGTTTCTTCAACCTCTTTTTCCCCGACAGCGAAGGTTTATTGTAACCTTATGAAACAAAGTTGTGAGTGCCCCCCACGCCCCTGTTCTCCCACCATCATAGTGATATCTCAACAAATCACGATCAACTGATAACGAGCAACTGAGATAACGATAGGGATTGGTTCTCCTTAGTTTTTCTCCTCACTCGTTGTTCATGGCATCACCCCCATACATATATACTGTACCTTTTTCAGAACTATATATAATCTTTCTATTATATAAGTGAGAAAGAAAACACGCAAACAAAACACTACAAAACAAGTTTGTAAGCGAGGGCGAAAAAGCAAGGAACATAGTACTAATATATATTCTCTTATTCAATTCTCTCTACTGTTTCTACCCACACTTATTTCATTTTTTTCTTTCTTCCCCTTTCGTCCTTTTTTTAACATGGAACAAGAGGCTACCAAATTTTTCGCCTATTCGTCTAATACAGATCATTCAAATTTATCGCCAGCAGCAGCAGTTTGTACACTATGGGGTTAACGAGGAGTATGTTTTATAATATGTAAATATAAAGTATCAATATATTGTCTAAGAAATGTTTGGATTGTTTCAAAATGGACGAACGATCGTAATATGTACATGTGGTATACTGCTTAGTGTTACGCTCGATTTAGTCTAAAGATAGAAACGAAAAAAATGGAAGCAAATGGGATAAAACCGTTTGAGTATGTGAATTAGCATCCGGCATTACTCTCCATTGGTCCGTTTGTTTCATGCTTTGGGAATAAAAAGTGCCAACATAGTTGTGGCCGACGCCCAGTTTTTTTTCCTTCTCGCCGAAGTGTTTCTTCCCCCCCCCCTGAATGACAGTGGTGGCCAAGTTGCGTACTCGAGAGTTGATATTTACGAAATGCTGATCTCCAGTTTTTTTTCGGGAGAGTTCTAAGTTACCGTTATGGTCCGTCGAATATATGCGAGACCGTGGTGGCGAGTCCCCTATCGCGCAAAGATAAAGCTTGCCGAGGTGGCTGACGATCAGTGTCCGGAACGACAGGAAGTGCTTATAGGTGGTACCTATTGAGTGTATACCAAATAGGCACGGATAGAACCAGCACCTCCTAGAAATAGAAGGCCTCTGCAGTGTTTGCCATAAACGTCATTCAGACTACCTAGCAAGTTTGCCACATTTTGAAGCACATCCTATTTGGTTTCTTCTTATTTTGTCGTAGAATCTTCCTGATTGGCTCACAAATACCGCATAGTGATTGGATGGGGGGGGGGCATAGAAATTACAATTCTAAGCCCGATAATTTCTTTTCTCACAACGATGAAACTGGCACGAGCAGGGAATTTTTTTTCCTTGAATATTCTGATTGAAAATGGACTAATTACTGACGTAACAAGCAGACTGCAGAGGCCTTCTATCTCTAGGAGGTGCTGATAGAACACGGATCAACTGGTGGTGAGTGGACATTAATATTCTTTATGTCGTAGTATAGCGGGCTCTGGGTGAATTCAATACAAATACAAATACAATGCCACAACAGGCAAATTGCCCAACGAGGTGGCTGACTTAAGAACATCATGGATCCCCGAGCCATTTTTTTGGAGGCCCTACCTACTACTGCTACACCACACATGCACAACCCCCCCCCCGCGGAACCCCCCAACGAATCGGTACATGCGGGAATGTGCGTGTACGTGTAGTGCAACCTGACGTAAAGTTTTTTTTGTGTGTAATGCTTGTTATGTGTAGTGCTGCCATCTGCCCCCAGTTTTTCTAACTATGAGCGAAGTGTTATGATTGAATGATTTACCGTTGTAGGACTGTTGCTCTCTGTGGCGAGACTTTTTAACGGGGAGATCGGCTCGCATTTGCGCCTTGAAGTTGGGAACCACAGAAAACCAACTTCAGCCGACCACTTCAGCCGTATTAGTTGGGTTCTACGATTTGCATGCCTCCCTCCCTTTGATGGTCTATTGAGTTGATTCAATAAGAATATTTTTGGAGTTTTATTATCTATCAATATATATAAAATAACATGTCCTGACGGATTCGTCATCAGCCGAAACCGCTAAAGCTATGAATATCGAATATGGTCAAAAGTTTTGTTTCATGACGTAAAGACTCACTAAGAAGGGATTTTTCGGAATTTGACCCCTAAGGGGACAAAAGGAGGTTCAAAGATGACATAGAGAAATCACGCCGAGCCGAAAAAGCTGTTTTTATTTCATAACGTAAAAACCAACTAAGGAGAAGTTTTTCAAAATTCCACCCCAAGGGGATCATAAGGTGGTTCAAATGTAACACAGGGAAATCACGTCAAGCCCAAACCGCAATCTATAGTCATGAAATTTGGTCAGAAGTTTTATTTCATGACGTAAGGACTAAGAAATAAAGGGTTTTTGAAATTTGATACATAAGGAGGTTATAAAAGGGGGCGAGTTCACACGTAACATAAAAATCACGCCAAGCTGAAACCGCTGAAGTTCCTGAAATTCGGGCTGAAGCTTTGTTTCATGACGAACATTAACTAAGGAAGAGTTTTTGATATTAACACCGTAAAAGGGTCATCGGGGCGTTAATATAAATATGCTCCAAAATAAACCTTCATCTGAAAAAATGAATAAGTTCTGCGCGAATCACCTAGGCTGGAATTAAAATTTCAAAGTAGAACTAATCTTTCTTGTAAAAAGGTAAAGTAAAAATTTATTAGTATTTCAGCGCGATAAAAGTCAATTGCAGTCAAAAGGAAATGAAAAATCTTATATATATAGAAAGGTAACATAGATAAATCATGCCGAGCCGAAACCGCTGGAATTCATGAAATTCGGTCAGAAGGTTGTATTCCATGACGTAGAAACTAAGAAGGTTTTTTTTTTTTAATTCGATCCCTGGGGGGAGGGGGTCATGATGGAGTTCATAGATATAGATACCATTAAGATATCACGCCGAGTCGAAACCGCTGAAGCTATCATGTAATTTGATCAGTAGTACCATGCCGTAAAGACTAACTAAGAATGGGGTTTTGGAAATTTGACCCACCCCTGATTCGACCCTAAAGGTTTCATGGAGGGGGGGGGGGGGATTCAAAGGTAACCGTAGAAATCACGCCGAGCCGAAACCGCTAAAGATATATTAATGAAATTTATCTGAAGTTTTATTTCATAACGTAGAATGTAAGAAGGGGATTTCCAAAATTCGATCCCTAAGGGGGTGATAAGGGGATTCGGAGGTAACATTCATGAAATTCGGTCAGTAGTTTTATTTCATGCCGTAAAACTAACTAAGAAGGAGTTTATCTAGATTCTAGACCCCTATTCATAAGGGGGTTCAGTAGGAGGAATGGGGAAATCACGCCGAACCGAAACCGCTGAAGCTATAAATATGAAATTTGGTCAGTATTTTTGTAATGTAGAGACTCACTGAGAAGGGATCTTTCAAAATTCCACTTCCTCATCATGGGGGGGGGGGGGTATTCAGAGGTTATATGGAGCAATCATCACTGAGCTGATATCGCTGAAATTCAGTATTATATTTTATAATATAGAATACCCACTAAGACGGTATTTATAAAAATTCATCATCCGAGGGGGTCGTGAGGCGGTTCAAATGTTATATGGGGAATTATAGCCGAGTCATTTTTAGATTACCAAATCCACGCGAGTGAAGCCGCGGGTAACAGCTAGTTTTTATATAATCTTTTGATCACATGCAAAATTTTTAACTGTATTTCTGAACTGACACACACATGTTAGTAGTGAAATGTTTGTGAAAATGCTAATAGATGAATAAACCCTTTTTTTCGGATAACTTTTCCAGATATTTTTAGCCCCGTTCACATGTGCAAATAATGCGGTAGCATTGAGAGTTCTAGCACGCGCATGACTTTTTTCCTTCTTGAAGAAAGAAATTTAGAGTATTAATTGGTGAAAATTCTTGAAGCGAGTTTTAAACCCGCTTTTTCTATCATGTGAACGGGGCTTTCGTACCCTCTTTTGAGTCTAGTCATTGTGGTCATAGGTCAAGACTGCTATTTAGTGGCCTGGACTTTTGCCGGTCTGTACACAAAAAAGGGGATTTCGACGTTATTGATGCATTGGCCCTGTGACGTGTAGTGTGCCGGTTTCAGATAAAGATAAAGTGTGCCGTAAGGTGCTCACAATTATTAAAAAATAGAAAGATTATATATATGATGTCTGTGTGTGTGTGTGAGTTCGGATGAATTCATCTTATTGGTAGAGGATCACTGGCGATTCATACACACGGAAGCTAGAGCCTTAGGCCTAGGGCGCAGGGCAAATTCCGAACGAACGTTGTTTCGATGCCCCAGCTGGAATTCCAACAGATTTTTCTTTGAGTTTTCTTTATGCACAAGCTTGATCCATAGTGAAAGGAAAATTTATTACCGTTTTTACCTCTAAGAAATGAATATTTTGAAAAACGCTCTTATAATTCTTTTTGTCGCAAAATATATTAAATTTGACACTGTCTTTTACTTGTTTCTAAGTAAAATTTTCAACGAAAGGAACTCTTCTGAAGCTGATGGGGTGTGTCCAAACTTACGAAACAGCCAGACGGTTTCTATTATCTTCACCTGGTTTTTCTACCGACTGGGCGATGAACAGAAGATCGGTTGCCAACCATATGGCAGTTTAGTGGAAATGTCTAAGTTAAAAAGTCCCATATGCTGTCTGGAATGGTGACAAGCGAGATGACATGGGTGGTCCCTAATTTTTTATATTCCCCCACACAAAATGTATATTTTTTTACATTTTCACCTGATCCACCAGTGCTAGTGAGGAACAATGTTAATAAAACTCTGACCCATTAAAACTGATGCTGGCTTCTTAACCCAGAAATTAGCAATACCAATCAAACCGCATTTGCTCACCTACAAGGTTTTAAGCGAAATGACTCGCTAAAGTGGATATTTTATATTTCATAAATGATGATTATTATTACTATCATTTTCTTTTGCATTCCATGTATATAGTATATACGTTTGTAAGATAGCAGATGAAATGGCATGGGGCCCCTCTAATTGCTTTTAATGTAAGAGCATATTCATTCTTCTCAACGTAACCCCAGAACTTATCTCCAACGCCTCCCAACCCAATCTGTTATCCCCACAGAATCTGTTAATCGTTACAGTACCCAACTATGGAGAATTAATACATGGGAAAATATATATTGTATATATTGTCATAATTTTTTTTTGTGTGTTTGTAATTTTTTTTTCTTGACTCAATAAAGTGTTCCGAACTCTGCCACGAAGCTAGGCTGAAAGATATTTCGGCAACGGGATAAGTCCCGTGGAAGTGTTCTGGCATTCCTCGTCTGGCATAGTGAGATAATGTGCAAAGATAATATGAATCATAAGATGAGACAATTGTACTGAAACCAAATCATGAAATGATAGAAGTGACAACTGTTATAGGACCATTACAATCTCTCGAGAAAGCATTGATTCACTACTAACGGTATCTGTGACTTTTTAGCACTATCACTAAGCTGCCATGTAGTTGGGATACCAACCTTCAGTGGTGTATCAGCCTTGAGTACGTGCAGAATCTCTACAGGTCAAACAAGTACTTCTAGACTCTCTGGAGGATGATACATCTGATGAAAAAGCAGTCGTATTGATGGCTCTAAACTGGAATCAGGTACAGGAACTGCCTGTATAAAAACAGTGAGAACGAAGGTCATAGATAAATGGGCTGCTAAACTAAAAAATTCTAATTCAGTATATCAAGCTGAGATGCTCACTATATTTACAGCAGCTCTGGACGCAGCCACAAAAATGACGCAGAGTGTAATAAAATCGGATAGCCGTTCGAGTATCCAGCCCATTCCACACCCGTTTTATGAAAACACAATGGCCAGAAGGATCAGGAGTATACTTCTATCTCACCCATCAGTACGCATTTCCTGGGTAAAAGCCCACAACGGCCAGTGGGGAAACGAGCTAGCGGATGCAGTTTCCAAAGTAGCGGCCAATACTGGAGTCTTTCGCGATAGACTCTTACATCTAGCTTTTTACGCCAAATCACTCCTCTGGAGGGACATGATAGCAAATTGGCAACTGGATTGGGACATGCCGGAGGCGTCAGGAAGATCAACTCATGAACTTATAAAGAAGTTATATGCTAGGAGCAGGGGCTGGTCGCACGATCTCATCTTGCTTGTCACCGGTCGTGGTTCTTTTGCCGGCAACCTTATATCACTTTATCACTTTAAAGCGATTACCAGCGATAAATGCTCTTGTAACAATGCTCAGCGATAAATGTTCTTGCAACAATGCTCAGCGATAAATGTTCTTGCAACAATGCTCAGCGATAAATGTTCTTGCAACAATGCTCAGCGATAAATGCTCTTGCAACAATGCTCAGCGATAAATGTTCTTGCAACAATGCTCAGCGATAAATCCTGGCGCGCTACTGCACTACGTCACATGCTGCCAGCCTGTGTATCTCGCGGTCTCTCCAGTTTCTCCAGGCCTGAGTTCGAAGATTGAAGGTCTCTCAGATATCTAGCGATTTCACACATGGGTTTAGTAACATCGACGACGGTTTGCAAAAATTTTTTTCCGTTAACAAGGAATGTTCTAGACTTCTCTTTTAGGAAAATAAATGACGTCGAGAGAATAACGACCGCAAAAGAAATGTGAAAGAAATTTTCACACATGTCATTCTTCGTGGCTTAAATTACTATATTGAATTTCCCATCGTGATAGGGATCATGGCTGTGCACGGTCCAGATAGAAAGACATTGAGCCAATTCCAGCTCGGGCATGGAAGCGTTTAAACATCCGTCAAGATTCGTCATTGAAGTGGGGGGTTTCTTGAGGTAGCCATTTGCAGTACGGCAGTCTTGACGACATTTCTCTCTCCCGCAAGTAGAATTAGTATCGCTTTTTCAAGAACGATTATGACGAGGATTGAACGGATTTGAAACACATCGTAGGAAATAATAGGACAATTTCATCATCATATTCCAAAGAAACAAAAATCAACATTCTACGTAAAATGAGTTTTTTCCACTTGTTTCATTTACTTTTCAAAAGCACTCGTACGGTTAAAGTAGAATGCTCCTACCTCATAAGGCATATTTTTAATTCAAACGTTAATTAAGAAATATATTTGAAGAACCATAAGGAAGAGAAATACGGCTTGAGCTCTTCATTTTTGTCGCCTGAATAAAACATTATGCAGAAAAATGTTTCGTTTTTTTCTCATTTTCGTAAGTGTAATTAGAGTTCTGCAAGTGTATAAAATGTTCGTAGTTTTTCTTATTTCTCTTAAATTTCTTTTCGTTTTTAAAATGCGTCGCGGTATGCAAAGCTCAAATAATTGTACGAATTGCATTTCATTTCCCAAAATGAAAATTACTTTTTTCCTCTTACCTTTTATGCTGAGCTTACCGTTTTCAAGAACATATTCGGGAGCACACACAACCACATTTTGGTTATTATTGCAGTAATTTGAGTCTTTTGTTAGCACTGTTCGGAGAGCACAATTCTCAAAATATACTAATGTTGAAACAAAATGTCGACTTTGCAAGTCACTCTAGAGGAACAAGCGTTTTTTCGCATTTTCTCATTTTTTCTCAAAATTTGTTTTCTTCCACAAACAAATTTTGTTTGTTTAAAACAATTTTCAAAACAAAACAGTGCCTATCGTCGTCTAGACATCTTCGACCTGTTGCTCGTGAGCACTGCTATTCTCAACGATATAAAGTAGTTCCATGAGTTCTCTATGCTTGGGCTGATTTTATACTGTCGAGCAAAAATCACTATTCAAATTGCATTGAGGAATATGAATTATCCTGAATTGAGTATGAGTGTATGTCAGAGTTCACATCTGGGTGCTCTTCTGATGATGGGCATCGATGGTGTTTGTGACTCGAATGAAGTTGAAGTCCCATGGAGGATAAATCAGAATGGTATGTTTTTATACTAATTTTTCAAAATTCGTGTAATGTCCAGAGCTCATCAAACTTGACAATGGCAGTTTAGGACATGAGTGTTTAGAGGCATCACTGAAATGTGTATGGATAGTTTGTCACATAATATTCCCGAGTGATTAAAGCCCTGTATAATGGCGAAGTTGAATAGTTAATATTTTTCGCGATGTCAGCATTGCAAATATTTACTTTGTAAATGCGAGGAGAAGAAAGGTAATACCCCGATAGCTGAAAGGCCTGTACAATTTGGAATTTGGAAAAAAAGGAGTAAAATAAAACGCTCTCTCTGTCGCTAAACGTTGATCTGAAGAAATCGAAGTAAAAAATGTTTTAATTATTTTTCTCGTTATCATTTATATGTTGGTCGATGAGCTGTACCGGTAAGGATACTCTGCGAACGTAATGACCCGTTCCATAAATAAATGAAAGAAGAAACTGAACAAATAAAACCAGCGTGCATACATAATAATGGAATAACGGAGCCTGCATGCAATAACAGAACTGTATAAACCGGGTGTTGAATTTCCTTCATTTTCGACAGACAAACTCGAAATAATTATTTAATTAAAGTTTAAGCCCAGCTCAAGATCAACGGTATAGTTTACGAAGAAACAAAATTCAACAGTTTAGCACCAAAATATATCGAAATCCTATCCCAGCTTTTGCAAAAATTTAGTCCATGCCAACGGTCAAAATGTCGGATAATCCAATCAAAGCTTTATGGCTTAAAACATTACCGGATCCTATTCTGAATGTGTTGTTAGTGAGTGACGATAATGTACCCAAGTTGGCTGCAACGATCGATTGAACATCGAATAAGAGACTCCAAGATCCAAACACTGGTGTCGATAGTGAATATGTGTCAATTAACGTCCTTATGAATAACATTTCAACATTTGCGCAACAAATATCACAATTAATATGCTATCACTTTTTCTTAAACCGGACCATTCCCGTACTAGATCTCGCAGCAAATCATGCAGATATACACAGATGAAAATACACACGTAAAAACGCAATGCAAATATTGTATAAGCCGAGGAAAGTACTATTAAATGGCTTTCGAACACGTAGAATGCTTTTTCTTTCAAAGATAAGTAATCTTAAGTACTAGAAAAGGTTATGTATTCTCACTGTGGCTCTCACATATAAATAGGTCGGCCGAAAATTTTTATCTTAAGACTTTCAGTGACTTAACTGGAGTACAAGCGTAATCTGTTTTTCTCAAGAAAGTAATCCACGTTCTCATTCGCACTTACGTCTGCAAAGACTTACAAGACTTCGCACCACTTGAAAAGAATGAAAAGTACTTTTTTTCCAAATAGCGTAGATACGTGGATACAGTATTATCTGTCAAATTAAAAGTGTTCGTACGCGTTGTTTCATTTCATGCTTAAACTCATCTCGGTTAAACAGACAGAAAAACTCGAAAATCTCAACATATTGATCACTATTTTATGTGCCAAATTTTTATTTTTTTTTACAACTTTACCAAAACTGTTTTGTTTGAAACACATTCTGTATATAAATATATTCTCTTTTATTACATCTACTAAGGGATAGGATACCCAGCGGTACAGAACTGATCACTGCAAAGAATTGCTTAAAAGTTTAGCGGAAATTCTGTAAAAAATGAAATAGCAAAGTAACACAAAACATACTTTCTTCTCTGGAAGTTATTAAAAATGTATATAAAATGTAACAAAAAGAATGAGGTTCTTGTGTGTGTGTGAGTTTGTAAAACTTTGCTTCTGCAGAGATTTTGGGTTTTATCTTCTCTCATAGGCCTTCAAAAAACTCGCGTATTTACCTTTGAAAATAAAAAATTCATGATGAAATCAAGAATTCTTTCTATTATTTTATATGCTTTTTATTTGACTTCATGTTCTCTTCCATCATGAAGAAAACATACAGAGAATATGAACGAAGAAGTGGGTGGATATTCGTTTTTGATGTAAAGTCAAACCTGAAAGATTCTCATGTAATAACGATTGAATCTAAATTGATAATAATGTATGCAGTGTAGAATGGAATAGTGTACACACACACACAGATTAAGCACGTGATTGATCAAGTACATAAAACACTTTACCATATGCTTCAGAAGATGTTCTGAAGCTAAAAACCGGCTCGGTATTTTTAAAACTCGTCTTTGGCGTGGGATATTGCTTTCGGCTATGGAAGAAAGATGAAGCCAAGACGATATCGCAAGTATGGCTCGCAAGATGCATCCAAACCTCTCGGAAAGAAATGCCGTATGGAATCAACTTCAAAATGTAGGTCCCGGCTCCTCGTGTTCATATAATGGCCATGATACGATAGAATGAACAAATAAACAGATCAGAGTGAATTATTCTTTTATAACGTATCAGTTTGTTTAAAAACTCTTTGTTGGCATTGTAAAAATATTTTTGAATTAAAATCACTCCTGGAACAAAACACTCTAGTATAATGGATGATATGTGGTTTTTCCAACTATGCACTTCCAATTATTGCTACGCTACTGCAGAAGAGTTATTGGCCATGGTTGTGTTTACTGCCATGACTTTTTCAGGATGTACGTGGTGTTTCACAATTCAACGCTTCATTTTCCTAAAAGTGTCTCAAGACTTTTTTGAACCTTTTTCCGAATTCAAATCCAACCCCAGACCTTTCAAACTTGAAGTTGGTTCACTAGTCACACTGCTGCTTGGTAACAATCATCCATTTTTCGTTTCTGCTGTTGAATTAAAATTCATTCCAAGATATTGTTGACCAACTATTGGAGGTTCATAAATGAATAAATGGAAATACTCACACAAAAGCAAGCAGGTGTGCAGGGTTTACAAATTCCTTTCTCCATCATCCAGATATTTACCATTGAACGTTTTTACTATTTTCTAATGATTGATTAGTTTATAAATTCCATAATAATAGAATTCTGGAAAATGGAAGACAAAAATTCCATCCAGAAAAATTCTCATTCCATTGTCTTCAGTTGAATTTCTCTTGTTAAGAGAATTATACAGAGACCGGATGCAGAATAAGGAAGGTGAGGAAAAAAAGGTGGCTCACTCCAGTGACCACAAGATACAAAAAGGCATCGAGATACCTTCCAATTATAGCAAGAAACTACATCACATATTTAACTAGATTACATATTTCGGTTTCAAAATCTCATCAGGGAACGTGGCTTCTGATCACAGTAATTTGAAGGTGATCCAATCGTTTCAAACCCAACCAACAGAAAACATGTCCGCCAAATTCTCGGCTAAAGCTTTTCTATAGCAGATTTATCCAGGTCTATGCTAAAAAAAAAAAATTGCCTTTCCCCTAACTCAATTGACCAAAGAATCAGTCCTTGTGTTTAAATCTCAATTCTCAATCTTTGTGACTCAACCCAAGCATCGTTCGAGACCCTTAAGCACACTTTGCTTGAAGAGCCTGTTCTTAAGCTCCCAGATTTCGCAAAAAATTTTCCTCTTTATAGATGCATCAAAATAGAATGGTCATATCCACCCTGTGGCTTATGTCAGTAAGAAACTTGTGCTCAAACAATTTATGCCGCAGTGGAAAAAAAAGCTTTGACAGTGGTTTAGGCCACCACATATTTCAAGTATTATTTATTAGGGTGTCCTTTCACTATTTACTGTGATCAGGCGTCACTTTCCAAAGTGCTTAAGCTTAAGCTGAAGGCCCGTTTACACGAGGCAAGTGCTTTAGTTGGCAACTTAATTTTAACTAACCGATTCTTCTTGAAAGTGTCCACACGTAAGCGGCAAGTAGATGCTCATTGGATTATTTTTACAGAGGTGAGCGCAGTTAGCGCATGCGCGCTTCAGTCTACTCAAATCCTCGGAGAGAGAGAGAGACGCAACGCGCGGGAGAATAATAGTAATAATTTTTTATTTATCTGGCATTGAGAGAGGTGCTTTTTTTAAAGCTCATAGCTTTCGTAACGATGGATGAAGATGATCAGGTAGAACTTACGAATACTGTGATCACAGCCACATTATATGATATTTTTTTTAAAGAACATAAATTTATTCGCTTTCACTTACCCAAGAGGGGAAAAAAGAATACACAACATATTATAAACTTATGTAAGTCATCGAGAAGAAATATAAGATTTCTCTATTTCTCCTCTAAGTTGTAAATATCGATTATATGATATATTAATCGAAGAAATAAATTATGAATTATGTAAGCCGAAAATATGGGAGAAGATTCTTGGCATTCGTAGGAAATTCTAAAGGTTAAAAATTAAATAATAAAAATTGATTAAACATAAAAATTATTTCCAAATTTTCGAAATTATTATTTTTTAATTTAATCTATAGAGATGATATCTTTATGTTAAATATTTGATCATGTATTTCTACAACAGATGACAGCAAATTCGTTCTGGACGAGAGAAACATTCGGAACCCCCCCCCCCTCTAGTTTTTAATATATAAATCCCCCCCACCGTATATTCTTCACACGTGATGACTGCCTATACGCTACTCTGCGGAAAACCAAGGAAAGAGTACAGAAGATCGACAAGTTATATATATATATATAGTAGTCCCAGCTTTTTTTTAACAAAGGAGGAGATAGCTTTAAATCGCTCGACTCTTTGTACAGCCCGTCTAGGTCTAACTCGTACCTTAGCCAGAATAAAGACCTTTTAATGTCCAGGAATGTATGTCCAAATTAACAGGTACGTAGAAAATTGTCATTCTTGTCTAAATAAAACAATTTTTCTCAAGAAAAAATTGGCTCCACTACAGATAGACCTATACAACTGGTTGCCATTGATGCTGTAGTGTCTTTTCCCACTTCCTCTGCTGGCAATAAATACTTATTGGTTATCACAGATTGTTTCACGAAGTAACCCGAGGCATACGCTGTCCCTGACAGTCTGACACGGTTCCATCGGTCTAAGAGAAGTTTATTTGCATTCATGGAGTATATGGCGGACTAGCTTCTTGTCTGAGACCCATGCAACAGGTATATCGGAAACTGGGGATCAAAATAACTAAACACCTCGGCCTACCTTCCGGCCACCGACGATGTGACAGAAAGAGTCAATGGCACTATCATTAGTTCTCTGAGCCATTTGGCAGCAGATTCACCTAACGACTGGTGTCGTTATGTGGATTTTGCCTTATTGGCTCATAGAACTAGTGTACTTGCAACTACTGGTGAGACCCAGCTCACTTGATGTATGGTCGAGATCTCAACTTGCCCTAACAGCTGATGACCTCTCAAATCCAAAGGTCTTACGCCACCACAGTAGATTATGCTAAGGACCTTACTCACCGAATGGCACAAGCATACAAAGTAGTCAAGTTCAACCTTGTAAAAGCAGCGGAAAGACAAGAAAAGACTAAAGAGAAGAATGCGAAATCCAAGAACCTGAAGATCGGTGATACAATATACTGTAATCAGCCAAAACCTTAACAGAGGGGTTCACAGGAAATAAGCTCACCCCAACAAAGGTCCTTACATTGTGACCAGAAAATTAGAAATAGTCAATTCTAAAATTAAATTATTGAATCAACCCAGCTATATTCACACTATACTCTAACTGATCACTATCCAATCTCTTGTAAGTAAAAGTTTTTTTTTCTAATCCTAAACCTGCTAATGGTAAAAAAAATTATTAAAAAGATATATCTCACCGGAATCTCATCTTATCTATTTACAGTTGTATATTTACATGTCCAATCAGAGAATTCCCCGTTCACCATGACCCGTTGTGACCTATCCCTCAACAAGGATTCTATTCAATGCAGCAAGTTGCCCCCAATCCCAATCTCGTGTAAACGCTTCAAGAGTTTACCATGTTGGACCCGATCGAATGCCTTCTGGAAATCAAGGTAAACAACCTCTAAATTTTTGCCCTTACCCAAAGCCTTAGTCCCATGAGCATATAAGCAAACGAGGTTAGTTACACATGACTTCCCCTTCCTGAAGCCATACTGATTATCCGGCAATATATTATATATATTCTCGTCTATCCACTTCATCAATTGAATTTTGATAATAATTTCCAAAATTTTCGAGAGGAGGCGCTCGTCAAACTCACTGGACGATAATTGGACACAGCTTCTCTGCTACCCTTTTTAAATATTGGAACAACTTTAGCAAGCTTCCAAGCTTCCCCTTGGGACGATAACCTCAGCAACACCACTGCAAATCTGTGCAACTGTCCCCAACAATTCATTAGAAAATTCCCTTAGGACCCTGTGTTATATCGGACCACTGGAAGAAGAACATTTGTGTATATATATATATAATTATCTAGATTAACCCAGGTTTTTCTAGTGGTCCAATGCACATTTAGAATAAAAACAATGACTCATGAAAAGAAAGAATCATGTAACAGTTCAATTTCAATAGCATTTAATATTTAATCAAAGAATCATGAAAAGAACGATTTATATTTCAATAACAAAAAAGTCAATTGAAAAACCAAACATCACCATACCAAATTCTACATATTATACAGACAGAATACTATATGTTCAATTATAATATTTTTAACTTGATGTTGGAATAACTCTTTTCTTTTAAACACTGATTATATTTAATTTCGCCATCTCCCCCCCCCCCTGTTAATTTCGCATAGTTTGGGCGTTAATTAAACCTCCATAATTTACTTAAAATGTGGTAAGAATTTATTTCCTACCTTTCCTCCATCCTCTTTGTTATGGATGATCCCAGCGTCTGATGGAAAACTACTCTGTCTAAAAACAAATTCTAAGTGCTACATCTTTTTCTTAATTTCATTTCCAACTTCCACTAATCAATCTGCCTTCAATTTTCAAAAATTCCAAAAAGTAAAGTTTGAGGGGTACCAACCCCCTTTCTCCTATTGGTAGTCCGGTTTCAAAGAAAGATCCATCTATTGGGTGAAGAGGATTACGTAGGTACAAATTAGTATTAAAATTAACATTGTTGGTCAGGTTCACCCTCTACGATCTTTCGAAACATATGGGAGGAAGACGTTTTTCTCTGTGGGGGGTTTGTACAAAAATAGGAGAAAGAAAAGAAGAGACGGAGCAACACATTCCCATGGAAGGAATGCTTAAATAGATGAAATAAAACCATAAAGTCAATTGCCTGCAGGTGCCAATACAATGGTCAAGAGATAGGTTTCAGTATTATAGGGGGAGAGAGAGAAAAGAAGAATACGAGCGGCTATTACGCAATCTTTGAAGGGGCACTTCAAGTAAGTGACCATAAAATCAAGGAGTGTTGATGATGGAGGCGAAAGAGCATGTTTTGTACATTTAAATGGCTAAAGGCACCTTTCCCTTTTCTCTTATTATTCTTATATATATTGGACAGGAAACTGGAACTCTCCCGCTTCTTAGCGATGGCTATCGACGCCATAGAACCTGGGATATATATCATCTGTTCCTGGTGCTCTGCTTGCACATACATTTTTTAGAAGATTTAGGAGCTCCACGTCTTCCACTTGAATATCGTTGAGGATTTTATTATCCCATGCAACATGGTACCCATGTACTTTGAATATCATTATTTCTATTAAAGACAGATATCATCTGGTCCAGGATCCTCCGGGAATGTGCTAATTAGAGCTGAAAAATTTAAATTTGTGTCAGACACTTGTATTTTATAATGAATTGGAACACACATTTATATTATTATTATATGCCCACGTACAAGTTAAATCCTTATATTTTCTACCCTTTAACCCAACATTCTCAATTCTGTTCCCAACATTTGTTTCAAACGATGTGGAGATATTGTTAGAACATAAAGCATAAATTTCTAGTCAGCACACCCATAATCGTGAGTGTAAATCAAAGATTTTGTATTTTTCGTATATTAAAGTGAGATTCCTACAAAGGCCATTTTCAACATCGCCATCTTGAAGTGAGAGTCTTCTTGGCGGCGAAGATGAGGGACGGAATCCAAATGACGTCAATGGGCCAACGTGGGTAGCCACATTACACACCGCGACCTATGAGAAGACCAAAAAAGTCGAGAGTCATGAAAATTCCAAAATTCGCGGTTTTTTTTTTTTTTTAAGCGGACGACTAAAGACTTATTGTCATGCGTCGGAGGTCTTACCTGAGTGATTTCAATAAAATTAAAGGGTTCTCAGTCTACGAGTTTCCCCTATGGTACCTACCTGATAGTCCTGATCATACTATGACGGCTGTGTTGTAAGCTCCCAGGCCTGTATGGACGGTACACATCTTCGATCCTTCTCTGCCTCTCCAGCTTATCGTTCCACGGGCTGAATGCGTCTCCGACCCTTCTCTGCTCCTGCCAGACGGCTCTTCAGCTTATCGTCCAGATCGTTCTATGGGCTGAATGTTTCTCCGACTACAACCAGCGGACTCTTCTACATGATTCTTCAGTTCCCCCTCCGAATTCCCCCACACCTGAACACCTTATCGATCATTCCTGATGATGCTCTGGTCTTCGCTGGACCGCCCAAGAGACCGAACCAGATATAATCCGTAAAGGTCCCTACACACGCTCAGTTATACCTGCGCAGTTATGCCTCTACAGGCCAACTGTGCAGAACAATGGTAACTGAGTAATTTGTTTTTTGGAGACGGATTGCCTTTAAATTAGAATAAATTTTTCTAATGGCGTAATTTTCTAATATAATGACGATATATATTGTTTTACAATTTCATATCGAATAAAGAAATCGAAATAAAATTTTAGAAATACTTCGACCATTGTTCAAATCGCAATTTTTTTTCTGAAATCAGTCTCTTTCCAATAAATTTTCCCCAAATTATAACACCGAAACACATATAAACTTTATAGTCAAATAATATACTATGACAATTAATTGTTTATTGATTATTTGTAGAAGGATTTCTTAACCAAGGGCCCCATGACCTAGAATGTGAAAAACAATTAACTCTAGGGCCGTGACTAGGATTTTTGTCTTCCCTTCAAATTATAAAGTTCGATAATTTTATAACACGGTGTTCTTTGTTCCCACCTAAAATTGCCGCCCCCTAAATTTTGTCACCCGGGGCAGTTGCCCCCACTAGTTTCGTCCCTGATTAACTCATTGTTTTTGCATAGCCTATATACTGAATATTATTGGTGGTCGTCTTATATTAACGGACCGTTAATAACGGTGTTATACCGTTACCTTTATTTTGTTGGCACAAATGGTCCATGAAACACAAAAGGGTTAAGAACCCCTGATTTATTTTATTAATTTTAATTTCCGGGCTAAAAAAAAAGACAGAACCAGCTCACTAAAATATGAAGCAAAATATTCTGATAATAATAAGTGCTTTTATAATATAATGCTTTTAAGCCGCCTTCTCTGCTGAAACAAAAAAAAACTCTCAGATCAACTGATGAGAAATTTTCATTTATTTTTTCATATAGGCTTAACGGGTAAGTAAATGAATAAAAGAATCCAGTATTTATTTAACTGGGGAGTTTTAGTACTAGTTAGTATATTATTGGCGGTACTGGGGAGTGTTATTTACAACGTGTGCGAAGATTTCAGAAATGGTTTATTAACTATAGGGATACGAACTTATTTGACCTTTTCTTTCTCCCTCTCTCTCTCAGTATTCGGATAATCACAGATACGAATTCACAAAGCTTTTTTTCATTTTAAAAGAAATCAATTATCCGGATTATTCTCGGAATCCGGAATGTACTTTCAACAATACACATAAAAAAAGACGAGTAGAAGAGCAATCGAGAGAGCCTTGAATAGGTATCTTCATTCATTCTGAGAAAATTATGTCAATTTTTCGGTGCAAATTCCAATTCCTCTAATAATTCAACGAGCGAAAATTGTTGCGTTTTCTTTAACGAACCGTTACACCACATTACCCGTCTTTTTTTGGAATTAATAACTTTTACTGCCGTAACCAATCCAACTACACCAGGGCCGTAGCACACCTTCTCGGGGCCCCTGGGCGGATATTTACTTGCCCCCCCCCCCTCCCGTCCTTAAAAAGAAAAAAATTATACAAAATAAGTGTTTAATTTTTGTGATTAACCCATTCAATTAGAGGCCCCGATTGCCCCAGCCTAGTTTCAACTCTGAACTACATCCAAAGTGTCATTCGTGGAAATCATGTTAGAAAATTTTTAACTTTAGAGCGCTCGCAGAAAAAATTCGAACTGATTGACAGACGCGAAGAAAGAGATCGAAGAATGAAAATATCCCCACAGATTACCTAGAACCGCTTCCAGAGACTTCGCCTGCACAAATGTAACTGAGTGGTGTGGATGTACCGAACGTGTGTAGGGCACTTTAGCAAACCATGTTAAATTGACTTTCCGTTCAATATTTTGCCCCCCCCCCAGATTATACTTATTCCCTTCGAGGTATTCAATTTAACCCCTCACCACATCTCATACCACGTCCACCCCCCCCCCTTTCCGATTATTCCCTTCGTGAGGTATTTCCCACTTAATCTAACTTCACGTGTTTTTAATTCCATGATTTAATTTTAGATGTCTTTATTGTCAACTGGGGATCCCATTTTCTTAACATATATAACTATTGTCATTAAAAATTGTATGTGCTAATTTTTTTAATCACTTACAAATACACCGCCACAACAGGCAAAATGCCCAACGAAGTGGCAGAGAAAAAGATCCCATAATAAATATAGATGTCATATATTTCAAAAATACAGCAACCCAATTAAAAATGCAATTACAAACAACATATATATATGATGAAATATTATACAATGCCTATAAGAAAACTTATGGTTGTCTTATTCTAAGTATGGATAACTTCTCGATTTACCCCAACATGTTCATCGTATTTCTTTTTAAACGAGTCAATTGTGTTACAATTTACTACCTCCGGGGGATAACACCTTCCATTTATTAAGAACCCTATTAGAGAAATATTCCCTGCGACACCATAACCTCAAATTTTCCCGGTGATATTTGTCAATCGAGAATCCATCCAAGTCAGAGATGGGCAATGCCCCGTCAGTACTGTTGTGATTATCATGAACTAACCCGCATTCCCGACAACGTGGTGTGGGAGTAAAAAACCTGGCCTAAGCCTATCGTAAACCACACCCGTAAAGACACCCCTCCTATTTAGATGCATTCCATCCCGACGAAGCCACCTATCGGTAAATGTGGGAAGCTCCAAGAACGTGACCCCAAGTGAGGAGCAAATGTCCTTCAGGACTATATTGAATTAGTGGATCCTACTCCTATACCCCCTACTACTCCTTGCCAGCCCTGGAATCACTGCCACATCTGAACCCCCTCCCTAGCGGATAATTGTAAATCCCGGTACTCTGACAGAGACTCAAATACAAATACAACGCCACAACAGGCAAAATGCCCAACGAGGTGACTGAGAAAAAGATGCCCATAAAAATATGGATGTCATATATTTCAAAAATACAGCAACCCAATTAAAAATGCAATTAACAAAAATTATAAACAATATATACACGTGATAAAATATTATACAATGCCCATAAAGAATACTTATGGTTGTCTTATTCTAAGTATAGATAGCTTCTCGATTTACCCCAACATGTTTATCGTATTTCTTTTTAAACGAGTCAATTGTGTAAGCTATTCTATTTATTAACATCCCTATTAGAGAAAAATTCCCTGCGACACCATAACCTTGCATTGTCCCTCACCAATCGATACTGGTGCCCCCTTGTAAAAGCAGTCGATCGGCGTTGTACTAAAAGTTCATGGTCCATCCTATCCATCCCTTTGAAAATTTTGAGCACTTCGATCATACCTCCTCGACACCTGCGTTCATCCAATGTAAATATATTCAAAAAATGAAGTCTCTCTTCATAACTCAAGCCCCGTGTGCCAATAAGGACACGCGTAGCTCTTCTCTGCACCCCTTCAACCAAGTCTATGTTCCTCTGTACGTGTGGTCTCCAAAACCGTACAGCATACTCAAGTCCAGGACGAACTAAGCCTCGGAAAAGCGAAAGAATGACTTTAGGAGAACGCGAAGAGACCTTTTTGAAAATGAGACCACAAGCATTGTGTTCACTTTTTTGACCACCGCTGAACAATGTTCAGAAAACCTAAACTGCTGGTCAATGAGAATTCCCAAATCGGTGACCCTAGTTGCATCCGGGAAAGTGACACCATTCAACTCGTAAGAGAACTGGGTTTCTCGAACCATAATGAGCGATCATGCACTTGTCAACG
Source organism: Pholcus phalangioides (assembly GCF_987345545.1). Lineage (NCBI taxonomy): Eukaryota > Metazoa > Arthropoda > Arachnida > Araneae > Pholcidae > Pholcus > Pholcus phalangioides. Next base: position 3,459,210 of record NW_028301610.1, on the reverse strand, counting down.
CAAAACGTCATGCTCCATTCATTTCGCCATGCTGCAATCCAGTTTAAGTTGGTCTGGAGCAACTCCCTATCGCTTTGATTCCCCAATAGCTTCACGTCATCTGCGAATTTTCTAGCAATTCCATTGATACCCTGGTCGAGTTTACCGATAAAAAGTGGAAAAAGTATGGGGCCAAGGACACTTTTTTTTTTTTGAGGAATCCCACTTGTGACGCCTGTCGAACCAGAGAATTCCCCGTTCACCATAACTCGTTGTGACCTATCTCTTAACCACGATTCTATCCAATTCAGCAAGTTGTCCCCAATCCTATTCTCGTGTAAACGCTTCAAGAGTTTACCATGTTGAACCCGATCGAATGAATTCTGTAAATCAAGGTAAACAACCTCTACATTTTTGCTCTTACCCAAAGCCTTCGCGCACGTGATCATAGAAGCAAAGAAGGTTTTGACTGGTTACATTTGACTGGTATTATTGCATTGTGTCGAGTGTGTTGATTTCATGTTTTTTTTGTAATTGTTAATATCTGAGATTATAGCGAACCTGGGTGTGAATATTATTTTTTAACCCTTTCCCCCTCTCTCACGGCCACCCCCCCCCCTAAACTTAAAGGTTAAAATTAATTGGTAAAGCTTAATTTAATCCAAATGAACCCACAGCACTCTCTACTACTCATAGAAAATACAAAAGACTGGCTCCAAGTGGAGATAAAGTGAGTTCATTACATTAAACCTTCATCTCCGCTTGGTTCCAGTCTTTCGTTCGTAAATTTGCAAGCATTGAAATTTGCAAAGGAAAATTTTCTTTTCAGGTCGATTGATAAATAAGATAAATCTTGACAATGTTGCAGCACGATCACACTCTTTCAGATTCTTACAACTGTAGTATATCCCTCTTCAAAACCTATTCCAACAAATTGGAGCACAAAGAGCTTTGTGGTTGTAAAGTTCGGGTTTTAGTAGTAGTTTGAAAAGTATAATGGTAAGTGTTGTATGTGAGTGTAGTGAAAGAAAACATTTTAATCTAAAATAGTTGCTAGCTGCCCAGATTAAATCTGAATTGGGCGGCTTTTATATAAAAGGAACCAAGCGCCATTAAATCTCTCTCTCTCTCTCAAAACTGAGAAAAAGCTATTTAAAGTTATCTTCGATTCAGTTATCTCTTCAGTTGGTAGTTGGTTCAAGTGCACACTGACGACATCACAAACAGGCCTACAACGGTATAATTATTCATTTATTACACTTCACGCACTATGAGTTGAGAAAAACACCGTGTAGTTTAAAAAAGAGGATAAAGGAAAATTTGAACATCATTAAAAAAAGGTTTATCTTAAAAGATGGAAATGTTGAAAAGTAAAATAGAATTTTTCCAAAAAAAATGTGAACACCATTTTTTATCTTACTTATCAAATGACTTTCGTAGCAAATAAGATGTCTTGAATGCCATTATATGGTAAAAAATATATTGTTAATATTTGAAAAAATACGGGATGTTGCCTTTAAGCAACATTGTCAACTCATAAGCAATATACGAAAACGAAACTAATGTTGTCTGTAGGCAACATTATCAACCCATTGCTAATATATAAAAACGAAACAAGCGCTGCGTATACGCAAAATTAGCAATTTAAGAAAAAAAAGCATAAGCATAAAATAAGAGTTTTTTTCAACTTGAAGATAATATATTACAGGTATGGAGTGTGCAGCAAGGTTTTGGAGACCATACCTGCAGAGGGACATAGACTTTGTTGAAGAGAAGAGCTACGCGTGCTCTGGTTGGTACACAAAGCTTGGCTATGAAGAGAGACTTGAATACTTGATTATGTTTACTTCGGAAGGACGCAGGTGTCGGGGTTGGGGGATGTGATCGAAGTGTTTAAAATTTTTAACGGAATGGGTAGGGTTACGAGTTACACAGGGGAATTTTTTTGTTGCATGAGTTTTCCGAGTGAAGTTATTTTTTATCGCTGATTTCAAATCTGAAATCGATTTCTCTCTGCAAAAGCTAAGCTGCAAAAGCTCTAGTTTTCATGCAGCTTGACATTATATACTGATGCATGGCCAAAGGGCTTTCGACTAACGACTTGCACTAGCTTAGTGGGGTTTTTTTTTTTTCCCAAACCAAGCACAACTCAGGTCTATCGCTATAGGCAATTTACTACCTAGTGAGTTGTGCCGGAAGTGTAGGTGTACCTAACAGTCTGAGTGCGTATCTAGTGTTGTGTATGATTTTTCAGTGCTGCCATCTATATCTCAGAAGTGAAGTGAGTGATGTGTAGTGACTGAATATTTGTACTGTTTGTAGGCCTTGCTCTCTGTGGCGAGACTTTTTAATGGGGAGATCGGCTCGCATTTGCGCCTCGAAGTTAGGAACCACAGAAAACCAACTTCAGCCGACCACCACTGTGGCGACGGTGGGGCTCGAACCCGGATCCTCGCGATGCGAGTCCGTCACTATGACCACTCGACCACCACAGCGGCTAGCTTAGTGGTTGCAGTTTATTTGTTCTACTGTATAGATTCACTAGTGTGTCAAATTATCAGACTATAGCATCAGTTTTATAAATTTACTCCAGTGGCTACTTGAGAACACTTTTCAGCATGTAGGGCGTGACGTCAGGAAGACGGCCACAATACATTTCAGTTGCAGATGCGATAAGGAAATGTTATATTCTTTTTCTTTAGTGTTATTTTCGGTGTTTTTTTTTAAACTGAGTAAACAAGTGCATTTTGTGGAGTTCGTTTCAGATCTGATGGCTTCTTCAAGTAGATGTAGATGTTCAAATAGTCCAAATGCACACTTGCAATATTTATTGTTTGGCAATAGGGCGCAATATTTCATTGTTGGAGAAGCTTGCTTATACACTGCTGGCCACCGTAAATGCAACACCCTGAAGGAAGCATGCAAATAATATGAAATTTACAACATGCATTAGCGGAGGTGAGATATGCAAATGATTAGAATTTCAGCGCAGACGCACATCACGCGCGCCTGTGGCGCCACTTCAAAGCGCTATTTAAGGCTTGGAGATTTCGACGATTTGAAGTACGGCAATTGTGTTTTTCTTGTGGTTTTTTCAAAAAGACGATCAATTATGCCTCGTAGAAAACAGCGATCATCTTTTGATCAAGTATCCGAGTTCGACAGAGGAAGGATAGTGGCCTACCGAGATTGTGGATTATCTTTCAGGGAAATCGGTAGTCGTGTTGGACGAAACCAAACAACTGTAATGCGGATATGTGATCGTTGGATGCAGGACGATACGACGGACCGACGTGTTCGATCGCATCCACCTCAGTGCACCACTTCACGTGATGACAGGCGTATTGTGCGTATGGCAGTGACGGATCGCTCAGCCACATCACGAACCATAGCACAGCACATTCAATCTGTACCGCATCATCCAGTGTCTGCGCGTATTATTCGACGCCGTTTACAGCAGAGTGGTCTGTCCGCAAGACGTCCATTGCTTCGTCTACCCTTGACGCAGAACCACAGACGTCTCCGCCGCCAATGGTGCGATGAAAGAAGGATGTGGACGGCACAATGGAATGAAATTGTCTTTACTGACGAGTCACGCTTCTGTCTGCAACACCACGATGGTCGGATTCGAGTCTGGAGACACCGTGGAGAGAGGATGCTGAACAGCTGCGTTATGCACCGCCACACTGGTCCTGCACCGGGTATTATGGTATGGGGCGGTATTGGATATCACTCTCGCACTCCTCTAGTACGCATTGCCGGTACTTTAAAAAGCCAGCGCTACATGTCCGAGGTGTTGGAGACAGTTGTCCTTCCTTACCTTCAGGGCTTGCCCACAGCCATATTTCAACAGGATAATGCGCGACCACACGTGGCACGCATTGTCCAAAGGTTCTTCGTCAATCGCCAGATTGAATTGCTTCCCTGGCCAGCTTGCTCTCCGGATCTTTCGCCGATAGAAAAAATGTGGTCCATGGTTGCTCAACGATTGACCCAGATTGCATCCCCAGCTGCCACACCAGATCAACTTTGGTAACGCGTGGAAGCTGCTTGGTCTGCTGTACCCCAAGAACACATCAAAAGTTTCTTTGAATCAATGCCGAGGCGTGTGGCAGCGGTGATCTCCAACAATGGCGGCTACTCTGGCTACTGATTTTGGCAGGAACCACACTTCACAGAAGTCTATAAATTTAATCATTTGATGCTTGGTCAACATGTTATCTACAAAATAAATGTCGTTGCGATATCTCTTGTCTTTCTTGGTGTTGCAATTTGGGTGGCCAGCAGTGTATATTCTATCATGAAATTCAACTTGGGGAACGAAGGCAAGAAATGGAATCCTCATATTGTGTGGTATATTGCGAGGACATGCTTCGTGACTGGACAAAAGGAAAATGAAAGGGTTTGCCTTTTGAAATTCCTGTGGTTTGGCGGGAACCCACAGATCACATATCTAACTGCTAGTTTTGTCTGGTCAACACAAAGGGTGTCGGCAAGAAAAATCAGCACAGGATCTCCTTCCCTGATATTGCATCCGCTATTCGACCGATATTTCACACTCTGAGCAACTCCCAATTCCTGTGTTTAATGGGTTTTTTTTGGCTCATCTGAAGATGAAGACGCTAAGCAAGATCAGCAAATGTGTGTGGTGTGTTCGTGATATCCATCTTCCAGAAATGGTTTCAAAATCTCAAGACTCCCCATCTTCTGATAGTGAGAATTCATCAGTCCCTGGGTAGTTTAGTCAAACAAGAAGTGAATAACCGAGTGCGTGATTTGGCCCTCTGCGAAAAAAACAAAACGGTTGAGGTATTAGCCTCCAAGAGCTACAGGAAAAAAAATCTACTTGATTCCTCTACAAATTTTTTTTTTTCCGAAAAGGGATCAGGACTCTTTCTGGCCTTCTTTTCAGAAGATAAGCAGTTTGTTCACTGCCATGATATCCCAGGTCTTCTCGGAAAATTGGGTGTCACCTCCTATAGTGCAGCAGAGTGGCTATTATTTTTGGATAGCAGTAAGTGCAGTCTAAAATGTGTACTATTGCATAACGTTAATGTGTATGGAGCAGTATCAGTAGTCCATTCAGTGTATTTACGAGAAGCGCGTGACGACTTTAAAATGGTCATTGACTTACTTTACATAACTGGATTATTAAAATGATTGGATCATTGAAAATGGTAACATCCTACTTGGCCAACAGAAAGGATTCGAAAAATTTCCATGCTTCCTGCCTTTTCCACGTGAGACAGCCGAGCTCGGGACAAACACTGGACCCAGAAGGAGTGGGCTATCCGTAAAATTTTAGAAGCAAACATGCCAAACATTGTGAGTGATCCAATTGTCATCTCGTGTGTGTGCATGTGTGCGTGTCTTTTAAGACATTTATACAAAATTTTCTTGGTGACAGAAAGGCAGATAACTGAGATTCTGGTTATTAGAATGTTGTTGGGTTTTGTGAGCTCGAGTGCAACATGAATGTAAAGTTGCATTTCCTGTTTAGTCACCTTGATCAATTCCTCAAGAATCTTGGAGCTGTAAGTGATGAACAGGGAAAGTGCTTTCATCAAGATTTCAAAACGATGGAAGAGCGCTACCAATGCCACTGGGGACAAAAATATGATGGCGGACACACAAGAATTATAAGCGCAAATTTTTACCTGCAAAGCGCCAAAAAAAATAAATTCAGAAAAAACTAAAAATGCTATTTTGAAAACAATCTATAGCTTACAGGGAAAAACTAAATATGCAGATTTGAATTCAACATACTCGAATTACATAAGATCAAGTGCTTGTATAAATGCAGCAAAAATTTTGTTACCCAGTGTTATTAATACGCTGTCAATCGACTGCTTCTACAAGGGACACCAGTATCGTTTGGTAAGGGACAATTCTTGGTTGTGGTGTGCTGCAGGGAATTTTTCTCTAATAGGGTTATTAATAAATGGAATAGCTTATACCCCGGGGGTAGTATATTCTAACACAATTGACATGTTTAAAAAGAAATACGATAAACATATTGATATAAATCGAGAAGCTATCCATGCTTAGATAAGACAGCATTAATATTTTTTATGTGTGGGCATTGTATTATATTTTATGCATGTATAGTTTTTATAATTGCATTATTAATTGGGTTGCTGTATTTTAAAAATATGGGGCATCCATATTTATTATGGGCATCTTCTCAGAAATCTCGTTGTGCAATTTGCCTGTTGTGGCCTTGTGTATTTGTACTTCTAGATAATTTTAATATAATAAGGTACAGAGTTTTTGAGCACTTGAACTGTTTGACGTGGAAAACTTTGATACAGTTCGTGTATGGCACAAACCACAAAACCATTTTACATTTTGAACAAAACACAGTTGAGTACCCATTTTTACAGAATCTGCATCGTCCTTTCTTTCCATGTTCAGGCTATTGGTCATATGAATCGTCCGTAGGGAATGATAACTTCTCCTTAGGTTGTCATTCCAAATCCAACGCATTCATAAGATAATCTGAAATTACTCCCAGGAACTTTTTGACTCAGTTCGTTTTTTTTGCACTCTTGTCGATAGCCAAGCTATGCATTTACAATGCCTAACTCTTTCTACTGCACAGAATACGGGTAAATCTGATATATTATTGTTTTCATTTACAAGATTTACGTCAAAATATCATCTGAAGTATTGCAGAGCAGTTTTATCTTCACTGGTACGAAGAATTTGAGATGAGTTGGCAAGATTCGATGCAAAAATGTCTTGCCTCACTCAATCGAATATTCTGGCGTTCTTTGGTTCTTGCTTTGCTATTGTGCTCTTTGTCAATGCACATGTAGCTAAGGAACTGGTTCCTGGGAGTTCATTGCTTTCCGAACTGTAAAAGTGTTTAGTAGCTTTCTGATGAAAAATTCTCAAGTGTATAGTCGGTAGTTCTCCTCCCACGTAGTGCAAAAGCACAACTCAACACCTTCCGGCATACACGAATTCATTAGAAATTCCTCTGAGGAATGTTCACAAGGTATATATCACAAGTTATAGTACGGTTAAATAGTAATGGTATAAAAGCACTTGTGGGTCAATTTTGTTTTCCTTAAAAGACATATTTTTCTGTCCAAAACTTGGACAAACTTTTTCTTTTGAAGTGTCTTAAAAGTCTGCAATAGAAGCATGTTCAATTACTATTATTATTAAATTTATAAAACTTTGATTTATATTTACACGTAAAAGTTACAGAAAATATTGTACAAAGTTGTGGAAGTTGTATTGTACAACGTATTGTGAAAGTTGTATTGTACAACGTATTGTGAAAGTTGTATTGTACAACGTATTGTGAAAGTTGTATTGTACAACGTATTGTGAAAGTTGTATTGTACAACGTATTGTGAAAGTTGTATTGTACAACGTATTGTGAAAGTTGTATTGTACAACGTATTGTGAAAGTTGTATTGTACAACATATTGTGAAAGTTGTATTGTACAACGTATTGTGAAAGTTGTATTGTACAACGTATTGTGAAAGTTGTATTGTACAACGTATTGTGAAAGTTGCATTGCTTCATCATTTCAATATGAAATATGTCTCATGCTTGTAATTCGCAAATCCATGTTGCTTGAGAGCAACACGGTCGAATACAGGGTTAAATTATAACTTTTATACCATTCAAATATTTGCTGTATTGAGCTCAACCTTTTCATTTCGCCATAAATTTTTGAGTTCGATCTTCACAAAAAAAATTGTTTTTCATCCAAATCACCTATTCTTTCCAATGTCGCATCATTGAACGTTTCTGTCATCGCAGTCTGCGCTATTTTTATTCTTTATACGTGATTTCTTCCAGATACTTTTTTCGCAATTTTATTGAACTTTGGTTCAGAGTGTTGTGGATTATTACTTAGAGGTTTTGTATGCAGTTGAATCTGAATTACCGATTTATATAGAACGTTGGTTCATCAGCTAAAATCTTTGTCATCGCAAATCTCGATTGTTCAAACAATTTTTTCGCCCAACATTTTAGTCAAGCAATATAAACGACCGACTATAAAGTCACCACCTAGTAAGCAAATAGTTTGTGATTCAAAGGGTATAAATAATAGCTCAACTAGTTTCGGTCCGAATTATGATAAATTGCTCAGTCAACATCCTAATCTTGATCAAAAATTTAGTTGGGCGCGGTATCCCATGTCTATAAAATACTCGCCTAAAGTACCAAAGGATGTGTCGCGAGTTCGATACCCGGTTCGTCCTTGTCAGAAAACTTTCCTGACGCAGGGGTACAACAAAGACGGCGACATGACCGCAGAAAAAATTGCTACCGCAGGGAGTCCCAATCGAGGGGTTAGCGCACCAACCTCTCGATGAGTATAAAAAAAGAAGCCTGCCGTTCGGATTCGGCAATAAATTGTAGGTCCCGGTCTAATTAGCCCTCGTGTGCAGAAAATGACCGTGGTGCGATTATCAAATTAAATTTAGTCAGCTTATTCTAAAGTTCGCTTTAGAAGGTTTAACAGTTGTCCAATTAACATTCTAGATAAGATCCTTCAAACAAGCCTTATTCTCCGATCGCCAAGCTACATCCTGGATACTATCAAACTTATAGTCTTAGTTCAAGAATGTCAATGATAGTCGAGGCTTTATTTTAGGTCTGGTAAACGCAACACTCTTGATGACGAGCTAGTGGTTTTTCACCAAACATATTCCATAAAGGTCATTCACTCTCGAACTGAATAATAAGCAGTGCGAGTGCTAATTTAATATTTTTAAAAATATGCTATATTTTGCATATTTTGCGTATATTTTGCGTATATATGCGTATATTTTGTAAAAATATACGTGAAATAATAATCAATTTACCAATGATAATTTAATAATTTGGTAAATAATTTGAAATAATCCATAATATTTTTATGTAATTTTAGAGCAAATGAAACGTGAGAGAATCGGCGGGAGCTTATTTTTATTAAATATAAACAGAGGTCACGGGAGCAGTTTCCCGAAAAGGCGAACCTCTTATTGCTATCGACGGTAAATATATTTCGAAGTATATACAACGCGTGGATTTTTTTTTCTCAAATAAGTAGATGTTTTCTTTCGTAGTGAAATTGTAATTAAGTGCGCCAACAAAATGAAATGAGAAATCTTTAGGATGTGTGTATTGAAGCTTGAAACATGAGAAAACCACAAATATTTCATTTCAACGAGGAAATTAAAGTAGGAAAAGTGTGCTGAGCGACCCAAAACGGGCATTCACTCTACAAAACACTACGAATGCAAGAGACTATATGCAAGAGTTTTAATTAAACTTTTAAATTTAATTAAAAATTTAGCTGCTTAGTCAACGAATGAAGCGTCGTGTTTAGCTTCGTTTGTTAATCACTCTTATTGCAATTAAACGTTGCCTTCCGAGATCTTCTATATACAAAGTGTTACTTCTGTACATGAAGGTTTTTTTTCAGGTTTTCAACTGATATTTATACACTCATTGCCATAAAAATTTGCGCACCCAGAAGAAGTCTTTAAAATGAAACGAAATTTTACACATGTAAGTACTACGTTGATATAAGTAAGTGATTAGAAAATCCAAGAAAAAGGATCATTTATTGCAGAAAAAAGTACAGATGAACAGAAGTTTTAGTACTCTGTTGGACCCCCTCTAGCGCGAATGTACGATGCGATACGAGCGGGCATTGAGGCATACAAGTTCCGTATGATGTCCTGAGACATCTCGTTCCACAGTTGCTGTAAATGCGCCTCTAGTTCGACCAGCTTGCCGTCCCAAATGATCCCAGATATGCTCGATTGGTGACAAATCTCGGGATAGAGCAGGCCAGGGAAGGGTGGTAATGTGGTGGAGGCAGTCTTGTGACATTCTTGCTGTGTGTGGCCTAGCATTGTCTTGTTGAAAAATGGCTCCTGGGAGCCCTGCCATGAGTGGCAACACATGTGGCTGAAGGATGTTATGAACGTACCGCTGGGCTGTCATTGTGTCATGGATCAAATTAGGGGTGACCTTGTATCGTAAGCAATGGCACCCCATACCATGACACCAGCTGTGGGAGCGGTGTGTCGCTGTAAAGCGAAGGCAGGATTGAAGCGTTCACCACGCGGCCTCCACACACGAACACGATTGTCATCACTGCTCAAGTTGAATCTCGATTCCTCGCTGAAGACGACCTGGTTCCATTCCGTTGCAGTCCAATCCCGTCGTGCTCGACACCACTCCAAACGGAGGCGTTGGTGGGTGGGTGTCATTGGCAGCACACGTAATGGGCGCCGCGATACCAGATGTCCTTCAGCCAGGCGCCTTGCGATGGTTCGGGAAGACACAGGGGCCCGTAGTGAAGCTGCTGCCTGTGTCTGGATAGCGGCCAATGAGGCAGTTGGCTCTACGCGTGCGTTTCGGATGATGTGACGGTCTTCTCGACGACTGGTCTGTCGAGGGCGTCCTGAAACTGGTCGCCGTGTAAATGACGTCTCTTCTGTCCACTGGTCCCAACACCTCCTCACAGTAAAATCAGAACGGCCTAGTTGACGAGCTACTCGCCGAGCTGACCACCCAGCTTCCATCATCGCGATGATTCTTCCCCTATCGAACTCTGACAACTGCTCATATGGTCTTCGACGGCGGCGTAACGGCATGTCTACCTCAGCATTTCCTTTGCAAACAATTAAATACACTCCAGCAAGCTCTGCTTACCTGTTTTATACTTCAAGGAGAACGAAGTTCAACGCCCTCTAGTGGCATTACGCAATGCACAATCACGCTGTATTTCTAATCATTTGCATATATGCCCGACATGTACCTTCAGGCCGTTTTTCGTTTCGATCTCACAATTATTTCTTGGTGCGCAAATTTTTATGGCAATGAGTGTATGAATTGACATCGTGCCCCTCCCCAGACTTTCAAGTCCATCTCCGCCTGTGCCTAATACCAAGAAAAAGACATCTTTACATGTTTAGCAACCCCGATCAAAAAAACTAAGCATGTTGAAACCATTTGTTTTTTAGAAGTAATAGATAAGCCACTGTGGTGGTCAAGTGGTCATAGTGACGGACTTGCATGGCGAGGATTCGGGTTCGAATCCCTCAGTTGCCATAGTGGTGGTCGGCTGAAGTTGGTTTCCTGTGGTTCCCAACTTCGAGGTGCAAATGTCAGCCGATCTCCCCATTACTACTACTAAACCAGACATGCACCTCGTCCATATTCCTCTGACTCCTCTAACGAATTTTGTACATATTGGAATGCACGTGAAGTTGGTTTCTGTGTAATGCTTGTTATATATATATATATATGTGTGTGTGTGTAGTGCTGCTATCTGCCACCAGTTTTTCTAACTATGAGTGAAGTGTAATGATTGAATAATTTATCGTTGTAGGTCTGTTGCTCTCTGTGGCGTGACTTTTTAATGGGGAGATCGGCTCGCATTTGCACCTCGAAGTTAGGAACCACAGGAAACCAACTTCAGCCGACCACCACTGTGGTGACGGTGGGGTTCGAACCCGGATCCTTGTGAGGCCTGCAACGATAAATTATTCAATCATTACACTTCACTCATAGTTAGAAAAACTGGTGGCAGATGGCAACACTACACATAACAAGCATTGCAGAGAAACAAAAACTTCACGTCAGGTTTCACTACACGTACACGCACATTCTCGCATGTACCGATTCGTTGGGGGTTCCGCGGGGGGGGGGGTTGTGTGGGCGGGGTGCATGTGTGGTGTCGCAGTAGTAGGTAGGGCCTCCAAAAAATGGCTCGGGGATCCATGATGTTCTTAAGTCAGCCACCTCGTTGGGCAATTTGCCTGTTGTGGCGTTGTATTTGTATTTGTATTTTGCAATAACGAGAACAAAATGAAAAAATTTCATGACATAATTGTCTAAAACCATTCCACGTCCTAGGCTTTTGACTGTTCAGCCCATTCATCCATAATTATCAAAAATACATAGAAATATCCATTGAACATAAAGAAATTGAAAAAAGTATTGCGGTGTTTTTAGATGACAAAGGATTATATAAGGATATAAAGAATGTGTCAACTTGCAAACGCAGTTATCAAGTATTGGTAAAGCCTTAGAGATAATTTACAAAGAGATAGCTCTACTCTTGAACAGACAGTAGAAATATAGCTAGAGATGTATTGGAAAGTAAATAATTATCTTTGTATAAGGAGTATGTTGTACATCACTTTGAGAAAAGCACTAACTCCATTTCATTTCCTTGCAAATATGACTGATCCTGTTTTGAGAGGAAAAAGATTAACTAAGGAACAAGAAGCTTCCGCTGAACAATGGATCGAAAAATTGAATACAGAATTTGTTATTGCACTACACAGATGTTTCAAATAGAAGACGCAGAGTTCTATCCAGGAACAATGTTTTCACAAAACATGATGGAGTCAGTTGAAGCAAAAAAGTGGCGGAAAATCATGCATTGTAAGTCAGAAAAAAAAATAAAATTTTAAATGCAGACTTCTGCAAATTTTTGGAAGACCTGCATTCAATTACATCTGCATCAATTGAGCGTATTTTTTCTACTTTTGGACTGGTATTGTCAAAACTGAAAAATAAACATGGATGTGAAAAAGCAAAGAAATAAGTGAATGAAATAGTGAAAGATCACTCAAATCAAAAGGTGTTATTGAAAAGGATTGGTAATTGTGTGAGTTAGAAAACATTAATGAGAAAATGTTTATTTTCTTGTAAAAAAAAGACATTTAAAATATAATGGAAAGAAATATAATTTACATAGCATTGAATACACAGATTTATTTATGCATTTCTTTTGAGACAGAGTATAACAATGCAATAACATGATTAGAAAGTATACTGTTTGCGAGTAAATGCAGTTTTAAGGTGTAGTTTTTGTTGGGTTTTTTCAAGAGTTTTTTCACCTGATTTTTTTCGGGTTGGGCGAAATCGGACCAACCCTGCTTCTGAGGCTAACAAAAAAATATTCCGCGTTTTTGAGTGCAATATTCACCGATATATTTGAATTCAAAACTTAGAGAAAAATTATGGAAAAATAAATAAGGGAAAGAAACATCGTTCGTTAGTTTTTTCTGCTGTTATTTTACCAATTTTTAAATTCAATATCTGAATATTCCACTTAGAAACGTGGAATTTTTTGTTGACCTCAAAAGAGACAGAAGGCAACAACTTTCTTATTGGATTTTTGAGAACAGGGTTTCCATATATTAAGTTAGTTTCTGGTGGTGGGGTGTATGACTCCATATTGAAAGTACGAGCTTGAAGGGTTAACTACTTATTAAACTATTAATAATTAAATGTTCAACGATTGAATACTAAGCCGTAATTAATTACATAAAATTATGAATTTATATCATCAGCACGACTAGCGCTGATATGGTGACTAGAGGCAGAGTGAGGTAAAGAGTAGCAGCCTTTCAGGTGGATTGTAGTTTTGATGCAGGCGGACTGAGGCGCCAGATGTACACGTCACAGCACGGCAATTTGCATACGCCACAGGATACTCCCACCGATGGACAAGGAACTGTAGTCCTAGAATTTGAATGTCACCGTTTTGCAAGAACGTAGAGTCATTCCAAACGGTTCGTGCTGAACACTTTATTTGGATTGTTCTGGACCTTCGGACGAGTGCTCCAAATATGCAGGCTCCAACCCCGGTCCAGCGATACTATAGACTTCCTAGTACTAATGAGGATCGTGAAGAATTTTGGGTGGCGTTTGAGAACAGCATATGGGCCATCATAAAGACACTGCAGCGTCGGTCGAACAGTCACGCCTCAAGAAGCCATGACTACAAGTAGCGACATCTGTGTTCACAAACACTATGGGAACCATGACGGGCCACAGGAGCAGGACGGAGTTTACTCATGAACCCCCTAAAGTTCTTGGTGAAAGCGGCTCCGGAACTGCAAGTGGCTTGTGAAGGATCGCCGGGCAGCTTCAAAGTGGTTCCATACAGCATTTTCACCGAACTAAGTCCGACATCCTCTTTTACGGCAGCTCGAATGCCTAGGAGGACAAACAGCAAGCATCGTGTCCAAGACGACGAGGAATGGCATCGCACTGCAGATTTTGGTTGTCAGTGATACCGCTCGACCATCCCATTTGACTGAGGATGATATGCTGTTGTATGAATCGACTCGACGCCGGGGAAATGGGCAAGAGATCGGAAGAGACGGCTTAAAAACTGCGCACCTTGATCGGTAATTATGCGAGACGTCACACCGAACCTGGATATCCATCCGGTGATGAATAATTTCGCCAGAGTCGAAGCTCAGGCAACGGGATAGCCTCTGGCCATCGGGAGAATCTGTCGATAAGAGTCAGGCAGTATCGGTATTCCTGTGGGGGAAGGTAACGGACCAATGCATGCTGCATGGGAATAATGCTCACTGGGAACAGAAAAATCACCTAATGCACTGGACGAATGACGGCGTATCTTAGACTTTTGACAGGAAAAGATAACTTTTTTACACCGCTGAACACAATCTCGAGCAAGGAAAGGCCATATAAATCTATCCTTGATCAGATGTACTGTTAACCGAATTCCTGGATGGGATAATCCCTGTATTAATAGAAACACATTCTTGCGAAATGCAGGTGGTATATATGGTCCTGTTTTTCCTGTAAATACACACAGTATCGGGAAGACACAATTTTGAGCGAACGTCCAGTAGTATTAGACGCGATCAAGTGAGATAACTCTTGGTCATCCAGCTGAGCTACAGCCAATTGACAATAATCGATGGAATGAAGACACTCAATATTTTTGATGCGAGATAATGCATCCGCAACTATATTTTTCAGACATGAAACATGACGTCGGTTATGTGTTCTACGGTTATTTAGATTAAAATTACCATCTTCTAATTAATTGAAAAGTTAAAGTTAAGGGGAGAGGAGTACCATCGAAATTACCCAAGTTAAATGAAAACAGAAAAATATGAAGGAAAGGTTTTGAACCAGGTTTTTGAGACAGCGAGAACACAAAAGAAACATTGTTTTCTTTGAAATCATAATAAATGCATTTTAATCACTTCTTTTGAAATACTTAAGAGGTTCTCCTGAGTTCACAGCAGTCCTATTCATAGCATATTTCTGAATACTCTTCCTAATGAAATACTTAGGCATTCGGTTAATTGTAGAGTCCGGAACAGCGATGGGATTAAGAAGTCGACGAGGAGATCGTCACGGGATCTGACGACGGCTTCATCATTTCAATATGAAATATGTCTCATGCTTGTAATTCGCAAATCCATGTTGCTTGAGAGCAACACGGTCGAATAAAGGGTTAAATTATAACTTTTATACCATTCAAATATTTGCTGTATTGAGCTCAACCTTTTCATTTTGCCATAAATGTTTGAGTTTGATCTTCACAAAAAAAATTGTTTTTCATCCAAATCACCTATTCTTTCCAATGTCGCATCATTGAACGTTTCTGTCATCGCAGTCTACGCTATTTTTATTCTTTATACGTGATTTCTTCTAGATGCTCTCGGGACCCTCGGGATCTCCACTGCCCAGCGTAGGTGACCTAGGACCCTGGTTGCAGGCCTCCTGGATATCTCCACCATCGAGGTCGGATTGATAATTAGGACTCCAGCTGCTTAATGACTAATTGTTAAGGATATCGGTTACATACCCTATTATATTAGAGTCCTTACGGACAATTAACTTCTGTTCGGAGGTGACGAGGGGCACCCCCCCCCCCCCACCTAATCTCTTTGCACGGAAATCTCTTTCCACAAACCAAGGTTTTGGTGGTCATTCCGCTCTTCCGCTGTAGAAATTTATCACGAACCATCATTTGAATAATAATTTCGTGGGTAACTAAAAAGACATTTATATATTTTTTTTTTTTTCTGATTTATATATTGAATTTTATTGTGTAAACATGTTTATTTTATTGTTGTTTTGTGTTCGGAGATTTTTTTTTTTTTATTGGCGTCATCTTTTATGCATTTTTCTCTTTGCATATATTCGTGTGTATGAATGTGTACTGATGTATGATGTGTACTGTAAAAGACAACTACGTTTTTTTATAACATTATTGTTCTTAATTTCTTCTGCATGCGTTTGCCTGATTTACTATATGCACTACACTCAAACCTGTTTTTGTGCGGTTTTTTTTTGTGCGATTTTTTTTTTTTTTTTTTTTTGTGCGGTTTATGAAAATTGCAATCAAATTAGAACATAATTGACGAAATTATCAATAAAAAAAATTAGTAAGTTTGATCGGCCATTTCGTTTTTTTCGATTTTTGATATTTCACGACATTACATATGCAATGTAATTGGCTGACGCAATACTCATGTATTGAATTACATAATCGCATTATTTAATTGACGTCCTTCAAAGTGCTTTCATATTCCTGGACTATTAAGATAAGATTCATTTCAAAGCGTAAATTGAAGGTAAATTTATTATTTTTCTATTTAGATATAAATTTTTAGGATTTTTATATTTTATTTTTAGACATAATCCCTGAAAATGAATAAGGGCAAAAGCGAAGATAAAGGCAATTTCCTTAGAAACTAAGAGTATGATTTTAGTTGCGGCCCTGCTGCCAATCCTCGTATCTTGATTTCGTTTAAAAAAGCAATTCCTAGTTATGTCGTAAGGTTTTGAGTTATTTTCTACGTTTTTTATGCGGTCCCTATCCACCGCATAAAAAAAAATACTTTTTAAATGTGTTTCGAAAAATATTTTCTATAGCTACTCGTGAAGTTTTGTGCAACTTTTTTTATGCGTTTTTTTTTATGCGCTCCCTATCCACCGCACAAAAACAGGTTTGAGTGTACTTGTATTTTAAGAGTCAGCAAAATATATTGTATATTGTATTTCATCAGCAAAGAAAGTTAAAATATTTAAATCATTTTCTGGCGAGGAGTCGAAAAAAAATGGATAACTTCCACGAGCTGCATTCGAACCTTGGTACTCAGGTTCACAGTCTGATGCACTATCATCTACATAGTATGTTTTTTTTTCGAAATGTAAAATTACCACCTTCATCACTCGCTACCATTAACCACGGAATTTTAATCCCTTATGCGAATTAAAATAAACAATTTTGTTTGGCATACAGCGTGTTAATATTTCAAAATACATTCCAGTAATTACATAACATAGCCACCTTGTCACCAAAAGCATAACAGATCGTACGATATTAAAGGTAGTGGGAATTATCGTAAACCAAGAAGAGACGTGATTGGCTGAAATCGCGGAATAGCGGTGCATTTGCGAAATTATCGAGCAAGAAATGATGGTCCGCGTCACGAAGTTCAAGCCATGTCACGTTGCCCCTCAGAAAACAAGAGAAAGAATTTTTAGGTGTGTGTGTAGAATAAGGGGAATTGAACAACTATAGGGAATAGCAGCAGATATTTGGTATTATACAAAAGTAAAAGAGAGAGAAGGGAAGGGAGCGTCAATTTTTGTCTGCTTGAAAGAACACCCCACGTCACAGCACGGCAATTTGCATACGCCACAGGTTTTTGTAATAACTGTATAACTATGCACAAGGTGCATAGGTAACAGGACGTATGGCATCATACTGGCGAACTGTTGGTCCTAGAGGAATACTTCCAAGTAGAAAAAGTGTTCGAATAACGTGTAGTGCTCGGATATGTCATTCACGTTGCAAGGGATTCTATAGTTATCAAAATAAAAAAATTTACTTTTTATACCGTCCCCGTGTGCCAAAAAACCCAATTAGAAAGTTGTTACCCTATCTCTTGATAAGAAAAATTCCACGTTTTTAAGTGCAATATTCACTGAGACATTCGAATTCGAAAAACGAAAGAAAGTTGGGAGAAAAACATCATTAAATGCGGGAAAACCGTATTATATCAATTTTTGAACCGTTTTTCGAATTCGAATATCTCAGTGAATATTGCACTTATATTTCTTTTTAAACGTGTCAATTGTGTTACAATTTACTACCTCCGGGGGTAAGCTATTCCATTTATTAACAACCCTATTGGAGAAAAATTCCCTGCGACACCATAACCTTGCATTGTCCCTCACCAATCGATACTGGTGTCCCCTTGTAAAAGCAGTCGATTGGCGGTGTACTAAAAGTTCATGGTCCATCCTATCCATCCCATTGAAAATTTTGAACACTTCGATCATATCTCCTCGACACCTGCGTTCATCCAATGTAAACATATTCAAAAAATGAAGTCTTTCTTCATAACTCAAGCCCTGTGTGCCAATAAGGACACGCGTAGCTCTTCTCTGCACCCCTTCAACCAAGTCTATGTCCCTCTGTAGGTATGGTCTCCAAAACCTTACAGCATACTCCAGTCCAGGACGAACAAAGCCTCGAAAAAGCGGAAGAATGACTTTAGGAGAACGCGAAGAGACCTTTTTGAAAATGAGACCACAAGCATTCTATTCGCTTTTTTTACAACCGCTGAACAATGTTCAGAAAACTTAAGTCGCTCGTCAATGAGAATTCCCAAATCGGTGACTCTAGTTGCATCCGGGATAGTGACACCATTCAACTCATAAGAGAACCGTGGGTTGTTCGAACCAAAATGAGCGACCATGCATTTATCTACGCTAAACGTCATGCTCCATTCATTTGCCCATGCTGCAATCTTGTTTAAGTTGGTCTGGAGCAACTCCCTATCGCTTTCATTTCCGATTACCCCCATTAGCTTCACATCATCTGCGAATTTGCTAGTAACTCCATCGATACCCTGATCGAGTTTGTCGATAAAAAGTGAAAAAAGTATGGGGCCAAGGACACTTCCCTGAGGAACTCCACTTGTGACGTCTGATGAAAGGCGTATCTAACGTCTACACTTTATTTGGATACTTTTTCTAATTGGAAGTATGCCTCTCTAGAATCAACCGTTCACCAGTGAAATTTGGCGTATAGGGACTTTCTTACTACCCTGTATATATACTATGTATATGTTACTGCCAAATCCCGAAGTGCGGCTTATTCGCAAAATGCCGAGAGGTTTGGTCAAAGTCCGATTTTCAAAAATTATTCGGGGTTTGACCGGCCAGTTCGTGAAGTGGTTGGAGATTGGAAACCCCTGGCCAGTGTTCGATGTCCTGATGTGAGACGGTCCTGTAGGCACCACATCCATTTTTTTTCATCCCCAACGTGTGATACATGGCATGGAATTGGATTAGAAGCATGTAACGAGAGAACAAAAAGCAAAATTCGAGAGAAAAAACTTTTTATAATAATATAGACAATTTTTTCTGTCAAATTTTTAAAAAAATAATGATTACCGCATCGTGACTACGATATGATTTGCCTGTCATGTGAATCAATATAAAGATAATCACTAATTGAGAGTTGTGACCGCTCCCTTCGGTAGTGGCCCTACGGCGCCCCGTATGCCCCGTCTTACCACGTTCGTGATTGACGAACCCTCTTACTAATAGCCCGATTGTACAATTCTTAAAGAACAACAAAAAAGAATTAGGTATTAAAACGTGATATATACATAGAAGATATCAAACGTGATAGTTTACGATGGAAACATGATAATAAATGATATAAAAGGTAGGAAAAAAAGTTTTTGTAAGTATTATTTTTATTAATTATTTGAGACATCGCGGGTATCCCGATTTCTTTGATCGTTAGGATTACCCCATAGCTTTAATATGGACATAATTATCTTGAAAAAATACGGCAACTGGCGATGACCCCGAATCATACCTTTTTCCGGACTTGTGCTAACAAGATTTGCCAATTTCGGACTTTAACAGTAATATACAGGGTGATTCAGAAAATATGGGAAAAACTCTTTAAGAGGTGATAGTACACACCAATACAAACAATTGTCATCAAAGAATACATGGTCTAACATGAAATGCAAACGCGCCAGCGCGATTCGAAATGGCCGCTCTCCAAACGTTAAAACAGCATTCCTGTTGAAGTTTATCGGGAGAAAAAGAACACCATGCATGCAAATGTAACCTGGGGAAGAAAAAGAAACCGTATGCAAATCTGCGTCACAGTGAATAAAAGGCGCGGACTCGGTATTACTTAAGTGCGCACATTACCCCGTACGTTGCAACTGTTAGAACGGTTGCACTCTGGAATAACTTCACAGGGCTGGCGTTCGCGCCTTTTATTCACTGTGATGCAAATTTGCATACGGTTTCTTCTTTTCCAGGTTACGTTCGCATGCATGGTGTTCTTTTTCTCCCGATAGATTTCAACATTAATGCTGTTTTAACGTTTGCGGAGCGGCCGTTTCGAATCGCGCTAGCGCATTAGACCATGCATTCTGAGATGACAATTGTTTGTATTGGTGTGTACTATTACCTCTTAAAGTTTTCCCATCTTTTCTGAATCACCCTGTATATATAATTAACAGCATATCATATTGATTTTGTCTGTAGTACTAAACTCAGTTTATGTATTTGTGATTTTAGAGCTTTTAAAAACGCGCAAGCTTTACAATCACAACCCCCCCCCCCCCATTATTTTTACTCATCGTTATTTGATTATGACAACGTACTTGATTTGAACAGTACATACTCGTAATCGTTATATTTGAAAAGATCTTGGAGGATTGTCAAATAGATGAGACGTTGCAGGAGGTTGTACCTAATATCCAAAGGTGCATTTATGGTTTTGATTCTCCATTCTAGTCTAATTTTCTTGACTATTTCCTCGAATTTACCATCCTCTGCTATAAATCGCTTGCCCCCCCCCCACACTCCTGCAAGTACACCTGTATCACTATTTTGGTCACCCCCACTTTCTCACACGCATTCCAAGTCACTCTTTTAGTCACTCACCTGTTTCACACTGTTTTGGTCACTCACATGCTTAAACCTGCTCTAGGTCACACTTTTCGTTGCTCACTGACATGTCTTCTTGCTTTGTGGGTCACTCCTTTTATCATTTACACATGTTCTAAATCATTCTTTTGATCATTCACATGCTTGCACGCGCTCTAAGTCACTCTGTTGCTCACTCACTCACCTTGTCCCTAGCTTTCTGGGCAGAGGTTAATCATTTATTTAATCATTTTAGTCGCACCACGGTCATTTTCTGCACACGAGGGCTAATTAGACCGGGACCTAAAATTAATTGCCGATTTCGAACGGCAGGCTTGTTTTTTATACTCATCGAGAGGTTGGTGCGCTAACCCCTCGATGGTGGACTCCCTGCGGTAGCAATTTTTTGCTGCGGTCTAGGCGCCGTTTCTGGGCAGAGGCGGATTTATTAAAAAGTTTATGCAAATTTCTCCGCCCTTCTCTCATTCTACTAATTTTCCTGGTCACTCGTTCCTCAAATGGGCCACTCCTCTGATCTTGCCACCCTCAACTATAGCCTGCTAAGACCCCACCCCCGTAAATACGCCACAGCTATTATCTTTAAATCTGATCTGAAGAACCTGTAATAACAGTAATTTCATAAATACTCATGAAAGACTTGATCGCATAATTATCATTATTATTTGTTAGTCATGATTTTGAAACGACTCGACATTTAATAAATATATTTGTGATTATTCCTGATATAGTTGGCGTGTTTAAAACTTTTTGCCGGCTGAATTAAGAGAGAGGTTGATTTTCTTAATTTTTTTTTCTTTTATTTCCCCTTCTGATCTTTTACTTTAGAGATATCAATCAAAAAATTCATGAAAAAAAATTTCTTAGTTTGTTTCCCTCCTCCCCCGGAATTGCCCATGTCCATAGGAACAACAATAAAATTAAGAGCAAAAAAATTTTAAATTTTATTCTTCCTTAAAATTGGTGATTAAAAAAATTAAATTTATGGCATAAGTACTCCAAATGAATGAAATTTGTTTTTCAATTCAGTTTGGAATCTCACTCCTTCAGAAAAAAAAATCTATTGCTTTCATGTACAAAAAATATTTTTTCCTAGTTAATACAACCGATGCTCCTAATTGGGAACATTAGCCGTTAAGAGGTTAATACGAATATAATACTGTAAATACTTCAGTACAACTTTTAGAGAAATGGGGGGCTTAAAGCGCTGTAATATTTGCTGATGGTACAGGAAATATTTTCCATAAATCTTTTGTTCCAAAAAATTTTGTTCGTGTGTGTGGATAAAGACATCAAATAAATGCCTTTCAACCCATTGAAACAAAAACAGGAACAAAAAGGGGTAGTGAATCCATTGCACAGATTAAAAGTGTCCAAATACAGCAGCTTTGTGCACATTTATAGTATGCGTGCACATCCTATGGTGTTTAAGTGAAAAAAAATTGGATTCCCCACACACATATCGATTTCAGGTCTTGATTTATCAACACGTTAGTTATACGTGATTATTAATAGCGATGTGTTGTAACGTGAGGGGAAAGATATTGAAAAAAATATATCAAACACATTTATAATGCTTGAAAATTCTCTTCTCAATGTCCACAAATCCTTCTGTCAGGAGTTTCCGAAACGTGTGGGAATCGTGCTCGGGTTGAAAAATAATGGACTCTCTCTCTCTCCAAAAAAAGAAAAATAAAGTATTGAACGTGAAGGAGGACATTCAGTTTTCCTCGCAGCAAATGCGATTTCCAGTATCAAAACTTCTGCAAGCAAGAGATGGCAGATTTACTCAATAAAACTTCGCCTTTATTTCCTGCCTATGGGAAAAAAATGGTTTTTCACTCGTTTGTGTTTTCAAACACAAGTCACGATCGACGACATTCAACTCCTCCACGGCTCTCGTTCTGTTGAAAATTTTGTTTGTTTCGACTTTGATTTAAACTTGGACGACTTTAAAACTGTTCGCGGGGTATAAAAGATGCACTTGAGAGAGAGCTTCAAGATACGGAATATTTCATAACTCTGAAAGTTTAGTCATGAAAAACCATTTTTTTCTTTTTTTTTCCCCTAAAAATTTGCAGCAGCGTTGAGTCATTGAGATTCAGTAAGAGGCCATCCAAAAAACACCTTATGAGAGAAGTTGGTGACAGAAAAAACTGGCAAATAAATGGATATGAAGGCGGGAGAAGAAAATACTTTCTATACGATGCAGTTAGTGGAGGCATCCTCTAGAAGAGCTGTTATATCACGAAAAGTTTTTTCTTTCTTTATTTACTATGGACATATCCACACTTACGATATTTTTCGACGCTATTTACAGTCTTACTAGCATTTTTTTTCTCCAAAGAAATTCAGAAAATGATATTTATCGGTGGGTAGTTAGTATACGCTCTAGCTGTTTTTCGTAAAAGTCGTTTCTTGCCAACTCCAAGTGAATACCACATAGCAACTTGTAACGTGTACCAAATTCTGGTTAGAAAAGCCTGGATGTGGGTTGGAATCTTAAATGAATTGTTCAAGTCATCTTCAAATTGACTAATTTGCCCCGTTTGCAAATTACTAACGTGATGCGTCAAAACTGGTTAATGACATGATCCATGTGAAAGATTCAGAACGTTATCTTATTCGAGGATGGTGTCACTCTCCACTATCCATGCGAAGGTTTTTAATAGCTGGCTGATGCAAAGATATATTTAGGAAAGAGAGAAAATCCAACTGCCCTTGCGGGGAACCGGACCCATGTCCATTCACTTTCAGAGTGAACGCACTAGACTACAATGGCAACGAATATCTCAATCTTTCCTTGGAACTGGTGTGCACTGAACGGACGGTCGGACCTAACTCAGGCCAAAGCTCACAATTCCCCGCAAGGAAAGTTGAATTTCCTCTCTTTCCTAAATATATCTTCGCATTAGTCAGCTGTTAAAAACCTTCGTTATCTTATTACAAGAGTGATGAGTTATGTTAGTACGTACAATTATGAAACATTGGAGGGACATAGATTTGGTTTAGGGGGTGCAGAGCTACACATGCTCTTGTTGGTACACAAGATATGATGTCTTGTGTGCCAACAAGAGCATGTGTACATAGTCAGTCAGCTATGAAAAGAGACATGATTTCTTGAATATATTTACACTGGAAGGACGCAGGTTCCAGGGGTTATACGATCGAAGTGTTTAAAATTTTCAACGGTATGAATAGAATGAACCGTGAGTTATTAATACACCGTCAATCAACTGCTTCTCTGAGGGAACACCAGTCTCGTTTAGTAAGGGACAATTCTAGGTTGTGGTGTCGAAGGAGTTTTTCTCTAATTGGTTTGTTAATAAATGGAATAGCTTACCTCCGGTAGTTATGAATTCTACCACAATTGGCACGTTTAAAAAAAGTACGGTAGACATAGTAGAATAAATTAAGACGTTGTGCATCTTGCCTATTACGACCGGCTTATGTGTTTCTATTTGTATATGCTAAATAGCTGAATTAAGAGTTAGGGCATTATATTTATTTGATATATTTTTATTTACATTGCAAACAATTAAAATTGATTTTTTTATCGATTCTTTTTATTTTGTAAATTCACTCACGACCCCCTATTTTATTAACTTGGTCCCCTTAGGTGGTTCCGACCCGCAGTTTGGGAACCTCTGCTATAAGAAAACAGACCAGCATGGTTCATTTTGTCGGACCAGAAGACGTCACAGTAAGCTCACCGAATTTGATAGTATAGGTGGTAGGACTGATCAGTGAATCCGTATGGGTTCATCTGCTGTTAAATCTTATTTGTTAGTTGAATTTGTTATTTTTAATGAGAATTTTTTTCCTATATTATAACTTGAATCACTCGCAAGATCAGAATAATCCCGTACGTCAAAGTATCACCATACAGCTTTTTGACCAATGCACTTCTAAGTGGTATGATACTATTGTTTATATGACTTATGTTAAGAAATTTTTATTACTTCTACTTCTTAATCAACTTTTACGAGACACTGTCAATTTGACTCTATACATGAGACAACCTGTACATAACTTTAAAATGTAAAAATTTAATATGTAGAATTTTAATATATTACATATGATACGCGTATACATATTTTTTTTATAAGTTCATATAAAGTCGCTCGTTTTGGTTCGAACAACCCACGTTTCACTAACGAGTTGAATGGTATTACTATACCGGATGCAACTAGGGTCACCAATTTGGAAATTCTCACTGACGAGCGGCTTAGTTTTTCTCAACATTATTCAGCGGTGGTCAGAAAAGCGAATAGAATAATGCTTAGGGGATTTCTTTCTTAAAAAGGTCTCTTCGCGTTCGCCTAAAGTCCTTCTTCCACTTTTCCGAGGTTGGCTAACAATGAAAGGGTCGGAAGATGTCATCTTCAAAAAAATATGAAAAAATTGAAGTACATTCATCTCACCCAGAAATACATAAAAACAAAAAAATTAGCGGCGGAGTTCAATTATTAAAGCCACAAAATATTATTAAAAATTACAACTGTTGGGACCACATTTATACGACGTTCAAGAGGCCGAGCCAAAATGTCTTATTAATATGTAAATCTTTCAAACAGACTTTTCAAAGAAAATTACTTCCCCATCGCCACACACACACACTTTTACAAAATATTATAAAATTCAATGTGTTTAATTGCATCTCCAACTCTTATAAAAAAAATATTTCATTAACACTTGAGGGAAAAATAATTAAATGCCGCATTTCAAATCACTTAAAGAAATAAAATTTAGTGGAATATTACCTTTGCGGTACGAAATTGGCTAAAAAACTGCAACAAAATCCTCTCGACTTGTGAAAATTTCCCATCTTGGACTCTCTTTTTTTTGGCAGTAGATGATTTACAACCAACAACTTTTAGTCCTTGATTTTGTTTCTCTGCTTTATAATCGTTTTCAAAGTTGCCACAGAGATATTCAACTGTTTTGCAAGATCGACTTTCGTCATGAATTTAAAATTCTTGTTGAATTCTTCCAAAATTTCCAGTTCAGAAAGCACTTTTCGTTTTGTTGACATTATGAACGGCGGATTTGACACAGCCAACAAGGAAAGCACCACAACGAAAGAAAATTCCAATGGAAACGATCGAAAGAACTTATTGTTATGTCTCTTATCGGGAGAACTGTACCCTCCAAATGCTTATAATCTGTGGACTTTCTTACCCTTCGAGGATAACGCTCAAAATATTAGGACAAGAAAAATTCTGAAAGGACACATGGCCGTCAAAACAATTGAAACCCGTTTCTTTTGGACTCATCCCGTCTGCGTATTCTCAGAAACAAGCAATAGACAAATCACTCTAAATGACTATCAGCTAGCTCACTGGCTATTTTCGCATTTGTCAGCAATCATCCTAAAATGTATGGCTACTGCGGTGATAATATGCAAGAAAAACTGTTGCAGCAACGTGTTTTCACTGCATATAAAAATTGTGCACGTTCGATGGATGTTTTTTCAAAAGATTCGGTGTGCGAGTCGAAGTGAAAACGTCGAGTAATTGAGGTTTTGTGACGAATAAATAATTTTTAACATTAAAATGAATAGGAACATATTGGGTCAGAAGCCAAACGTCATTTAAAAACGAGAAAATCTTATAACCGTATATTGAGCGAGGTATAAACGAGGTTCCACAGTATTTCTCTTTTTTTCTTTCTCTCTCTCTATCTGTGCTGTACCTAATCATGAAATGTAAAGAAATTAATATCATTTACATTTGTATATGTTTTAAAACATATTGTATTTGTTTTATATATTATTATATATTTCAAACACATTGTATATGTTTGAATTACGTCACTCTAAGACTCTAAGGATGTGGGATTTCACGTTTTTTTAATTTCATTCTTGGCCTGTATTGGCGTTCAAAATATTAATATTTTTATATTTTTCTGTATACAGCGTGATTCAGAAAAGATGGTAAAAACTTTAAGAGGTGATAGTACACACAAAAACAAACAATTTCCATCAAAGAATGCATGGTCTAAAATGGAATGGAGCAGTCCGACGAGAGTGGGCTGGAGCACTCTTGGTAAGATAATTAAAGTTAAAGATAATAAAAGTCTTTGTCAGGATCCGCGGTCGTCTCGGGGAAGCAATAATTTTTATGGCTTTCAATACAAAGGACACGGAACGGGAGGAAATAACAGGGAACGTTCAGACATTTCGAAATGGATAGAGAAAGAAGACTGCTCGTTTGCGCTGCTGCGTATTATGCCCTAGTATGCAGCGAAGAATTAGAACCCGTTAAATGCGGGTGAAACGGTTTACCTGCATAAAGCGCCATTTTTCCCCAATTTTTTTCCATGTTTCGAATTAAAATATCGCAATGAATAATGCACTTAGAAACGTGGATTTTTTTTTTCGATACTTCTGCTAATTGGAAGGCCTCTAGGCACAACGGTTCACCAGTATGTCACACGCCCTGTTACCTATGAACCCTTTGCGTACCTATATACACAGTATTTATGTACACATTATTACATTACTCTTGTCAATGTTTTACACACACACTGCAGTGGCCAAATACAATCGAAAATTTAATTCATAACTTTCATGGTAAGACAATACTTTGTGGGAAAAGCGTTTTCTAAGAAATAATGTGCACGAAGGGCACCTCCAACTTAGGTTAATTTTTTGAATTCACATGGCTCAACTGCTGTTACCATAACCGTGAGAAAGAAAAGCTTCAACCGAACACTCCCTTCTACTTCCCGGTATTGCAATAGTGTTATCTAGTCCAGTTCTCATGCCATCAGCAGAGCACATCAGCAGTTATGAGTTCGGTATAATGAGACAGTAGAGGGTTGAATGTCTCTTTTTTTTTTTTGTTTTTTGTTAAACTCGACTGTTGAACAGACAGGTGGACGGCAAACTATTAGAATGCACTAGCTGAGAAATAAGGGTGTTGCTGGACTACCCGGGGCTCAAGTCGGGAGAAGTATTTGTATACACGGTACCTACGCAACCCAAGAGATAATGGGGAGGTCTTTGTCAAATGCGAGGCAGACACTGCGTTATTGCATATGCTTCATTTCCTACCTGCTTTAAGGGAAAAAAGTAGTGCAAACTCCCTTGGGATGCAAATGGTAAAAAAAAATCAACTTAACAAATAACATGGTATTCGTTAGTGAATGTATGTTACCGCCTGTTATCAGAGGAATAAAAATGAGTGAGGATCTTCAAACACCGCAATTGCCCCTTCCCTTCTTCGGACATGAATCCTCTTCTGAAACAAGAAAAACATCTGGATTTCCTCTGATCTTCAGCAAACTGCTCCGCACGGTCGCCTGACAAAAGTATAACTGCAACTACAAATATGGGTAAAAATTTCCAAACAAGAAATAAGGTGTCAAAAAAAGATAGAGGGCGAAGATAAAAGAGATTGTCCTACAGCTTTACATACTGAACCTATTGCACATTCCCCGAATTTTTTCTCCCCACCAAGCGTCTTCCTTTGTTAGAAACCGAACAAGTAGCGATGCATTCACGCCGGGGTTCACGCCGGCTGTGGTTTTTGCGGTTCATGTTCAACAAAGACTTTTATTATCTTTAGACTTTCATTAACTTTAATTATCTTACCAAGAGTGCTCCAGCCCACTCTCGTGGGACCCTTGCTTTATCGTGTTCCTCCTCATTCGGAAGTTCAACCTCCAGAGGGGACTGACGTTGACCAGCTGAGGTGCAGTAGGGTCAGATTCCACTCTTGGAGTAGGTGCAGAGGTGGAAGGAGCACCATTGTGGTCCCTTCTCTTTTGTTTTCATTGTCGCAGTTAAATGGGACAATATTCTTAGCCACTTTGCTTCTTGGTGGGGGAACGGCATTACCCCTACTAACCGATGGAGGAATTGACTCCCATGCAGAAAACCTACGGGGATTGTCATGCGATTTCCTCTGATTTGTATCTTCGATCGCCTTTCTCATAGCAAGCAGCTGTTCTTCCATTCTGGAGATGCTGTTGAGTACACGAACTGCGAGAAGATTGCGAAGATCACGCGTAACGAAATTAGGATTGTCCATTGCAAGCCTAAGCGTGACGACGATGTCTTCCATCTCAAGCACTGAACGAAGGTCAGTTGACGAACCACGACGATTCACATTTTAAACTCCCATTAAACTCCCTTAGTCTAGAATCTAGATAAACAACCTCTTCTTAGTTAGTCTTTACGACTAAATTCTATGAATGTTACCTCTGAACTCCCTCATAATCCTCTAAGGTGTCGAATTTTGGAAAACGCCTTACTTTCTACGTTATGAAATAAAATTTCTGATAAATTTCATGAATATAGCTTTAGTTGTTTCGGCTCGGCGAGATTTCTACGTTAACTTTGAATCCCCCTCCCCATGGCACTTTTAGGGGTCGAATCCTTGGGGGTCAAATTTCCAAAAACCCTTCTTAGTCTTTACGGCATGGTACTGAATTTCTGACCAAATTACATGATGCTTCAGCGGTTTCAACTCGGAGTGATATCTCATATAATGCGTGATATGTTACCTATGAACCCCTTTATGACCCTCCTTTAGGGATCGAATTTCGAAAAGCCCCTTCTTAGTTAGTTTCTACGTCATTGAATACAACCTTCTGACCAAACTACATGAATTTCAGCTTGGTGATTTCAGTTTTGGCTCGGCGTGATTTATCTATGTTACATATGAACCCCCCTGTCATGAAAGTAAAATGAAATGGAATGATGGATGAATTATGGTGGTGTTAGCTCGATGAGGAAAGCTGAAATAAAAGGGGAAAAGGAAAGATGTCTAAAAAAAAAACAATGCAAGAATGAATTTTTGGCCGAGTCGATAGGGAGAAGTACATTTTAAACGTTACCTTTATTAAACAAAAGTTGATAGATGAACAAATGCTTGGATGCACATTGATATTACAGGGTGATCAGCGAAT
This sequence comes from Pholcus phalangioides, assembly GCF_987345545.1. Lineage (NCBI taxonomy): Eukaryota > Metazoa > Arthropoda > Arachnida > Araneae > Pholcidae > Pholcus > Pholcus phalangioides. The sequence goes on along the minus strand of NW_028301610.1, from coordinate 3,429,569 downwards.
AAGCCCTTATTTCAAAATTAAATATCTCTACAAAGAACAATAGAATTATGCGGTAAACGGTACGTTTATTAGCAAAACTGTAAGAATGTAGTACAGAAATTTCGAAAATTTAGTTATTTTTTTAATTTTTTAAAATTAAAAAAAAAAAACTGGAGACTTTGGGGTTTCGAAAATCCTCATTTGTGTGAAGAGAAACCACTGCATTCGCCTAAATTTACTGCATGGGCTGCGGTATGCGCCATGTGTGCTGACAAATTGTTCCAAAATTGTAACGTAACGTTCAGTAGTAATCGTTTCTCACACGAAGAAGGGGCCGATAATGCCTCTGGCGCATACCGCAGCCGCATATAGTAACTTTAGGCGAATGCAGTGGTTTCTCTTCACACAAATGAGGATTTTCGGAACCCCAAAATCTCCAGTTTTTTTTTTTTTTTTTAATTTTAAAAAATTAAAAAAAAAAACTAAATTTTAGAAATTTCTGTACAACATTCTTACAGTTTTGCTAATAAACGTACCGTTTACCGCATAATTCTATTGATCTTTGTTGTAGAGATATTTAATTTTGAAATAAGGGCTTATTCGCTGATCACCCTATACATTCGCCATGCTATGACACAAAATAAAACTCAAAGCATGAAGGTATAGGTGCAATATTAAATGCAAGAAATATTAAAGAATTAACGCGAGATATATTTAGGCTCTGCTGTATTACTCATTAACGTTAAATAAAAAACATTTGTGCACAAATACAAGAATATAACTAAAAAAAGGGGGGGGTGGAATTTGATGCGCATCATGGAGATAATTTGTATCGGTACCCGAGTGTCCATTGTAGTCACCTTGGGAGTTTCGGTTCCTGGGACTGAGGAGTTTCAACGTAAAGTTCAGCTATTGAGATCGGTTTCACCATCGCTTTCCGACACACAGTAACGCTGACACGATGTAAGAATCCACGGAGATATGCAGAATGTGTTCATCACTGTCGTTCATCTTGCCCTTGATCAGAGTTCGTAAAACGTGATTGAGCAGCGTCCGTTTTAGAAATTTCACAGCGCATCGCCGACATCACCTGAGATTTTGTCACTCTGTTGGTGATACTAAATTTATTCTTTAGATGAAATTTTACAATTAATGATTCACTTTTTTTTGTAGGATTAACTATTTTTCGCGTAGATAAAAGAAATGGCTGAAATCTTGCCCGAAGAGGACGAAGCCCCAAGCGGACCTCTCCCGCCGAAAGCAACATCGTTGCGTGATGGTTTCCCTGGAAAAATACAACGTTGAACGCGTTTTTCTGTTGGCGATTTTCAGAAGGGCTATCGCCACGTCGCACTCGGAAACAAGGCAAAGTGAACTTCTATCCAGAGAACCAATTTACACCATGGTTTTGGCGTGTACGTGTAGCGATATTATGCCGATTCTGGTAGAGCGTAGTCGTACATTCTTTCTGGTGACGTTGTAAAATATAATAGTTTTGCCAGTAGTTGAAAGGCTTCGATCTAAAAATAGCTCAGTCCTATTTAGGACTTCTCGGAACTGAAGCATTTAGGGGACGATGTTTTTCTACACTATGTGCCTGTTCAGGGGTGGAGCACAAATTAAAACTATATTCATGTTGTATGGCATGACATCCCCGTATGACCCTCTTAGGGTTTAAATTTCGAAAACTCCTCCTTAGTTAATGTTTACGTCATGAAACAAAACTTCAGCCCAAATTTCAAAAATTTCAGTGGTTTTGGCTTGATTTTTATGTTACATATGAACCCTGCCCTTTTACGACCCTATAATGTATGGAATTTCAGAAAACCCTTTTATTTCTGAGTCTTTACGTCATAAAATAAAACTTCTGATAAAATTTCACGACTAGATTCAATGGTTTGGGCTTGACGTGATTTCCCTGTTACATTTGAAACGCCTTACGACTCCCTTAGGGTTCGAATTTCGAAAAACCCATTCTTAGTTGGTCTTAACCTTATGAAATAAATTTCTGACCAAATTTTATGACTATAGCTTCAGCGGTTTTGACTCGGCGTGATTTCTCTGTTACCTTTGAATCCCCTCTTGGCACTCTTGGGGGTCGAATTTTGAAAAATCCCTACTTAGTGAGTCTTTACGTCATGAAACAAAACTTTCGAGCAAATTTGATCTTTATATCTTTAGTGGTTTCGGCTCGGCGATGATGAATCAGTCAGGATATGTTATTTTATATACAGGGTGGTAACTATCTATCACCCAATGATTACACACGTGATTCCTTGAGAAAAACTGATATGGAAAAGTATTTTCCGTTTTTGGATCGGACAAATGTTAAGTGAGTTTTGAAATTTTGTGACGTGTCATTATTCTAACGGTCACTTATGTGCCAAACTCCGAACGAAAGTACATTTCTCCGCTGGTAGCGATGTGTCACTTCTTGAAAACGAACTGAAGTATTCAATCCCATTAAAAGCCAAGTTCGGCCTTCTTCTTTCACTATTGGACCTTTTTCTCTCCATATAATGTGATAGTATAACCTTTTATTGTGTACAGCTTACGTGTTAGCTTCGTCCACTATGTTGGCAAATTTATCACCAGATTTGTAAGTGTTAGCCAAATGAGAATTTTGAAAAAAACCCTTTATTTCTGAGTCTTTACGTCATAAAATAAAACTTCTGAAAAAATTTCATGACTATAGATTCAGTGGTTTGGGCTTGACGTAATTTCCGTATGTCATATTTGAACCCCTTATGACTCCCTTTAGGGGTCGAATTTCGTAAAACCACTTCTTAGCTGGTCTTGACTTAATGAAATAAATTTATGACCAAATTTTATTACTAGCTTCAACAGTTTTGGTTCGGCGCGTTGCGTTTGAACACCCCTTATGCCCTCCTTGAGGTCGAATTTCCAAAAAACCCTTCTTAGTTGGTCTTTACGTATTTGAAACAAAAATTCTGACCAAATTTCATGACTGGCTTCAGCTCGGCGTGATTTCTCTATGTTGCCTATAAAAATCCTCATGACCCCCTTAGGGGTCGGATTTCGGAAAAATCCTTCTTAGTTGGTCTTTACGTTATGAAATAAAAGTTGGGACCAAATTTCATGAATATAGCTTCAGCTGTTGTGGCTCGGCGTGGTTTCTCTATGTTACCTTTGAACCCCATTTTGTTTCTTTTAGGAGTCGAATTTCAAAAAATCCCTTCTTTATGTCATGAAACAAAACTTTTGACCAAATTTGATATTTATAGCTTTAACGGTTCCGAGTCGGCGATGATGAATTAGTCAGGACATGTTACTTTATATATACAGGGTGTTCTGTTAATGGACTAACAAACTCAGAGGGTTTCTAGTAGGCATCAAGAGGAACAAAATTTGCGATGGAACATGGTGTCGCAAAACACGTTGAGAGGGTGAAAATCGCGAAGAACGCAAGCAGGCTCTGAGTCCAGAGGAGACGAAAGGTGGATGTCAGTTGCTCGTTGAAAGCGTTCGTGGGTTCGCTAGCCATATCTGACGTAATCAGCATCGCGAAACGTATGCGCTGGTGTAGAATCACGCGCTGCGGACGACGTAAGTTAGCGCTATTGCGGTAGTAAGCACGTGTCGATGTTATATACACAAGGAGATGGATTGGAAGCACGGGACCCGTTGCTTTGCTCCACCTTCGCCGGATCTCAATCCGTGTCACTTTTTCCTATGGGGTCACCTTAAATCACTCGTTTATACGACGCCTGTGGACACTGGAGGATCTCATATCGCGGATTGTCGTCGCTGCGGCAAACATTAAAATCATACCTGGTATCTCCGAGTGCGTCCGGAAATCGATTTTTCCGGGAAAATCGTTTTATTATTATACTTTTTGTCCTTCTAACGTTACGACGGAACCGCTTCGCGATTTTCACACTCTCAACGGTGTTTGCGACGAGTTTGTTCTTCTTGAGATGACTACTTACAACCCTTTGAGTTTGTCGGTCCATTTACAGAACACCATCGATAAGTGCACCAAGTATTTTCAATGCATTGCAATGTGAGACTAGGGTTCCCCCGATCACAAAAAAACAGTGAAATTATTTTTTATATAATGCCTTGAATTCTGTGCCCTAAATGCTGATTCAAGATAATTAAAAATAATAATAATTTGTAATTAAAAATAATAATAATTTGTAATTAAAAATAATAATAATTTGTAATTAAAAATAATAATAATTTGTAATTAAAAATAATAATAATTTGTAATTAAAAATAATAATTTGTAATTAAAAATAATAATAATTAATAATTAAAAATAATAGTTAATAATTTAAAATGATAATTATTATTTTGAATATTATGTTTATGTTGGTACAATATCTATCATGATAGATATTGCACCTATTGCAACATAAATATTGTTAAGTTTTAGATTTCTTTACTTTTCGTATTAAAATTCCGAGTTTGCAAAATTGTGTGTAAATTATTGAGCAACATTACGCAAGTTGGAATCATATCATAATAAATGCATCTATCAATTTCACAAGAAATTTGAATTCACAAGAATATTTTTATGGGAATCTTTTTCTCAGCCACCTTGTTGGGCATTTTGCCTGTTGTGGCGTTGTATTTGTATAAGAAATAATCTTGTCAATAGAATTTGTTTATTTAGTTGATGCTGAATGGCCCTTTGGTTTTACATCGAGTGAATCGATAAACCTGCACTATATATGTAGTGATACTGAATTGCCACCAGCCATTTACTTTAATGGGGGGGGGGGGCCCTCAAAGCACTTTTCTCTAAAAGAAAAATGTTAATCCATGAAGTTAATTTGGCTCAACGAACTTTTATGTTACATAAACACAGATTTTTTGGTATTCATATTTCTTGATTGCAGTTCATTTGTTAGTTTATTTATTAATTCTGGATTAAGCTTGAGATATTAGGTGAAAAAAGCAGGTAGGGGATAGGAAGATGGGCATCCTTAATGATTAACAAGATTTGTTTTAATTAATAAGCAGTCAGTTAATTAAAATAAATTCCGATTTTTTTTCATACCCTGACAAGGGGATAGTTCTAGGTTGGGGTGTCGCAGGGAGTTTTTCCTCTAATAGGGTTGTTAATAAATAGAATAGCTTTCCTCTGGGGGTCATGAATTCTAGCACAATTGGCACTTTTAGAAAGAAGCATGATAAACGTATAGGGGGATAAATCGAAAACTATCCATACTTAGATGAGGATTGGATTGGATTTTGGGTTTATAGGCGCAAGGGCCAAAATGCGCCAAAGCAAATGATTAATTAAAAATAAGATGAAACTTATTCTTGTCTAGTCCAGAAAATAAAACTATGCATGATAAAAAACAATTTTGCGTGAAACGTAAAAAAATGACATGAATTGTAGAAAACTATAATTTATCATATAAACCAATGGCTTTGATGAATTTAAAAAAAACTTAGATGAGACAACCATAATATATTTTATGGCCAGTAATATGTTTTTATATGCCCAATACCCCATTGGGCAATTTTTCTGTTGTACCCTTTGTGTTTGTATTTGTATTTCTATTGGAAAAATTCTTGAAGCGAGTGAGATAAACACAATTTCAGCGTTCCACTCAATGTTTAAGTGTAATTTATGGAATCGTGGGTGTATGCTGAATCGCTGGACCAACTTAATTCCATGATTATACCGATATGCCCCTTTCACACGCTACGGATTCGTACGTACGGACTATCTGCCGTACGGAAGATCCTACGCACGGAGATAATTGCTTTCTCCTTCACACGAAACGTGACGGTCACCGCACTCAGAGTGGTATTCACCGGCATGGTTTAAACTATATATCACAATTTTTTAATAAGAGATCAACATAGATTGGTTAAAAACCTGAATTTAGCCAATATCCGTGTCGATCTCTTATCAAAAAATTGTGACTATAGTTTAAACCAGTGATTCCCAACGTGGGCGCTGAGAAGTCTGAGGGGGCGTTTCGTGTTCAAGTCATATTAGCCCGGTTTGCATGTTCAATATTGCGGCATCACTAAGAGTTCCGGCACTGGCTTGATGACTTTTTTTCCCTCGTAGGGAAAGAAGAGTAAAGAAAGAGGAAGAAATATTGTATTTACAAATAAAATCCTCTTGGGGATTTTCGCGGTGCATACCTATTTCACATAATCCTTTGCGATTTTTCGCTATTGCGGAGTGAAGGAAATAGAGTTGTCAGTTTTCCCGGTTCAGCAAAAATTTTTTGGCTTTGATGGTGGCGGTTTCTTCTCATTTTTTCATTTTCCATGTAAACGGGACTATTGAGTTGGCGTTGAAGGTGCCGCCCTTTTGATCACGTGCAGAAAATTCAAAATCTGCACGCGGATCCTATATGATCTGGCGGTACAACAGTGTAGTGGACCAAGTCTATCTATGCATGTAGTGTCAGAGGTTGAAGATTATTATAAATACCAACCAAATTATTTCGGAATTTCTTCATAGCAAGGGTGAATTAACGCAATAATTGTTATCACCAAAGGTAAGAATGCGTTTATTACTTTTATTGTTTTGATTTTAATAACCCTGGTAAAATCTTAAAGGTATTTCATTGTAATAAACACAATATGTTCCGGTGATATTACTCTCCATGATGAGGTATGTAAAGCCGAAGGTGAATTAAAAATTAAATATTAATAAATCAAAAGTGTACCGGTCACATAATCAAATAACTAGTAATTTAATTTCCATGTTTGCATACCTGATGATGGGATCATCCCTTAACAACCCATGAGTGTCTCACCGGCACATTTCCAAATTAATTTACTCGTAAAATTAAGAGTTGTTTACGTTTTGAAAAAGAAAAAAAAAACGTAGTTTTTATTTACTAATTCAAACGTAACGAAAAAAAAGCAACGCAATAACACAGATGTGTGTCTTGCTTGGACAGATTGGGAATTAATTAGTAGTTCGTGGACTAAACAATTCTGCAAACATTAGAATTAATATTTATGAGGTTCACCATAGCAGATTGTTACTTTCTTATCACAAAAATTAGAACTTTGCCTGGTTTTAATTTATGCAAAAAATTGACGCGCTTTTAAGACAAATAATATTTTTGTTGGTCGACGCGTTTCGGCTCTACAATGGAGAACCATCATCAGGACCTCGTGGTCAGAAATCACCTCGTTGGACATTTGCCTGTTGTGGCGTTGTATTAGTATTTGCAGTCAAATTCGAGACAGAATCTTCTGATTTAAACAGTACGCGGGGAATGTTTAAAATAAGCTAGTTGCTGCTCTGCTGAACATTAGAACTACCCGGTCGGTACCTTTGTATGTCTCATGATTATGCGACGAGACATTGTTTCTCTGCAAATGCAAGAAATATATAAATAATTCGGTAATGCACTTTGAGAAATCTGTTTGGAATTTTTTCTTATATCGACTACCAATATTCGAGAAAGCCAACTTCCAGTTAAATTATTGTTGGTCGATAAATTGTGTGTGTGAACCATATTTATTTATTTATTTAAATACAAACTACAGGCAAAATTGTGTGAACCAATTATTACAGAATAAATCGAAATATAACATTTGATAACTATTTTACAAGCATAGAGATTGCTTTGTTGCTATTAATAATTGGCACTATTAAAAAAGAAAAAGAAGCGATGCATTCCGCAAATTTTTTCACCCGAATAGAGCAAGTAATTTCGAAACAAATATTTTTGGATTTACTAAAATTATGACATTTGTTTCTCATGTGGCACCCCGGATTGTTAAGGGTTAATCTCCAAAATATATCGTATTTATTACAAAATTTCCGTACATATGGATCTCTTTCTTAATACTCATATTATTGTTTAATTCCTACAGACAGATTCATGATGAAGCCAAAGAAAAAATGCAGACAATACAATCTCGAATATTTAAAATATGAGTTTATTCAATCGCCCACAAGCAAGACATTGCCTATGTGCCTGATTTGCCACAAGGTGTTTTCAAACGAAGCTATGAAACCTTCGCGATTAGCAGAACATTTGACCAAAATACATCCTGACAGAAAAGATAAAGATTTATCTCACTTTCAAATGCTAAGAGATCAACATTCAAGACGCCCAACTTTGACTAATATGTTTTAGATAACACATCGAAACAAGAAAATGATGGATTACGAGCGTCATACAACATTTCCTTACTCATTGCTAAAGCGGGTAAACCGCACACTATTGGCGAAGAATTGATACTGCCAGCTGTGAACGAGTCATGCGTACTGTGCTGCATAAGCCACCGGCTGATATTATTAAAACAATTCCATTAAGTAATAATACAGTGCAGAGACGAATCGACGAAATGTCCGAGGATGTGGAGAATTCTCTGATTTTTTGGCGACTACTGAATTTTCTTTAAAACTCGATGAATCTACTTTACCAACAAATGAGTCTTTACTTCTGCATACGTTCGCTTCATAAAAGATTAAAACATTTGTCAAAAACTATTATTCGCCAGAACATTAGAAACGGACACTAAACGAAAATCTATATTTGACGTTTTAGAACACTATTTTGAAGAAAAAGGAATTTCTCTGACTAATATTTTGTCCGTTGCAACTGATGGTGCTCCGGCAATGGTTGGATGCTACCGTGGATTCATTTCATTCCTAAAAAAAGTCGTACCAAATTTAGTGGCCGTGCATTTTGTGATTCACCGACAACATTTGGTCGCAAAAGAACTTAGTGATCACCTTCATCACTCGCTACAATATGTAATTACAGCGATTAACAAGATCAGAAGCAATGCTCTCCATGGCAGAATATTTAGAAATCTTTGTGATGAAAACGATGAAGAGTTCAATCGTTTATCATTTCACACAGAAGTTCGTTGGTTGTCAAAAGGTAACTGTCTGTAAAGATTTTGCGAACTCTTTGAATCAGTCACAAAGTTTTTTGAAGACAAGGATGATTCATTAAGAGAGAATTTATTGAAATTTAAGAGTGATATATTGCCTATTTGGCCGATTTATATAATATATTTAATAAAATGAATGTACAACTCCAAGGTAATGATTTGAATTTCATCAAAGCAAAAGGAATTATTTCAGCGATCGTGTCAAAACTTACTTTGTACAAACAAAACTTTGGTAGACGACAATTTTATCAGTTTCCAATGCTTTCTTCAATGGAAACAACTGACGACGACATTTTGGTTTATTCCCAGCATTTGGAAGCACTGACAGAAGATTTTACGAATAGATTTCGGGACATACTCAATATGACTATTCCATATATAATGGGTCCTAGAACCTTCCTCAAACATACAAACAACAGAATTATCGCTGCAGGAAGAGTTGATAGAATTGTCAACAAATGAAGAGCTGAAATATTAAAATTAAGAAAAGGGTATCAGGAATTTTGGCTACAAAGTCAAATTCAAACATTATATCCGGCCTTATGGGCTGCAGCAAAAAAGTTTTTCATTGCATTCCCATCATCATATTTAGCCGAGAGAGGATTTAGCATAGTCATCAGTCTATTAACGAAGAAAAGTAACAGATTGTCAATAGTGGAACGTGGAGATTTAAGATTATTGATGACAAAGATGACACTCAACATCGAGAAATTAGTTTCATCACATCAAGCTCAGATATCTCACTAATATTATATTCATATTTCAAATAGCATATATATTTTCAATTAAATACTGTAAGAAAAATACATTATTACCTTCTCATAAATTAATAAATTAATTTAAAAGTTTGTCCTTGCTTTCAATATATACTGTGTACAATATAGTTTACCTGCAGAGGATGGGGGCGCTAATTCCAAAAAAAGGTTGGGAACCTATGGTTTAAACCATGTCGATGAAAACGGTCCCAGTCTGCAGTCGGCTGTTTTGTGTGTGAAATACGGAGCGAAATCAAATTACTGCTTTATTACTAAGTAGCTCAGTACGACTGTGAAGTGATAGTCCGTAGCGTGTGGAAGTATGCATTTAGTCACGTAGGCCAGTGGTTCTCAACCGGGGGCCATATGGCCCCAGGTGGGCCCTAGGATATTCCAGGGGGGCCACGGATGAAAATCTCACAAAAGGGGAGCCACGGCTACTGATACGAGGTCCACGAAGAAGTTTGTGAAATTAAATTTTTTTAGTCACTCTAACTAAAAAAATTTAATTGCAAACAAAATGCATAGAATAGCATATATAGCATATCTTTTTCGCAAATTTTCCCCTATTCAAGTAACATTAAGATGAGGAAGAAAATAAAATACGTTGTTCATGTAATCTCGGTGGTTTTTTTACGACTTGGGGGTGATAGTAGGCCCTGACACAAACTATAGAAGAGGTTTAAGCAAAATGGAATGACTGTAAAGACAGAAAATTGTGTGTTCGAAGACTTTTCATTCAAAGAGGGCTGAAATAAAGAAAGCAGACAAAGATTTGATGACCATTCATTGACATTCTTTTGAGTGCTGGTAGTAAATATAAAAACCCATCGTTTTCATGCAATTACAGATGAATAGCCATCTTGTTTCGCACAAAGCTATCTTCAGCAGTGGTCTGATGGGGAATATATTTATAAAAATCGAATAAAGAATGATTGCTCTGGGGTATTTTTTTATGAATTTTGAGGGGGGAGGGGTGCCAATTCATTGTCTCTGCTGAAAACAAATAAAGTCGAATTCAGTTATAACGAACTCCAAGAGACCAAATCATACATGAGAAAAAATACCCGCGAAATTTAATTTTTTAAAACTACATTGCTGTATAACTCAAGAAACTGTAATTGCATAAAATTACTGTTGTTTCAATCGCAAGTGTTCATATGCCATTCCTTTCAATTTAACAGGAAAAACGTAATTTTAAACATATTTAAGACGGTCTTAACGTCATTTGGTTTGCTGATTGGTGTCTATATGCAATCCAAGAAGATAATCTATTGGGACTTCCTCTAAGATTGACACTACATTTTTAAAGTTTTTTAATCGATACTGCAATGCTTCCTATTAATTAACTGACCCACTACTTAAGCCTGCTGCTGGCCTAGTACTGGCCTTTGACCTTTGAAGACCAAACACACCCAGCTTCCCATCTCATTGAGATATCGAAGCGTTCCCGGAGGATGGGTATATATGGAAGTTTTATTAGATATCTTCAGGATAATAAATAAAAATATTACATATAGATTGCACATATAAATTCACACATAATCAATGTTCGTCAATGGACGGATCATAATATACGGAGGAAAAAAAATCAACTATAAAATCTACATCATAATCTTCCGAAAGTTCTTGATTCCATCCGAAGATGAACACTAGCGTCCATGCGCTCTAAACAGCGTCCCTTGACACTGTGGTCATAGCCTTGTTAAGATATAATATATATAATCTCAATTTTTAGGAGTTGATCAGACATTCATCAATACGAAATGTCGATGGGCGCCTACTACTGGACTGCAACATCCCAAATAATTTCAGTGCAATTTTCCTATCCTTCAAGAACAACGTTGTGGACATTAGAAAAAAAAAATCTTAAAGGGCGTATGACCACATTTAAAGCAATTTAAATCCGTTTGAGACTCACTGCGTCTGCTGATTTCTCAGAAAAGTGCAATAAGTTCTCACGTAAGTCTTCACTTTGAAATGTCCGTAACCGGCTGAATTCATCTCTTTGTATCTGTCAACCTAAAATTTATGGTTTTTAGTGTTGATAATACGCATGCAAAACCAATTCAGCGACGCGTTTTCACAATCTGCAAAAACTGCGTGGATTTGATAGTTTGAAATGATGTCTAAATGCCAAAGATTTGGAGAGTTCGAATTGAAATGAAAATGTCAAATAATTGAAATTGTTCTTCGTATAAATGAAATATTTTAATATTGAAAGCTATATATAGAGATTAATCGTGACCGTAGTCAAACGTCTCATAAATGTCAAATTTTGTCATAAAACTGAGAGTGAGTCGCGAATCCCCTTGCGCACAAGTAGAATTTCGAGACATTTACGCACAACCGAGCCCCTCTTGGTCATTTTTCTTTTTTTCTCCCCACCCTTTCTTCCTTTTGTTTCCTTCCAAAATTCATAAATGTAAAAAGGACTGTTTTCAGATCAAATTGCCGAAGTTCAATTACTTCAGTGCAAAAATGTCAGATTTTTCTTTGGGGGGGGGGGGGAAGGATACAGTTAAACCTCATTATAATGAACTCCAAGATACCGGAGAAATCACTTCGTAATAACGAAATTTCGTTACAAAGGAATTCCAGATTTTTATATTGTTCCTATGTAAACTTGTCCGGGGATTAGAAAAGTTTTCGTTAAAACGATATTTCATTTATCATATCATATCATAACATATCAAAAAGATATGTCATTCATGTTGTAAGGGATTGTACAGTTATAAAGTAAAAAAAACTTTTTATACCGTCCCCGTGTGCCAAACAACCCAATTAAGACGTTGTTGCTCTGTCTTTCCGATGCCAACTAAAATAATTTCACGTTTTTAAGTGCAATATTCACCGAGATATGCAAATTCGAAAAACTGAGGAAATTTGGGAAAAAAACAGCAACGGATAAAATGGTTTCCCGGCATTTAATGCTGGTTTTTTTTCCAACTTTCTTCGAATATCTCAGTAAATATTGCACTTAGAAACATTGAATTTTTTTGTTGGAGACCGGGAAACAACTTTCTCATTGGGTTTTGGGGTACAGGTTGTCCGCATAAAGAGTTAACATTTTTATTTTAATAACTATGTAACCCCTGGCAACATGAATCAAATATCTGAGTACTACACATTATTTGGGTACTTTTTCCAACTGGAAGTATGTATCTAGGACCAAGGTTCGCCAGTAAAATGTCATATGCCCCGTTACCTATGCGCCCTGTATATTAAATATAGTACGGACTCTTATGTGAAATATTGTTCTGTGTTTAAGCCAACTCGCACGTTGCTTCGTCCGCCTGCGAGAGAGCGGCCATATTATGAACCAAAAAGCCACTTGAAGGTAGCTTGTAATCCAACGAAATATCAGATTTTCACCGTATCGAAATTGAAATCAATAAACTGATAATTTTCTTACTTGAAAATCTGATTATTTATATTTTCCGATGGACTTGAAATCCTGATGATGAGTCATTATTATATTCACATGAACAGCTTTGTCACTGCGTACATGGTTTCTCCGGAATGAATGGCTCAAACAAATATTCAAAAAAATTTCACACGTATTTTAGTTCATTTTTTTAAATTCATAGTAGGGCTACAACATAAACCTATATCCTTGATACATGTATTATTGTTGAAAACGATGTGGAAGGTTGAACTTTTCAATTGTGATTCATTTGTGTGGCTACTCCCTCATTACTACTTTTATCCGCATGAAGAGAATAAAATTAATAAAACTGTATGCTACCACTTTTTGTCATGTTTATCATTATGAGAATGCTATTTTTCTATGAATGCTATTGCTAATTTATTCTATTTTGGAAGCTACAACTGACATTTCTCAATGAAACCATAACCATTTACACACAAAAAAAACTATTTTGGAAATAATACAAATTTCATCCAGTACAGTAACTTGATGACATTGTGCCGTCTTCAAGCGCAGAGTTGAATTGTTACATTGATTGAAAATAATTTACTCTATTTTTTACTGTATTCTATTATATTTGTTTTGCTTTTTCATTATTTTCATAAATTAAAAATTAATAAAATTAAATTGAAACATATTTATACTTCAGACAATTTTTGAATAACTATCTTCTAATGGGAAAACGGGGGGGGAGAAGAAAGGGGGAGTAGAAAATTATTCATGTTCGCAAGGGGGGGCCACAGGAATGAGAAATGGGTGAAAGGGGGCCATGGACAAAAAAAGGTTGAGAACCACTGACGTAGGCTACTGTGTTCTTGGAAACGGCACGGCAGCAGTCTGTTGTGAAAGTGGACGGCAGTACGACGACAGCTTCACCGTACGGCGACTCGTCCGTATCATGTGAAAGCTACCACCCAATTGCTCACGCCATCAATGGAATGTCCCCGTACGGGAAATCCTCGGTAGGGACGAATCTGTAGCGTGTGAAAGGACCGTAGGCGAAAAAAACGAGTCTCTACCTTCATATGATTTTTACTTGACATTTTTAACTTATTGAAGCCGGAGTTACATGCTTATATAATGAAGATATTCCATATCAGTACATTAATCACTACGGTCACGTAATTAGGCATAATGCAAGAATGGCGAAATCTGACATTGAATAAATGAGTATTTCAATTGAGAGAGGTGATATTACTCTCTGTTATTCATACTAAATATAGCTAATCGGATGTGATGCTGAGATGACTTTCTGGAAAGAAGTTTATATAGGCCTCTGTGAGAAATCGAACCACCTAACCTTCGTCCTTTCGCAGTCTGAGTACGCTGAGCACTTGACTACAGAAGCCCTGATATTATCGTCATGCACTGCTAGCTGAGTCACGGTCACATTAAGTTTGCATATATCCTCAAAGGAAGGAAAATATCAATGTCTCTGAAGTATGGTGGTCTAACGCACTCGCCCGGATTGCAAGAGACAGGTGGTTCGATTACCCGCAAAGGCCTGTAGAGTATTCCTTCTAAAAATTGATCTACGCTTCACTTCCAGTTATCCATACTTCGTATGTTAATTGACTTTAACTTGTTAATTAATTGACATCGTTATTTTGTAAATTTTCTATACAATTCTTCATGCTTTAGTCAATCTTTGCTAAATTTTGCGTATGAAAAGAAAGACACGACTTGAACTACAAGCCACTTAAAAAAATTTAACTTCATCCATAAACCATTAGGAACTACCCTAAACAAACAAGAGCGGCGTAAAGAGGGCCGTGCGTCTCACTTTCTGAGGGTTTCTAAAAGTCACTCGTTGTCAATCGTAATCGTCATTTTAAAGGCCTCGTTAGAGTCATTTTACAGGCCACCACTGCAAACTATCCAAAAATTTCGTTTTTCGGGTAAATGTCATAAGTGAGGTATCAAAGAACCCATCCATGTTAATCGCTATTATGATTTTCAAACCTTGAGTTGATAGAGATTGGACTCTGTTGTTACGGCCATCAAGATAACCGAAAGCTAAAATATTTTTACACGTGAATGTCATTATTGATTTTCAACAATAACATGATAGCATATACGACGCATCCTATGTTTTGATGACACAATTCCAAGTTTAACGAGGAAATGCTGCGTGTTTTGTTTTCATTAAGGCAAACGAATAGAAACGAACATCAATGCCAGCAGCACCGAAGAATATTCGTGGATCAGTGATAACTCTTTCTTATAAAATCTTCGCAATCCATCCTGCAACCTTTTTTTGTTAAAAAGATACTTTTAACACAACGTTAAAAGCATTACAATTATGTGTTGGCTGTGATTTTATTAACGGCCGGGCATATATATATATATATATCCTGTCGAAACCATATTTCACTCGAGGGCATCGGGGATTTCCCGATGGGGTGTTTTGTAATCTGTTGAAGCTGATCTGTGATTACATTTGGGATAGAGAATCGTCCGTTAGAGAAATAAACAGTCTCTCACTGAGAGTTATGCATGTTTAACTACAGTCATTGTCACCATCTGACCGTAACTTGATGCGACTTGATAATTTTGGTCGGTGTTTACTGAAAGCTCGCGAAATCCATTCCAACAAGCAGTGCTTGTCATTTGTGAATCATTGGGACAGAGAAATGCAGAGAGAATTCGTGGAAACGGGGGCATATTCACTGAGCTTTTCCAGTCATTGCAATTTGTGAATAGCATTACACGTGAATGTCATTTTGCCCATACGGTTACGCACCAATCGTTAATCAAGTTCCACGTTGTGCAGCTTACTGTTTTTACGCAGTTTCCTGACAATATACAATGTATTACAATTTTGTAAATTTCAAATTCGAGCTTTTCAAGGTATATAAACACATCAATACCATCATGAGTTTCATCTGTCATAATGGCAATCATAATATGAAGTTTGTTCATATTAACAAACTGTTATGTAAAGATTACACTAGAAAATATTTAGTCCATTTTCACGCTAACGAAAAGTTGGAAACAAATGTTTGTATTCCCTAATCTTCGCAATTTTGTTCAAATATTATCGTTTACTTAATGAACGGAGGACGAATACATCGTTCTCCATCTCTGGAAAAAAAACTGGCTTTTTGCCACCCCAAGGTGGAATATGATGAGGCCGCTCGCCTTTCCAGGGGCTTTAGCCTTAGCCAATTGCCCTTCACTATCCTGCTGAATACAGGGCGTCCATAATTAAAAGCCCCTATTTTAAAGTAGCCTACACGCGAAACCAGTCATCAGAAAATTGTGAAATTTTTGGAGGACTTCATGAAGTGATTGTAATTTGTTTCGGGGAAAAAAATTAGTTGCACATGTCGCCACCAGAGGGCATTTTATTAATAAATGACACATTTAGGCAAACGTTTACAATTTTAACAATTCTTAAACACTTTTACAATTGTTACTGCAACAAAACATGTTCCACATGATGGCCATCATTTTCAGATACCATGTGAAATCGCAAAATCGCAATGTTCCAGAACTGACCGAAGTGTGTGCGGGGAAATGTTCAACACGTGGCGTGAAATGCTGCCTTTAAGGTCAGGTAAAGTTCTTGGATTGTCACGACTAACCAGACGTTTCAAATGCCCCCAAAGCCAAAAATCGCATGGATTAAGGTCCGGGGATCGGGGAGGCCATAGATTAGGGAAGTGCCAGCTGATGACACGTTCTTCTGTAAAATTGTGTTTTAAGAACATTCTTAACACACACACTGCAATGTGTGGAGGAGCTCCGTCTTGCATAAAGATTGTGTCTGCAAGGCAGTGACGTGCTTGCAGAGCCGTAACAAGTTCGTTCTATAACAGCAATGCATATCGTTTCTCAGTGATCGAACATGTCACTGGACCTGTAGAACGTAACTCCTTGTAGAAGTGGGGACCGATAATAAATGATGCAGTAAATCCACACCATACCGTCACTTTTGGTGAATGAAACGGAACCTCTAAGATAGCGTGCACAGGGCTATATTCACGTTTTTGCTGCCTGTGGGCTATACAAATTTTGCCTCTCCCTCCCACTTCAGTCCAACTTTAACACCATTACTAATATGTCATTTACCTACCATAAACAAACAAAAGACAAAAAGTGGTACTGTACATATAGTTGCGCCTAAATTTTACTTTTCTGTCCTGTATGCGTATCCTATTCCGATCCATAATGATTGCCATATAACTGGGGGGTGGTTGCTCAACCTCCGGCCCGCAGGCGTCTACACATCGATGAAAAACACTGATGAATTTAATTCGAATTGATGATGCAAACTTTTTGTGTACTTGGTTACAGTCTAGCAACAAAATCAATAATGCACATTACCAAATTTCTAAACATATCATTAACCGCACGTCTTACAGTGTATTTTGAAATAATGAAATACTTTTTCAAAATTGTTTCGTGGACCGATTAAAATTCTCGAAGGGGCCCGCCAGTTGTTTGTGCACTAGTGTGATTTAAATGCTTGAATATATAGTGTCCAACAATCGCCTGATGGTTTTCAAAATAGGAATAGCGAGAAAACGGTGACCGATATTAAAGTCATTCTGGCGGAATGTAAATGTACGCAGTCAGGAATTTCAGCTACGTCATTCATGATTCAAGGGATTGTATAGTCATTTAAAAAAATTAACTCTTTATATGGACACCCTGTGCCCAAAACCCGAATTAAAAAGTTGTTACACTGACTCTTCTGATGCCAACAAAGAAATTGCTACGTTTCTAAGCGCAATATTCTCCGAGATATCTGAATTCAAAAATCGGAGAATAGTTGGGAAAGAAGCGTTGTCCGTTAGTTTTTTTGCTGCTATTTTCCCAACTTTCCTCCGGTTTTAGAATTCAAATATTTCAGTGAATACTTACAAACATGGAAATTCTTATTAATTAAACTGCTTCTGTTAATTTAATTTTTGTTCTTTTCCCTTTGCTACTTTTATATTGAAAGCTACATAGTAAAAAATATAATAATACAAACATTATGTAAAAATTCTTTGCAAAGCTAATTTAGTATTTAAAAGGTTAGAATAATATATATTTTATAGATTTTCACCTCTGATACAGAAAGAATTTTTGTGCAAAATCTTTACATGATAGTCAAAAATGAGCCAAGCCATTTAAAATCAGTGACCAAAAATGCATCACGAAACTTCATAGTTTCCAAAACTTTGTATGTTCATCAGTTTCCAGACAATTTTCCAAAACTTCACTTCTTCAGGTCTGAATAATCAAATTTATTATATTAAATTGATTCTAAATGCGAATTAACATGGGATTTACCGAGTTGTAATTAATTCTTCATATTAGAATTAAAAACGAAATGAGCAATAACTAATATATATTTCATTGTGGTCTTTTGTTTCTAGACTCTAGATATTTCATTGAGTAGCCTGTATTTTTTCATTGCAGTCATGCAGTTTAATGCAGTACCGTATTTCTTGGAGTAAGAACCACATGAACGTATACCTCGCTGTATCGGGAAAAAAAGTATCATCAATATATGACATTTTGTTTATGAACAAAATGTCAATTCTACAGGTTACTTAACATAAGGCCCGCATCCGCTGCATATTTCTGATACAAAATGTATTTAAATGTTCAGGAAAACGTCACACGAGGAGGGCTGTCCTTATAGGACCAGTAAACGGAATGGCGTGACCCTGCCTACCATTCTGTACCATGGTTTCTTTATATTCTAATTAGGGACTAAAAACGAATGCTGTTCTAGATTGGCCAGCTTCATCCCATTTCGGTTCCCAAACAGGTTTAATAAAATCACATTGTAATCGCATTCATACATTCGATTTATAGCCACTTAACACTGGTTTACGTCTAGGCTACTTCTCCAGATGATCAACCATAGCCAAAAGACTTTCACCAAAGCCCCGAGCAGTGCAAATAAAAGAATCTTTGTTTGCAGAAGATTATTTTTAAACAGTCAACAGATTCGACAAAGGCCCCAGTCACTGTAGGGGACTGTCATGCTTTTTTGAGCTACGCACTTCGGCGGTATTTTCTGTTTTCAGGTGCCGATCCAGATTTCCCGAGCCGCTACCGACATGGCAAGGTCGAAGAAAGCTCCAACCAAAGGATCCCGCGCCCAGGAAAAGACGCCTCCTAAGGAAGGTTTCTTTCATGTTTCATTACTCGTTGAAAACATTCGTCCGAGTGGAAGACGATAGAAGACGAAGTGAACTTTTTGACTTATTACATTTAATACACATACACATGAAAAAGGATGAAGCACGAATAGAAATAGATGTTAATGCGTTGGCTACATGATTGCGAATGCTCGAGAGAACGAGACACAGCAGCAGAACAGACAGCAATCTTAAATCACTTGAACATTATAAACAAAGCACAGAATAAGGTATATTAGATGCTGCCATCTATATTAATGAAATAGATAACAGCAGTTTCTGCTTTTTGCATCATCACTCTCTGGCTTCTCACGCTTTCGACTGGGACCTGCTAATCGCCAACACCGAAGCGGTATTGCAGAGCGTTGATGCCGGCTTCATCTCCCATCAAGAAGCACTTTGTCAGAATTTGAAAGCGACATCAACTTTTCTGGATGCCATCATAACAGACCAAAAGATACAGGACTCATCAACGGGAGCCTGCCCTTACGGTCTAAAGCTGATTAACATTCTGAAAAATCACGCTGATGGCAAGAGATCACCACTAGCTGTCTCTCTCCGAAGTCTAAAAGACTCATGGTGCACTTTGATTCCCGAAAAAAAATCACCACAGCCGCAGAGGAGATTTCTTTCCCCCTCCCTCTCATTCTTCTCTTTCCAGATCACAAAATCCGGAAAAATCTTTTTCCGAGGCATTAGTAGTTTGAATCTCTCCTGTCTTCATGACAGAGGTAATCGCTGACCAGAATCAACTAGTGGAAATCACTGATTCCATTCCGGAGGACTCGAGCCAGAGAGAAGAGACCCATAATGCATCGGGAACCACAGAAGAAATCCCAACAACATCGGGAAATTAAATCTTGTCTCCCATTGGCCAATTCAACCTCACTGACCAATCAGAGGTCCCGACAGAGAATCTCACACTTGTCGTTGCTAGCGATGGAAAATGATTCAACACTGATGCCCAGCTCTCAAAAATTCGCCACGACCAGTTCACTGCAAGGCTTCAAGGCAAGAACATTGAACTGTCTTTTCAATCTTCTACAGACTTCAATATAGCGGAGAAATGGCTAAGCAACGCTCAACTTCTCTCTGAGCCCAAAGAGAAGAGGTCAGATTTTTTTCTCGGTTCTTCTGTGAGGCCTAGAGAACAGTAACTCGATCCCAGACATTCAGCTTGCCCTGGAAAATCTGGGCTACGACATCCAAAAAAATCGAGGTTTTCAGGGAAACCAAGACCAAAGCCTGGAGAATCACTCTCCCAAAATCAGATCACAACTTTGGTTATCTTCATCTAGAACGCCTTCACCATCAAGAAAATTCTGTCGAAAAATACGTCAGAAATTTCCGCGCATTTCAATGCCGTCGATGTCTTCTTTTCTCGCATTTTGCCAAATCCTGCGTCAACGCCTATAGATGCATCAAATGTACGGGCAATCACGAGCCCGGAAGATGCGGCAAGTTGTGAGGAAGAGACGCCTCGACTTGCGTTCTCTGTCTGGGCCCGTACCCAGCAAATTACAAGAAGTGCCCGGAGTATCTCAAAGTACTTCATGGCAAAAAAACCAAGTCGACTCGGAATAAATTCACGTCCACCAACATCTTCACGCAAACCTTTACTCTCAGCAAACAGACCACAGCAATTTCTTTTCTCCCAAGATCAGTGTCTCTAAAATTCAGAAGATGGATCGATGAAATCAAAAGTCACCATGCGGCCAGACCCACGGTACCCTCCGCAACACAGCCAGCGGAACCACCTCGGGTCGAGACTCCGTCACCGGCAGAGCCAATCTCCGTCCCTCCATCTAGGACGCCGAGCCGCCCGAAGAACTTTGGTGAAATTACCAGAAAGGCAGTTGCTGATCTCCGTTCCATAGTCTCACTCATGGCTGAAGATTCCATAATGGACGGTGTCTCACTCAACCTTTTCCGGGACTTTACTAGCTGTGCAGAGAAATTATCGGAGACTTGGTATCCAAATGGACTTCCGACCTAAGCCGATCTTAGAATTCTACCTAATAATTGTAACTTATTTCCTTCCTACTATCAACTTTCAAAAAATTCTTAAAAATCCTCTTCAAAAAAATCTCTATAACTGCTGTTTACAGACGAGTCCCGATTCAGTCTGGAGTGTGACACCCGACGTGTTCTGGTATGGAGGGACAGGGGCTCTCGAAATAACCCCGCATTCGTTCGTGAAAGGTCACAATACAGACGAGCTGGTTGGATGGTATGGGGTGGAATCAGCATAGGCGGACGTACGGACCTGCATATCATTCGGAATGGCACTTTGACGGCCCGAAGGTATGCAGACGAGATACTGCGACCTCATGTCATCCCTTACGCTGGAGCCATTGGAGATTCCTTTGTTTTCCAGGATGATAATGCCCGACCGCATAGATCTCGTCTGGTGGAGAACATGCTTGAAGCTGAAACAATACAGCGTATGGAATGGCCAGCGTGCTCTCCTGACCTGAATCCAATCGAGCATGTTTGGGACATGCTCGGACGACGCATTGCTGCGCGACCAAGGCCGCCTGTTACTGTCCGAGACTTGCAGATTGCACTTCTTGAGGAGTGGAACAGTATTCCCCAAAGTCTGATCGATAACATCATCGCAAACAGGTGTGCAGCAGTCTTAACTGTTCGAGGAGACCACACGCCCTATTAAATCTCATGCATCATGTCTAAACAGTACTTTTTTTTATCGTTTACATGTAACCAAATTGTTGCCATCCTGTGATTTCAAATTTCGTTATCATACTCCGAAGGTTTTTGACATTCATTGGAACTTTTCGAATCCTCTTCCAAGTCCGATATTTCCGTAGAGCAGTTACTGAGGAATTGCCGTTTTGGTAAAACAATTTAACCAAGAAAGCGCGATCCCGTAAACTTATCGTCATTGTGAGCAGCAAACACATTGAGAAAGATCTCCGCGAATGTTTCTTGGTTTTATAACAGCTGCTGCGTGACATCACATAAATTTACATGTTTACTACAGGCATTGCGTACTACAGGTACAAAGTGAAACACCCTCTGATGGCGACACACACACACACAATGTGCAACTAATTTTTCCCCCCATTTCACAAATTCCCATCACTACAAAATTTCACACTTTTCTGATGACTGGTTTCGCTTTTAGGCTACTTTAAAATAGGGTCTTTTAATTATGGACACCCTGTACTCTTTTGAATCATCTTACAATACTTTTAATGTATTTTCAAAATATTGCGTAACAAAATGCTTTAAATACTCGTATTTCTCAAGAGCTATACGAAATATATCCGTATGTTTTATGTCTGCCGACAGACCTCGTTAAGGCCGGTATTACACTATAAAAGTTTGATAAAAGTCCTATTATAAAACTTGAAAAACGCAGCCAATAAGGTCAACGCTTGCATTTTCTAGAATGTAACCAATAACCTTATTGGTTAAATTTTTCAGGTTTTACAGAAGGGATTTTATCAAACTTTTATAGTGTAATACTGGCCTTAGACAAATCCGGTGGTACTACTCTGGTTTCAATACCCCTTTCGGAATGGGCACCAGGCTTGCTTGTCGCATTCGAAATGAAATAGTTTTCCGCAATATCTCGAGAGGTTCAAAATGACAATGAAAGTCAATGGTATCGTCCGATAGATATTCCAAAAAAAAAAAATATCTAATTATATACATTTCATTAAGTTAGTACCTATCACGCGATTCAAGACACAAAGAATGTATTCACGTCATAACTTGCTGCCGTGTCTGTGTGACACAGTCTACCCCATTTGTTTATAACGATTTCCAAGACATCATTTGGAGTGGCAACCTTAATCATAAGCGGATACAGGCTCTTCGAACGCGAACGAGGGGGACGGATTTTCCACATACACCCTCCCACCTCTGCTAATGATATAAATTTTTAAAGGAACGGGGGGGGGGTGAAGGTGCTTTAGTATTACCTATATAGGAGAAGGGTGGCGAATGTCATTGATATAAAGGAGAGAATATATATATATATATATATTACCTTCTCCACTCGTCTTTATTTCCTGATTATAAAACTAGTTGAAGTACTAGTAATAGATCGGAGATCGATGCATACTTCAACTATACATCGTCCAAATTTTTTTTGCCAAAATCTCATACGTAAAGGGGTTAAGGAACCGAACCGGCATTTTTTGGTGACGGATACTTTCATTCCATAACACTAAAAGTCAACAACATATCAAGTGCATAAATCATGAATCGAGTACGCACCAATAACCTGAATCTTGTCAACAATGCTTTTTTATTAGTCTGAAGAGTTGTGGTGATCACTGATGTTTTTGTTTATACGATAGGACAGTCTCTTATACCATTTTCAAGAGCAATGATTCAATTTTTCATGCATAACCTCCAAACGAAATGTGTGAATGATTGCATTAGGAGAGAGAGATAAGATCTTCAATCATTTCGTGCTTGACGAGAGTGGTGAGAATAATTTCCCAAGTCCTCATGAACAAAAAATAAGAAGGCGGGAAAAGTAAAATGAATGTAAGAATAGCCATTTTTCAAAGCTTCAAGGGAAGAAAACCCTTCAAAGCAAGACGAATAGGTATCAATTAGATGGAATCCTTTAAAGAAAATTCTTTCTGAGAGATTTTCTTAGAAGCTCAAAACCGACTCGAAGAAAAGAGAATTTTCTTAAGATTGAAAGAATTATCGTGAGAAATGAATTCGTCTTTACGATGGAAGATTTTCAAGTAATGACTTTTCTCTAAACTAGTAATGATAAAGTAGTATGGGAAAAAAAATCTGATGTTATATATTCTCTTTTCACAATTTTTTTCCTATCCTTTCTTCCTTGTATAGTGTATGTATGTATTATGGCGACGGCCAGAGTAATGATTTTAAAACGCTTCAATTTATCAAAGGCTTCACCAATAAGTTGAAAAAAATTTAAAAAACGAAATGCCTGTGTAATTAATAGTTTTTGATTGTCTACCTGACGGGGCTGCTCGAAGTAATGGGACCGATATATATTTTTGTGGAAACCACATTAAATATGTAATATACTGGTGGCATTTTTGTACCTATGTTTAGTTTTGTGGTTGTGTATACAAGTAATTTACCCCAGGAGTTTCTCAGATTTAGATATTTTCTTCCTTTAAATTATGAACTTACGATTCACATAAGACTTTCTGGTTTTATAATCGATGTGAATGAGACGCATGCAGTACTTAATTTTTTTCAGAATGATGTTTTCTTTCATTTTCTGAAAAGATGATTACATTTTAAATTTTCTTTCATTCTCTCCTAAATCTTAAATTATTCATTTTAAAGTTTTGCTCTGATTTAAAGATAGGATAAATTTTATCAAACAAATAATTAAGTCAGAATGAGCATTTTCAACCTACTGCTCGAAAGCATCGAGTTGCTAACTCCTCCCCCTCCCTTTTAACCCCGAGAGTGCTAGATGCTTGAGATCAATTTTATACTCACGATAGACACTCTAATTAAATGTTCTTATTTAAATGAAATTCACTCCTAGTTTGAGTTTAAGCATGCGTCAGAGTTGCCATATGTGTGGGCTTATGATGATGGGTCAGACATGGAGCTCGTAATTCGAAAAAAGCCGAACACTTCTGTGTTGCAACAACCGTCTAAAGCTGAGAGACTGTCTAGGGGTTTCGAAATTCTTAATCAGCTTGAGAATTTGGTTAAGGTTTCTATCCGAAGGCAGGAAACATTCCTAACTCGCCTTAGGAAAGACAGAAGGGTGCCAAAAATACATTGAAGACTTCCCAACACAACCCATACCTTCAAAGGTTACAGTAGCGCATTCAGAATGGGTGATGTGTGAACAATTATTGGATAAAACCACAATTAGTTTTCACAATGTAAGAATAAGTTAAAATGTTGCTGCTTGTAGCTGTATATGTGTGTGGGAAAAACCTGTTTCTCCATTAGTCCCAATATTCTCAGATTCAACCTACACTATAATTCTATATTTTTTCTGGTGGTTTCGAGAATTTTGTTTATACATCAGTGTATAAAAAAAATAATTATAGTAAAACTATGTTTAAAGTTTCACAAGAAAACTCGCGTTATTTGAAAATTTTTATTATTTTGTCCCGTGCTGTACCTTCAAAAATATTTTTCCTTCTTAGATATTTTCATCTTCGAAGAAAAAAAAATTGCGGATGTGCAAAAAAGAAGAGCACTTTATAAGATCAGTAAAAAAAGAAATATGGTTCTTTGAAAGTCTTCTTCCAGTGAGCCAAACTTTGCAGCAATTGTTTCGCGATGAGCTCGACTCGCACGACAGAATAGGAATTCACAAAAATTTTTATGGTGGAAGCGATAGCAATATAGCTTAATCGATGTGAACTGTTAACTCTTTTTTTTGATGGTTCGTATGAATGTGTGTATGTGTATGCGCAGCCGGCGGAAGCAAATCATACGAAACTCTTGAAAATGGAAAAGTGAAAAAAGGCAAAGTCATTCTTCAAAAAAGACTTTGACGTCTTATTTCCGTCGAAAAAGGCGGACACTTTATATCACCAAATAGGCGAGGTAACGGAATGCTTGACAGGTCACCCATCAACTAAATCTGACTAGCTTAAAGAAAGTGCTATAGGAAGGGGGGGGGGGTGTGTAAGGCATACCAAACAAAGAAGGTGTTTAGATTTTCTTTTGTTTTTTGTTCTTTTTGGTACCTACTCTCACTTGACTGACGGATTTTCAATCACACCCTTGCAAAACCCATTTCAAAACGTCATTATAAAAAAGTAAAAAACTCTTCTACCCTTATATAAGAAAGCATTCAATCAGAAAATTCAAATTCAATAAATAGAATCAATGTTTTTATGCATTCACTGAATATTACGCCTACTTATGTAACATCGGTTACTAAATTTTATTCACAAATTTTATTTTGAACTTTATTGGGCGTTAATATATGTTACTAAATGTAGCAGCTTATATGCAAGACCTATCTGAGCATTGAAGAGTAATCCTTTACATATACCCAATGACCAAACTAAACTTCTCACAGGTGACTTAACAATATCCAAATACAAATACAACGTCACAACAGGCAAAATGCCCAACGAGGTGGCTGAGAAAAAGATGCCCATAAAAATATGGATGTCATATATTTCAAAAATATAGCAATTCCCAATTAAAAATGCAATTAACAAATCCAAAACTGGGAGTTCTACCTTCAGGATAATGCAACCTGACTATTCGCATACCGAGTGGTTTAGAGCACTAATTGTCAAATTCATGGTCCAAATAAGTCTTAATAATTATAAGTCTAACAGGGCTCTCCAGTCCGAAGCCTGCATTGCCCACCAAAAATCTCGGGCTAGGGGCCCTGCTGCCAGATTTATGGACCATGACAGTAGTGCACTCGATAAGCCAGGCCAATAAGAAGCTCACCTACTGTACCAAACGACGTTCAGAGGTTTGATGAGTTCCGAACCCGCTCATATTGAGGTACTACTTCTACTTATGATACACAGTTTACGAATGGTAGAACGACCTCACAGCTCCTTACTAAAATTTATTAAAATTTCATTATTTATTTTATTCATTATTAAAAATGTATTAAAATTATAAAATAAAATTAAAATTTCTGACAACGATTAGCAATTGATCGATTAATCTTTTAATCGGACCGGCTCGAATTGTTAGAGCATGTAAATATACTCTGACAAAGGGGGCAGCTGTTTCTTGGGAAGTCAATAGAACAACGTTCAAAACCTTGGTATTTTTCCCTGTATAACTCTGTATTTCAGGAAGAGATATTTCCTGGCTGTAGATAACGTATACCAATCCACTTTACAACGCACCATATTAGATATTTTAGTAAGAATCGACTGCTAAAATTCATTACCAAAGCTTCGAAGTTGGCATTCAGTAATTCCTTGTTGATTCACCAACTTTGCCAAAGCAAACATCTCTTATTTGATCGCAGGGCGAGGCCGAGTTCAGGAGAGCATTTCAAGGCAAACTGAAAATCGAAAACTGTCCTGAGGATATTTGGAATAGTTGATATCCATTAATTTTCTAAAACCTGTAAATGAGGTAGTGGCAGGGAACAGTTCCATTTCTCTAGGTCTGATACATGGAAATCATTTGGTGACGAATTTATTGCTGTACATCAGCTTACGTTATCATGTAATTAGAAAGTCATCATTTCGACCTCCCTGGAGATTGCCGCCACCATCTCTCCGTATAGGAAAGGATTCCTCAGATTCATTTGTTCATTTTACGGAGCTTTTACATTCGCTTCTTTTTGATTTACTGCCTCTAGGGAGATGTTCTGGCCCGAGTCAATAACCGTTCGTTCTATGTTGCCGACATCGTCGCGGCTCATAAACCTCGACCAAAGTTAACACCGTACGTATTATTAAAGGAATGGAGCGACTGTGAGACGCGCAGAGATTAACGAATTTCATTTAACACTTTATTACAAGTCGAAAATATAACAAAATACTTATTATGAGACATTCCCACAGTTTTAATAAAACGATTTTATAACGAGAATTTCACACACACACAATCTCACTTTAAATAGAACGCTAATGGAAGCGTTATATATATGAGAGACGATAGTTATATTTGAAATTAAAATGCACCGAAGAATTGAATTCTATACGGAATGGAATGTGATCAAATTGATTCCTTAAAACAAATTCAGTGGTAACTTGACTTACGAGTTTAACCCCTTCCCGGCTGCATCTTTTTACACTGTTTACTCCTATATTTACTATAATTTTTCACTATTACATTCGAGCATGGAAGAGATTAGCATGCAGTGATTTCATTAGTGGTCACTATGAGTAACGAAGATAGAAGACAAGTCACGAAACGAAGTTCTTGCGAAGCTGCTCTTTAAAATTATAGCTATCGTTATGCCCAACTTTAGCTAATGATTTGTCATCCAAAAATCATCTGTCTAAACGAATTCGTGTCTCTGGGTCTCTGACATATTTGGAGTGCTTTTTCACTTCTATATAAAAAAAATTAGTTGTAAAACACAAAAGAGATGTGTTAAGTTAAAAAAAAATACGCGCGAGAATCTCGCGCGATAGAAGTAAAACTTCTAGGTTGTTAAGTTGATTTGACACGAGAGCAGATTCACCTCGCCTCACATCTACCTTTCACAAGGTGTAGAAGCATATAAGTCTAACTAATAAATTAGATGGTTTGTGCTAGTTAAAATTGGGCACACAAAAACTTTTGATTCAAGACATCAAGAAATTTCGGAAGTGTTTTGCATAAGTGAAACACTTGGCTGGAGTTTAATTTAGGGATTTTGATTTCTGAGTAAATATAAATAAATTTAATTATAACAGCAAATAAAAAAATTTTTTGCTGTCTAATTTGATCTTGTGTTTATTTGCTCACGGGCTTCGGCCTAATCAGTTACAATAAAATTTATTCCTTTCTGAGTAAATTCTGGGGGGTTCCTGAGAACAGTGTTGCAAAATATCACGGGTGCTTGAGCACCCACTGCATCCCCGTCTTTAATGCCACTGTTTATCACTGTGTCTAGCTCAGTGCCGTGAATCAAATAGGGAGGGGGGGGGGCGTAATTTTTTCATAAATATTGAATTTTTAATAAATTTTAAATTGTCAAAATTATGATTTTTTCATTAATTTCCAGTTTTCCTTGTTGAAGTGAAATGCTGTGTTTAGATATCCAACATTCCTGTGGAACAAACCAGCACCTCCTAGAGATAAAAGGCCTCCGCGGTCTGCTTGTGACGCCAGCAAGTAGTCCATTTTCCCTCAGAATATTCAGAGAAAAAAATTCCCTGCTCGTGCCACCAGACCAGACCAGAATGAAATTTCTTTTCCCGGGCCTGGCTCTTTCGGACCATCTGCGGGCTTACAAACTGTGGCCACGGAGGCGTATGAAGGGAAAGACAAGAGAGTATGTGTATGTTAAAAGTGCATGTGTATTTAGAAAGTTTGTCAAATTTGGGATTTAAATGGTCTTTGGTTCAGTTTAAATTTAATTTTAAATTTAAACACATTTTTGCAGGTAAAATGCCGGCAGCAACCTTCTTGTGTTAGTTCTATTACGATTATGCTTCGCTGTGAAGAAAGCTCGGAAGCGACAAGGTAACCTTCGCGTGTCCATGAAGTGTGTGTACGAGTGGTTGGCCCGTTTTAGAGAAGGCCGGGAAAGTGTTTCTGAAAGTGTATCAACAAGGAATTTCTACCTGAGGAAACAACGATGAATGCTGCAAGGTACATTGAAATTTTGACCCGTTTCATGAAACGTCTACGCAGGGTACGACCTCAGTACGCACAACAAGGTTCATGGTTTTTTGTTCACGACAATGCTCGCCCTCACACTGCCAATATCGTCAAACAGTTCCTGGCAAAAAAAGGGGTGGTGCAAATTGAACATCCACCATACTCAATCCAGACTTCTTCCTATTTCCTCGACTCAAACTCGCTTTGAAAGGAAAGAGATTTGATGATATTCCTGACATCCAACGAAACGTAACGAGGCTTTTGAACTCCATCCCAAAAGAAGACTTCTTGCAAAGTTTCCAGGACATGTATAGATCTCAGCGGTGCATAGTAATGGGAGGTGACTATTTCGAAGGACAGTAAGGTAACTTTCGTTAACATTTCATCTACGTTAATGTTACAGGACTATTCACCGAACTTTATTGTCAGAGGTTGTATATATATACGGGGTGATTATAAAAAAACTATCCCGACATATGGGCCCCTAACTATCATACCATTCACAGAAACTTAATGAAATTTTGGCATAAGGTATTTTGATGTATGCGCTCAAGAATGATATGGAAAACAACAGTGTCACTCTAACAGTTACGGTTACAGTGAGAAAATTTCGAAAATATCAAATGGCAACACCAAGTTTTTTGTATTGGAATGCGATCTCCATGCTGAAAAACACTAAGTAGCGTTGGAATGGCACCTGTAGCACGAAAATCCCCGGAGCTAGGCAAGGAAAAAGTAAAAAGGACTTTGCCGTGCACCAGAGCATTAATGTTCGTTTCATTCGTCACACCGTTTCTTCGGCTGAGATCCCAGCCTGATTAGTCCTCCACAAAGTCATGTGGAAAGTTTGTGAAACACAATAAAATGCTTTATTTTATGCTGCTTCTCTGTCCTTATTGGTTGTCCTCACTTTTAGCCTATCTACCGCCGGTGATTTTCATGCTACAGTTGACGTTCGAACGCTATTTAGGGTTTTTCACAATGGAGATCACATTCCAATACAAAAAACTTGGTGTTGCCATTTGATATTTTCGAAATTTTCTCACTGTAACCGTAACTGTTAGAGTGACACTGTTGTTTTCCATATCATTCTTGAGCGCATACTTCAAAATACCTTATGCCAAAATTTCATTCAGTTCCTGTGAATGGTATGATAGTTAGGGGCCCATATGTCGGGATAGTTTTTTTATAATCACCCTGTATATATATATATATATATATATTTTTTTTTTTTTTTTTTTTTTTTTTGATGGAAGGTGCATATAATGCCTACGTGTTTACTGTGCCATCGTTATTTTCCGTTGTTGTTTTAATCAGATTGCACGTTGAGCAATAAAATGGCAATATATATTTTTTACGTTGGCACAGTACACACGTACGCACTGTATGCAACTTCCATCAAAAAATTTGACTTGATAGTGAAGGTAAACAAATTGCCACATTTTGACCAAAAAGTGTTGATTTGGCTAAAAGAAATGTCAGACATCTCATTTGGCTAACACTTACAAATCTGGTGATAAATTTGCCAAAAATAGTGGACGAAGCTAACACGTAAGCTGTACGCAATAAAAGGTTATAATATCACACTATATGGAGAGAAAAAGGTCCAATCGTGAAAGAAGAAGGCCGAACTTGGCTTCTAATGGGATTGAATATTTCAGTTAGTTTTCAAGAAGTGACACATCGCTACCGGCGAAGAAATGTACTTTCGTTCGGCACATAAGTGACCGTTAGAAAAATGACACGTCACAAAATTTCAAAACCTTATAACTCACTTAATATTTGTCCGATCCAAAAACGGAAAATACTTTTCCATATCAGTTTTTCTCAAGGAATCACGTGTGTAATTATTGGGTGGTAGATAGTTACCACCCTGTATATAAAATAACATGTCCTGACTGATTCATCATCTCCGAGCCGAAACCGCTAAAGATATAAATATCAAATTTGCTCAAAAGTTTTGTTTCATGACGTAAGGACTCACTAAGTAAGGATTTTTCAAAATTCGACCCCCAAGAGCGCCAAGAGGGGGGTTCAAAGGTAACAGAGAAATCACGCCGAGCCAAAACCGCTGAAGCTATAGTCATAAAATTTGGTCAGAAATTTATTTCATAAGATTAAGACCAACTAAGAAGGGGTTTTTCGAAATTCGAACCCTAAGGGAGTCGTAAGGCGTTTCAAATGTAACAGGGAAATCACGTCAAGCCCAAACCATTGAATCTAGTCATGAAATTTTGTCAGAAGTTTTATTTTATGACGTAAAGACTCAGAAATAAAGGGGTTTTCTGAAATTCCATACATTATAGGGTCGTAATAGGGGGTGGGTGCAAACGCAACATAAAAATCACGCCAAGCCGAAACTCCTGAAATTTGGGCTGAAGCTTTGTTTCATGACGTGAACATTAACTAAGAAGGAGTTTTCAAAATTTAAACTCTATGGGGGGGGGGGGGGCGTCATGGCGTCATACGGGAGGTTCAAATGTAACATAGAGAAATTTTGCCGAGCCAAAACCACAGACATTCATGAAATTCGGTCTCAGAAGGTTGTATTCCATGACGTAGAAACTAATAAGGGTTTTCAAAATTCGATCCCTAAAGGGGGTGTTTATAGGTAACATAGAGATATATCTCACGCCGAGTCGAAGTCGCTGAAGCTATTATCATGTAATTTGGTCCAGAAGTTTAGTACCATGCCGTAAAGACTAACTAAGAAGGGGAGTTTGGAAATTTGATCCCAAGGAATCGACCCCCCAAAGGTGTCATGGGGGGGGGGGGTCAACAGTAATGTAGAAATCACGCCGAGCCGAAACCGCGAAAGCTACATTCATGAAATTTATCTAAAATTTTATTTCATAATGTAGAATGTAAGAAGGAGTTTTATAAAATTTGAACCGTAAGGGGGTTAAATAAGGGGATTCAGAGGTAACATCCATGAAATTTGGTCAGTAGTTTTATTTCACGACGTAACGACTAGGTAAGAAGGGGTAAATCTAGATTCTAGACTAACATAAGGGAGTTCAATGGGGGAAGGGAGTCATATGGAGAAATCACATCGAACGAAAACCGCTGAAGCTGCAAATATGAAATTTGGTCATCATTTTTGTAATGTAGAAACTCGCTGAGAAGGAATTTTCAAAAATTCAACCCCATATTCGGGGGAAGGGGGCTTCAGAGGTTATATGGGGAATCATCTTTAATCATTATCAGGGGAAACATCTTTCACCATCAACGTAACCCCCCTCCCCCCCCCCTTCGCGAAGGGGTTCGTGAACAACACTTTATGAATCACTGTATTAAAGTAATAGTGAAGAAAGGAAACTCTTTTTTCAGAGATAATCGTATCTTAAGGGCTGAAAAATATTATTTGCCTCAGGCAGGACGGCCCTGTACCCCACACAGTTTCATTTCCCAAGTCATTTCAAACATTTCTATCAAGTGAAATTATTTTTTAAATTGTTCTAAATACACGTAAAAAATTATTCATGTGTAATAGAAAGGTTGCGAAAAAAAATACGTTTGGATTTGGCATTCAATTACTAAATATTGTTCAATGTTATAAAATTTGTTCATAAATTTTCTCTAAAAACAAGAAAGACAAATTTCACTGCATAATTAAATATTCCGTTATTTTTCCAACTTTTAACATGTACAAATGGATTGAAGAACTGGTCACGCCATCTGTTGGTGTCTTTCATAACTCTGAAAATATAGGATGATTTTTCTCATTTTTACTATCCCGTGGTTTCTTACAAACCTCTCTTAGATATTTTTTCAAACTGCATATTGATCTTTTTCGCCAAGTTTTTTCAAAATCTTCATTTTGCCAGTAACATTAAGATTCTTCTCGATCTTATTCAACTTTAAAGTATAAAATGAAACTTCTAGGATAAATCAGTGTTGTATACGTATATATTTATTACAGATACTGATTATTATTATTATAGCTTAATGGTAATGTAACATTTTTAATATAGCTCAGTAGATCGAGGCGTAATTGTCATTATTTCCATATGGAAAATCATATTTCCGTTGTGTAAAATAATAGTGTAAAAATCATGTGGTATGTTTATAATGAGATCCATCCATTTTTTTTTCCTTGATCCATAGGGGGAGATTGACTTGGAAGTCTGGGGGGGGGGGCACGATGATGATGATGTCAGCTCATATATACATTAGATCAGTCGACTCCACCTTTGACGCTGGGGGTGGGGGGGGGGCAATGCCCTCCGCCCATGTATCTCCGCTCATGCCTTGATCGTCCACAACATTGTTCTAAATATGTTTCTTCTTAATAGGAGTAGAGAATTTTAAAATAAAATTGAAATCCGAAACACTACTTTCTCCTTTTGAGCTATCTGCTCAAAAAATATTAAGAAGTACCTTCGGGCATGCATGATCATGCGCAGGAGTCGGAACGTTTATTGGAAGTCACGTACTTTTCTCTACAACATGGTCATAATGACATCCATTCTGATCACAACGTTTAACTTGAAAAGACGCATTTTTTCCACTAAACAACCGTTAAGATTTGGTAATCAACCCGAATGAGATTCCCGGTAAGCGTGATTGTGGTTATATTTATCCTCTGATGACCTCACCCATTGTTTGTCGAAACGGGTAAGGAATTCCGAGGTTTCCCTTGAGGCTTTACGCATTTGTCTTTTTCATGGGTTTCTTCTGTGCAGAATTAATTTGTTTGAAACATTCCATCGGGCGCACTTGTAAGCCCGGGTTAACACTGGATTGATACTACAACGATATCGACACGGATTGATTAGAAAACCCTGAAATTGAGGTTTCTAACCAATCCGTATGAATTGTATCACTTGGTATCGCGTCAAATCATCGCCAACAAAAACATCGCCCGTCAAAACATCGCCGTGACAAAAACATCGCACGTCGAAACATCGCAGTCACAAAAACATCGCACGTCAAAACATCGCCGTGACAAAAACATCGCACGTCAAAAATATCGCCGTCACAAAAACATCGCCGAAAATTAATATATATATATATCGTATTTACCTGCATATAATCAAGGCTTTGATTGTCAAAAAGACATCGGATATTTTTAATTGCGCTTCATTATATTTTATTATTGCTTTATTCCTTAAGATTATACACTATTTCATATGTTTCTGAGATTTTATTACAGAAATAATAAAGGTACAGGTGAACTTGGTTAATTCGAATATCAGGAATTCCCTTTGAGTTTCTTGCAAAGTTGAGTTTTTTTGCGTGTTGTAACCAATTTCTCATAAGTAGGGCTCTGATTTTTACCTAAAGAAGAAACGTAGTAGCTAATAATTTATCAGCAACGACGTTTCATCTTTAGGTCATAAAAATCAAAGCCCTTGTCATAAAAGCTTGTGTTATCAATAATTATAAGGTTTTGAGATGAATGTACATATATATGCATACAGTGTCACTTTACTGACAGTGATTGACAGTAACATTTATTTGAAGACAATCAACCAAAAAACGACGTTAAATGCGGATAAAACGGTTTTGTTGGCTTCAAAAGAGACGGAGCAACAACACTGTAATTGGGTTTTTGAGCACACGTGTCCGCATAAAAAGTTAACATTTTCATTTTAATAATTATACACCCCCTTGCAACATGAATGGCATATCTGAGTACTACACGTTATTTGGATAATTTTTCTAATTGAAAGTATTCCTGTAGGGTGAACGCGGTTTGCCCCAGTAAAGTAAAATACCATACGTCTTGTTACCTATGCCCTCTGTACATTACATATAGTAGTGTCTGTTATGTGAAATATTGTGTTATTTCACATAACAGACTCACACGTTGCTTCGTTCGCCTGTGGGAGAGAGGTCACATTATGAACCAAAAAGCCACTTGGAGATAGCTTGTCATTCAGCGAGACATCAGATTTTCACGACGAATGTAAAAATCTCACCGTATCGAAGTTATTATCAATAAACCGATAATTTTCTTTTTTGAAATCTGATTATTTATTCTTCCTGATTTGTTTGAAATTTTGATTCACCCAAATTCAAATTTACCCAAGAAAAACTAATTTGTAAATAATTCAAACTTCATTCTGAACAGTAACGTGATGACATTATGCCGTCTTCAAGCGCAATGTTTACACATTGATTGAAAATAACTTATTATACATTTTTTTACTGTGTTTTAATTTTCATAAATTAAAAATAAATTAAATTCAAACACATATTTATACTGCAAACAATATTTGAACAATTGTCATTTAACGGGAGGAGGGGGGGGGGGGTAGGAAATTGATTATGGTCGTAAGGGGGCCACAGGAATGAGAAATGGTTGAAAGGGGGCCATGAGCAAAAAAAAAGTTGAGAACCGCTGGTCTAGGGAGTTCACTTGATAAGTGAAAGGAAGTTCTTTAAGAGCAAAAATGTCGACGTTGTTTACCTTGATTTCCAGAAGGCATTCGATCGGGTCCAACATGGCAAACTCTTGAAGCGTTTACACGAGATTGGAATAGGGGGCAACTTGCTGAATTGGATAGAATCGTGGTTAAGAGATAGGTCGCAACGAGTTATGGTGAACGGGGAATTCTCTGGTTGGACAGACGTCACAAGTGGAGTTCCTCAGGGAAGTGTCCTTGGCCCCATACTTTTTTCACTTTTTATCGACAAACTCGATCAGGGTATCGATGGAATTACTAGCAAATTCGCAGATGATGTGAAGCTAATGGGGGTAATCGGAAATGAAAGCGATAGGGAGTTGCTCCAGACCAACTTAAACAAGATTGCAGCATGGGCAAATGAATGGAGCATGACGTTTAGCGTAGATAAGTGCATGGTCGCTCATTTTGGTTCGAACAACCCACGGTTCTCTTACGAGTTGAATGGTGTCACTATCCCGGATGCAACTAGAGTCACCGATTTGGGAATTCTCATTGACGAGCGACTTAAGTTTTCTGAACATTGTTCAGCGGTTGTCAAGAAAGCGAATAGAATGCTTGGTCTCATTTTCAAAAAGGTCTCTTCGCGTTCTCCTAAAGTCATTCTTCCGCTTTTTCGAGGCTTAGTTCGTCCTGGACTGGAGTATGCTGTAAGGTTTTGGAGACCATACCTACAGAGGGACATAGACTTGGTTGAAGGGATGCAGAGAAGAGCTACGCGTGTCCTTATTGGCACACAGGGCTTGAGTTATGAAGAGAGACTTTATTTTTTGAATATGTTTACATTGGATGAACGCAGGTGTCGAGGAGATATGATCGAAATGTTCAAAATTTTCAAAGGGATGGATAGGATGGACCATGAACTTTTAGTACACCACCAATTGACTGCTTTTACAAGGGGACACCAGTATCGATTGGTGAGGGACAATGCAAGGTTATGGTGTCGCAGGGAATTTTTCTCCAATAGGGTTGTTAATAAATGGAATAGCTTACCCCCGGAGGTAGTAAATTGTAACACAATTGACACGTTTAAAAAGAAATACGATAAACATGTTGGGGTAAATCGAGAAGCTATCCATTCTTAGAATAAGACAACCATAAGTATTCTTTATGGGCATTGTATAATATTTTATCATGTGTATATATTGTTTGTAATTTGTGTTAATTGCATTTTTAATTGGGTTGCTGTATTTTTGAAACATATGACATCCATATTTTTATGGGCATCTTTTTATCAGCCACCTCGTTGGGCATTTTGCCTGTTGTGGCGTTGTATTTGTATTTGTATTTGTATTTGAAGTGGGTTTGATTCCCCGCAGGAGAAGTTAAATTTTCTCTCTTTCCAAAATATATCTTCGCATCAGCCAGCTGTTAAAAAAAACCTTTTTGTATAATACAGAATTTATAAGAACTCTCTCTCTCTCTCTGTTCATTGTCCATTACTCAAAAAAAGGCCGAATTAGAAGGATTGAGAGAAAACTAATAGGTGTGGAAACAGTCGAACACAGACATACACATGACAGTTTGGCTTTGTCACAACCAAAGCTGCTTGAAAGTTTAATGCACTTTTAGTGCAGCTTTGGTTATCAGTTGAACAAAAAAAAGGGATGAGGTGATTTTCATTACAATTTTTAATCCATTAAATTTTTCATAATGCTATCTTTTTTCCAGGGCCATGTTGAGGCGATGTTTTGACGTATTTGGCGATGTTTTTGACCGCGATGTTTTTGTTCGCGATGTTTTGACGTAGACCCGTATCACTTATCGTATCGGTCCGTTGTGAACCAGACCTAAAAGGTTACAAGTGAACTACTTTTTTTTCTTGGTTAGTTTTTCAGCTCAAATTACCCACAGTAGCTTACGCAAATGTTATGGTTTTCAATTATCACAACTGCGAAATACTACTATAGAATTCTATTTTTTTAGAATATATATAATTTGAATGTTTTTGTTAATTTTCAGCACCTCACGAGGCATATTTGTGACTAAATATGAGACATTATAGGGACCAAAAATATTAACAACGTGATAAGGACAAATAACCATTTAGAATACACAAACATGTTTCGACGACTCATGGATGCCATTGTCAAGGTGTATAAAAGCAAAGAGGTTCCATCCCAAAGAAAAACGTGGTTAGAATGAGGGAGCGCGTCACTAACAACAGATAGAAACAACTATGACGTCAAAACAGAAAAAAAAAAATTAAAAAAGGAAACAACTATGACCACCACAGACGCTCCCTCATTCTTACCACGTTTTTCTTTGGGATGGAACGTCTTTGTTTTGCCACCTTGATAACGGCACCCATGAATGCCGGAACATAGGTCGGTGTAATTAGTGGCGTAGCCAGGTTTTGGTCAGTGGGGGAGCGAAAATCGGTGGCGGTTGGTACCGACCAATTTTATTTATTTGGAAAAAAACTATTTTTAGTCAAGGAGGTTATAATACAAGGAGGTGACATCACACACGAAAATTGAAGCCGTTGTGGCAACCCTATGGGCTAACAAGTAAACCCAAACAAACCGCTCTTTTCCCTATAGTTAACATGTGTTTTGCCGGATCGAATTCTCTTAAAATATTAAAAACTAAATAAATTTATATAAGCACTTGTATAGCCTTTGTATGCTGTTGTAAACTTTCATTATGCATGGTTTTACTTTCTTGCCTGACAAAAGAACAAATTTCTCTCAATTTTATTTAGTCATATGTTTTGGCCCATTTTGACCGAATTGGTCCTTGCGCCAATAAATCCAAAATCCAATCCAATCCATAAACTTTCATCTCTTCATTAAACCAACTAATTATTTTATCCCGAGCATGATATGTGCACCAGCCATATTTTGTATTAAAAATTAAACTAAAATAGGTGTGAACAAGATAAAAACAATCATAACAACTTTATTAGTCTAATGATACATTGTCTTATAATGTCACAAGGTATCAACAAACAAAATCAACACATTACCATTCTAATTCACCATCTCGCAGTATTCAGTTAATTAAGTAATTAATTAATTATGATGATTCATCATATTTACCAACACGAGCTTGGTAAATAATCTTGTTGAATATGATAAATTCACGCTTTATGAATAAAAGTTGATTAATTGGAGTTTTCCTGATTTTACTGTCCGCTATCGGGGAGTGAAATACTTTAAAGCGCTATTCAACAGAACCGGGAATCAGG
Source organism: Pholcus phalangioides (assembly GCF_987345545.1). Taxonomy (NCBI): domain Eukaryota; kingdom Metazoa; phylum Arthropoda; class Arachnida; order Araneae; family Pholcidae; genus Pholcus; species Pholcus phalangioides. The sequence continues at coordinate 3,390,558 of NW_028301610.1, read as the reverse complement.
AAAGTGTCCATTAACGGGAGGTGGCCGGTTACGGGGCGTGTCCGTTAGGGAAGGTTCCACTGCATGGGCAGAGATGGGGGGGCGCGTGGGGAGCATTGCGCCCCCCCCCCCCCAGCGTCAAAGGTGGAGTCTAATGTATATATGAATTGACATCATCATCATCGTGCCCCCCCCACAGCAAAAAAGAACGTGCCCCCCGCCTATGTGTACATCTTTCATTAAATTTGAATTTTTATTTATTTTCAAATAACTTTCTCTTTCATTAATTAATTAATTATTTTTTATCAATTTCTTTTATTAAATCTGAAATTTGTTCCGATAATTCGGAAATTATTATTTCCATTAATTTTGAATTTTCATCAATTATGAAATTATTTCTTTCAAGCACTTAATTTTTTTCATAAATTATTATTACTTTTAACAATTCTGAATTACTCTTGACAATTCCTAAGTTATTCTCAATAATTCTGAATTCTATCAGTAGTTTCAATTATTACTCTTTCAGTAATTCTGTGACTATTTTTTCATTAATTGTAAATTTTCATTTATCCTAAAAAAGTTTTTCAATAATTCTAAAATTATTTCTTCAATTTCATTTAATCATTCATTCCATGACTGAATCCATGAATCAATGCAGAAATCAAAAGCCTGGCTACTAGGCCAAACGCACGTGAACGGATAGCATGCGAGAAATAAAAACCTTTCATAGCTAATTAGAGACGAACTATTATTGTTTTTTTAACATTGCATGTTCACGAGAGTTTGAAGTTATTTCAAGAGCTCGCAAGTCAGGAGATCATATATTTTTAGAAAAATAATTTAAACAGAGACTTGCTTACGTTCTACATCGTTTTCATTTATAATCTCGCTCAACTCATGTTTGTTTGGAATCAGCGCTGCCGGTCGTGACGTCACACTAATGCGCCCTATGAGTAGGCTGACCATATTTCCTAGAAAGGAATACGGGAAATTGGGATTCCAAATACGGGACATCGCCAATCATCCCCAAAAGTAAACACAAGTGCCAAATATTGGAGAAATTTCGTAAAAATCAAAATGGCGAGAAATAAAGTATTACTGCAAATTGTAGTGGATTTAAATGAATTCCACGAAATAAAACGTTCACCAAGACAAATGTGAGAGATTAATATTCTTATTTATAATTGTAATTATCATAATATAATTTCTGAGTGGGAAAATAATTTCATTCTTTGACTTCAATGAAGAATAAAAATTCAAGTAAGGTTCGTGTAAAAAACGGGAAAAACCGGGACACTTTCGCTAAAAAGTCGGGACGGCCGAAAAACAGAAAAAAACCTGAACTATCCCGGGAAATACGTTATGTATGGTCACCTCACCTATGAGGCTTTTCCGGTTCTACTCGTTAGCCCCGAGTAGAACTCCTTAATACACAGGCTGGCGCATGCGGCATTCTGGTCCTTTTTGTAGCACTGCTTACTATCATCGCATTGTAGGGTCCCTTCAATGCTCCTATATATTAGTTAAATTTATTGTGTTTGTAGTTGTTTTTATCGATTTTTTTCGTGAAATAACTTCAGAAATGCCTTGTTGTTCGGCTCCAAAGTGTTCCAATTCCGACAAAAAAGGTTTTATAGAATGTTTAGATTTCCGGCGGAAAAAGAACGACGCGAGAAGTGGATCGTGAACTCCAGGAGAGACGATTTCATACCAGGAAACGGAGCTCGCCTGTGTGAAGTGAGTTAAATTTAATTATTCTGTGTGAATTTTATTTTTTCAAAATCGTATTTGTGATAATGATTTTAAATGAGAACTATATGAAAAAATAAATCGTTTGGAGGTAGTAGACGATATTTGGCGCCATTGCTCACGTGTTGTGTTTAGATATAAAAGTTATGGTGATTTTCAATCATTTTCCCGGTTTTTTGTTCCGTTTGATTTAAGAGAAAAGATGCATAGGTACATAATTTTGACCAAGAGAACTAATTTAAATTCAAATTATTTATGAATTTATCGTGGAATGCTCACTTTCTCAACTCTCAGTTTGGCGATTTATCGCTACTACGACGAATTACTGTTATAGTGAATTTTAACTTATTTTGTTATGTTTTGAGGCAAAATTTCATGTGATATTTCTGTGGAAAATAGAAATGTTTTAATTATGGCATTTTCAACTAAGAGAACAAGGTAATTTCAAATCAGTTGGAAATCGGTTCTTCAATCATCCTTGCTTGCTGTAGTGAGCTCTGCTGGTTTGGCGACTTATCGCTTGCAGATTGGGAGTAATTAGCTAAAATTGTATCTTCACTGAAAATCAAATTTAATGGGATTAAAAATTAATGTGATAGACGTCGTATTTCTATTGATTTCATTTTCTGTCCCCCATAATTCTTTTAACAGACTACAAAATTGTGATTGGTATCATCTGTGGCATCTTTGTGGATGGTAGATATCTTGTTAATAAATTCTTTATGACAACCATATTTTTATGGGCATCTTTTTATCAGCCACCTCGTTGGGCATTTTGCCTGTTGTGGCGTTGTATTTGTATTTGTATTTGTATTAGTTTGTGTTACTGGACTGGTGAGCACTCTCTCTTTCCTGCAAGGCACATGCAGTGACTACTTTCCAAATTAATTACAAAGAATTAATTTAATCTTACTATTTTAAAATTAATTGCATGTTCAGCTTAAATCATTATCTTGCTTGGAAAAAGGTTTTTAAATTTTTTCACTCGCACTACATGCATGAGTTTTGAAACAAATACCTCATGGATTAAATTTTGCCCATACAAAAACTGGTTTTTTCTTCTTTCTCAAGAATAATACATTCCAATTTCTTTGGGGTTTCAAGAAAGTATGATGGAAAGTAATTTTTTCAAATTCGGAATTTAAAATTTCTATTTTTTTTAAATTTTAGACATTTTTATAATTTTTCTTAAATTTAAACATTTTTAAAATTTTCAATGAATCTCAAAAATTCTATCTATATCCCTCCCTATAATAGCTTAGTAAGTGTGAAAAATTGCATAACAATGTCAAATCATTCGCCAGTAATCACTTTGAGAAAAACGCATTTAAGTATTGTGAAGCAGAAATGTTTAAATTTTTTTCTCAGACCCAACACCATACAGACACATGAAAATAACTTCAATGTTCAATAACGTACTGTTTTTTTATATTGCTATCTTACTTTTATTTATCCCTTTAATGCTTTGAAAAGCCTGCCGCTTCAAACACTTGATGCTCAGCAAATTAAAAAAAGCCATAGATTAAAAAACTGATGAGGTAAAAATTCAATTGAATTTATTTTGCAGTCTGTTATCTATTTAATATGTTCTGAGAGTAATATTTGAGGCAAATTAGCAATTACTATGAGAAAGATAAAAAAATAGAAATTGACATTATAACCGTCAAAACCCATTATAAATGTTAATATTTTTTTACATTGACATTGGCATGAACACATTTTCTGGTAAGTGTGATATAAAAGATGCGTGCGTAACAATTACTTTTTTAAATGAGTATTAAGCTCAACAATGTGTGCATAATTTTCAGTAGAAGAAGTTTCGTCAACTGTCACCACCATATCTCATTGCATAGATATGCAATTGCGAAACACGTTATAATGATAGCAAGAAAAACCTTTTTGAAAATCAGTTTTTTTTTTCATTCACTACCTATACACTTATTTCTGATGTCCGTTATCACAATACACAAATTCACAACAAATCACACAAAACACTGCACGTCAATATAAATTTTGTGCTGCCTCCATTGTTTTAAGTGGTATTATTATAATTATTTATTCATCTGTGGAATTTTCCCCATTTCATGAAAATGGTTTTAAGTTCATTGACCAGATTGCAAGCACACTGATAATACTTGTATATACTAAAGATAAAGATATGAACTGTTGCATCCTATCTTTCTAGTATGTGGAATACATCTCCATTGATATTTTTCCTTTATCACACAACCTTGGTTATGTTCCAAAAACTCTGTTCATACCATTTAGATGTACTGCTAATTTGATTAATTAAAGGATAATTTCGTTGAACAAGAAACAAATAACCATGCATGAAAAAAATTATGGAAGTAATAATAAACTGGTAATGTGTAAAACAAAAGTACACAATAGATTCAATGATATACGAAATATAAAATGTAAACAAACAAAAAAAATGTAAGTCAGGGTTTGACAAATCAAGAGGGAAAAAAATTAATGCCAGTCAAACTTCTTAGGAGCCAAGGGTGATCTTAATCTCAAATAAAATGGTAATGAATAATGTTTTTTATTTTCAACTTTCTATATCTTTTTCCTACTTTAGGAGACACACGCTGCCTTGAAATTAAAAGACTCAAATTTACTTATGACATGATTTACTTTATAAAATCTGTAATGGCATTTCATCGCCATGGCGCCCTGGTGGGATTTGTCAAGTCCTGCTACAAGTAACTGTTTTTTCCTTTAACTAAATGAAGAAAAAGACTCGTGAGCAAGTATTGTGAATGGCAGGGATTAGTAGGGAGTGTTTTATAGGGATTACAGATTTCAGTCAGATCGTCCATCTCAAGCTCTTTTTCACAAATTCATAGAAAAGCTCTATATTACACAGCTCACTCAATACACATCTAGGCAATTTCGTAAGCGGAAGGTTCAAATCTACACTGTTTTGTTAGTGAATGAGCACCAGAAATTTGCCACTGGACTTATCCTTTTGATGAGATCTCTTCTAGCCCAGCTTCGTGGCAGAGTACGGAAGACTGCGAAGGTCCAAATCTATGCAACGTTTGTTAGTGATAAAGTAAAGGTGCTTACATCCTTTTAGATTAGGTTTCTTCTTAGATCCTGTTAGGATATCAATAGGCTATTTACTATGTTTACTGGAAATTCAGATGCGTTATTTTAGAGCAGATTCAGACATCCCCATTACTGTAATTGAAGAAAATACTTTAAGGATAGGTATTAAGAATTCCATGAGTGTCCAGTATTTAGAGATTAATTATGATGGTTAATGAAGATTTTAATTCCTATTCTGAGAAATTGGGGCAGAATTTTTCATCTTTGAAAAACAGATGTGTATCCCTTAAAAGGAATTTTGACTGTTTTGGACGTTAATATTTGTACCATATTAATCACTTAAAAATATGTATGTTATGCTGTTTTATCATTCTTATGTGTGATGCACTTACCTGACATTACTTTGAATTAAGGTATAAAAAAAGGCTGTGTGGTAATTTTTCGTTATTGTCCCTTTTTAAATTAGGTACATTTTGAAGAAAACCAGTATGAGTTGAAAAGGCAAGATGGCTACAAGAAGTTAAAGCAAACTGCTGTGCCGACCTTGTTCCAGGTTCCTAATCCACCGAAACTTCTTACTCCTCAACGGAAGAAGAATATAGGCCTTCCAAAAGTTCTGAGTGATGATTATGTATGTGATATTCTCAAATAACCTTATTTTCTCAATTGTCATTATAAAGCCAGAAAATACTGAAAGCCAGAAAATCGTCATTGCTTATTTGTTTACTTTTTAGATGAGGAGAGAAAGCTTGGTTCGGAGGATACTAGCTACAGACAAATATATTTATTAAAAGGAATCAATGTGTGTATTTTATTGGTGATTATCTATCCTAATGTGGTGATGTTTTTATACATTTATTAGGATTTTAAGATTAGCTTATTATTGGCCCATGGCTGCAACTGGGGGGGGGGGGCATGTGGGTCTGGTGACCCAGGCGCTGGACCAGAAGGGGTGCAGAATTCACCCTTTAACTGTTTCTACATGCAAGGGGGTACCAAAATTCTGGCTTGCCCGGGGGACAAAGTATTTTGTTGCGCCCCTGTATTGACCTATTACTAGGGTCAAAGATAACGAAATATGGGTATTTACCATGTACGCGTAGACTATTTTTTTGCCATAATTGTAATTTTCAATTTTCAGTAGAGTTTTTATCTTGGCTCTCTTAAAGTATTGCTTTTGAATATATATATATTTCCAGATTAATTGCTGTTGGGTCACGCAGTTTCAAGAAAAACTATATTTCTGTTATTTAAGCATATTTTTTTTGTAATTCCCAAAGTTTACTGGTACTCTAAAGCAGCGTAATAATTGATTACATGGTGTAGAAAAATATGTGAAATTGTGAATGATATTTGTAAAATCTTTCTTTCATCAGTTATGTACATTATGTTTCAATATTTTTTTAATAAATAAATTTATTCACTCATTGAGCTCGTCAATTTACATTATTGAACCTGTGTGTGCTATTCAGAATTTGTAATTTACTGAAGAAAATTCTGATAAAATAAATGCTCCTAAAATATTTAAGAATTTTTTTACTAAATTTCCAATATCTAGAGGCAGTAGTTTATCAAATCCTTAACTTCATACAATCATTTAATATCCAGAAGAAATTTTCTTAATGTAATCTAAATTGACTATATATATTTTTGTATGCCACTTTTACCCTGAAATTAAGGATCGGGGTAAGGGATATATAGGAATATTTTATTTTCACTAAAAACCTGAAAAAAAGTCAAGAATTTTTTTTTTTGCTATATACTTTTGTGTTTAAGATTAATTACTTGATCGTCATCACACGAACTGTTACGAATTCAACCTGTTGTTTACCAATAATTTCGTGATTAATCATAATTTCGTGAAACGTGGTTTATTTCCCATAGTAAATCCGTTCCTGGAAATTCCTCGTTTCTCCCACAAATTGAATTTTCCATACGCTTTTGCCAAGCATTTTTAGCGCGCGGGGAATTCTGTTAGGTTGCTATGCCAGATTTACCGACGCGATTTTTTTTCCTCTCTGTTTGGCGGTCATTTCCGAAGCGACGATTTCGTGCAGCAACCCTTCGGCGAGGACCAGAATGCCTGATGGTTCCGCTCGTATATGAAGGCGTCTTAGCCCCGAGCTTTTCGAATAGACGTCATAATCATCAACAGCATCACTCCTAAATAGGCTGACCATATTTCCTCGAGAGAAATACGGGAAATTGGGATTCCAAATACGGGACATTGGGATTTGAAATACAGGAAAATACGGGACATCGCCAATTGTCGCTAAGAACATATCCATGTACAAAGTTGCCAAATATTGCTGAAATTACGGAAAAATCGCAATGGCGGGAAACAAAGCGTTACTGCAAATTGCAGTGGATTAAAATGCATTATACGAAATAAAACGTTCAACATAACAAATGTGGGAGAAAAATGTGGTTATTTATAGTTGTAATTACCATAATATAATTGATGAGTTGAAAAATAATTTCAATCTTTGACGTCAATGAAGCATAAAAAACCAAATAGGTTTCGTGTAAAATACGGGAAAAACCGGGACACTTTTGCCAAAAAGTCGGGACAGCCAGAAAAAGGAAGAAAAACCGGGACTGTCCCGGGAAATACGGGACGCATGGTCACCTTATTCCTAAGGGTCATACACTGGATGATCCCCATATAAACTGAAGAGCCAAAAAAACTGGTACAGGCATGCGTATGCAAATAAAGAGATATGGAACCAATTAGAGTACGGCGCTGCGGTCGGCAACGCCTATATAACACAACAAGTGTCTGGAATAATTGTTAGATCGGTTACTGCTGCTACAATGGCAGGTTACCGAGATTTAAGTGAGTTTGAACGTGGTGTTATAGTCGGCGCACGAGAGATGGGACATAACATCTCCGAGGTAGTGATGAAATTTGGATTTTCACGTACGCCCGTTTCACGAGTGCACCGTGAATATAGGGAATCCGGTAAAAAATTAAATCTACGACATCGCTGCGGCCGGAAAAAGATCATGCAAGAACGGGACCAACGACGACTGACGAGAATCATTAAACGTGACAGACGAACAATCCTTCCGCAAATTGCTGCAGATTTCAATGCTGGGCCATCAACAAGTGTAACCATCGAAACACCACTCGCCGCCTGGCAGTCGAGTGGTTAGGGAACTAGCTTCTCACTGTGCAGGTCTGGGTTCGAATCCCGGTTCGGGCATGGATGTCTACTAACACTAACAAATTCCCTGGACGGATCATGCTGATCCCTTGGGAATACGTGAAGATCACGTTATTATTATTATTATTATTATTATATGAGCTTTCGGAGCCGAAGGCCCACTCGTGTACCCTTGATGACTGCACGACACAAAGCTTTACGCCTCGCCTGGGCCCGACAACACCGACATTGGACTGTTGAGGACTGGAAACACTTTGCCTGGTCTGACGAGTCTCGGTTCCAATTGCTTCGAGCTGATGGATGTGTATGGGTATGGAGACAACCTCATGAATCCATGGACCCACATGTCAACAGGGGAATGTTCAAGCTGAGGCTCTGTGATGGTATGGGGCGTGTGCAGTTGGCGTGATATGGGACCCTGATACGTCTAGATACGACTCTGACAGGTACGTAAGCAGCCTGTCTGATCACCTGCACCCATTCATGTCCATTGTGCATTCCGACGGACAATTTCAGCAATGCGACACCCCACACGTCCAGAATTGCTACAAAGTGGCTCCAGGAACACTCTTCTGACTTTAGACACTTCCGCTGGCCACCTAAATCCCCAAACATGAACATTATTGAACATATCTGGGATGCCTTGCAACGTGCTGTTCAGAAGAGATCTCCTCTTACTCCTACGGATTTATGGACAGCCCTGCAGGATTCATGGTGTCAATTACCTCCAGCACTACTTCAGATATTAGTCGAGTCCATGCCACGTCGTGTTGCGGCACTTCTGCGTGGTCGCGGGGGCCCTACACCATATTAGGCAGGTGTACCAGTTTGTTTGGCTCTTCAGTGTATATATATGCAGCTTCGATCAAGCATTTTTTGAAGGAAAAACAGGCAGATCGATAACTTGAAGTTAAAAAAAAAATCGAAATTTCCAGCTCCCATTAAAAAGAAGAAAAACGATTCATTTCTATGTTTCTTTAATTTATATTTCTCTCTCATGAATCGTACAGGAAGTCGCCATATTGGTTACCTTGTATTAGAACCCCTTAATACTAGGCTGACCATATTTACTCGAGAGAAATACGGGATATTGAGATTCCAAATACGGGTAAATACGGGACATCACCAATTATCGCCAAAAAATGACGCCAAACCCGAGCAAAGATGCCAAATATTGTTAAAATTAGGGAAAAATCACAATGGCGGGGAAATGAAGAGTTACTACAAATTGCAGTGGATTAAAATGAATTTCACGAAAAAAACGTTCACCAAGACAAATGTGGGAGATTAATATTCTCATTTATAGTGGTAATTATCATAATATAGTTTATTAGTTGAAAAATAATTTCAATCTTTGACTTCAATAAAGAATAAAAATTCAAGTAGGCTTCATGTAAAATACGGGAAAACCGGGACACTTTTGCGAAAAAGTCGGGATGGCCAAAAATACAGAAAATATCGGGACTGTCCCGGAAAATACGGGACGTATGGTCAAACTACTCAATACACATTCAGTATATGAAGTCGTCTTACCTTGTATGTCCCTCAAAAAAAGGGAAATATCACGTGATCCAAAAAGCCTCGTTGGGACAATGATTGGTTATGCAAGAGAAAGACGGATACCAGATGTATGATATAGCAAATGATAGTTATAAAGCAAGACTGATTAAAAAACTTTACTATAGACAGGAGCGGTCTTAGGGCAGTGCGACCGGTGCAATTGCACCATGCGCCAAATGAGAAGGGGCGCCGAAACGCGTTAAATATACATTACTAGAAAAATACCTTTAAGATACGTATTTATAAAAAAACTATAAAACATACATGAAAAATGACCGAGATGAGAATTTTTTTTTTTTTCAAAAAAAAAAAAAAAAGTGTGGCTGTATCACGGTTATTTTTCGTATAGAAAATAATCGATGGGTAGTGCACCTATATACACAGCGATTTTGGTCAGATAAAAATACACACTCTCTCTCTCTCGAGCTCTTCTCGTTTATCCCTGCGCGGGATTTTGGGGGGGGGGCGCAATTTTTTTCTCTTTTGTTGTGCAGTAAAAAATAAAAATAACGAAATGAATCACCCTCGGTCACCCAACCCAATTTTTCTACTAACGAGAGCAAAAGTATTTTCCTGTGTTGTGGGAGTATTATAGGAATTGAAGGTGTCTTCTGATGTGGGAAAGATTTTGAGCCAGAGGCCTTTCATGCCTCTTTTTTCCCGACTTGGATTACTTTTATTAAAAACGCAGAATCGAATCGACAATACAGTACAGTATTTCGGCAAAAAAAATTTAAAAAAACGAATGAATTAAAACCTATGATTAGCTGATCATTTTAAATAGGGATTTGCACTTGGGCTTCGTTCCTACCTGTCACACGAGGAGAAACAAAAATGTGCTCACACGAGAAAACCCATGCACTTTAGCGCACCCGATCACTAGCCAGACTTTCCTAATTAGTTCAACCAGGGGCGCCAATTAGTTAGTTCAACCAATTAGTGACACTGTGTGTGCTCTAGAAGGGCGTCAAATCCGAAGTGAAAGGGCAAAAAAAAAAAAATTTGGAAAATTATTTGTGCCCGCTGTAGAAGGGGGCGCCAAGTCTGAGTATAAGACAGGGTGAAAAAAAATTAGGGGAAATGTGTGATTTCTGTCCGCTCTAGGAGGAGCGTCAAATCCAAGGTAAAAGGCCAAAAAAAATTCGACTTGATATGTTATGACATTAATATCGCTGTTCCTTTGAACGCATCAAAACGAAGCGATTGAAACAAAAGTTTTTTTTTAGTTGGGGAGGTCAGGGGGCCCAAATATAGGTCTCACTCGGATAGAGATTTTGTCTCGTGCCGCCCCTGAGTGCAACGTATGTGGGTGTGAGGAAAATTTTAACAAACCGCTCATATACACAACTGAACATCTTTTCGGAGTTTCATGGATCTTGTTCCAGACACCCGGTGAAGGCTCCTATGAGGCTTCTAGACAACATCTCTTTCTAGGAGTCCTTGGCAAGGTGTGGCCACAACGCCACTCTAAAAAGACAATTTCCTTTCAAGAAACTAATGAGGAACATACATTGGAAATTCAATTTGATTTTTTTTCCAACCGACTTTCAAGAAGGGCCGAATACCTCAATATAAATTCAATCGAAACAAATCTGGTGATCCTAGTGAAATTCTCGATTTTAATTTTTGTCATATTAGTTTTCTATAACATTTGTAAGAATTTCAATCATCTCGAAGAAAGTCATTTTGTAGGTAAGTCGACGAATAAAATCGCTCTCAAGGAGGAGGGGGGGGTGTTGTTTAACACGGTTTTGTAGAGAAAATGTCAATTTTTGTACGGGCATCTACCCAATCTATAAATATTTAAAAAATATGTTTTTTTTAATAAATTTTTAACGTAATTATAACTAATTGAAATCTCTCTCGGAAAAAAAATAAAGCCGTAGATAAGACACAGTGATTTATCCGCACTAAAGCCACTTCAAAGACTCTTCTCATGCAACTTCGATCCACAATAAGAAATTCATTTCCGACGTTTTGGTTTTATTTCAACGTAATTTATTTTTTTGACGTATAATCTACGGACAATACGCAGTAGAATAGGTAGGTTAATTGGGACTTCCATGGAAATATGGAAATAAAGTAGTGTACCTTACATATCCAAAACAACGTGGGGGGGGGGGGGAGCAGTGGCAAATCCATTTCGTATAAGAGAAATTTCTGATATGTATCTTATCGTATATATTTCTGATGTGCATATGTATATTTGAAATGAGGTTTCTGGAAGCTGATGAAATGTAGAATTAAATGTATCTTACGGTAAATGCGTTGAAACGGTAATGCATAATCACCAATCGTCTCGGTAAGTTTGATAAATTTCGCAACATTTATAACTCTTACCGGGAATTATGCATAACTCTTTTAGACCCTGTATGCACAAACGTGCGGGTTGCTTCTTTTCACTTTAGATATTCCTTTTTTAACCTCAGGGAGGTTCCGCCCAAACTTCAAGAATTGTGTATTATCATTGTGAAATTAAAGTCGAAGTCCCTGAGGTTAAAAAAAAATCTACAGAGAGAAAAACAACCCCTTCCCTGTGCCGTCTTAACACATGGGCCTACCCGGGAGCCTCAAGAGTAGAGGGGCCTCACTAAAATGAGATCTAATCACTAAATGAGAAAATTTTCTAGAATTTACTAGGTAGGACCGCAAAAAAAAAAACACTCGGCCCGGGGGCCCATGATGCTCTTAAGACGGCTCTGCCCCTTCACAAGGGCCGTAGCGTGCTTTTTCAGGGGCACAAGGGCGTAGCGAGGGGGGGGGACTTGGGGGTCTGGTCACCCCCCCCCCCGAAATGTGAGAAAATTACCAAAAAAAGGGAAAAAGATGGCCAAATCTATTGTTCTATCACTTTGATCCCCCCTCCCCTCCCCGAACGAAATTTCTGGCTACGCCCCTGCACGGGCAGTCTTTCCTTGGAGTCCTCTTGAAGTGATTATGCTCAGAAAAAGGAGGTGTTACAAGCGCTCCCCCCCCCCCCCATTCGGCTCGTTGCGCCTCCCAAGTTGCCTCAGAATAGTTACGGGCCTGGTGCTTTAGCTGGTGTTTGCCCGCCCCTTCTGTTTCTTAGTACTGGGTCTGAAAGGGATGATTTGAAATGAAGTTCGTGAGTTTTATAAATATGAGAGAAATCACACGGAAATATCACTTTAATTTAACCACTTTTATTATCATAGCCCGTACGTGATGCGTGCATTACAGACAGACAGACATGACCGCTGACCGCCCAGAGAGACCATCTTGGGATGGTTTGCGCTCTTTCCCAAAGGGATGGACGGTCTCGGAGAGCTGCGTGCATTATACACGAGTTTTACCATAAAACTCAATTAAAATAAGTATGAAGAAGATAGATTCTTTGTGATGAATATCCTGCCTAAATGTGTAACGTTTTGCTTTTTTAATGTTTTTAAATCTCTTTATTAAACCACACAAGTTGGGGTTTTTTGCTTGTTTACAAGTTAAATAGCAGTAATCCCATTCTAGAAGCTTTTCCGACTTCTTCGTGCCTTAATATCTAACCAAGAGGTGGGGGGGGGGGATGTGGACGATCACCACACCAAAAGTCTGATAATAATGTAGAATGAATCTGTCCCGTATTTTACGGGACAGTAATGACTAGCAAAAATTGCCTCAGACACATCACTCTGGATTTTCGCCTGAGGGAGGTGGGGGGCGCCACTAAGTCTAAGACCGGCCCTGGCTATAGAGTAAGGTGCTTTGATAAGGATTTTAAGCTAAAGTAGCTATATTATAGAGGAGCGATCGATCTTAATGAATCTATGTGTTGTGTTTGGCAACAATAAAAACAGTAGTCAAGACCGTCCAGTTTATGTATTTACGTCCTGTATCAATTTCAATGCCTGGTCATGGCGGTAGGACTCGACGTGAGTTCATGAACGGACGTGTTGTGTTTGCTCTTCGTGATTGAATTCTTTTTGTTTTGTGAATTTGTATTTTTTTTTTCTAACAATTATCAAGTTAAGGAATATAGATTGAAAGACAGGCCTATTGTGTCTAACATTAGTGGTACCAGCGTTGGGTTAGTTGTCATCGAACAACGTCGGAAGACGTTTTCTAACTTCATACCCGTATTGAATACTTAATTTCAAGTTGTCTTCAGTTATTTATATGGCGGCGTAAATTGAAGCCACCATAGCTCTGGCGATAATGGCGGCAAGTTTAATGGAGACTCAAGAAGGGAATAGTAATGCAAACCAAGGTCAGGGTATTAATTTCCCTGTATGGTCATCTAATTATTCTGATAATGAAATAATAGATTTTTCAACAGACATCACTAGCTTCACCGTGAAATATCACGGAAATACCAGAATTCCAACGTCCAGACTTAATGATCTCAGAAGGAATTTTATTAATATGATCAGCAATTCAGATCAAATTACTGAAATAAGGGTAGCCAAGAGCGGTGATCTTTTTGTTACTACTAATTCTGCATTGGTGGCGAAGGAGCTACTTAACATCAAAACTATCCTTGACATTCCAGTTGTTAACTCACTTCTAACCGATACACTATCTTCAAAATATATTGTGAGGAATATTCCAGTTGAAGTTCCATTAGATGAAATTGCTAATGAGTTAATTCTAAATGGTTTTTACCCTTTGAATATCCGCCATATTCTACGAAACCAAATTCAGACGCCAACTATTATTATTATTGCACTAGGGACTTCTGTGCCCATTGAACTTAAATTATGGTATCAGATCTTTAAGCCACAAAGATTTATAGAACGACCTTCCATGTGTAACAAATGTTTCAGTTTCTTTCACAAATAAAAATTCTGCCCAGTTAAGTCTCAAATCTGTTTATATTCTGGTGGTAACCATATTGCCAAAGATTGTGATAGTGAAAAGAAATGCATTAATTGTTCATCACCAGATCATCTTCCTACTGACAGAAATTGTCCAAAATATATCCATGAACAAAAAATTCTCAATTACAAGTCTGAACATAATGTGCCTATTCATGTAGCGAGGAGATTCTGTAAGCCAAATGAGATGTCATATGCCACTAGAGTGCAAGCTTCGTCTCAACACATAGATTTATCTAATATCAAAAAAGATATCCAATCTCTTGTTGCAAAAGAACTGGCAGAAATAAAAGAATCAATAATGCTTGGAAATCAAACAGTCTGTAGCTGAAATAATTACACAATCATTGAAAGAAATTGTACCAGAAATCATCTCCTGTATATCTAACCAGCTTCAGCCTATGTTAAAAGATCTTGTTAATTCTTCAAGAAAAAGATCGGCTTCTTCTGATGATCAATTGAGAGATGCAATTAGTTTCAATAGCACCATTTCTGAAACTGTTAAAGACAGACATGGTTCAAAGAGAAAGTCTTAACCTGTTTTTATATTTGATTTTATGCCACATTTACTCATCGCCAAACTAATTTATAAATACTATTTTATTAAAAATTTACTTAAAGATTTGGTTTGAATCACACATGACTAACATCCATAGAATTCTTCAATGGAATTGTAGAAGTATTAACCAGTCAAGTGGCAATGACGAATATATGGGTCATAATGTTTCCAATCCTTGAGTGGTGATGACGACTATATGGGTCAAACTTTTTCCAATCCTTGAGCGGTGGTGACGAATATATGGGTCATGGAAGACCTGTTCCTTCCCCCTTGACCTATTGTACATTGACTGACACCTTCAACGCCTCCTAATCCTTCAAATGAATGAAGCGCTCGGTTGAACAGTACAATGAATTGGTTATAGACCGTCACAATAAATACCGTCTGTACAGAATAAGGTGTGGCTTTTTTACTGGTATCTTGAAAGTAAGAATGCTAGATTGTTAAAATGGAATTAGGGAGGGGTGGTACAGAGAAAGAGGGAGAGAAACTGTTTATCTTTCTAAGGAGGGGAACTGTTTTTTCCACACTTATATTCACAACATGTGAAGCTGTACGTCAAAATTTTTCTCAAAAATATTTTTTTATTTTATTTTAATTTTTCAGTGAAATCTCGATATAACGATATTCTCGAGACCATGAAAAATATCGTTGTAGAAGGGTTATTGCTATATCGAGAGGCAGCACTTTAATATTAGGCTATAAGCATTGCTAAATAAGACGAAAAAATATCGTTGTAGTAGGATTTATCCATAGCCCCTACAAGGGGTGGGGTGGCAAGGCTGCAGCCCTGGGGCCCGGGACGATTTTCATTATTTTTGTTTTTTAACGCTATAAATCCATCGTAAAAGGGCCCGCGAAAGTCTGGTCGGGGGGGGGGGCCCACAAAAGATTCCAGCCTAGGGACCCTATTCCAGGATGTGGGGGCCATGGATTTATCGTTGTATCAGTGACATTGTAACGAGATTTCACTGCATATAAACACATAAATAAATGTATGCAATCCACTAAAATCCAACAAAAAGTTTATTGACTGGAAGATGAAATTAAAATTAAATTTTTTCCAGAATTTATTATTTTTTTTTTAGAGTTTATTCTAAGTTATATGTATATAGATTTGACTTGAGACTTGCATAATATTTCGTGCTATTTGTTAATACACAATTGCTGTTTTAATTATAAATGTTTTAATTATATTTTACAAATTTTTTAAATACAGTGGAACCCCGCTACAACGATAAGCGATAAATCCTTCAACAATGATATTTTTTCGAGTTTTGTGCGGAAATGTCACTACTCTAATGTTAAATTGATGCCTCTCGATATAACGATAACCAATATACAACGATATTTCTTTCTTGGTCTGCATAAATAAATATATATAAATGGGCAGGGCCGCAACTAGGGAGCAGGGGTGTAAGTCGATTGCGCAGAAGATAAACCGTTTATAGGTCGATTGCGCTCACCCCGATATCCAAACAACCCGATTTCCAGACTCGGCGCAATCGACCTGTTAGGGGAATACATTTCGGCACAATCGACCGAGCCCTGGGAGCAGGCGGGCCTCGTGCCCTGGGTGCTGGACCAGAGGGGGGAGCAAATTTCATTCTCAAACCTTACCTTCAACATTACAGGGGGGGGGGGCAAAATGCGCACTTGCCCCGGGTGACCAAGCATCTAGTTGCGACCCTGCATAACAGTGGCGAAGCCCGAAATTGGGCAGTTTGCCCAGCCAATGTCCAAATTTTGTGCTTTGACCGGCCCCATGTATCGATTCCTATGATTTAGGGTCATCACCACGTTGGCATAGTGTTTGGTGATAATTGTGACCATTTATAATTACGGCTAGCGACAGCAACTCTAACGATCAAAGAAATCGGTATATCGATATCTTAGAGATCGATATACCGATCAGAAAGGCATTTTTTCTTTTTTGAAAGCAATAATAGTTTATGTGAATTGCACCCTACCAAGGGAACTAAATTTTATAAAGAAATAGCTCGTACGCGGTATACGTCAAAACCAAGACTTTCTTTATTTGAAAACGTATGTGATGTGGCCTTTTTGAAACATTGTGCTGCATGTTTAATTTGTCTTCGAAAGCAAAATCTACTGTATTATCCGACATCTTAATTTACTCAATTTTTTTCTTTTTTATGTGAAATTTGAAAGAAAAAAAATCAGAGAGATGTCGGTTTGTCAAAAATAATATTGAAATTGACATGTTTTCTGAGCAGCGTCAAGGCATGAAACGATTTCCCCCCCCCCCAAATACAGAATGTTTCGTTGGCGTATGAAAAGGGGAGAAGGGGTTCAAGCTTTGGCCGAGATTACAGCGTTATTTTTCAGTAAAAACTTCACTCCTCCCCCTCCTTCAGAAGAAAAAAAATTTGACCCCTCCTCCCCCCCCATTCTTGAGAAAATCCTGAGAACGCCTATGTTGTATTTAGTATAGTTTTGATACACAAAGCTACTCGATATATATATAGTAGTTTTCGTAATACATACCATGCATGCAAAAAAGAATGGGATGATTGTGGTCCGGATTTGATAATATAATTCCTTTTGTATAATTCTTTCATTCTCTTTGAATGATTCAAAAAAGAGACCAAAAATTGTTTGGTGTTTATGCACTTACTAAAATAAAAGACATGTTTTGTGCATGCATCATTTGGCAAAAATGATTTAAATGCAATACGGTTGACATTTCAATCATATCAAGAAAAATAATAATCGGTACATATTATTTTCTATATAATCACATATTGATGATATAACAACATTCATATGGAATGTTATTATATCATCAATTAAGTTTTTAATCTTTATTTTAATCTATTCATTTTAAGAATGTTCAGATTACTGAAAAATGCGTATCGCTCGTGCAAAATGTGTTATTCGCTTAATCGTATTATTTTCCAAGCTGGAATTCGCGTATATTGAATATATTCGCTGTTTTTTCTAACTTCGTTATAAGCGGGTACAACTGTGTGTATGTATGCGGGGGTTTTTTTTGAATGTGTTTTTAGAATTCTATGATAACACATGTAATTTATGCGAAGCGTAAAAATTCAATTATATGTGACCAACTGAATGTGACATTACATTGAGATAAACCCTGAAAAGCAGTTGTTATCGTTGATTCAATTAAAATTTTGACAAATATTCCATTTCTTTTGTTACCTTTTATTTTTTTTTGGTCTGTATATCATCAAAGAAAGTAAATTTCATCAAAAGAAAAAAAAATTCTGTAAGATACATCGCGATGCTGAACATGCCACCTATCGAAACGAGGCTCAAATAGGCTTTTAAAACGTTTGCGTTTATAACGTATCTTACATTATTAATGGCATGTATTAAATACATCATAATAATTGCTTCCTTCCATATATACATAAAATCGATATATTTTATAATCAGTTAGTTTTTTTACGTGAAGTATAAATCATTTCGTGTTGTATAAATAGATTAAATAAAAACGGAAGTATTTTCCAATTCATTGCATATTTCAAATTTACTCATAAGGTATAATATCGATATTTGTGTAATTAAAATCATCGACTACTGTTATTTTCAACTTTCTAGGAAATTCAAGGTACACCATATATGTATATTTTTGTGCCTTATCACACATAATGTGTGTTGCTTTCATAAATTTTCTATACTGTTCAAAACTGTGCAGCCTTTTCTCTTGCGAAAAAGCTATTCGATTAAACTGAAAAGTATACATTGCAAAAGTGCATCACACTTCTCGGATAAAATGTGCTAAGACACTTTAGTGATACCACAAAATGATAAGTCGCATGCAACGTCAGCGAAAGAGGGACGAAAAAATTGCAAGGATGTGCGATTATAAAGTATTGTAACGCCGTGAAACTCTACGTAGACTCAGAACGGGCTTAAATATTTTTTTAAATAAAAAATGAAAAGAAAAACTTTGTTGCGTAATCCCTGATACCCCTTTATAGTGTTGCTGTGCATTTAGAAAATACAACGCTTCTTTTCGCCAATAAATTAGTGAGATAAGTACAATATATATACAGTGAAACATCGATATAACGATAGTCTGCGGACTAAGAAAAAATATCGCTGTAGTGGGATTATCGCTATATCGAGAGGCAGCCGATTAACATTAGAGTATAGGCATTTCCAAATAATACTTGAAAAATATCGTTGTATCAAGTGTCATTATAGCGAGGTTCCACAGCAATAGGAAAAATGAACTTCTAAACCACGACAGGGAGAAAAAAAATGGCCAATACTGTAACAAAAGAACAGGTACTGAAGTTGAGTGTGTATTAGTAAAGAATAGGATCACTTAGGAATAGGTGTAGCCAACCTGTCACTTGGATGGACCCCACCAACCACGCCTTCTCTGTTGTCCTGCATGTTTGTTGGGGGGGATAGCACTACTTGAGATAAAGAAGCTTCGCCACTTTACAAGTATTTTTCCGTATAACCTCACACCGTTTTTCAAATAGAAATCGAAAAACCTTTCACCGCTCAACCGGTTAAAAATAAGAAATATCATATTCTTCGTTTCATGAATGATTTTGATATCATGTGCTTCCAAGAAACATTTTTATCTGATGAATTATATTATTTACCTAATTTCCAAATATACAGATGTGATAGACTTAACAGTGGGAGAGGAGGTGTATTAATGGCTATCAGAAATAAGTTTCCATCAAACATTCTTTTCAAATATAACTAATCTGGTGTTGAAGCTCTTATTATCAAAATTTATTTGCAGAATTTTCATTTCACCATTGTAAACTTATATATATCAGATTCTTCAAATATTATTAACGTCATGAATGTGATTTTTGATCAAATATCTCCACCTTTTGTTATTTTGGGTGATTTTAATAGCTCACATCCTGCATGGGGCTCATCCAGAACTGATAATGCTGGTCATCAGCTTTATAATTGGTATCTTCAGAATTCTATTGGGCTAATTCAACCGCTTGCTCCAACTCATTACTCTTCACAATCTTCCAACTCAATTGATTTGAGTTTTTGTAGTACCGATTTAATTGGAAATATTACTTGATCATGTGGTAACTCTTTGTATGACAGTGACCATATTCCAATAACATTAGAATTGAAAACTCAAACAAGATCTACATCCATTATTCATAAATACACTAGTTGGAGAACATTTAATGACAGTCTGAATAACTATGATGAAAATATTACTTACTTTAATTTTGTGAAAAATAAACACATGGAGGCTCAAAGATCTTCAAATCGTC
The DNA here is from genome assembly GCF_987345545.1 of Pholcus phalangioides. Taxonomy (NCBI): domain Eukaryota; kingdom Metazoa; phylum Arthropoda; class Arachnida; order Araneae; family Pholcidae; genus Pholcus; species Pholcus phalangioides. The sequence goes on along the minus strand of NW_028301610.1, from coordinate 3,370,409 downwards.
ATCATTTCAAATACAATGACTACTTTGATGCTAATCTACGTATGCTACTAATAGCAAAGAAATGATCATTTCGAAAATACAGGGGATGTCCATGTCAGGTATGCTGGATTAATTATAAGAAAAACTCAGCTATTTTTAAAAGAACTCTGAAAAATCAAAGAAATAAATCATTTGAAGATCAACTGTATAAACATGCAGCCTATCCAAAAATTTTTACTATTTTAAGAAGACAATGTTATTCACTCCAAAGTATATGAAGATGATAATTTGTTATTCTGTCATAACAATACAGTCATCAGTGATCCTTATAAACAAATTGAACTCTTACAGCAAACCCTCATCAAACCTTATATCCATAAAGACTTCGATTTTTTTTGTGGCCCTTGTCAAAACTTTGCCACAGATATGAATTCTCCAATACAAATTTCGGAATTGAAGACAGCAATTATTAAATCACTACATACAACTCCAGGTCCTGATTCAATTAACAGCAAGGCCTATTCATTAATTCCAGATGATCATCTAAAATTCCTCAATTCTGAACTTAATGAGATTTGGTCATCAGGCACCATTCCTTCAGATTGGAAGCAGGGAAAGATAATATTTCTTCTCAAACCCAACAAGACACCTACTTTCCCTTCATCATATCGACCACTTACTCTCACAAACACAATTATGAAGATTTTTGAACGCATTGTTTTATGTCGATTGAACTGGATATCATTGAAATATAAACTGTTCCCTTCAAACACATATGCTTTTAAATCTAAATCTGGGACACAGAATTTGTTAAATGATTTAAAGTGCAATATTGTGAATACTTTCAAATCTAAAGAGATTGGAATTTTAGTTTCTCTAGACATAAAGGGTGCATACAACTCTATAATACATTCTGCTCTTATATATAAACTTCAATCCACAGGTTTTTGTAGTGAATTTATTGCTTGGTTGAAAAATTTCTTATCTGAAAGAAAATGTTATATTAGTTGGAGAAATCACAAGTCAAATCTAATCAATTTTGATAGAGGCCTTCCTCAAGGATCAGTTATATCACCATGGCTCTTCAATTTATATATGAATGATATGTTTGCTCAATTACCAAGTTCTATCCATCAATTTCTTTATGCAGATGACATACTGTTATGGTGTAGTAATAAAGACATTAAAATCTTAGAAAATAATATAAACAATACATTGTTGAAGATTACTGATTGGTTAGGAAAATGGGGTTTTACTCTGTCAGTTGAAAAGTGTTCATATAGTATATTTACAAAGAAAAATGTTATTGGTGCTTGTAATCTGGCCATTAATAGGAACCCTCTGTCATTAGTACAAAACATCAAGATTTTGGGTGTCATCTTTGACCAGAAACTAACTTAGAATCCTCAGGTTGATCACATCCTAAAAAAAGGAATAAAAACATTAAACATAATTCGGATCATTGCTGGTCGTCTTAGAGGAGCCCCTGGTAGCAAACTCCTTGCTATTGCATCAAATATCATTTGCAGTTTTTTCAATTATAGTTCTTTACTCTGGCACAACTGTTCACAACGAAATTTAAACAGATGTGCAGTATTATATCGTCAAGTTCTCAGAATTGCAGCTGGATTACTCATTTCAACTCCAATACCATTATTATTAAGTATTTGTGGCAAACCTCCTTTTGAACTAATGATTATGAAGTCTGTATCAAGACAAATTATTAAAGCCAGAGCATCAACGTACAACACCAGCTTCAAATTCATTAGTGCCAACTTAAATAATACAGCTGTGACTTCTTCTCTACCCATGTTTAGTTCTTCAGTCATAAATTTCATCCAGGACAATCATCTACTCGTACCAGTTCAACCTATAGTTTTTGCTAATCCACCCTGGATCATCTCTAATATATCATATACTACTGATGAACTGCCATTCCAGATTATGACAGATCCAAACTTGGTCAACCCTTTATTTCAACAATACGAACAATTACATTGGTCTAACTCAATTATAATTGCTAGTGATGCATCCAAATCAGTTCATACGACAATAGGAGTCTTTTGTAATAAAAATATGAGATCTTTCCAGGCTACAGTTCATGACTCTTCTTCTGTTTTTACAGCTGAGTGTCTTGCCATTACTGTTGCTGCTTCAAAATTTATATCTGAAAAACGTCACTATGTTATATTATCAGACAGCAAATCAGCAATTTCTGCATTAGCCTCCGTAAATCCAAAGTCACATTCAGCCATCTTTACTACACATCTTTCTTTCATAGATGCTTCTAGCCGGGCAGAATTCATTTCAATTGTCTGGTCACCAGGTCACAAGAATATCTCCTACAATGAAATTGCAGATAAACTGGCTCGAACTGCTGCTAATAATGCAAACCCTACTTTTCCAGATTTTTCTTATGTTGAAGATGTGCTGAATTTGCTTGAGAAGTCTTGGAACATCCACATTGAACGATATTTCAGATATCAGTTTCTTTATCCACTTGCATCACGTTTTTTTAATACTATTAATAAATATTCACCTTACTTTACGAAGAGAAAATATTAAACATTATTTTACAGATTATTGTGAAACAGAGCCCCAACTAATGGTTATCTGAGCAGAATTAATCAGAAAGAGACTGCGAAATGTGACTATTGTGATGATCAAGAATCAAATGATCACTTCTTTTTTATATGCAAACATTGGAATAAATATCACAATACCTTTTTCCAAAGTATTGGTATAAGAAATAATCAGAATTGTAATTGGAGAGCTATGTTTATTGCTCCTCCAAAATTATTTGTCAAAGGATTGGAAGTGTATTTATCTAAATGTAATAGATTCTGATTTTTTTTTTTTTAAATTTTGATATACATCCTTTTTTGAATGGTCAAGTTTTTTTTTTTTTCCTCAAGTCCCTGATTAATCTGATGTAAATATCACTGATTTGTTTTTCCATCTACTCATGTCTTGCAAATATCGTTATAATTCTTGTATATATTTTTTTATAATACATTTGTTTATTTTTTGGATTTTTTTTTTTTGCTAAATGTATTGTGATTTTTGTTATGAATAATTATGTTGGATCATACAAGTATGATTGTTTTTCATGTATGTAGCTATTTGGTTTGATGCGAGAAAATGTCTTGTGCCGCATATATTGTTGAAATATTGCCCTGATTTAATATTTGTACAATTTGTGATAAGGCTGTGTACCGGTATGGGTTTTGTATAGGTGGTGGATAGGTTTTCTTTCCATATATGTTGATGTAACAAAATTTTTTTTCCTACCCTAAAAAACTAACAAACTAACACATTAACCTTGTATATTTCTTTTTTCTACCCGTCCTAAAACCCTAGGTTGGTACAAAAGGACGTAAAACAAGTCAAAGTCAATGCCTGGTCATTGCCAGGATTGAGGGGAGACCGTCGTAAACAAAGCGCTTGAAGAGGTGCTTTGGTCGTAAAGAGCGGTCGGGTGTCTTTTTGGCTTGTGTGTCGTATTTATAGAGTACTTTTTTTTTTCCTTCTTTTTTTGAGCACAGTGCCTCAACTCAATTCTTTGTTAACTGGTGTTTTTCACAGGTCTAATTAGTGAGTAACTATTGGTAAATTTATTCTTAGGGTGCCGCGTAATCGGTCGTTTGTGGAGGCTTGGAAGTGAGTCTTCACTTTTTCTTTTTTCCTTGCTGTCTTATAGATGTCGTCAAATGGAAAAATTTCAGTAATGGTTAATTTATCTAACATGGAAGTAGACCCTGTTACCCATGTGGTGTCAAACAAAGCAAATTTTTATATTCTTAACCAGGCCTCGAATTCTGGTATTGAAAAATTTAATATTCTGTTAATGGGAGGAAATGGAGGTTGTTTTGCGAAATTGAGCCCAAAAAATCTTCAAAAATTTTTTGAAAGAAAATGTTCGTTCACCCAATGGCATCTCTTCAGTACACTTCACCTCAAAAAACCATCTGGTGGTGGAAACATCAAACATAAATACAGCTTTGGAGATTCTTCATTTTTACTAAGGAATATTGAAGCATGAGGATTTGAAAGAATTTACAGAAATCAAAGAAAGGAATAATCTATGTGTATTAGAAGTGAGAAAATTCACCTTTAAAGGCAAATCAACTACCAATGTCCTTGTTACCATCTTGGGTCATTATATGCCAGAAAAAATTATAGTATGTTGATCAGAAGAAATATCCAATTATTCATAGACAGGCCCATACAGCACCCATTTGCATCAAATGTGGTTCTGATTGCCATTCTTCACATCATTGTAAATCTTAAAATCTTGATTGCTCGAATTGCAATGTTCATCATATGGCATCTGACCATAACTGTGAAATATATAAATTGGAACAAAAAATACTGGAATTCAAATGTCAAAACCATATTCCTCTATCTGTCACACACCAGGAAAATATTTAAAGACAGAAAAAATTCTCTGGGTAAAAAGATTTCACAATCAAATCAGCTCAACATTCCTAAGAACCCAGAATGGATCACAAAATCAGAAATTAAATCCATGTTTGATAAATTAAATAAGGACTTGGATGTAATCAAGGACAATAAAATCACCCATCATTATCAAGATTTCATCACAAAGACTGACTTTATTAAGATAATTGATGACCTCAGAAATGAGTTTGTTAACAACATGAAATCTATCAACGATCTAAATCTATCAAAATCTATCAATCAACTTTTGTCACAGAATTATGTACCTTGGGGAATCACTTAAATTTGCCTCATCGTAAGAAACCTGGTTCTCCAGTCGACTCATCTTCTCAACAACAACTAATAGATCCCCTACCTGTTTCATCCATTGTGGATCAGTTTGCTCAATCAATATCAGAATGCGCCAAGCTAAGGCACAACTGATTTTAATATCACAACTACTTTCTATTTTAATGTCTTCACATCATAAACTTCTACAGTGGAACGTCAGAAGTATTAAAACATTAAAAACAACATATTTTAAGATTCATCAAAGATTTTGACATTCTTTGTATTGAAGAATCTTAACTGTGAATGATCACTTTTATTCACCAAACTTCTAAATTCATGGATGTGACCATAGTGATGGTGAAAGGGGCGGTGTGGTGACAGCTGTGAGAAACAATATTCCTTCCCAAGAGACTTTCCACTATAACTCCACAGGAGTGGAAGCTCTTATAATAAAAATCTACTTACAAAACAATCCTGTTACATCTTGAATTTATATTTTGCAGATACATATATTATCTCCATAATGTCCAGCCTGTTCCAGAAGATTTCACTTCCATTCATCATTGTTGGCAATTTTAACAGCTCACATTTTGCTTGGTCTTCATCTCGCACAGATACAACAGGTCGTGGTTTGTATAACTGGTTCATTCTAAATCCTGTCTGCATCATACAACCTCTTTCCATTATAATTCCACAGGAGTGTGGAAGCTCTTATAATAAAAATCTACTTACAAAACAATCCTGTTACGTCTTGAATTTATATTTTGCAGATACATATATTATCTCCATAATGTCCAGCCTGTTCCAGAAGATTTCACTTCCATTCATCATTGTTGGCAATTTTAACAGCTCACATTTTGCTTGGTCTTCATCTCGCACAGATACAACAGGTCGTGGTTTGTATAACTGGTTCATTCTAAATCCTGTCTGCATTATACAATCTCTTTCTCCTACATATTTTTCAGCGGTTTCTTCCAATACCTCAGTTTTTCCAGTACTGATCTTGGAAATATCACATGGTCTTGCGGAGATTCACTTTATGGAAGTGATCATATCCCTATAACTTTTTCAATTAAAATCCCAACTCATTGTGCTCCTGAAAGACGTATTGTAATCTGTTGGAAAAAATATAGCAATAATTTGATGAATCATGACAATAGCACTTACTCAGAATTCATAAAGACCTCCTTAGAGATGTGAGGTGAGAATATTCTCCTGGATGTAAAAATTGGAGAATAATCGAGAATATTTTTCTTTTAAATAATTTAAATTTTTTAAATAATTTTGTTCATATTGTGCAATATAAATCAGTTTTCATTGCCTGAAACATTTGCAACAAAACAATTTTTTGTATAATCACCCCCAATGACAACTTTTAGTTCGAAAATATTCTCAGAATATTCTCCAGGTCATGATGAGAGGTTTTAAAAGTTTGGTTATAAAGATTTTAGAAAAATTTAGATTAAAACCTTAAAAAAATATTTTAAAATTAAATAAATTTTCAGAAATAGGTTCACAACAAAAGAAATTAAACTAAAGTTGATTGATAAAGGAAGCTATTCTTATATAATCGCCTTCATTCTAAGATACAGAACTGTTGTTTTCTTCAATGCACATGCACTTAAATTCTGTATCACTCACATTTCTTTAAGAGTTGTGCAATTCAGCCCTGTTGGTTTGATTTTCTTGCTTTGAAACTTTAATATTGTGGTCTACAGACTTCAATATTCCCATCTTCTTGACGGGAACAGAGAATATTCTTGAGAATAATTCTCTCAAAAGACTACTATTATAAATTACTAGGGAATATTCTTATCGAAAATAATTATTATTCTCAAGTTATTTATCAAGATTATTCATTATAATACATGTTATTACATATATTCTTGATAATACTCTCTGGAAAGATTTTGGTAACTGAAGAATATTCTTATTGAGGAGAATATTTGAGAATATTCTCTGGTAGGACTATTATTAATAACTTCAGAATAATTATTATTTTCTATAAGAACATTCCCTAGTAATTTATGAAAGTAGTCCTTCCAGAGAATATTCTCAAAGACATTATATGTAACTATATTATAAATAACAGGAGAATATTTTCATCAAGAACTTATAAGAATAATCTCAAGTTATTTATAATAATAGTCCTACCAGAGAATATTCTCAAGAATATTCACTGAAAGATTATTTTTGAGAATTTTACATCTCTAGACCTCCTATGTAAATTCACAAATCACAGTAACCCATAAAAGCTATCAATATAACAAATATTTTGATACATCAATTCGTTTACTTCTGGCATCTAAGAAAATACCATTCCGTAAGTACATAAGTTGTCCATGCCAACTCTGTTGGATTTTATACAAAAAAGATCTGCCATTTTTAAGAGATCTCTTAAGCAACATAAAAATGACTTCATGACTAATCAGTTGTTTACACATGCATCTTATCCTAAAATCTTCACAATATTAAGAAGACTCAAATTCATTCAATCATAAGTTTACGAAGATAACAACCTCATTTTTCACCATAATAATTCTTTAGTGACTGATCCTGATGAGCAAATAAATCTTTTGCAAGAAACTCTCATTAACCCATATGTTCATAAAAATTATGATTTTCGGTGTCAGGGTTAGCTCTTCTTCCGGAAGAAACCTATTTCTTCTGGGACAGTAGAAGAAACTGAAAGAAATATGTATTAATTATCATTTAATTAAAGTGCTCATAATTAATGTTTCTTATTTCACCTCATTGGTTGTGAAATAATATCAAATATGTTTTATGAACAATATTTTTTACCATTTAATTATAAATATCTCACTAAGATGTGCAATATTTAATTTTCCAATAAAGCACACATTTTAAAACAAATTATTTCAATTACCGCTCAAAATGTTAATCTGAGTATAAAAAATATTATACAATTTAAAATATAATTAATAAATGTTTGTAGAAAATAATTAGTTTCATATTTTCAACATATTTATCTAATTACTTGGCAATATGTAACTATAAGGTGTAATATGTCATGTTTAACAAAAATGTAAAAGAGTTTTAGGAATTATATCATAGGAACTTGTGTATGATCGACAGGTGTTCCCTATGCAATAGGACCAAACCTGCTGGGTGACCATATAACAGCCAATTGAAATGCTTAGAAACATTTTTAATTATAATGTTTTTTCATCATTGTTAGTGACTATCTCCATGAGGTGGCTACTCAGCATAATTAGGCATTAAATTGCCTAAATTGCACTCAATATCTCTGACCTAGTACAATACAAATGTTATAGAGCTAAGGTTAAACTCTATATAACACAAGCTCATAAAAATATATTGATAATATTGAAGCAGCTCTTAGATTTAACCCAAAACAATTTTGGCCTTATTGTAACAAAAAAATAAGAATGCACCTAAGTATATGTATTTTGAAAACAATCTTTTACCAACAGATACCTTGATTGCTGATGGTTTCGCCAAGTTTTTGTATCAAATTTCACAACTTCTGAGGATGATCACAGTTGTTCTTCTGCTTCAAATAATGACTTTCCTGTTTCTTCTGATGATGTCAATATTCCTTATATCTCCTTAAATGACATCAAATATTGTATAATCTTGTACAAAAAGATTGAAGGGGGAGTAGCTCCAGAAGTATTGATGGTATACCTCCATATTTTATCAAGGCGTGTGCTGAGCATTTGCTGTATCCACTTTTATTAATTTTTAATATGTCTGTTAAAAATTAGGTTTTTTCCGGATGAATGGAAGAAAGCAAGAATCATTCCAATTCTTAAAAAGGTGATAAACATAAAATTGAAAATTATAGAGGTGTGGCCAGTCACCTTTTGCTGAAATTTTTGAGTCTATTTTATATGATAAAATGTATGTTCAAATTAAGACCTGTATCTCCCCAAATCAGTATGGTTCCGTTAGATATAGATCTACGGTTACCAATCTTTTTTCCCTCAATACCCATATTGTTGAAGCCATAGCTAATAAAAGTCAGCTCGATGTAATTTACACAGATTTCGCTAAAGCATTTGATTGTTTTAGCCACTCTATATTAATGTAGAAACTAAAAAAATTTGCTTTCTGCGATGATACTTGTAATTTATTTGCTTCATATCTAAAAAACAGATGAATTGTATCTTTTGGCTCGTCTCTTAGCGATGGATTTTGTGCAACATCTGAAGTCCCTCAGGGGTGTGTACTTGGACCTCTATTGTTTCTTATTTTTATTAATGACCTTGCAGCTGCTGTTCATAATTGCTTATTATTTGCTTATGATTTTAAAATATTTGACATTATTGTAAATTTTGAATCTTGTTCTATTGTTCAAGATAAATTAACCCACATTTACCACTGGTGTATCAAGCATCATCTACACTTGAATATTAACAAATGCTTTGTTATGTCTTACACCCATAGGAAAAATCCTATCACCTACTCTTATTATATTGGAACTGATATTTTACAGAGAAGATATTCTGCTACAGACCTGGGTGTAATTGACACCTCTGATTTTAACTTTCGTGATCATATTAATGACATTTGTAGTAATTTGTATCGCAGACTCGGTTGGCTTAAAAGAATAACTAACGATTTCACCAATTTGGATACAACGATTGTTCTTTTCAACTCTATAATATGATCAAAACTTGAATATGCAAAATGAAAATTTGTGCCTTGATTCCTGAAAAACCAAGAAATAATTTAAATTATGTATGCCTCCCCCACCTTTGATTATTGCAGTGTATAAATCATTTTGGCAGTGGTCTGTTAAAATTATTCAGTTTTCTAGAACGTGATATTACTCAATCACCAATTATGATTGATCAAGGTGAATAGTTTCGAGAATTTAACAAATCATACCTCATCTCATTCATATTTTTCTTCTGAAGTAACATCTTTATTCCATACGACCATCTGCAGCAGATTTAGTTTTTTTCATATGAGTACATTTTAATATGTGAATTTAAAATTGAGTTTGATCAATCGATTGGATTTGCTGTGAAATGCTGAGTGTGTTCCTCCTTTGCCGAGCAAAAACTGCACTCTGCCCTTTATTTCACAAGAAAAATTACTTTTCAGATAATAAAATGAAAGTATTTCATGTTTTTGTTATCATATATCGTGATTGTTTCTCAAAAATGAATATAAAAAAATTAATTTTTCGCAAGTGCATATCGCCATCGAGAGTGTAAAATACCATAATCCAAATCTCAGTGAGTGGTTCTCCCCACTCCTTATCACACGGAACGAAAATGATGCTTGTTCAAGCTTCTGGCTGGTACCAAAATTTCCCTCTTCTCCTTGTATCCGCATCTCTCGGATTATTCTTTACAAGCATGGGGGGGGGGATGGTAGGCCCCCTTGATACTTGCCTTTGCCAGTTCTTGTATCATTTCTTCTAGTGTGTCTGGATTACTGCTGATAACAACAATGTCATTGGCAGAACGCAAATGGTTGAGAAATTCTCCATTTATTTCAGTTCCTTTCTCATCCCAATCCAGTTTTCTGAATATGTTTGACTCCTTTTCCAAGTTTAATCTCTGCTTTTCCTTTATCCAAACGAATCGTTGCAGTTGCTTTGTCATATATGTTCTTGATGATAATGTGATGCAAGTGTTCTCTACCCCAATTATATCTAGAGCTTTAACAACAGTAGATATGAAGACAGAGTCAAATGCTTTCTTAAAATCAATGAAGGCCATACACAATGTTAATTCATATTCCTTGTGCCTCTCTATGAGTTCCCTGATTGTTTGGACGTGATCCATTGTACTAAATCCACTTCGAAAACCTAATTATTCTTTTGGTTGGGCTTCGTCCAATGTAGATTCAAGTTTCTATGTCAGCACTTTGGTGAAGATTTTATAAATTACTGATAAGAGATTGATTTTTCGATAATTTTTTATATAATTTTTTTCGCCCTTTTGTAAAGACAAACCATCATTGCGTTATTCCAATCTTCTGACACATCCGATTTTGTGAGACAATTTGTGAACAAAGCAGCTAGCATACTGGTAAATTTTTCTCATGCTGCTTTAACAATATCTATTGAAATCTGATCTCCACCTGGGCATTTCCCTTTTTTCATACATCTTATAACATAGGCGTAAACTTATTAAAAATGTTGGGGGGGGGGCTCAGGCTCAAATAATGGAACCTCGTTTATACGACACGTCGTATAAATGCAAAAACCGTATAACTGGAATTGTTTTCGAAAATTACTTCCCCCCCCACTTTTTTTTTACAGACGTTTCCCAAAAAAAAATTTTGTAAAAAATCTGTTGTTTTGATCCAAAATCTTATGCTTGAGGAGAAATATTACTCTATCATAACATTACTGTTGCTAAAGTCTCTCCGCATTTTTACGGTATTCATTTCAAGATTTAACAGAAAAAAACGGGTTATTTAAACCTTTTGTAAAACGTCCTATACTTTCCGTTTTGCTTTTGATTTCTATATCTAAGCAAAAAGTAGATGTATTGAGTTCCGTTGTTGAAAGATTTTTCTCTTAAAGAAAGAACTAATAGTGTACATGTTTGCTATCAGCAGAGGGCCGGAACTAGAGAGGAGGGCAGAGGAGGCAACTGCCCCGGGTGGCAAAATTTAGGGGGCGGCAGTTTTAGGTGGGAACAGAGAACACTGTTACAAAATTATCGAATGTGGGGGCGGAAAAATCATATTTGCCCCGGTCTGCAAAAATCCTAGTTATGGCCCTGGCTATCAGCATACCATAATCCGTTCAATAATTATTTCAGTACCTGTCAAAATCCATTGAACCAGTCAATTATCTTAAATTTTATGGCTTTTTCAGTAAAAAATATGAATGAGAAACTACAGTCGATCCCGCTTAGTTTTTCCGCTCATAATTTATTTATTTATTTATTTATAACGTTTTTTCATGATGTGTTTTTGAAAACTGGGAAACACTGTATTTCAATGATACGGTTTTACCAATTGAAAAATTATTTGATATTCGATTGATAGAAATGGTATTTTCCAAAGACTTGGGAGTTCGAATCAAAGTGAAAACGTTGATTAATTGAAGTGTATACAGGCAGGGCCCTGGGTAAATCAGGAATTAAGAGGCTCTTGCGGCAAGAGTCAAAGTTGTTAATTCGTCAGTGAATGTATGTTGTTTGAATTTTGGGGGCTCAAAGTTATAAAGGCTTCATTTGCCCTTGCAGAAATTAGGCCCTGTATACAATGATAATGTATAGGAATATATAGCAACTGAAGTCAAACGTCATGCAAATGAGTAAGGTCAGAAACGTAATAGGGAGACGTATAGGAAGGGTTCCATTATATTTTCCTAAATACAGTAAAATCTCCACAAATGATCACCTGTACTGAAACACAAATATGCATCAATGGTCGCCTCTATTTGGTGTAAAATTTCTATGGCGGAGCCCCGAAGGCTCCTCTTTTATTCATTTATCAAATTTATTGATTTATTTTATTTTCTTAGAGTGGCGGCAGAGCCCCCGGGAAGTGCACACAGAGAAGAACCGCTGCTTCAGTGAAAAGTTTCCCAAACTTTTTGTGTGTGTTCCATAGCTCTTCTTTTAGAAAAAATTTCTTTTTCATCTCTCCCAACTCAAGCCCCACCCATAGGATCCTATACTAAACCCACAGCTTCTACCGACCCTCAGGACCCTCATCTGCCCCTTCCCCCGGGGGGGGGGGGCGATATTTTACACTTTGGAAAACACTGCTTTAGTGACCATTCTTGGTTATTATACAACTTGATTTAATGAAAGGTCACCCAGTGGGAGAAGGGAAATTTGAAAAAATGAAAAAAACCAGTGGAGAAGGAACCTTTTTATTTTTGATTTCTTTTGCACTATTTATAAATTTGTTGTGAATAGTGCTGTTTTTAGCATTTACATATTTTCAAGGGTGTAGCGGGGGGGGGGGGGTACTTGAGGGGTCTGGCCCCCCCCCCCCCCCGAAATGTGAGAAAATGACTGAAAAGAGGGAATAAGATGCCCAGATCTATCATTCTATCACTGATCCCCGAATGAAATTTCTGGCTACGCCCTTGCAATTTTAACCTCTTTTTAGCATTAATGTGTGTGTAAATGTATGTAATTGAAAAATTTTCAGAATAAGTGCTATTTTCAAGTTGTGCAAAAGATTAATTAATTTTTTATAACTTTTCAAATTAATATTGCTCATAATACAATAAAAGTTCGTTATAACGAACCCAGGAACCCCGGGGGAAGTTCCCCCTCCCCCAGATCTCATGAATCCCGAAATCCCTGGGCGGGGTTACGAAAACGAGTATATACAAAGAATGCAAGTAAATCCAAAAAATACATACAGTATATACATCTTTATTTATTCCAGGGTTGACCAAATCCCAGGCGCCAGGTCACCATGGTGACTGGAAAATCTGTATTGGTGCCTAAAATCTGTATGTGATTGCTAAATCAGAATCTAGGGATGGCTCAAAATTTTCTGATTCCATAATTAACTGTCTTTCAATATGGAAAGGAGCAGAGACGCAACTAGAGAGCAGGCGGGTCTGGTCAGGGCCTTCATGATTTTTCCCTTCTTACGTAAGAATGGGTAAGAAGGGAAAAATCACGAAGGCCCCGGTCTGGTGCTCGAGACGCTGGACCAGAATGGGAGTCGAATTCACCCTTTAACTGTTTCTTCTACTAAGGGGAGCCAAAACTCCGGCTTGCCCCAGGTAACAAAGTATCTAGTTGCAGCCCTGGGAAGAGGTCATTCCCAGAAAGGTCCAAAAAAGATTATTTAAGACACTTTTCTCATGAAAAAACCATGCTTGGCTCGTACGGAATTTGGCTGGCGATTACATTTTTTTCTCATTTGTCAAGCCCTGTATTTATTTATATTTTATGATACAGTGTATATTTCCCTCACAATCAAATTACATGTCACTTATTTAAGATTTATTTTACTCATATATTGAGTTATATATCGGGTTTTAAATTAGAAAAAAAAAATTATTTGCATAAATTTCTTAATAAAAACTCGATTTAAATATTGTTACTGTCCCAAGTACGCAAGCCAAATGGAGTTTAAGTTTTTCTTAGATAAATTTTAAATATGTTTGAAAAACATAAAACATGCGGTAAGTTTTATTAATTTATTGATATGTCTAACAGGAAACACAAAATTCTTTTACTACACTTTATTGATTATAAGTATTAGAGTGGGCTGAAAAATACTGTATCTAGATTGTTTTTGAAGATTCTGAATAAATTATCATTGAAGGAAATGCTTAAAATGCATGAATTTATCAAAAATGTGTAGCTATATTTAATATTGCTTACTTTTTCTGTCAGGAAACTGTGGGGAATCACGAGGAACTTTTCAGTTTTCTTGTAATACAACATGTTCTACTTACAGAAGGTTATACTGTACATGCACAACCGAATGTGGTCCACACAAACCATAAAATACTGTGGAACTGCCTTTCTCAACATTTGTGGGGTTTTTTCAGGGAAAAACAAAGAGTTTACTTCAGGGGGGCTCCAAACAAAGCTATTCTTATTCTGCAGAACCACAAACCCCGTCTATAGCCAATTTTTTCACCACCGTAATTTCTTTATATTCCAATTAGGATCATCTATGGAACCGCTTCTGTGGGCGTCCCTGTTTCACTGATGGCCATCCATGAAGCGCAAATAATGAAACAGAAGAGAAAAAATATAAAAAAAAGCTTTTACCAAAGCTCTGACCGGTGCTGGCGGCGTCAAAAAGAATGTAGTTTTCATTTTCAGAGAGGAGTCCCCATATGGACGGATGCCTCCAGGTGACACATTCCCCACGTAGGCGACACGCTATACACTCCCTGTCCCTGTCTTTCTAATTAGGAAATAGTGCTTGTATTCAGAAAACCTACATTGTAGCAGCCGAAACTGAACGCTATTGAAATGCTCTTTGTCAGCTGCAGAAAGTGCGGCCCCCTTTATCATGAAAAAAAACAACTCAAATACATGGAATAAAAACATTTTCAAATGTTTGGAACAATTTCGGAAACTGATTTTTTTTCTTTTCTCTTCCCGTCGTCTTTCTCACAAAAATTTAGGCCCTGGGGCCACGGTGCAGAGTTTTTCGGGAGGGGGAGGGAACTCCCTCGAAAGGGTTATACTCAAAAAAGGAAGGGGGGTTTGTCACCCCTTCTCTTCTCATTTTGCAGAATAAGAAACTGTCAGATTTCAAGAAATGTGCAAAATAAGTGTTTTTTTTTGGGGGGGCCACCCATTTGGCTCAGGTTCCCGGAGCATTATCCCGATTGCCGTAGCCTGGTTAGGAGCCTAAGACAATTACCATAGTTTTTCATGCTATGAATACATTACCTGTGAAGAGTTTGGCTTCAGGGGCTCGCCAAAGATTCCAGGCTAGAATCCCTTCTCCAGTATGTGGGAGTCCATGGCCCTGCTTATAGCCCGCTGAGTGCCCTTCCCCCTTCCGGTAAACACGTCACTAGATGCCACGGACGAGCTATAACTAGGAGTGAAGATCATTTTATTGTTGGGGGGAAAGCATCAAAATGACTCCTCGAGATCGACTGAGATGCCGCAAGATATTTGAAATTTCTGAGTGCTGCGAACGCAAACAGGGTATGTAAACCCCTCCCCCCCTCTTTGCGGTCATCGGTGGGACAAAAATAAATTTGCCCGTAAAAAAGAAGTGACCATGAGAGGAGGAACCCTATTAAAACCTTGAGAATAATTCTTCATTTTGAAATAAACCCAATTTTGAATAACATAAGTAAGAAATACTACATACTTTTTAGAAATTCCCCGATTTAATTTACAATGGAACATAGAAAAAATTACAGTAATTTCTGATAAATAAGTCGCATCCTGAAAAATGGCCGGGAAAAAAAGTTTTTGCTGAAAAATCGCCACTTTTTTTTTTTACATGTCACAGCTTCGTATTAAGGCCGAAACTCACTGTACTGACGTGACGTGATTATTCCGAGTCTAGGTGTGGAAAACGTATCCATGCGATTTTTTTGGGGGGGGGAGGGGGTTGAGCCAGCTCTTCAAAATTAATAGGGGGGCCCTCGATCCCATTGGCCCAATACAAATTTACGCCTATGACAGGTTCCAAGCACTTCCCTGTGAAAAATTGGGATCCTCGCGAAAGATCTCAGTTCAATAGAGACAAGATCATTTTTGTCGTGGAGGGAAGAATATGTATGATCGAAACGGTATTTTTCGTCCCCCCCCCCCCTCCCCAGAATTAGCAGCTCCTCAAGATTTCCGCCTGTGAAAACTGCCTTCATCCCTAGTTCCGGCCCTGGCTATCTCAGTGTCGGGGTACTGGAAACAGGGCTGCAACTGGGGAGGGGGTCAAATGTCCAAAGTGCCGGACCGGGGGGGGGGGGGTCAAAAATTTCATCCTTTAACCTCCTTTCAACATTACTTGAAATATTAAAAAATATATATATATATAAGAGCAATGCTAACATAAATAGTTTGGGAATCCCTGATTTTTAAGGAGAAAATTTCATATTCCTAGTATTAGAATGCAATGGTACCCGGCTCAGGGGCTTTGAAATTTTCCATTCATTTCTTATTTTCTTTTTTTTTATGTTAATTTTATTTTACTATTATTTATTTGATTCCTCATCAAAGGCACCGGAATCTAGGAACGGAGGTTATTTGAGCCCCCTCCCCAACCCCAATAAATTTTGTAAGGGGGCTGAGCCAACACCTAGTAGAGAATTTTCAGTGGGTGTTGGCTGAGCCTCTCCCCAATAATTTTTAGAAAAACAATGCATGCAGTGCATCCTGTTTCTTGCGTATGCACTTCAGCCTCGTATATACGGGATGGCCAGCCAGGGCCGTCTTAAGAGTATCATGGGCCCCTGGGCCAATTGATTTTTCTGAGACCCTACCAAACAAATTCTCGAAAATTTCAACCAGATCTCATTTTTGTGAGGCCCCTCTTCGCTTGAGGTCCACGGGCCGTGCCCAGGTGGGGCCCATGCCTTAAAACGGCACTGCAGCCACCAATTTCAGCGCTCTCTCCCCACCCATTGTTAATTTCTTCATGTCAGCGCCTCTGTTGTGAAGGCTGGAAAAATGTTTCAGGCCTTCCATCTTGTTAATAAGCTTAATAGTTGTTCACTTTACCACCTCCCACTTTTTTTCTGTTGTCTCATGTCCCCATCTCCAAGGTCACACTCAACAAAAGAAGAGATGCTGTTGAGCTTACCGACAGTACAAGCAAGAGAAGGGATTCCCCCCCCCCCCAAGTTATCTCCAGGAGGTGCCTTCAGGCAGCACTCTGGGAAGATGCAATTTAGGATGGATGGATGCCGGGGTGATTGCGAGATAAGACTACTATTGTCACAGAACAAGTGCATTGAGGTTCTAAAGAAAAATAAGAAAAATGAAATTTCGAGCAGATGATTTCTACTATTTAGAGAAATTTTTTGTCAAAAAGTTTTTTCTAAGCCAAGTGTGTGAAACATATGAACTCAAATTTTTGGGGGGGCCGAGCCGGCTCTTCAAAAATGTTGGGGGAGCTCGGGCCCATGGGCCAGATACAAGTTTATGCCTATATCTTATAGCCTTGTAGACTTCTTTTTTCAGCACAGGTGTTACTTGTACAAATTCTGCTTCATTTTCTTTTCTTCCTGCTACCTTTCCTCAGTCCCGACCCTGTTCATGTTTGAATAGAGCATAGGCGGAGATAGACTTGGAAGTCTGGGGGGTGCACTGCCATTATTGCTGGGGAGGGGGCATGATGATGATGGTGTCGATTCATATATACGTATATACATTAGATCAGTCAACTCCACCTTTGACGCATCTCCAACCATGGTTTTTGTTTTGCTGATTTTAAGCTCCTATTATCTCCCAATGCGTTTTTTACAATATCGCAATTAAACTTCCTGACATCTTCTGCGACTTTTGCTACTTCTTTTAGGGTAGTGGTTAAAGCTCTGTTCATTGTGGTGACATCTTGTCCAGATTTGGTGGTGCTATATAGCAAATCAAATCGGTTTTTCAGCTCTAACTGGAATTTATATTGATGTTCTTGAAGCTTTACCATATTTGATGACAGTTTTTCCATTTTTGATAAGTTTCGCTCTTCCCATTCTAGCGTTAAGCATTATTCTGCATCTCACCAGTCAATGATCACTTCCTGTATTGAATTTGTTGAGAACACTGCAGTCTTTGATCATATGCTTTTTATTAAATAGGATGTAGTCTATCGCCCTTGTTGTTCTAGTTTGGTTTCTCCAGGTCCACTTTCTTTGGGTTTCTTAGAAAACAAATTCATGATGCATAACTGTTTGCTCTCTGCAAGTTTGATGAGTCTGTTTCCTCTCTTGTTTCATACCGCAAAACTATGACTTCCAACTGAGCTTTCACTATTTGTTCTCCCTCCAATTCTAGCATTGAAGTCGCCCATTACTATTTTGATATGGTGGTTTCCTTTACAATTCATCTCATCCGATTCTTCATAAAAGTCTTCTACCTTTTCCTCAGAATAGCTTGTTGCTGGTGCATAGACTTGTATTGAATTTTTTCATGACGTAAAGACTAAGAAATAAAGGATTTTTGAAATTTGATACATAAGGGGGTAATAAAAAGGGGTGGGCTCAAACTTTACATAAAAATCATGCCAAGCCAAAACCACTGAAATTCCTGAAAATTGTGCTGAAGCTTTGTTTCATGACGTGAACATTAACTAAGGAGTTTTTGAAATTTAAACCCTAAGAGGGTCATACTGGGGGTCCCCAGCATCAAAGGTGGAATCATCTGATCTAATGTATGTGTATATATGAATTGACATCATGAACGTTCCCAAACGTTCGAGTCTATCTCAGTCTATTGTTCATATATAACAGATAAATCACGCAGAGCCAAAACCGCTGAAGCTATCATCATGTAATTTGGTCAGAAGTTTAGTACCATGTTTTAAAGACTAAGAAGGGGTTTTTGGAAATTTGACCCCCAAGGTATCATGGGGAGATTCCAAGTTAACATAGAAATCATGCCAAGCCCAAACCGCTAAAGCGGATTCATTATTCATGAAATTTAGCTGAAATTTTATTTCATAACATAGAAATTAAGTTTTTCTTAAATTCGACCCCTAAGGTGGTTATAAGGAGGTTCAGAGGTAACATTCATGAAATTTGGTCAGTAGTTTTATTTCATGATGTAAAGATATCTGTATCCGATATCTGCTTGATATTTGCATAACCAACTTTACAATTCTATCAGATGTACTATCTAACTCAACGATGTTATTTTTCCACTTTCTATGAATTAGAAATCCTACTCCACTAGTTCTTCCATTATCTGTTCCTTTGTAGTAAAATACAAGTCCACTGGAAAGTTCTATTTTTTCCTCTCCTTCTTACTTCCCAGATGCCTAAGATGTCCGAATTTATTCTTTCTAGTTCTTTCAATTCCTGCAAACAATTTTCTGAAGAAAGAGATCGTCCATTATACGTGGCTAAGGTGGTCATCTTATGGCAGCCTGGTCCAACCCAGAGATTCTTAGCACCCTCTCTGTCTTCATGTCTTGCTGGTCGCTGCCATAATCAGGGACTCAAGGACATTCAGACTGCTGGGGACGGAGGGCCTTAGTTTATATACAGAGTTCATATTTCGTTTTAGGGGTTTTTTGGCTGTAATCATCCACGCTGGTCAGTGCGGGTTGGAGAAAGCCCATCCACATCTGTTCACATGTTAAACATAGCTATTTATAGGCTGCACCACAAGAAGGTGTGGATTGGACTATAAGCCTCTACTTCTAGTCGATTCCTTCAAGTTCTCATGATGGAGCAATTGAAGGGTCTTCATCATAAGAGGGTTCAAATGTAACAGGCAAATCACGTCAAGCCCAAACCACTTAATCTATAGCCATGAAATTTGGTCAGAAGTTTTATTTCATGACGTAAAGACTAACTAAGAAGAGGTTTATCTAGATACTAGACTAACATAAGGGGGCTTAATAGGGGTGGGGGTCATATGGGGAAACAACGCCAAACTGAAACTGCTGAAGCTATAAATATGAAATTTGGTCAGTATTTTTGAAATGTAGAGACACGCTGTGAAGGGATTTTTTAAAATTCGAATCCCTAATGGGGGTAGTTTGAGAGGTTATGTGAGGCAATCATCACTGTGTTGAAATCGCTGAAATTCAGTATTATATGTTATAATGTAAAATACCCACTAAGGCAGTATTTCATAAAATTCATCTCCCAAGGGGGTCATGAGGAGGTTCAAATGTTATATGGAGGAATCATTGCGAGTCATTTTCAGATTCCCAAATCCACATGAGTGAAGCCGTGGGTAACAGCTAGTATTAAAAATATTTCTGTGTGTCTTATGGTACTAAATGTCTTTTTGTAGAAATTTTCCTTATTTTGGGAAAAAAACAAATTTTTTGTGAAATTTGAAACAATCTACATAATTTTGTAAAAAAAGTTAAATCTATAGTTTTGTGAACAAAATCTCCATAATTTATATGTATGAAAAGTTTTGTTTCACAATTGACAAATTTATCATAAATTTATTCAGCTGATTAGCATAAGTCCACATTGTAAAAGAGCAGGAACTAAAACAAAATTGCAACTTTTTTTTATATTAAGAATCCTTAAATGCATCAGCACAATAACAAAACCAAGTAACATCAATATCAGACACTTTTAAATGATGTGGCGACAGACCCATATGTCCAAAGCAAGCAGTCAAAGGGGACAGTTTCCATGCATACAATAATATCTGTAGCAGTAGTTGTGGTCCACCAAACCTAGCAGCATGCATCACTAGAAAGTCAACCTCCCTGCCAAGGTCATGTTCTCAGTGACTTATGTGCTATAAATGTGTATTTTTTGAAGTTGCTGCTAGAGCCATAATTAACATTTGGTGGTAACACTCTGTAAGCAGATCTCTCCATGCTGTGTCATTTCTTAATTTTTTTTTCTCATGCACTCATAAAAATTCTCCATTGCCACAGGGGTGGTTGGCTGAAGTTGGTTTTCTGTGGTTCTCAACTTCGAGACGCGAATACGAGCTGCTCTCCCTGTTAAAAAGTCTCGTCAGAGAGAGCAACAGTTCTACAACGATATGATTATTCAATCATTGCACTTCACTTATTGTTCGAATAATTAATGGCAAATGGCAGCACACTATAACAAGCATTACTCAGAAACAAACTTCACTTTAGGTTCACAATACGAACATGCACATTCCAACAAGTACCAATTCATTAGAAGTTGCGCCAAGGAATATGGACAAGGTGCATTTGTGGTTTAGTAGAAAGTCATGGAAATTCTAAATTGGTGTATGGCAATATGACCGGAGTTGGTGTGTGGTGAAGTAGTCATGAAATTTTATGGTGGTATTTGATTTTTTCAGTTATCAAAGCTTGTAAAATGCAGTCTTTCACACACAGCATTTTGGTGACAAGTCTGTTTTTCGTATCTAAATTTCAGCTGGACAACTTCAGGTTGTCATTTTTCTCCTTTTTGCCATTGATATATTGAAACATTTATATGAATAAGGTATTTTCTTCTCCTTTTCTCCTAGATGCTAAAGAGATATCAGTTCAATCTGTTGATGAGGTTTTAAAATTGCTTGCTGTTGGAAGAATTTGAAAATTGCTAGCTCCAAGTTCAATTACCAATCAAGTCAAAGGTGAGTGTTTTGTATAAAATAAATTAGTTTCTTGAAAAGAAGGAATGAAGTTATTATCCTACTGAGTATTGTAGCTACCACAAACAGATCAGCAAGGGATCCTGAAATACTCGCTCATTGTATAAGCTCAGCATTTTTATGTGCGTATTCTGAGACATTGAGAATAATCTAGTTCACCCCATGATTTTTGCCGAAGAAAGGGGTTAAAATATTTAACATGTTAGAATAGACAATTTTTGACATTTTTAAAAAAAGGAAAAAAAAAATAGCTGTGTAGGGGGGGGGGAATAAAACAAATAAGAAATATATTACTAATATCTATCCATATCACATTATATTATTTGTGCTTTGGTACGGATCAGACACACTTTTTTGTCCTCTGAGCACGATCTCTTCATCCCATTGTTTGGGAATTAGCTGCTGTGCTTCCGGGGAGATAAGGATCTGGTACCAGCACTTGTGTGTACAAAAAAAAAGTTAAGTGGTCTTATTTTTTCTCTATTATATTATTTTTTCCTCTTATATTTGACGAAAGCTCCCTGGGGGAGGTGTCATCACGTGGGTGGGAACAAATCAGGTAGGAGTGAATATTAGTGAGTCGCTGTCAGAGTACCAGGACCTGCTGTTATCCGCTCAGGAGGAAGTTCATATGTGACAGTGATTCCAGTACTGCCAGGAGGTATATAGGAGTAGGATCCTCTGCTTTAACTTAGGCCTGAAAAACATTTGCTCCTCACTTGGGGTCATGATCTTGACTCTTTCCACATTCTCGATAGGCAGCTTCAGTGGGATGGGATTCACCTAATTAGGCGGAGGTTCTAAGAGGTTTAGGATCAGAGTTTTTACTCCCAGACCATGTACACAGAAATGGGGGTTAGTTAATGATAATAACAGGGGTGTTGAGTATGGGTTAGGCGGAAGCAGTGGGTTCAGCTTGAAAACAAAAGGCTTCATAAGCTTATCGTGGGGGTTTGTTATAATCCACCGAATGGGGATCCAATCTGCATTGTCAAGCTTCATGATGAAATTTTCTGCATGTGTAAGCATAAGAGGGTTGTTATATCAGGAGATTTAAATTACCCTGGTATCGATTAGAGAACCTTCATCGGGAACCTTTTGCTAGAAATCAGTGTGAAAGAGACTCTTAAGTTGGTGCTCGATATTTTTTTGTATCAACATGAATCAGAAGCCACTAGAGGTACTGCTATTTTGAATTTAGTTCTCACTAGTTCCTATTGTCTTGTTGAACATGTTTTGGTGTGAGATGAGTTTTCTTCTAGTGATCGTGTCATTAGTTTTCTCTAACTTCTGGTAAGGTTGATAACAAAAGAATGGTTCCTTGTTTTCGGAGAACCAACTTCAATATTTTGAGAGAAAGGATAGCTGGAATTTTCAAGGACATGGTGGAATCAGTTGAGACATGGTAAATGGGAAGAATATAGTATGGAGATGAGAACTCTGTCATGAATGCCATTATACCCTTTGGTCGTAAAAAGCAGGTTTGTACATCGCTCCCCCTATGGTTCACAAATAGCGTGCATAATCTTTATCTTAAAGAAAAGAGCATTCAGAGAGTACAAAAGTGGTTGACAGACCTTTCATTGTTTACTGATGAAAGAAGGTCGTTGAAGAAAGGGATAAGGGATAGCAATGAGTATGTTGAATCTAGGTAGGCAGGTAATATTGGCTCTGATGCAGAAATCATTTTTCAGGTACATCAATGATGGGTGTAAGGGACAGTTGGCTCCCTCTCGATAGGAGGGTCCAGGGCAGAGAGCAATGTACGTATGTGTAGTGCTTTCATAGACTTTTTCGCATCAGTTTTTAATACAGATAATGATATTTAAAGTATATACGGTTGTTGCATGGGGTAATAAAATACTCAATGATATTCAAGTGGAGGACGTGGAGGTCCTAAATCTTTAAAAAAGTGTATGTGTAAGCAGACTACCAGGACCAGATGATATCCATCATAGCAAGTTGTTAGGGCCAGTTGCACAGATTTGCAGGAGTAGTGTTGCTGAGGGTATCGTCCCAAGGGATTGGAAGCTTGCTAATAAGGTTCCAATATTTAAAATAAGGTAGTATAGAATGCATGTTCAATTATCATCCGGTGAGTGTGATGAGCTTCCTCTTGAAAATTTTGGAAATTATTATCATAAGGCAATTAGTGAAGTGGATAGATGAGAATATAATGTATTGTCGGATAATACATCAGCATAAGTTCAGGAAAGGAGAGTTATGTGTAACCAACCTCCTTTGCGTCTATGATCGCGTGACCAGGGCTTTAAGTAAGGGCTAAAAGGTAGATGTTGTTTATCTTGATTTCCTAAAGGCATTCTATCCAGTAAAGTCTTGAAGCGTTCACACGAGATTGGGATTGGAGGTAACTTGCTGAATTGGATAGAATCCTGTTGAGAGATAGGTCACAATGGGTTATGGTGAATGGGGAATTCTCTTATTGGACAGGTGTCACTAGTGGAGTTTTTCAAGGAAGTGTCCTTGGCCCCATACTTTATCATTTCTTATCTATAAACTCGATCAGGGTATTGATGGGATTGCTAGCAAATTCACAGATGATGTGAAGCTAATGGGAGCAGTTGGTAATCAAAGCGATAGGGAGTTGCTCCAGACCCACTTGAACAGAATTGCAGCATGGGCAAATGAATAGAGCATGACGTTTAGCGTTGACAAGTGCATGGTCGCTCCATTTGGTTCGTACAACCCACGGTTCTCTTACGAGTTGAATGGTGACACTATCCCGGATACAAGTAGGGTCAGCAATTTGAGAATTCTCATTGACGAGCGGCTTAGGTTTTCTGAACATTGTTCAGCGGTGGTCAAAAAAGCAAATATAATACTCGGTTTCATTTTCAAAAAGGTCTCTTCGCGTTCTTCTAAAGTCATTCTTCTGCTTTTCTGAGGCTTAGTTCGTCCTGGACTAGAGTATGCTGTAAGGTTTTGGAGACCATACCTACAGAGGGACATAGACTTTGTTGAAGGGATGCAGAGAAGAGCTACGCGTGTCCTTATTGGCACACAGGGCTTGAGTTATGAAGAGAGACTTTATTTTTTGAATATGTTTACATTGGATGAACGCAGGTGTCGAGGAGATATGATCGAAATGTTCAAAATTTTCAAAGGGATGGATAGGATGGACCATGAACTTTTAGTACACCACCAATTGACTGCTTTTACAAGGGAACACCAGTATCGATTGGTAAGGGACAATGCGAGGTTATGGTGTCGCAGGGAATTTTTCTCTAATAGGGTTGTTAATAAATGGAATAGCTTACCCCCGGAGGGAGTAAATTGTAACACAATTGACATGCTTAAAAAGAAATATGATCATGTTGGGGTAAATCAAGAAGCTATCCATACTTAGGATAAAACAACCATAATATTCTTTATGGACATTGTATAATATTTTATTGTGTGTATCTATTGTTTATAATTTCTGTGATTGTGTTTTTAATTGGGTTGCTGTATTTTTGAAATATGACATCCATATTTGTTATGGGCAGGGTTTATTACAAAAGAAACGGTTTTTTTTTTGGTTTTAAATAGTATTAAAATTAAAAACAATAAAATTTCAGAAAATTCATTGAAACTTCTAATAATTAATTAAAATGAAATGTTTATTAATGGTAATTAACACTATTCCCATATTAATTTATCAATAAATATATCTTACATTTTAACAAAAACCAACTTTTGCAATTTAATTATTTTTTGCTTAACTCAATGGACTACTGTGTTTGAAAATTCTTTTAATGCTATTATTAATCATATATAGATGTTTTCTCCAGTTTCTTTGAGTATGCTTAATTAGAAAGATATTTTGCAAAAACTATATTAAAAATTAGGTGAATATAATGTATTTAATGAAGCATAAACAGTGCAGATTAATTAGCAATGATTTACGATATACTGGGTGATTATAACTAACGTTCTGATTACAAAACACTGTAAAAAAAGAACGATTGTCAGAATGACTTGAAAATTGACATGAATATTCCTGAAAAAATGCAATTTTATTTGGTAAAGGGGGAAAAATACTTAAAATTGTAAAATTAATGACATCCAACATGTGGGAAATTTGCTCGCAGAATGGAAACAATAGCCAGCCATGGCAAAATAATAACTTAATTATAGCATTGCATGATTTCATAATTCATGAAAACATCACAAAAAATGAAATAATTGGACAAAACACTACAACTTACTTAAGAAATGTTAAATATGTTGTCCAACTGGTTCTGGCTATGAGGTTGAAACAGGGTTTAAGCTACAGTCGCATTTTTCGCAAAATGGGAAAGAAAATCGTAGAATGCGAAAGAAGTAGTAGCCAATTTCGCAAAAATGCGTACAGGATGAATGAAACGAGTAGACTTCCATCCATCAATCATTACATTAGCATTGTAGCATTTTGCAAGAGCTTTTCCCTCCATTTCGCCTTTTTGCTAAAGGATTTTTTTATCCAGCTTAAACCGTGTGTTGAAAGCACAAAAATTCTTGTTCAACAACAGATCAGAGTATGCCATAGTTATGATGTGGATGTGCTTGCAATTCAGCTTTATTAAATGAAATGCGCCCCACCTGGAGGTGGGACGCAGTGGGGTGATATTCCTGAGGAACTTCTAACATATAGCGGATGTGCTGGAGATTGCAATTCACCAAAGTTTGCAATCTGACCACTGTTTATGACATTTTGAGGTACCCCCCCCCCCCCCCCCCACAGCCGGAAGTTCCAAGGGTTAAGGTGCATCCTGTCAAAATGGGTCTTCAGCAGCTGCTTTGCTGGTATTGCAATGTGCATCTTGATAGAAGTTCTGTCCACACACTGATGCTGTGGAAGTGCCGAAATGATGTGGTTGCACGAAATAGATTATACTGCTGGCCATCTAATTGCACATTTTGCACTACTTGCACTTTTTCCCTTTTGCGAAAGAAACTTTTATTGCTTCAGGAGTATCTGCAAATTTTCAAGTCATTCTGACTAGTAGTTCTTATTGAATAGTTTTGGAATCAAAACTTTAAATTATAATCACCCTGTGTATAGCTGATTATTTTTCATAAATCTGTTGTTATTATACAGTAGAACCTTGATTAATTGGGCTTACCACGAAAGTATAAAAAAAACTATTGAATATTAAGTTTAGGATAGACTAGATATGTAGTAGGACATGTGCTACTTCTTATAGGAAAGAAAATGAAAATGTATGTGAGATAATGTAACTACTAGTACACTAGTCTTTGTCCTTTAAGGACAGCTGGTGTCTATTGGATTATAGGACCACCTGCCCCTAGCATAATGGTGTCACTATTGTTGCTGCTTCTTTGTGAAGGGTAAAAGAAACCCTGTGAGATAACACACCACTACATTTAGATGTATGATGCAATCCTTATTCATTAATTTGCCGAAGATAGAGCATCAGAATGTAGCAAAAGGTTAGAAAATATTGTAAGATTGAGAAATTTTGGCTTTTGTATATAACTTTAAATAACTAAGAAACTTCATATGAAAAAAAAAATATATATTCTGGTCACAAGACTTTTTGAAAAAAACCACTTATAAAATCCTATGTCATTTAAAGATATATACAAATACAACGCCACAACAGGCAAAATGCCGAACGAGATGGCTGAGAAAAAGATGCCCATAAAAATATGGATGTCATATATTTCAAAACAAGAGGCATGAACAAGAGGCTAAATTTCTCCTGAATGACAACATTAATATGGTTTATGGTAGTTTCTTTCGAAAGCTAGTGCAATGGACAAGTTTTTTGGTATATTTTCCATACTGTAGCCAGAAGGGTATTTGCGTAATTGGCAATGAAAAATTTTGGAAGCAATTTGATTTTGAACTGTGCTAATCTTTCCGTACGCCAATAAATCCATATAGTTTGATGAAAATTATGCCATCTTACAGGACTTTTTCCTTTCCTTCCAAATAGGTCCTCAGCTTATGTGTAGGTCTCTTAAAATTGAGTAATTCCATGCAGCCCTGTGATGTTTGCAAATTATGCAAATCCAAGAGAATTTCTCTTAGATCTCTAGGAAAAATATGATCTTAGGCCGGTAATACACTATAAAAGTTTGATAAAATTTCTTTTATAAATTTTATATTTAAATTTTTTTTACAAATTTTATATTAAAAATTTTTTTATAAAATTTATTTTATAAAGGAAATGACCACATTACACTATAAAAGATTTATATAAAATTGTTAGTACTGTAGTACTTCAGAGATTCAGGTTTTTTCTTGAAATACAACTTTTGATTTTATGAAACTTAATCATTGAAAAAAAAAATCCATCCACCAGTATGGCCTTCCAAAGGAAAACTTGGAAACAACCCCCGCCCCCTAAAATTTGCGGACTCCTAGATTGTCACCATGACCCTGTCCGTCCTACCCTCGATCTTGCTATAACCCATGTCTGTAAAACTTAAGAGCATCATGAGGCCCCCAGGCCGAGAGATGTTCTGGAGCCCCACTACCTGATTGCAAAAGTACCAGAAGTATAGACAGGGCCATCTTAAGAGGATCATGGGGCCCCCGGGTCAAATGATTTTTCTGAGGCCCTACGGGATGAATTCTCGGAAATTCCAACCGCATTTCATTTTTGTGAACCCCCCCCCCTCCACACGATTGGTGACCCATTACTTGAAGATGTGACCCCTTATATCCCATAAATATAAATATGTCCATTCATTATTTTATTATTGTATTGCAGGTTCACTAGGGCAGAGTTGAATTCGTTATAGCCGATAAGCATCCAAACATTTGTTTCTGGTTTTTCATTCAGCTAGAGAAATTCAAATCTCTGATATTCACATAGGGAATTAAGGTCTTTGTAGTTCCTACTGACTTCAGTATGTGATGGAAGCAAAAAAATATTTCTTTCTTTAGTTTATTTAAAACCATTTTTATATTTTTTTTATACCGTTCAAATCATATGAACTAATTCAGTTCATTGAGACGAAAACTTGGATACCCAATTGATACTTACCACTCATTTTTTAATTACTTTATCAAATCGCGAAGTATATAGTATGCAAACTTGAGCAGTTGAAACTGCAGCATAGAAAGCATCAACATTAATCTTTTTTCAAATATTTTATGAGGAGGCTGACTTTGGTAAAAGAAACTTTGATAAAGAGCGTTTTTATCAAAGTTGTCCATTGCACTATCTAATTTTTTTGTCAAACTTATTTTATAAATTATCTTTGATAAAGAACTTTTATAACATATCTTTTACAAAACTTGAAAAAAAACAACCAATGAGACTATTGGTTATGTTAGCTCTAATGCAGTGATTCCCAATGTGGGGCAATTTGAGAATGAGCTTATAAAGAACTTTTTAGAATTCCCCCATGCTTTTATGAGTTAAATTTTTTTTTTTAAATAATTTCTTGACTTATTTCTTTTTTTTTTTCGGTTTCAATGTTTTTTTGGATGGGGTTTGACCAGGGGTTCTCTAAATGTGCATGGAGCAGGAAAAGGTAATAAAATGTCTGTTTGACGCAAACCACAAAATATCTCTGGCAATCACAAGACTCTTGAAAAACCAGCATGGGTACGTCAGTAAATTTCTAAAAGCACATTTCATTGCTAGATATTTTCCATTGTGAGATATTTTACTACCTTTCCCACTTTGTGTGCATCGAATGCTCTGTCTATCAACCTCTTAAGATGACAGGATATCTAATTGCTTCCCTGAGTGAGGGGATTTTATATACAGAGTTTTCCAGTTTCGGAGAGTCCCCCTCCCCTTTCCCCACGGGTTACATACAGAAAATTATGGTACTTTCACGACTATCCACTGGCATTCAAAGACGGTGTCTATACCATAGAGGACGTATAGGACTAGAGAGAGGGGAAACCCCTATTTTTCTGGTGCAGGTCACATGACTTATAAATGATGTTTCCCCTCCCATGCCCATTTTCTATGTGTTTACCATAGACTCTCGGAAGCGCTGTCTGTTCTTTTGTGTTATTTTTGTTAATAATGGTTCTTACATGCTGTGTCTATGCTTGTAATGAAAAGAATGGGAAGGGGGATGAATAACATTTCACAGGTATGTAAAATCATTCTTTATTTTTGTTTTAAATATATATTAGTTATTAAAGTTTGCCATGTGAAAGTATGTTCATTAAAACTTGAATTTTTTTTGTTAAGTAAGGTGCACATACTTGCTAATTTTTAGATAAATATTGAAATTCAGTTCAAATAAAGGGTTATAAATATTTCTGCACTTTTGAATAAAAATTTAATGAAATTTTGATCTATTTATCACTATGTTTTTCACAAGTATATTCACGTTCCTCTTGGTGACCAAATTTTCTGCCAACTGCGGTAGCTCAGATGCATTTTCTCAACCCATTTTTGACAGCTTTTCTAATTTTTAACCAAATTGCACACAAATTTTGCATATGATTACTGGTTACTTAACATACCTGAGCAGTTTCGAAAAATTAGACACCAAAACTAAATTGCCAAATAAAATAATTTTCCTTTCAATTAATTTAATTTTTTTACTACTTAAGTTTTTAGTTATATAAGGTGATTAATTATCTTAAAAGAATTAATAACTATTAACTAACTAAACTAAAGCTAATTATAACTAAATTATGAGAAACCTCATATTGTATGATAAAAAATGAAAAATTAGATAGTTTTATTATTTTTTTTAAATTTCCTATCAAAAATTAGGATAAATTGTTATTTTTGAAATACAAACTAAATTTCGTTGTACTTCTATTTTTTTTAAATACCATGACCTTCATCAGACCTGTCTATTTCCTAAAATGGTAATTTCTTATAGAGGGGTGCAATTCACCCCCCTCCCAGCTTTTACAAAAATTTAAAGTACAATCGAAATGGACAAACAAGGTGGAATATATACATATATTAAGTATATATCCTTTGCCCTCATCCCGGAAGAAGTTGAAATGATGACCCTGACTTACAAAAAATTTGTATGAAAATTACCTGGAAAAATTTCTAAACAGCCAAATCAGTCAAAAATGGGTTTATAAAAATAAAGATTCATAGGCCACTGTAAAGGAATTTTCAAAATAGTAGCTGAAGGAGAAAAGAAAGAAATACTTCTCATAAAACAGATAATTTTAACAATTTGCTCTTTGGGTTTTTATTCTAATATGATCTTTATTCCCTGATGTAAAGATTAACTAAGGTGGTTTTTTTTTCGAAACTCGACTCTTAAGGGGGTCCTAAGGGATTTCAATGGGGGGCATATGAAGAAATGATGCTGAGCCGAAACCGCTGAAGCTGTAAATATGAGATTTGGTCAGTATTTTTGTACTGTAATGTAGAGACTCACTGAGAAGGGATTCTGCAAAATTCAGCTCTCTTGGGGGGGTTCAAACATTACGTGGAGTAATTATCACTGAGCCAAAATTGCTGAAGCCATAAATATGAAATTTAGGCAGCATTATATTTCATAATGTAGATACCCACTAAGGCAGGATTTCTGGAAATTCATAAGAGGTTCAAATGTTATATAGGGAATCATTGTGAGTAATTTTCAGATTAGCAAATCCACGCAAGCGAAGTCGCGGGTAACAGTTAAATCATGTATGAATATGTGTGTTCTGTTAAAAAACATTTTGCTGACTTAGCTATAATTGTCACATTGTTTAACATACATGTTCATAATTTGCTAAATGTGTTTCATGTAATGTTAATGTACCATTGATTATCAAGTTGTTCCTTGCCAAGCTGCCTACCTTTAATAAATGATTGATATAGGGGAGAAGAAAAATTTTTTTTTTCTTCGACATAACCAAGAAAGTGTCTCAGATTATTCACACAGTTTAAACACTGCATTCCTCTTGCCATTGTCACATTTATGAGAAGCATAGTTTTTCAAATACAGTGAAACCTTGCTAAAATGATATTTGATGTAACAATAAATCTCTTTGAGTGTTTTTAACTCTTTAACGCCCAGATAGAAAACCTGGGAGGGTCGTGAAAATACCAAGTTTTTTGTGTTCGAAGTGGACTCGTCCAAATTTCGGCCACTTTCCCTCTCCCCACCCTTTCTCCATGAGTTTCTATTTTTTCCACCCTTTGCATTGACGTTCACCCCTTCATTTCAATGGATTTTAAAGGGGGTAATTTGTCTACAGAAAACACCCCTTTCCTCACAGTATTATCTCTTTGTAAAATGCATTGAGTACCCTTAGTCCATTCTCAAGGAACATTCTAGTACATCAGCTTTTAAAATCCCATTGATAGGTCGTTGCAGTTGTCTTTTCCGTTCCCGCCTCTGACAAGAGCTTTCATCTTCTTTCCCGTTGGTGACAAAAGCCCACCAAAACATACCCATACCCCCTAGCTGGGCCGACTTGAGGCGGTTATGGGCATTAACCTACTCGGCCGACTTCGGGCGATCTGGGCATTATAGAGTTAAAATAATGTTTCCGCTCATGAATACTTATAAAAGCATTTTCTGGTGGCTACAGTGCGGATTTTGAATGATGTCAACAGCAAAATAAATTTGGGAGTGTGCAATGATATATGATGCCTCTCAACATAACAATTTTTTTAACAACAGAATATTGTCATATTTATAATTCAAATCACCTTTTTTATCAATAAATTAGGAAAAGAGCTGCAATTAATATGAGGGAGATTTTATTCATGAAGGAAGTGAGTACATGCTTTATTCTACAAAATGACAAGTTTCTAGAATTTTTTTTTCTAATTATTGACACTAATAATTTGGTTTATCCAGCCAATGTATGATGACACTTTTACATACACGCCAGGGACATCTGGTTTTCCACAGCCGAATCCCCATGAAACAATTCCAATCAGATCGTAGAAACCATCATTTTTACAAACAAGGGGGCCTCCACCATCTCCCTGCAATGGAAATTTTTGTATTGTATTTAATTATTTAAATAAAATACACATTTTATTGTATTATACACATTACAAAACAATTAGGGGTCTAAATGAAGCCATTGAGGAAGGTTCAAGGAAAGGGTCCATGGACTCCTTTGGAGATATTTCGGGAGGGTATGGCCCCCACATCTTGCGGTAGGGCCCCAGGCTATGATCTTTAGCAGCCCCCCAGACCAGACTTTTTATGGGCCCCTTTGTACAGGGTGATTCAGAAAATATGGGAAAAACTAAAAAGAGGTGATAGTACACACCAATACAAACAATTGTCATCAAAGAATGCATGGTCTAAAATGCAATGCAAACGTGCCAGCACAATTCGAAATGGCTTCTCCACAAACGTTAAAACGACATTCCTGTTGAAATTTATGGGAGAAAAAGAACACCATGCATGCAAATGTAACCTGGGGAAGAAAAAGAAACCGTATGCACACATCTGTGCCACAATGAATAAAAGGCGCGACATTGCCTACTGAAGTGCATGATTATCCTGTATGTTACAATTGTTAGAACGGTTTTGCATGCCTGAATAACTTCACAGTGCTGGCATTTGCACCTTTTATTCACTATGATAGAGATTTGCATATGGTTTCTTCTTCTTTGCCAGGTTACATTAGCATATGCATGGTTTTCCTCCCGATAAATTTCAATAGGAATGCTGTATTAACATTTGCGGAGTGGCTGTTTCAGAGACCCATCTCCCTTTCACATCCAGCAGTAGGGCCCCCCTAAGCTGTCTTTGGTGAGCTCCCAGATAAGCCTTCCTTTATTATGAACTTATGGTGTGTAAAACAAAAATGATGGAATAATCATAGATTCTGAGCTGGGGGGAGCTCTGCCACCCCCAATCCTTGTAGAGAACATGCAGGGACCTCAGTTAAATAGAGGTTCCACGATAAGATCTGACACAAAGATTTATGACACTAAATATGTATATTAAGAGCAGAGACCATTACGCATGGGGGGAATAGAGGAACTGTGCCCCTCCCAAGCCGACCAAAAATTTAAAAAAGTTCAATATTTTGGTTAAAAAAATTTAAATATCGAAAGAAAATACCCTTTATGTGCTCTTTACCTGCCCAATTGGAAAACATTTGTGCGCTTGCATTGGCAGTTGTGTGAAACGAGATCATTTCTTGCTTCTCAGTGGAATAACTTCACAGGGCTGGCGTCTGTGCATTTTATTCACTGTGATGCAGATTTGCTTCTTCATCCCCGGGTTACATTTGCATGCATGATGTTATTTTTCTCCTGATAAATTTCAACAGGGATGACATTTTAACTTTTGCGGAGCGGCCGTTTTGAAACGCGCTAGCTAGCGCATTTGCGTTTCATGTTAGACCATGCATTCTTTTATGAAAATTGTTTGTATTGGTGTGTACTATCGCCTCTTAAAGTTTTCCCTATCTTTTCTGAATCACCCTCTATATGATTACCCCTCCTGATCTGTTATATGAACACCATAAAAAGAACACCATGCATGCAAATGTAACCTGGAAAAGGAGAAGAAACTGTTTGCAAATCTGCATCACAATGAATAAAACCTGCAGACGCCAGCCCTGTGAAGTCATTCAAGCGTGCAACCATTCTAACAGTTGTAACGTACAGGATAATGGTGCACTTTAGTAATACTGAAAAAGTAGACATCCGTTTGCAGCTCTGTAAATGAAATGCAAGTACCAAAGAGGCAGCGCAAATGTACAATGAGCATTTTCCCACAAGCAGTTGCCCAATCCGAAAACATTTGCACACTTGCATTGGCAGCTGTGGGAAACAAGGCTCCTTTCTTGTTTCCCGGTCTGATGCAGGTCATACAAGGACTGCCTGCCAGAACAGCAGGTATGGATGACAGGATTTTGGAGATGGTGGCAGATCAGCCAGCTACAAGCACATGAGCTGTGGGCCTTAGCCTTGGTGTGTTACAATCCACGACATGGAGGGTGCTGAAGGGTGAGAGGATGCACCCATACCATTTTCAATGAGTCCAAGCATCGAATGAGGATGATTATGCTCGTCACATAAATTTTGTCCGCTGGCTCCTACAGCAGAATGCAGCACACCCAGATTTTGAGGCAACTGTTCTTTTCTCTGATGAATGCATTTTCACATGAGATGGTGCATTTAATACCCACAATAAACATGTCTGGGCATCTGTAAATTCACATGCCGCATATCCACATGTGCACCAGCGGCGCTTCTCCATTAGTGTTTGGGCAGGTATCATCGGCGACCACCTAATAAGACTATTTTCTGCCAGAACGCCTTGATGAGGGCAAATACCGAACGTTTCTACAAGAGGTGTTGCCAGTGGAACGTGAGACCACCAGAGTGAGCAATGTTAACTCTGGTGGCATATGTGGTTCCAGCACGATGGAGATCCAGCCCATTTTGGGCGAGAGGTACAGCACTATCTGGACGTGTGGCCTCCCTTAAGAGTTACATGCCCAGTTCGAAATATCCGGTTAAAGCAGTCAATAAGCAAGAAATGAAAACGTTTTTTACATTGATTAGTGGATTTTGTGATATTACATTAACAAGTTAACTTTCAATTTTCGTTAAGAACATTTTTACATTTATCAATTCAAAAATTGGTTTCAGTAGATGTGGGTGGTTCATGTTCTGCTGAACATCTCCTTTCCAGTCATAGACCAGGGCGAATATGATGCAGATCCATCCACATCAGTGTAACCAATTGAAAAATAGAGTCCCAGAGTTTAAGGCGAGTCACTAGCAGCCAACATCAAACAAAGATCTCCCAGAGATCACTGATGGAAAGTCCTTGAAAATTAGCCAGATCAACGTCGTAGAGTGGAGAATAACTGGATGTCTAAGCACAAGTCAACTTTTTCACCAATAATCCATTCAAGGTTTTGTCACCCAGAGTCAGCAGCTAGTCACCAGACCAAAACTGTGAAACTCGTAGAGAGCTATTAGACTTTCATTATAAAAACACTTTCGTTATGAAATCATTTTCATTGTACCAGCCGGGAACTAGAGAACAAATTATTTAAGTTACAACATCGCTTTTTTTGTTTAACAACCTCAGCCAATCAGTTTAAGCTACCCAAGTAGCATAAGTAAGAAGTAGTTGAAGTAATAGTTGCGATTAGTGAAAACAAGAGAGGGGCATATTTATGCATTTCAGACCAGTATTAATCTAGAACCAATTGTCCACCGGCAACACTCTGTCTCCCGATAAAAATTCTGACATCACAACAAAAACAATTTACATATGAAAACAAGTTTCAAAATTTCTAAATGGCAACAAAAACGTAATCGGGCTAGCTGGCCAGGCTCTCTGGCCAAGCTATACAAAATTATACATATTAAAACAAGAAAAAAAAAGAAAAATAAGCAAGACAAAACTACTCCAGCGGAAGTCTGCAGCCAACTGCCATAAGCAAGTGAGTAATATTATTATACAATAACAACTCAACAAGACCAATGTGATATCTCCCCCACACCAAAAGTAAATAATTGTATGTTACATGAGAAATAAATTTTGGTGGGACGTTAGCTGCCCGACCTTGGTCTGTCCTAATCAAACGACAGCAAGACTCCACCCTACAGCTGTAGGACTAAGCAGACTTTTGGCTCATGATGGTACACCAGTGGGACTTCCGGATGGTTTCCGGTAGCTGAGCGGTCCCTGGGGCCTAAAAATGTGACTATTTTGCATATAAAAAAGTAAATTCGAGTAACGGAGCAGGATGCCATCCTGATCCATTACAGACGTCACTTTTCCAAACCGATGGATCGGTTGAGGTGGTCCTCAAGCTTGTCCATGACGATCGCCTGATCTGTTGTCTTGATTTCTTTTTGTGGGGACAGCGGAAGAGTCTGGTGTATGAGACTCCTCTTGACTGTGAAGAGGACCTAATCACAAGCCTTTTAGCTGCTACTGGGAGATTCATGATATATGCCTCAAATACTCTAGAGCATTCGCTAATCCCTCCTTCACTTTGGCGGCCGCTCTTTTGAGCAATTATTGTAAATTATTCATTAAAATTGCTTTTTAATGAATAACTATTTTTATGTTTTCTCCATGTATCCTCAGTTTTACTATGGTGTGCCCTGTAGCACGTTTGCCTTTCATTTTAGACCATGCATTCTTTGATGAAAATTGCTTGTTTTTGTTTGTACTACCACCTCTTAAAGTTTTCCCCATCTTTTCTGAATCACCCTGTATAGGGAATTTATAGTGTGAAAAAGCAAAACATGGTGAGAATCATTAGGGTACACCTGGCCTGGAGCCTTGTCAGTCCCACCCTTGTGGGGCCATGCAATCATCCATGAGCTTAGATGAAAATGGCAGAATTAAGCAAAATAAGCACATGCTTAGGGCATCAAGAGAAATGGGGCACCACAAAAAGTTAACAAATTATCTATATATATATTTTTATCAATGCAGAATTTTCTTTCTTCACAGTATCAACCGATAGAAAAGTATATTCGATACAAAATCCTCAAAAATCATATTGGAAATGAAAGCATCTTGAAATGCCTCTGACGCAAGATAAGACATGTTATTTCCACAGCAACAATAATAAAATCTCAAATCTAGAGAAATTAATAATATTGCAAACTAGAGTTCAATTAATGCTGAGTTTTTGGAATGAAATGTCACAAAATTTCTTAAGTAAGTCCAGAGCATTCTTAACAGTATTATCGACTCCAGATGCTTACGCAAGTGGAGACCTGTACCCTCCAAATGACGATTAAAAAATGAAAAGTATTTCTTAAAAAGAATTAAAGAAAATACTTTTATATGTTACCAAATCAATATCTGTTAATTTAAAATTCTTTTTTCAAGGTTAGTAACTCAGAATTTCTCTGGAAAGATTCCTTGTGCCCTCAAAAAGTCGATCCTGGTAGGCTTTTGATGGGTCCCTGGGCAAAGTGATTTTTCCAAGGCTCTATCTAGCTAAATATACTTGCCTTCCAATTTGCATACTTACTCTTGAAAATTGTAACCAGATATAATTGTCACAAGGTCCTCTTGGCACTTCCACTAGGCTGGCCAGGTGAGCCCATGCGTTGAGAAGGCACAGAATAAGCCAAGTTATACAGAATAAGGACAGTTTGACCCACTGTAGAAGCTAAAGAGGAAGGTTCTAGATTGCGAACAAACTGGAAAAATATATCGGAAAGAAAAAGTACCCCATGATGGTGATGTAACCAAAAATAAGGTACTGTGCATGTGAATAATATTGTGACTGCCAAGGTTCAGTGGTTCAGGGAATTTTAAAAAGTGGTCAATGAGAGAAAATATCTTCGAATGTTTTTAAAAGACGAACTAAAAGTAGAAATAAAGTTATCTTTTTTGGAAAATATGAAAGGAAAAATTCCAAAACATACATTTTGGCAAATTTGAAAATAATGATAGTAACATTTATTTGTCTTTTTTGCCTTGCTAAATTCTAGCAAATAAGATGTAAAATTTATTAGAATTATTAATTGAGAAAAATATTAAATTAAGCAAAATTTTAATGAAAAAGCTACAGAAATGTACTTTTATCATTTTGAAGCCAGAATTATGTCAAGCATTGAAACAAAAATTTTCAGAATAATAGAAAGACTTGATTCATCATCTCTACTAAAAGTAGAAGCAGATTTGTTATGTAGCATTGGTTTTAAAGATGTCATCAAAGATTTTAAAAAACTAGAAAAAGCGGAAGTGGGAGAAGATCTTTAAAAAAAAATGAAATGTGTGCTTAGAAATATTTACATCATATCTGCCTACTTCTGAAAGGAAAAGAAAATATTTTTAACGTTTCTTGTTTGTTTTTTCTAATTGATAGATTCAATAATTGATTGATGGGAAATATGTTGCGTATGGGTACCCTGGAGAAAATTAGCAATATTGCTATTGACAATTCTTGCCAAAACAAAGCTGAACATGAAAAAAGCCTGAAAATAAAAATTATTAGCCTTTAAATGTAAAAAATTACTGAACATGTAGCCGATGGCATGAAAATGTGGGGGCACCAAAACTATTTCAGTGCTCTGGGCCTTCAAGTGTCTTAATCCGGCCCTGGATGAAAACACAACTCATTGTTTCTAAATTGCTGTGTACTGAATATTATTTTGTAAGGAGTCTGCAGCCTTCATTTTATTGCCACAGGTGGTAGCAACAAAAGTTAAGAAGCCATGGTCAAAAGTGTTCATCTTCTAAAGTAATATACTCTGCCTTGAAAAAATAATTTCAGAAAATGTAGAATGTGAGGTCGCGATGCGAGGATCCGGGTTCAAACCCCACAGTGGTGGTCGGCTGAAGTTGGTTTTCTGTGGTTCCCAACTTCAAGGCGCAAATGCGAGCCGATCTTCCCGTTAAAAAGTCTCGCCACAGAGAGCAACAGTCCTACAACGAAAAATCATTCAATCATAACACTTCACTCATAGTTTGAAAAACTGGTGGCAGATGGCAGCGCTACACATAACAAGCATTACAGAGAAACAAAAAAAAAAAAAATCTTCACGTCAGGTTTCACTACATGTACACGCACATTCCCGTATGTACCGATTCGTTGGGGGTTCCGCGGGGGGTTGTGGGCGGGGTGCATGTGTGGTGTAGCAGTAGTAGGTAGGGCTCGTAGGTAGGGTAAAAAAGGGCTCGGGGATCCATGATGTTCTTAAGTCAGCCACCTCGTTGGGCAATTTGCCTGTTGTGGTGTTGTATTTGTATTTGTAATACAATACGAGCTTTCTTGAATACTGGATTTTTTTTACAATATTTTTTGTGGTTAAAGGTGTAACATGTTTGAAGAATTTCAAATAAATCTGAGTAATAAATAGTTTGATCAAGTTTATGAATTGAAAATTATTGAAACTTGACTAAAACACTGTTTCCAATTAAGGTTAGTTATTTTCATTTTTGATGTCATTTTGAGTGTCCTCACACATGTTTAGATTTCTTCTTTTTGACCTCTTTTTATTTTGCAGAAATTATTTTCTGGATCAAAAAAATTTCACCGTGAAACATATCTCATCATCAATGTATACTTTATGTTATTTTCTTCCTGGTTGTCCCACTCCAAAAAAATTCTCTGGCTATGGCCCTGACATTATGTAAGATTACTTTGGATAGAGAAAATGACAAGTCACCATTTTTTGTTTAAATTTTGTTTATATGCACACACATATTTTCTTGACAAAAAAAAAAATTTAAGGGGTGCGGTAGCCCGGTCGATAAGATGCTCGCCTAAAGTACCAAAGGATGTTTAGAAGTGTCGCGAGTTCGATACCCAGTTCGTCCTTGTCAGAAAACTTTCCTGACACAGGGGTACAACAAAAAACGGCGATTTGACCGCAGCAAAAATTGCTACCGCAGGGAGTCCCCCATCGAGGGGTTAGCGCACCAACCTCTCAATGAGTATGAAAAACAAGCCTGCCGTTCGGAATCGGCAATAAATTGTAGGTCCCGGTCTAATTAGCCCTCGTGTGCAGAAAATGACCATGGTACAACAAAAATGATCAAGAAAATTTATTTACCGAACATGCATCATGGCCTGGTTGCCCTCCAGCACAAAAGCTTCCAGTTGGCAAAATAAACAACTTTTCAGTAACGTTGTTGACTTGCTCAACACAAAGCTTATCTGGGACAATAGGAAGTTCTGCTTTGCGTATTTTGAGAGATATAGGACCATCTGAAAGAAAATTTAAAATTGAAATTCAAGTAATTTTCATTTATGAAATGCTTAAAATGTTATTATCTCATTCAATAAAGCATAATTTTTGAAAACGTGATATAAACAACTCTTATAGGTAC
Organism: Pholcus phalangioides; assembly: GCF_987345545.1. Taxonomy (NCBI): domain Eukaryota; kingdom Metazoa; phylum Arthropoda; class Arachnida; order Araneae; family Pholcidae; genus Pholcus; species Pholcus phalangioides. The sequence goes on along the minus strand of NW_028301610.1, from coordinate 3,330,336 downwards.
TGCTTTTTCTTATTTTCAGATTTATATTTTCTGATAGCCATTACACACCTTGAGTTTGCGAACCACATGTTCTTATGAACTACTCCTCCATTCTCAAACAATATACAATTTGTTCAAAATCTTTTCCATAAAAAAACTTTTGATTTCAAGAAATAATTGCCCAAGTTCATAAAAATGAGCATCAACTCTAATTTAATGATAATAAACTTATTATTTTAATTGATCAAAGCAAAAAATAGTGAGATTGGAAAGATTTGGTGGAAGTAGTATTGGGTATTTATATATATAACTAAACTTTCTGTGTAAAGTATATCAGAAACAATGCAATGTACAAATATCCTGTGTGCTGTGAAATATATAAGTATTATGGAATGATCATCTAATGAAATGATGAAATCTACAATAAACATGGTGCATACTTTCGGATTCATATCCATATCCTGTGACAATGCATCGTTTTCCAGGTTCACTAGTAGCTCCTCTTGCAGGCAAGCACACTAAACAAACAACATCATTTTTTGTTGCTGGATGCTCCATACGTAATAATGCAATATCATTATCCAATGTCTGTCTGTTATGATTGTGATGAATATAAGAAGCAGAGACTTTCAAAGTTTGTGCCCCAGCACTTCCATATTGACTTGCCAAATTGAAATCACCAAGCCGAATAAATATAGGCTCACCATTTTGTACTGATCTATGAAACAAAAGATTTTTTTCACATATAATGAAAAACATTATAAACCATGGGAACATGTCCACATCTATATATCCATGTGTAAAGTATTTAACATCTTGAGAAATCTCACATTTTTCTCTATCTTTTTTTCTAATCTGAAAAACAGATTTTAAATTTGAATGCTATTAAATTTGTTGTGCAAGAATTATTTTTGTAAATGCATTCAAGCAGTTTTATTTTCATAAAAAGTACATCTTAGAAATTTGCAAGTGCAGTGGATGAAATGCTGAAGTTATAAAGCCAAATTCTCCAATGCGACCAAATTTCACTTTTTAGTCTTTTCAAAGTTTTTTCTAGAGCGTATCGTGATAAAAAATGCATTAAGTGTGTGTAATCATAAATATGGAAAAAAAATTTATTACATAAATACTTTTCTTATGGAAATAGGGATCAACTCTGTTTTCTTTGGGCTACATGGCCATGCTCAACTGAAAATATATCGTAAATATAAATAGTACACCAAAAATATAAATAGTACACCAAAAATTTTTGCAGTGCAGAAGAAATTGACTGTTTTATGCAGAAGCATGTTTATTTTTGTCATTCTGTGCCAATGTCAAAATATTGTGCACAGAGAAACAGCAGGTCAGCAGAGGAAAAAAGTTAGAGGCCTCATTGCAATGAACTTTTACCAGAACAATTATACTTCTTTCCTAATATTGGTAAACCTAGGATACATCAATCTTGACATTTTATATACCACACATTTCAACAAATGTAAAACTATGTATACTAGTGTATCAGCATCATGGGAAAACACATGCTGATGTTTTAAGAAATACAATGTAGTATGGCCACCTTTTGGCTTTAATGATGGATCTTATGCATCGTAGCATTGAATCAATAAGTTGTACACTTATCATGATTGAGCCTTGACCATGGTTTCAACAGTCACAGTTTCAAATTAATTCAGCTAGCTTGCTTGCTGCATTAATTACATTACTGTATATATATTACCTATATATTACTGTATGTGTATATATATATTAGTCAACAATAACAAATCAAAACTACTGATAACAATGCCATGGCTTAGGTTCACTTCCAGACAGAATTCTAAGAAAACTCAGACCAAGCATGCATATATATATTCCATACCAATCTTGAAAAATGTTTGAAAAATTATGTGTTTCATTAACTAATATCAATGACCATTTTTGTATAATACAGAGCTTTTTCAGTCAATATTCAATATAAATAAAAATTAAACATCAGTGTACCTCCTACTGATATGACCAGAGAAAAAAGTTGGTGTGTGCTATTTCTCATAATTAAATCAATGTTTCTGCTATAGAAACATAGTTTAAACAAAATCATAAATACAAATACAAGGCCACAACAGGCAAAATGCCCAATGAGATAACAATCTGTTGCTCAATTGAATTGCACAATCCTGTGCAGATGAGCAAAAGACTGAAAGAAGATGCTAAAACTGACGTCCAAGGGTGATGTTGCACAGTTCACATTGGTAGATGAAAGACTGGCCCACCCTTTCATAGGATCCTGGCATTATATTGATCTTGTCTGCTGTATAACAAGGATTCTTATAACAAGATCTTTCGTATAGTCTGCAGGTGTCCCCACAAGAAGTGCAGTGAATTTAGGTCTGGTGAGCATGGAGCCCATGCCACATATCCACCACGTCCAATCTAAGTTTCACTTTTCTGACACTCTTGAGGGAATTGCAACCATAGGTTCCATTGCAAATATTGGTTGTGTTGATGGATACTATTGCCCTTCTAATTTTCTCTAAACAGTTCACGAAAACCCTGTATAGTACAACAAATCATCTGTTATAAATAAAAAAATTCTATATTATAGAATATAAATTTTTTTTAATGGTGTTTTTACTTGCAATATTTTATTTGTTTTCTAACTTTTACTGAATTATTTTTGTATAATTTGGACTATACTTCAAATACTTTTAGAAAACAAGGAATACAGATTTTTATCTTACGATGTTATGCAATGAGCTGCAGTCAGCACATAACGATCAGAAATGATTGATCCACCACACAGATATTGGTTTCTTTCATTTATGATTGCAACCTGTTAAAAAAGCGGAAAATGTTCTTGAGCTGACATATAGTTAATAATAAGAAATGCGCTGAGAAAACTAAAATTCAAAATTATGCACATTCATATTACGATATAAAAAAATTAATACTGCCAAAATGAATGCTACATGACTGCAATCAAAACATTACTTCTGTTATTTGAATAAAATAAAATTTGAAAACTATGATTAAAAAGTAATATAATAAAGCATATATAATTAAAGAGTTTTCCAATTATTGTATAATTGGATAACACTAGTCTCTTTGGATCTAATTGTAGTGGTGATATCTATCAGGAAAGTATCAATAAACAATAATCGGTAAATTTTTACACTAATGTATTTGGTATTTTGAGCACACAGTGCAAAACAGCAATATGCAGTAAACTTAATCAGAGTTAAGATTCCCCAATTTGTGTGATTTTTGAGTTACTGATTTTCTGTGAAAAATTCCTGGTCCTTGAATTCATTTCATAAGTTTTATGATATTATAGCATATACGTAAACAATATTTCAATTATGATATAATAAGTAAATATATATTGTCTCCATTCAATTAAAAAGAACACAGGCAGCTACCAAGGTGAGCTGATTTTTAAGATGCGAAAAGTAGAAACCGAGGAAACAGCTTAAAATGGAACTTTGCCAGAGGTTTTAGAAATCAATTTGGACATAGGAGCCTTTTTTTTAATTGACAAAAACATACAAAAAAATCCATCAGAAGGATCTTTGTTGATCCATACTGGTGAATGTAGGGTTACAGATAAGGTTATCATCTGTACTCTCTCTCCTTTGTGGTATCATTTCAAGCATCCTCCAACGTTTTAGAAAATTTCTCCTTTTGAGGTTTCAGGAATCATTGTTTTAGGGGATTATTTTTTTCCTCTGGAACATATTTCTTCATTGGCGTAAGTGTTTTTTCCCACACATTTTTACACGCTTTGACCAATGCCCTCGAAATTCCCAGACAAATTCAAGTTGCCTCAAAGCAGGGCAGATGCTATTCTAACCATAATCCAGCTTATCCCAAGATAACATGAAAAAGACACTCAGAAAAACAGCTAGAAAACTAATATCCATTGTTTGTTCACCAACAGCAGATGCCTTGTACTGAAGTGAGAAGTGGATGGGGGGGGGGGGGTGGGTTACCTATTCCATTCAGAAATAAAGAACATGGGATACAAACAACACTCAACGCTAATTCCTCTGGCAAACAATACTCCTAAAAACAAAAAAAACTGAGGGTATAGAAAGAAAACCCTCTCCAGGTGAAGTAATAAAACTGATTAGAGAAAGTGGGCACAATTCATTAAAAGTGAGGGGAGATGGATGGTTAATTTTTTCTTTTTCATGCTTCAACTCCTATAATGTCTGTGTCAGACATATGCCAAAATGTCAAGACGTTTGCAGTCCAAGACTATTGTACAGTTTTTTGGCCCTTATCCTTCTACCCCCCCCCCCTTTCTATCTGGTCTGAAATTCCGAAGGGAATAAAATTACCAATGGACAGTAACATTAAATATGCTCAATTATGTACAACCACCAATCTTTTTGGTAAGTTTGATACATTTGTCACTTACCGGTAATTATGCATAATTCCCAATTGAAGTTGATAAATATGGAAGAAATGTGAAAATATCACTTAAATTCAACCACTTATCAGTTTCTCTCGTACGGGATGAGTGCACTACACATATTTTGCCATAAAACTACATTACCATATTTTAACGCATATGAGAAACCCCCCTGATTTTTCCGGCTTGAAATTTGGATACATGGATAATAATATCCATGTATATAAGGAACCCCTTCTATATATATTTTTGGGACCCCAATTTTCGGTTAAAAGTGTTCATTATACACGCTAAAATATGGTGAATGAAAATAAGTGTTATGAGAATAAAAAATGTTTAAATTATTATCAGCATTGTGTGTAATGTTAGCTTTCTGCACATTCGTCAACGTTTTTAAATATAAGCAACATGACTGATCAAATCCTTCATCTTGGACTGAAATTTGAGCAAAATATCCAGTAAATTTATTGATTTATCATATTTAATAAGAGCTGGGGATTACACATAATCACCGGTAGATGTGGTAAAGAGAATTTATTAAACTTACAAAAATGGTTTGTAGCTATCAAATTTCCATAACATATATCGGTTCTGTTTTAAGTGGGAAAAATTATTGTGATGGTGAGTTTCTTTTTTGGAAGAGAAGTAGCACCATCTGTTGTGAAGAATGGGCAAAATGACGTCATTGAGGATGCTCACGCAGGCATCCTCTTTTCTCAGTTTTTGAATCTGGTAACCCTAGTTGTAATACCCCGATCTGTGCTGTTAATGATGTATTAACAGCACACTGTGTTGTGTTATGCAGTTTATAGTGATTTTGAGTTTCTGTAATAAAAATGTTTCATAGATCCACAGATTTCTCCTACAGCTTGGAAGACGGTTAATCTATATATATATAAAATTAATTTTCTGTGTGTGTATATTCTCTATACAAATCTACAATTTTAGATCGATCGTCGTCAAATTTTGCATATATTCCAAATCGGACCCGACTTGAACGATAGGCTACTTTAAGTGTCAGACCTGGGCAAATGCCCGAAAAACTGTTGGGCAACAGTTATTTCTGGGCCTCAACCAACACACCCTAAAGAAGAAATCCCTCTCACACAAAGAATGAGTCATGCTCGGGTTACCTAGGTTTCTTCCTTCAAAGGTAAAGGGGCATTTCCTTATATGCTGTTTTCTCTTCTTTCGTGTTTTATTTTTCTTCAAAGTGCAACTGTAATCGCGAAAAGATTAAAAAATAGCCTATTTTCATTTAAAATTAATTGATTTTTTTTCCATATTCCTTTAAAAAATAATTAAAGCAGCCTTTGATAATCTATGAAAATGCAACACTTTGAATTTTTTTGTTCCAAAATAAAACCACAAATTTTTTTTATCAAAAACGTTTATTAAACAACATGCAATATACATAATCAGACACATATTTACATGCACACAAAATTATTTCTTTAATGTTTCTAATTTCCTATTTTGCTTACAGGCAATTTTTTTTTCAATCAAATCATCACTGACTTTTTTACAATAATTTTTCAATAGAGTAATTGTTGAGGAAAAAACAATAGTTTTGATGGCATCATACATATTATGTTTATGACATTCGGAATTCAAATATATCTGATAAACGCAGGTTAAAGCTACATTTTGGTGGTTTTTACATTTAGTGAATTTCTTTTAAAGTAAAGATAACAGTTTTGTGATGATCACATAATTAAATTTTACAACAGTTATTATTTCATTAGATGGATATTTTAATCCCCCTTTATCCATGTTTTCTATCAATTAGTATTTTATGTCATTTGAACTATTTGTAATTAGAATATCATGGCAAGTTTTGCATTTGAGCTTTTTCAAACAAACATTGACACAGTACCCAGCAATATATGTTAGGATGATATTTAAATCATCTCAGCTCATTCTAAATCATCCAAGTTCACCAAAAAGTTTTTGGAGTCATCATCATCTATAAGTGGTGCACTTATATTTTCTTCAGTACTGAAATTGTCAACTACAAAATCCCCATATGAATGTGAATTTAAAGTTAAGGGAAGAAGACTTCGTACTCTCAGTTTAGTTTCAGTTTCAAATATTTGTGTTAAAGAGACATTATATTGTGCACCTGTCTGTATAAACCAAATCTTTCTTCTAATGAGTCAGTTTGAAAATTTTCAGTAAGAATGTAAGACATTCAATTCTTCTGTGCAATACTTGACAATGTCAATTAGAGCCTCTGTTGAGTGTGACAAAGCTAAATGAGTTTCATTACTTAATTTTTCAGGGTCACTGTTGCATATTTTCCATTTATTCAACCACAAAGAAAAATTTTGCAAAAATTCTAATCTTGTATCACTTGGCAAGTTCATGAGTGGTTGCTGAAATTCATTTCTTTTTGCAATGCCTTTAAAAAAGAGTTTCAACATTTACAATATCCCACCAAGTGGTAATAAGTTTGATGAATGAAGAAGTTTCCTCAAAGTTTAACAAATAGTAAACTGGGCCTGTAATTTTCAAACCTTCTACAGTATGTGCATTAAATATTTGCAATACTAACTTGACATTTTGTCATTCTAAATTAGAAGGACAAAGTGACTTGTTAGTGATGGTATGTGTGACAATATTTGACAACATTCAATGATTCAATTTTGTGTAATTGTCTCAGGGTTTTGAATGAAGCTGTTTCCAATTTATCACCTGGAGACATTTCATTGCTATTGAAGGGAGGATAGTAAAATGCAACTTCTGCGTTTTTCTGGTTAAGCCAGTTGTTTCGTATGTTTTTCAGTAAATTCACAGTGTCAATAACAAAAAACAATGACGTTTGATAATCCTGTTGATAACAACATGTTGTTATCAACAGGATGATTATACTTACTAAGAAGTTTAGGAGGATTGGTGAATCGAGACATTACTTCTCGATTGATTGCATTATTGTCACTACAGACACAAATTACTTTAAAACCAAGATTTTCTAAGCCAATAATTAATTTCAATAAAAATGCATGCAAAATATCACCGGAAATAGTTTTAACTGGATAAATATGAACTACATCTTTGAAAATAGATTTCACACTTTGTATCATGAATACATAACGTGGTGGCAATATCTTCTGAATTGACTGAAAGGCCAATCAGATTTCCACTTTTGTAATTAAGAGCAGCTTTAATGTGAATCTCATCCATTAACAATGACACTGTTTTGTCATTTTCATTGAGATGAGAGACTTTATCTTTGATTTATGACAAGAAATTAACATTTTGCTCATCTAATGGATCAGCAATGTAATTTACAAACAACTGCTGTAAAGTGGCAGGACGTGGTAGTATAAAAATATTACTTTTACGCAGAAATTTATAGCAATGGGGAAATATCGAAAATACAAATATACAAATACAATGCCACAACAGGCACAATGCCCAACAAGGTGACTGAGAAGATGCCCATAACAAATATGGTTGTCATATATTTCAAAAATACAGCAACCCAATTAAAAACTAAAATTATAAACAATATATACGCATGATAAAATACTATACAATGCCCATAATGTATTTATGGTTGTCTTATATATAAATAACATGGAACAAAGAATTAAAAATTCTAAGGAATATTTTCTCTGATTTTTGGGGATCGATAGTAATAGTTGTTCTTCAACAAAATCACATATATTTTTTTTCCTCCATACAATTTTTCAATTCTCCTACAGCACTTTTACATAGATTTAGAACATCTTTCTGATTGCAAGAAGCATTGAAGTTTTCCAGTTGGTGCAAAATTTCAGAAATAAGATTTATGTCATTAACGGTCATGGGAAAATTCAATTTTCCCAACTTTGATATTTTTACAGATTTGTAAGCACTTACCAATGTCAAGGATTCATCAATGACCAAAGATGCTATCAACTGAGGTGCTAGTTCAACTTTTAGCAACACAAACATGACATAATTGTCATCCATAATCAAAGTCCACTTGTCCATTTTGAAGTTCTTCAAACAATGTTTTTTAGTTGTTGAAATGTCTTGAACGTAAACTTATTCTCATATTGTTCTTTTGATCTAATGCTGTCCTGAATGGCACTGAAGAGAGCTTCATTTTCCAAACAAAGTCGTTTTATATCAGGTCCTTCTTGGAAACATTTTCTGGTGGAAAAATATTTAGGGCAGTTTGGAAAATTTGAAGGAATAGCAAAATCATAAAGACGTGGATGAGGCAGAGGGACACTTAATTTATCACCGGTTTTTTCCACAAACAATTCAGACCGTCGCTGAATGTCACTTTCTTGAAAATGTGCTTCACAGATCTAGAAATCAATAAAATAATACAAATTACATGAAAAAGGAGACAACCATGACATTTCTTTTTTTAAAATTAACTGCTAAGAAAACAAATTTTTAAAAACACATGTAAAGTTAATCTCTATTCCTACAAGAATTTTAGTCGTGAAAGAACTGTTAAAAATGGGGAGAATTAAGAGAAACCTATATATATCACTGGATAGTCTTTAATGTTAGGGAGAAATCTTTTGGATTCAAAAACTTCAATTTTAATGCTTTGTTCAGTTTCTACTTTTAGGCTGCTATTAAATGTGACAATTATTGAATAAACTATGAAAATTTATTTGTATTTGATTATAGTGACTAACAAAATATTATATTAAACTCCAATTTATTAAGGTATAATTAGTAATTAACATAATTATATATATGAATTATTTGTTTATCAGTATATCAAATGTAATATTGTTGACAAAAATAATTAGGAATTATTTAGGCTGCACTGTTGCTTAAAATCTAATTAGAATTGAAAAAATTATTCTCATTTTTGAACTACACAAAATTTTAAGAACAGAACAAATAAAAAATATTTAAAAAACTTTTTAGAACATATGTCTGCCTCAATTTTAAAAAGAAATATTTCTAATACATTCACTTACAGAAAAAAATTTTACAATATTGTTTCAAAATATGGGGAAAAATAGCATGAAATTGAAATAAAAAATTTAAATACATAAATTGTGTGAAACTTACCCTTGAGTTTTTAGTGATCTTCAAATTTTGTTGAGGAATCACTGCCAGCCATTGTTTTAAAATTTCATCTTTGGGGAAGCGGAACATTAAAACTTTCTCCGTTCCATCGTAATTCCCACGGCAGTTAACGATTGAACATTTAAAAACCATATTCTACTTTAGGTTTTTATGTGCAGAGAAAAAACATGATGATTATTTTTTTTAAACAAAAATTAGAATTATCCTTAATGAAGAAGATGGACTCAACATTCACGCAGGCCGGTGGTGTTTAGCATCAACAAGAAGAAGGCGATCTTCGGAACTAGTTTTTCCCAGCCAACAGAGCATGACTCATCCTTCAGTGGAAAGCTTGGTGTAGAGGCTTTCTTTTTTAGGGGGTGTTGCCTCAACAGTCACACTTTTGGAATGTTTACTTTGGTTACCGTGTGGCTCCCTAGCCATGTGTTTCCGATGTGCATATGCCTTTACATTTGTCACGTCTTTCATCCTGTCAGTATATGTATAATAATTTATACGCCTTTATAATGATTTGTCACTTTCTCAGTCCTCTCAGTAATTGAAGAAAACCCAGGCAGCGCTGGGGTATTATAGCTAGTAAGCGTATAAAGTACAGATGACGATACAGAGTGAAGATAATTGGTAAGAAAAGTCACATTCTCTTCTGTGGGGAATCGAACCACAACCTCACACTTTCCAGGCGCGTGTTCTACCGTTAAGCTACAGAGGATAGACATTTTCTTTCATAAGAACACTCTTTCTTTGGGCTGAATGGGACTGCGCCATAGACAGCCTCCTAACTCAGCAGCAGCTCATAACAAAATTAGCCTCCTGATGGTAACATAGAGCAAAACAATGAACCCCTCCACTAATGTGGCTTTTTGAATAGACATCATAATCAGCATTACTCTGAGGGACAGGCACAGGATGATCCCCATGGAAATCAATGTTAAAATTACTGATTTTACTGTTGAAATGCGGAAATTTAATTGGGTTTTCCACCACATCAATAATTTTTAAAATTGAATTCTCTATTTTCGAAATATTGAGTTTGCTTAGAGATACGAAGCCCAGAAAAATATGAAATAATTAGCTGGACCTACTTTTGAGATGGATATCCATGCAATAACACATTGATTTCAACTTTTTATTTATATCTGCTTGAATGTGAAAATTGAAGTTTAAATCCCCTTATTGCCTTTTAATATTCAACTGCATCAATTCATATAGGTTTTAAAAAAAAATTAATAATTGTTCATAAATTACATTGAAATAATTCCTCAGCAATTGAGATAATTGGACAGGCAGATAGATAACTTAAACTTCAAAAAAAAAGAAAAAAAAGTCTGAATATATATATTCAGCACTTATCAATGAAAAAAATCTATTCCATTTTTACATTTCTCTAATTTATATTTGTTTTTTCAATCTCATGAGCTGGCGAGGAAGTTGGCATGTTTGTTGCATTGGATATGGTTTGCATGTCCCTCAAAAAAGAGGGAAATATCACGTAATCCAAAAAGCCTCATATATTCTTATCAAAAATAATAATTATTCTGAAGTCATTTATGATAGCTTTTCCAGATAATATTTTGAAGAATATTTGTAATAACATGTATTGTAATAAATAATCTCTATAACTTGCGAATAACTCTGGAAGGAATACTATTATAAATTACTGGAGAATAGTTTTAGTAAATCAGGGTTGTTTGGTTTAAACCACAATGATAACCAAGTAGTTTTTTAAAAAAACCAGTTTGGTTTTTAAAAAAAAAATCAAGTAAAAGTGGCCTAAATATAAGTTTTTTTCCTTGAAAAATATATTGGTTCATTACTAGCCAAAATTTTTCATTCTTACTACATTTTATATTCTTGGGATACATTCAGATGGTATATATTTAGATGATATAAGTGGTTTTTTTTCCAAAAAGTCTCATAAAAGTGTCCTGAATATATATATATTTTTCATATGAAGTATGTTAGTTATGTAAAGTTATATACAGAAGCCAAAATCACATCAGTCTCATTCTTACCACATTTTCTAACCTTTGGCTAAATTCTGATGCTCTATCTTTAGCAAATTCATTAATAAAAATTTCATCACATCTAAATGTAGTGGTGTATTATCTCACAGGGTTTTTGCTTTTTTTCCTTCACAAAGTAGCAGCAACAGTAGTGACACCATCATGCTAAGGGCAGGTGGTCTTATAATCAATAAAGACACCAGCTGTCTCTAAAGGACAAAGACCAGTGTACACTAGTAGTTACATTACCTCACAGATATTTTCATTTTCTTTCCCAGCAGTTCTTATGGGACACTCACACTATATATCACCCAGTCTTAATATATTCAGTATTTTTTTTTATACTTTCATGGTTAAGCCCAGTTAATCAAGGTTCTACTGTATAGTAGTAACAGATTTATGAAAAATAATCAGCTATATGCAGGGTGATTATATAATTAAAGTTTTGATTCCAAAACTATACAATAAGTACTGGTCAGAATAACTTGAAAATTTCCATGGATACTCCTGAAGCAACGGAAATTTCTTTGGCAAAAGAAAAAAAAAAGTGCAAGAAATGCAAAATGTGCAAGTAGGTAATGATGTACTTAGCCAGCAGTATAATCTATTTTGTGCAACCACATCATTTCTGCACTTCAACAGCATCAGTGTGTCGAAAAGAACAACTTTTATCAAGATGCACATTGTAATACCAGCAAAACAGCTGCTGTCTGCTGCTATTTTGACAATAACAGGATTACATGACACCTGGCCAGCAGCCAGTTCAGCTAACCTTAACCCTTGCAACTTCTGGCTGTAGGGGTACCTCAAAATGTTATGAACAGTAGTCGAATTGCAAACTTTGGTGAACTGCAAGCTCCAGCGCATTCCCTATATTTTAAAAGTTCCTCAGGAATATTAATGTGGGGCATGTTTGATTTAATAAAGCTGAATTGCAAGCACATCCACGGCATAACTATGGCATACTCTGATCTTTTGTTGAACAAGAATTTTTGTGCTTTCAACCTCATAGCCAGAACCCAGTGGACAACATATTTAACATTTCTTAAGTAAGTTGTAGTTATTTGTTCAATTACTTCGTTTTTTGTGATGTTTCCATGAATTATGAAATCGTGCAATGCTATAATTAAGTTATCATTTTGCCATGACTGACTAATGTTTCCATTCTGCGAGCAAATTTCCCACATGTTGGATGTCATTAATTTTACATTTTTAAAGTATTTTTTCCCCTTTACGAAATAAAATTGAATTTTTTCAGGAATATTCATGCCAATTTTCAAGTCATTCTGACAATCGTTCTTTTTTTACAGTGTTTTGAAATCAGAACCTTAGTTACAATCACCCTGTATATTGTAAATCATTGTTAATTAATCTGTACTATTTATGCTTCATTAAATACATTATATTCACCTAATTTTTAATATAGTTTTTGCAAAATATCTTTCTAATTAAGCATACTCAAAGTCACTTGAGAAAACATCTATCTATATATATATATATGATTAATAATAACATTAAAAGAATTTTCAAACACGGTAATCCATTGAGTTAAGCAAAAAATAATTAAATTGCAAAAGTTGGTTTTTGTTAAAATGTAAGAAATATTAATTAATTAATTAATATGGAAATAGCGTTAATTACATTAATTAACACTAATAAAATAACATTTTATTTTTATTAATTATTAGTTTTAATGATTTTTCAGACATTTTATTGTTTTTAATGTTAATGCTATTTAAACCCAAAAACAAAACGGTTTAAACCAAAAAAAATGTTTTTTTACCAACCCTGGTAAAAATAAGAATTCTCAAATTAGTCTTTCCAGAGAATATTCTCAAATATTCTCCTTGATGATAATATTCTCAACAATATTCTCTGTCCCTGTCTCCCTCCCTGTCATGAAGACAGAATATTGTAAGTTTTTTATAACTTTAAAAGCAAGAAAATGAAACCCCTATGGCTGGATTGCATAACTTGCGAAGAAATATGAGTGATACAAAATTTAAGAGTATGTACAGTAAAACTCCTCTTTTACAGATGAGTATTTTTGTGGTTTGCAAAAGAGAGGTTTTACTGTACATTGAAGAAAATAGGAGTTGCGTATCTTAGAATGAAGGTGATAATAATAGCTTCCTTTTATCAATTAACTTTGATTTTGCTCTTTGTTTTGAACTGATATCTGAAAATTTATCTAACTTTTAGAGGTTTTAATCTTAAGATTTCTAAAATCTTCATAACCAAACTTTTAAAACCTCTCATGACCACGAGAATATTCGCGAACTAAATGTCATTATGAGGTGATTATGCCAAAAAGTGTCTTGTAAATGTTTCTGAAAACTGAATTATATTCTATAATATAAATAAAACTCAGACATACTAGCACTGGCTTAAAGCTCGTCAATAGTAATGATTGTTCAGCTTTTTGCCATGGGGGGGTACTCCCAGGACAACATAATCATAGTACAATAAAAAATAACTCAAGAATTTAATTTTTAAATTTTAATTAAAAGTTCATTAAATATAGCATTTCAGTGACACTGGAACCTAGATGGCTCAGACCACATGAGCCCCTGCCCCACCTCTTGAGGTAACGTACAGAGGTCCCGGAGTCCCTTAATAATTCATGAATATTCAATGCAATCCCAACCTGCATACGCCCTTGTTGGTCGTATATACAGACGTCTAGCAACCCTAGACCCCCATCCCCGTTTTCTTCATGTCAGAGCTCCTATGGGACCTGTGATGAAATATTATTTCCGACTCAAGTTCTGCGAGCTCGATCATGCACTATGCAAATGAAGCCGGATCCAGACCCACCATGCTGAACCATTCAAAAATCTGTTTTTATCTCACAGCGTGGGGTTGTTTTGACGGAAAACAGGATTTTGCGCGTTTGGGCATCGAATAGAGCCAACACCTTCTATAGCATAAAGCCTTTGCTCAAAGCTTTGACATCACTGAAGTCGTCCATTTCACTTGCAGCCATTCGATAAAGTAGGACATATCGAAATCTTTACCTTTTTTTGCAGCATATGCAATGGCAAGATTTCTACCACATGAATAATTTTAAAAATTGAATTCTGTTGTTAGCAACAGAAGTGGTGTGTACTAAAACATGTTGTCTTCATGCTGTCTTAAAAAAAATTAGTTTTGTGATATTTTCTCAAACACAGAAGGTGTTGGATGATTAGTAAGTATGTATAACTATGCCGATAGCTTAAAAATATTATTTCTAGTATGATCAGTTGAATAAATAATCAATTCAAGATATACAGAAGACTGGATGTTGTGAAGATATTTATTATTTGAGATGTTAATTTTTTAAGGAAGGAAAAAACTCATCTCTGCCTCTACCGGGAGTCGAACCCGGGTCCCTCGATTGCCGGACGAGTGCTCTGACCGCTAAGCTACAGAGGAGATAGAGATTTTCCTTCGCTAGAGCGTTCGACTCCGGGTTCGACTCCCGGTAGAGGCAAAGATGAGTTTTTTCCTTCCTTAAAAAATTAACATCTCAAATAATAAATATCTTCACAACATCCAGTCTTCTGTATATCTTGTATTAGCAAGTGGAGAGCGACATTCATGTCATAAATAATCAATTGTTGAAAATAATTCCTTTGTTACCCTTTGAAAATCAACCCTGATAGATTACGTCGCCATCTATATTTGAAAAATTGAACTTGCATCAAAAAGCTCTCTTAAACTCCAAAATCTGTTAATTAAATTGATAATCAAAGTACTTTCCTTCAAGATGAATTGCAGCAAATGTTCAGCTGAAGTATGTGATGTTAAAGAAGTAATGAAATGCTAGAAATGTTTGGATTTGTTACATCCAATTTTCATTGGAAGTTCCGAGGCAGCTTTCTGTAAAATGAAAAAGGAAACCAAAAATAATTACATATGTAAAAGTTGCAAAGAAGATGATGAAGAATCTGAAAATAAAAACCATCTAGCGTGGCAAATGCTTTGAAGAAATTTAAGCAAGAGATAAAACATTGATACAGAATTCAGTTGCTAGCATCCATATGATTATGGAAGGATTTAAGAGAGATATAATGGACATCACTAAAAGTTTGAATTATCATATTGAATTATTAAAAGAAGTTGATGGTACAGTGAAATGTTTACGTGAAGAGATATCTCATCTTAGAAATAAAAGCATGAAGTTAAAGAGTGAAAATGTACAACTTCATAAAAATATTGTGGAAATTCAAGAATCTCTGAAATTGAATATAGGAGCAAAGCCAATAACATTGAAATTAATGGTGTACCAGAGGAAGTCGATGAATGCCTTCCGAAAATACTGGATCAAATAAAAATCGAACTTAAGATCAACCAAGAAACAGAGATAGAAAGAGCCCACAGAGTACCTTCATTTTCAAAAGTGAAAATCCAACCTATCATTGTAAAATTCAAGTAGTCATCTAAACGTATCTGGATTGAAGCTGTGAAAAAACGCCTAGCTTTGAAATCTAATGTCATCAACCAGAATTTCATACCTCAGAGTCTTCATCAATGAATATTTGACCAAGTATCTCAAGCAATTATTCTTTGCTGTCAGAAAATTCAAGCAGGAAAACAACTATAGGTTTGTCTGAACCAGAGATGGAAAGGTCTTCCTGAGACAGTCTGAAACATCCACTATACTTAGAGTAAGAGATATTAGTGAATTAGAAAAACTGCATGTGTGAACAATGGTTGATTTGTTAACTGAAAATTATATTGATATAGACTATGATGTTGATGAAGTGGCTGTCTTGGATTCACCTGTTTCTGTTTCTGGATTTCTAAACACTTGTAATATGGTATCTAATCTGTCATTGCAATATATGTATATTCTTTGTAATATAAGAAGTATGAGGAAAAATTTTGATAATTTTTCAGTTTACTTAAAATGCATTAATGAAAATATTGATATAATATGTTTTACTGAGATTTGGATTAAGAAGAGTGAAGTAAATATGTATATGATACCCCAAGTAACACAAAGATATAGATCTATATCGTAAAATTTCAGTTTCGAATATAGATCTATATCGGACCACGATATCGTTTTGGCTAAAAAAAGGCGTAGTCAGAGATAAATAGATCTATATCGTGAATTTGTGTGTGTGATTTATTCAAATACTTCAAATTTTGGACGATAGATGGCGTCCTTTCAGAATATCTACCTGTTGTTACTATAAGATTAATTTACAAGTAATGGTTTTTTTACTTGTATTTTCAATCAAATTTATTCATATTTTCATGTATGCACAAAAATTAAAAAATAGAAATTGTGAGACATATTGAGGCAGATAATTGGGAAAATTATATTATAATTAAGGAAATTATATATAACACAAGAAACAAATTAATGTATTTTGTGTAGTATATTAATTATTTATTTAAAATTAATAATTTATGCTAATAAAACAAAAAATATGCAAAACAAAAAAGTTAAAATTCTCAAAGTATGGTAAAAAATGAAAACATCAAAGGAAAAAAAGAATAAATAATTTTAAGAAAAAAACACACATATAAGCAAATTTTTGTAAATTAAAAAATATGTGCAATTATAAAAAGGCAATTAAAGTTACGATGGATAAGTTCTTGCTCCTCCTAAAATACCAACATCTATGATGCAAAACATACACAGTAAGGATTTAATTATAACTAATTATATCAACATAATTAATCCCATTAAAATCAAAATTTCATATGAAAAATTTCGCTCAAACGTTTTTAATTTCCATTCAAACAAAAAATTGTACGCTCGACTTTAAATTTTCTCCAAATTTTTATTTGAAGGTAATATTTTTATTTAAAGACACACGATATGTTGATATATCAGCATATTGTGTATCTGATATATATCTTTGTCAGGTTCATGATATAGATGTATGTCATGTTCAGGATATAGAGCTATGTCTTCTTTGATAGATCTATATCCGGTCTATATCGAGAATCTGATAAAGATCTTTGTCAGGTTCACGGTATAGATCTATGTTTTTCAAACTATATTAAAATAATTTATCGTCCCAAGTTGTTGTCCTTCAAAGTAGAGATTATTCACATGGAATCAAATGCATATTCGACTGAAAAATTAAAGACTTGATCAATTAATATCATAAATAATTTGCACCATATGGGACAAGGTCGTTCTATATCATAGTTATGACATCTGATATTCCTCCGACATTTCGATATATAACAATATGGTCCAGATATTGTACTATATCGTTGTGCTACTGGGGACCAGGATATTATGGTTATTATTAATGTTATGATTATAATCAATCTGGAGGTGTTTACATATTTATCAAAAATGGTATAAAAGTTGAAGTGATGTCAAATCAGTTCCTAATGGCTGAAATATTGACGTTAAAATTTTGTGAATTTAATATTATTTTCTCAATCTATAGATCTCATAACTTCACCATTGATCAATTCAATAGGGAACTTCAAACAAATTTGAATAAATATCAGAACTCAGATATGGTTATTATGGGTGATATGAATATAAATCTATACAATATTAATGATAATGGTGTTAATGATTATTTGAATCTATTTTATTTAAATGGTTTTTCTTCATTTGAAAAATTTATCACGAGAATTGGAATTACAAATTCATCTGATGTTGACCATGTATTTTTCCACTCATTTGAACTATTGATAATTTGCTTTGAACTATTTGATAATTTCATTAGAAATGTGAACTTTATACATGTCTGATGAAGCTCATACTGATAATGCCTGTATACATTTTTTGAACATCAATTTAAATTCTAATTTATTTACAAAAAATATATATTAAATCCAAAAATGAAACAAGACACAATGATTGAATTACAAACGACTTGATCAAAATGATTAATATTAAAGAAAAATTGTATATTAAACACCGCGAAAAACCTTTTAGACTTGACTATAAAATTGAGTAGAAACAATATGAAACTAATTTAAAAAAAATAATAAAGAAATGTAAGAATGACTATTTTTAAAGAGAAATTCACTATCTTAGGATCAAATAAAAGAGAACAATGGAAATTCATAAATATCTTTATAAATAATAAGAAAAATGTCACTTTACCAAATTATGATAATCCACACCGACAAACTAACTCTTTTAATACAAATTTTATTGATCGGGTGAAAAATTATGATATAAACAATCAAGAGAGCAATTTTACTCATATTGAAAATTCGAATATTATTTCATTTGTTCTTCGAGAAATTGATTTCACACAACTTGATAATTTAATTAAATCACTAAATAATGGAAAACCTGCTGGAATTGATGGCTTAACACCCAGAATGCTCAAGATTATCGTCACCACCCATCGGTATATTTCATTTGATCAACAAATCTCTAAGTACTGGAATTTCTTTTGCTGAACTCAAAAAATCTATTGTCACACCCATATACAAAACGACTAACAAAGAGGATTTGAACAACTACAGACCTATTTCAATATTACCTGTTATGTCGAAATTAATAGGAAAATGGGTCAAACAACTTAATTCTTATTTAAAAGCTATTAATTATTACTTACATTGTCAATTTGGTTTTAGAGAAAAAATGAATAATGAAATGGCTACGACTAAATTTATGGATTGCATAACAAATCATATATATATATATATATAAATAAATAATCATAAAAAGGTAGCAGCTATGTTTATTGATATTAGCATTTGATTCAGTCAATTGGGATATTTTATTAGAAAAACTTAAAAATATTGGAATAAGAGAGAGGCCTTCCCCTTGACTGGATTAGATCTTTTATTACAAATAGGAAACAGTGTAAGTGATTTTAAAATAATAAATACAGGTGTACCCCAGGGATCGGTTTTGGGACCAATACTTTTCTTAATTTATATAAATGAAATACATAATGTTAATATTTCTGGTCATTTTGTGTCATTCGCAGATGATACTGTCTTAATTTGTACTGCTGACACAACTGAAGATTTGATAAAAAATGTAGAAAATGACATTTACACCATAAATAAAAGAATTAAGAGCCTTGGACTACAGCTAGTAAAACACAAGTTTGCTAGTTTAAAGCAAGTAAAACCAAATGGATGCATTTTAATTTAATTCATTAAATTAAAATGCATCCATTAAATGCAATCCACAGACAACTGAAATTAAATTTCATGAATGTGATGATTTCCATCCTGATGCTATTTTTAATTGTGCTTATATATAGAAAGAGTAATAAATTATAAATATCTTGGGTTAGTTTTCTCGTCCAACTTGAAATGGAAAGATCATACTACTTTAATTGTCAATAAACTAAGAGCAATTGTGAGTTTGATATTTAAACTAAAATCTATTATTTCATACAACAGTTTGAGAGAAGTGTTCTATGCATGGGTATTCGCACATGTATTATATGGATTAACTGTCTGGGGAAGAACATACAAAAATTCTATTCTATCTTTAAGCCATTTACACTGCTGGCCACCGTAAATGCAACACCCTGAAGGAAGCATGCAAATAATATGAAATTTACAACATGCATTAGCGGAGGTGAGATATGCAAATGATTAGAATTTCAGCGCAGACGCACATCACGCGCGCCTGTGGCGCCACTTCAAAGCGCTATTTAAGGCCTGGAGATTTCGACGATTTGAAGTACGGCAATTGTGTTCTTCTTGTGGTTTTTTCAAAAAAACGATCAATTATGCCTCGTAGAAAACAGCGATCATCTTTTGATCAAGTATCCGAGTTCGACAGAGGAAGGATGGTGGCCTACCGAGATTGTGGATTATCTTTCAGGGAAATCGGTAGTCGTGTTGGACGAAACCAAACAACTGTAATGCGGATATGTGATCGTTGGATGCAGGAGGGTACGACGGACCGACGTGTTCGATCGCATCCACCTCAGTGCACCACTTCACGTGATGACAGGCGTATGGCAGTGACGGATCGCTCAGCCACATCACGAACCATAGCACAGCACATTCAGTCTGTACCGCATCATCCAGTGTCTGCGCGTACCATTCGACGCCGTTTACAGCAGAGTGGTCTGTCCGCAAGACGTCCATTGCTTCGTCTACCCTTGACGCAGAACCACAGACGTCTCCGCCGCCAATGGTGCGATGAAAGAAGGATGTGGACGGCACAATGGAATGAAATTGTCTTTACTGACGAGTCACGCTTCTGTCTGCAACACCACGATGGTCGGATTCGAGTCTGGAGACACCGTGGAGAGAGGATGCTGAAAAGCTGCGTTATGCACCGCCACACTGGTCCTGCACCGGGTATTATGGTATGGGGCGGTATTGGATATCACTCTCGCACTCCTCTAGTACGCATTGCCGGTACTTCAAAAAGCCAGCGCTACATCTCCGAGGTGCTGGAACCAGTTGTCCTTCCTTACCTTCAGGGCTTGCCCGCAGCCATATTTCAACAGGATAATGCGCGACCACACGTGGCACGCATTGTCCAAAGGTTCTTCGTCAATCGCCAGATTGAATTGCTTCCCTGGCCAGCTCGCTCTCCGGATCTTTCGCCGATAGAAAACATGTGGTCCAGGGTTGCTGAACGATTGACCCAGATGACATCCCCAGCTGCCACACCAGATCAACTTTGGCAACGCGTGGAAGCTGCTTGGTCTGCTGTACCCCAAGAACACATCCAAAGCCTCTTTGAATCAATGCCGAGGCGTGTGGCAGCGGTGATCTCCAACAATGGCGGCTACTCTGGCTACTGATTTTGGCAGGAACCACACTTCACAGAAGTCTATAAATTTAATCATTTGATGCTTGGTCAACATGTTATCTACAAAATAAATATTGTTGCGATATCTCTTGTCTTTCTTGGTGTTGCAATTTGGGTGGCCAGCAGTGTATATGATTTTTTCGACGAGATATTCTACACATTAACAATAATTTCTCGCAATGCGATGTATCACTAATTCATTTTAATATACGTCAACTTTATTTATATAAAGTATTGCTGTTCATGTATAAAAATCCTGACTGGTATCCCAACAGAGCAATTACACAAAGATGTACTATGCAAACAGAAAATCTATGTCATAATAGGGTCAAAAATAGTGTTTGTTTTGTAGTTTTCTTGTTGTCTTTCTGTCTTGTATGTTTTTGATTTTGTCTTGTCTATATATATATATATATATAAATAAATAAAATAAATAATTTTTCAGCAATTTAGATAACTGGACAGGCAGATAAATAACTAGAACTTCAAAAGAAAAAGAAATTTAGAATATTTAGCACCCATCAATGAAAAAAAAATCTATTTCATTGCTATGTTCTTTAATTTATATTTGTTCGTTAAATCTTTCATGAGCTGCCGAGAAAGTCGCCATGTTGGTTGCCTTGGATACAATTTGTGTATAAGAAAGAGGGAAATATCACGTGGTCCAAAAAGTACACATGACTGGATACCAAGCAAAGACTTTTTTGTTTCCAATTATCTTCGTTTGGTATCCAGTCATTTGTACTTCGTATAATTAGTGGAGAGGTTCATCGTTTTGTTCTATGTCGCCATCTGAAGGCTAATGAAAAGTTGAAATCAATGTTATTTCATGAATATCCAACTCAATAGTAGGTTTGGCTAATTGTTTTATATTTAATTTTGATGCATTCTTCAAGTTTTATAAAAGAGCTTTCTTCAAACTTTTATAGTGTAATCCCGGCCTAACCATGGATTTGCCGCCACTTATCGTGACCGAATTCATTGAGATCAAGAGGTTTAGAAAGAAGTAAGCGCCCGTAAGTAATTTTTTCATAATTATTTTATTTTCAAGAAATTTCAAATTATCACTTTGGGTCAGTAAATATTATCATTAGTTCTGGAGTTATTTCTTTTATTAATTTCTAGTTGTTCATTAATTTTTGCTTGTTTTTAGTGAAATGTTGTGTTCAGATATTCAGCATTCTTATGAACGAAACAAACATGCTAATTTTTGAAATAACAGATTTTTCAAAAATAATGTAAATAAAAAAAAATTGTTTGTTTCGAGATGGCGGTTGCACACACAGGACTGCGATTAGAAACAAAAATGTACTCTGTTTCCCTGGGCTGGTATCTGTTTTGGCATCTGCTATCTTGTTATTTTGAACAGAAAAAGAGTAGAAACCCCATATGCCTTTCTGGTCCAGCTAACAGGGCTCTAGATCCTCTTGTCCTCCACTAGTTGCAGCTCTGGTTGCACAACTCTGAAAATCTTGACGAGCTAAGGGCCTCCACATATTTTAGCCAATATTCAACTCTAGCTTAATCAGGCACTGAAGAAACTTTTCTGTTTGAGAGCAAACACTTGACCTTTACATTAGAGGAATAAAAGAAAAACCATTCTACTTTTTTTTATGATGTTTAGTTGCAGGAGATGGTCCTTTCTTTCTTTTTGCAATAATAACAAGAAAACAATTTTACATTACTTCCAATTCATGCAAAAGGTGAAAAGCATATACACAATAAGAACTCAAACAATCCCGAGAAGTAATTCCAGATGAGTCACACTTGCAAATATTCAATAAATTCCTGTTTTCATTATCTCGCCACATTTCATCATACTCTACACTCAGCTCTTCCTAAAAGGCTTTGACATGTTTTGCATGTCTTGAGTAATCATTTTTATTGAATTGGTTTTAATTGTGGCCTTGCTTTAATGACTATTGGCTGGCTCTCCACAAATCGGGGGCTGTCACCAACGACAGATGGTGTTGTTTCTGCTCCCTCCAAGCCTCTTATTTATTCTAGGCATTTGAAACATCAAGTTCAGTGGTGACGAAATCACTTCCATGATTGTGCAGCAATATTCTTCATAAAGGAGCATTCATTACCCCAGTAGCACAGCGATATCGGTCTGATGTCAGAACGTCGAAAGAATATTGAACGTCTGAAAGAGGTCTGAAATTTTTATGTTTCTGATATCAAATGATTAGTAAAAATGTATTCACTCAATAAACGACAAAATATCTGCTGTTTTTCTCTAAAATAGTTTTACTCCCATTTTTACAGCGTTTTGTTTCGAAGAATATCTTGCACGATAATTAGTCTCTTTTGAAATAATCCAAATTTCCCTCTATGTCAAACGATATTCGTAAGTCGAACGGTATCGGAATCTCGACGTCATTCTATATTGGTGTGCTACTGGGGGGAGGGGGGGTAGTGACATAAATATTTACATAACCACAGTAGAGTATTTCTGTGTCCATTCTTCTCAGGGCCCCACGCAACGTTTGACACTGTTTTACTCTTCAAAGTCAAAAACGACATACGACGTGGGAGTGGAAAGGGTCCAGTTCGACACTTCTGTAAAATTTACTTGGGCATTGAAAAGGAAGATAAATCAATGGTCATGTTCTATGTCTTAGTGAAATCCTCTTACCTATCTTTGCCTACCTTTTTATGATGGGAAGAGACCCATCCAAAGAAATTCTGTGCCCATGGAAAAATGATCTTTTCAGTTGATCTGTCTCAGTTTTTTCGTTTCCTCAAACAATGTCATAAAAAATCGGCTGTGTAAATGGGGGATCAAACTTTTTTGCTTTTCACTTCATCTTTAACTCCCATCATAGATTTGGATTGAATTTGAAGCTTCTTCAGAAAAACGAAAGAAAAAAATCTGCAGCCCACCAGTGTTCCTCTCTTCACTGGTATAAAGGGAAGTGTGTTGAATGTGAGTGATAATAAAGGGAAAACTTACCCCACTCATCATTTTCCCCATTTATATCCTGAATGTTGATAAAGATAATCAGTTTTGCATGTATCAGATTCATCACTCGACATAGGTGCCGGAACCTAGGAAATGAGGCCATTTGTGCCCCCCAATTATTTCTGAAATTCTGAAAAACAATGCAATGCACCCTTCCTCTTCTGCGTACAGGCTTGAGTGCTGTCTATATGGGACGACCAGCAACTTTCAGTGCCCCCCCCCCTCCAATGTTTTCTTCATGTCAGCGCCTCTGTTAATCGATAATAGTTCCAATATAAATCCACCAAATCTTTTCATAAACCAGTAAATAATGAGAGATTAATTCTCATTTTATTTTTCTCCCAGCTTTATATTGGTAACCTCATTGCCTCAAGTCTGACCAATAGACTGAGATCCTTGGTGGCACCTATATCAGGACTTTCCATGCGCAGTTCTGTAGCATATTTTAGATTTATTGAAAAAAAAATTGGGGTAGGCTCTAACATAGACATGGTCACAAGTGAATACGTTCTTTGTGCCTCGAGCCGCATGGTAGGCACTGACTTAATGAAACGAATAACAACAGATTTTTCTTTAAAATACCTAACAGACGATATAAATTTTGTCTATTTGTGTTGCGAACTTCTCAAGATATAGCATAACAATTTTTCGTTACGAAAGCAGGCAGTGAGCCTGGTGCCTAGACCAGAAGAGGTATTAATATCTGTAGGGTATCATCGGATTAGTCTTTAAAATATCTAACAGACGAAACCTCTGTCATCCATTTTTGTTGAAAAACTTTTGAGATACAGCGTAAAACAATTTCGTCGTGAATGTGGGCCACGGGCCTGGTTCCAACACCAGAAGAGGTATTAAAACCAATATGACATCACACACACATTGGATGTGTCTCAAAAGTGTCTATCAGATGACATCGTTTACTTCTATTTACATTGTGAACCTCTCGAGATATAGTGTGAAACAATTTCATTACGAAAGCGGGATGCGGGTCTGGTGCCCAGACGAGAAAGGTATTAAAACCAGAGTGGCATCATTGAATGTGTCTTAAAAATGTCTATCAGAGGACGTCATGATTTCTGTTTGTGTTGTGAACCTCTGGAGATATAATGTTGTGTCGCTGCTGGTGTTAGGCAATTTTTTATATTTTTATCATGTTTTTTAAGGTAGGCATTATCTAGTGTTTCTCTTTGCCTTTCTGTCTGGATTAGATCGTCGACCGAACATGTACTAAAAATCTCTCTCTTCATTCTATGTAATAAACAACCTAAAAAACAAAAGGAGTCATGTTTCAGTATGTTTCCGAAATAACGAGACATCCACCAGCACTTGCGTCACCATAGGACTGGTGACCCCTAGATATAAAAAAAAATCTATATTATAGCAGATGTTTGACAGCCACGAGTTTGTCAATTCTCTTCGTGGATTGTGCTCAACTTTTTTTCCATATGCCGAACACTGTAGAAGAAACAGGTATTGTAACGTATCCATGGGCCCCCCCCCCCCCGGCGTAAAAGTCTGAAGTCAGCATCGCATAAATGTTTACTTGTTTTTCATCAGTGGCGGTGGTCGTGTGGCAGCGATCGAGGCCGATTGTGATGTTGCCGGCATGCGGTCGTATGCAAATTATTTTTGTGAAATGTTGAATATTTAGCGAGAGACGGCGTGTCGCCGGTGGATGAATGGTCCTAAAGTTAAAACCGGCTTACGATGTATAAAAGCGCGTCTCTCGATCTCACTAATCGCATTCATTCATTCGTTCATTCAAGTATTCACCTCTTGCTTTGGCTACTTGTGCTAGTTGCACTACACCAGGCTTAAAGACCATTTGTGGACATTCGCCTCACTTGAAAATATTATCTAAATTTCCTAATTTGACAAATCCTTCTATGCTTGGGGCTACTTCTAAAAAACACTGTGTTACACATTGCATTACTACTAAAGGTTCTCCTGTTTTTACCAAAGCATGCAGGCTTTTTTCAGAGAAACTCGCCATTGCAAATCATGAAGTTCAAATGCTAATGAATCAGGGCATGCTGAGACCTTTAAAAAGTCCATGGGCAAGCACGATACATATTGTTCTTAAATGTAATGGAGAATACACCGTTTATGCGGAGAGAGAGATTACAGATAACTTAATTCTATAACGTGTCCAGACAGATATCCTATACCACATGTTCATGATTTCAGTTATGGTCTACAGGGCAAAAGCATTTTTTCTAAATTGGATTTGGTTAAGGCTTATCATCAGATACCTTTAGATCTTGAGTCTGTTGAAGAAACTGTCATTATTACTTCATTCGGACTTTACGAGTACTTATATATATGTTTTGGATTGTCTAATGTGGCACAATTATTTCAACTGTTTATAGATATTGTATTAAAAGACTTGAACTTTTATGTATATTTTACATTATCTATATTTTTGACTTGTTGCTTTAAAAACAGGAAGAACATCTTATAGACCTAGAATTAGTTTTTTAAACTTTCAAAAGATATTTTGAAAGTTAAAATTTTTTTTTTATAGTTTTGGTATAATTCTTAATCCTGATAAATGCATACTTGGGAAATCTGAGATAGAGTTCTTAGGATTTTTAGTTAATAGCAATGGCATTTCCTCAATGACAGAAAAGGTTGATATTCTTCGTAATTATCCACAACCGAAAACGATTGGCGAACTTCAAGGATTTGTAGCAATTCTCAACTTTTATCACCCTTTCTTGAAAAATGCAGCATTTGACCAGGCTCCCTTATCAATTTGTGCAATGGAAAAAAGAAAAATCGTTTATCACTTGGTGAGGGGGAAACTGTTGCTGCTTTCAGAACCTGTAAATATGCTATTACCAATGCTTTTGGCTCATCTGAAACATGGTGCTCGCTCATGGATGCTTATCTTTCATTGTGTCAATAGAGGAATCGGATTTTGCCCTCCAAGGTGTCATCAACCACTCTCATTCTATTCTTGAAAGTTAACAACTGAAAATAACTATAGTGCATGGGCGGAAATATGCCCCCCCCCAGAAAATCACAATTTGCTGTTGCAAATCACAGAAAATTTGGTATTTTCCTGGGGTGATACTGATCAGGCCAAAATGCTGCAAAATTACAAAAAACTTGTTGGTCTTGTGTGAATTATTCAATTGCAGCAGTTGAAAGAGCTGTGGTGGCGGTCAGAAAGGGCATGTCAATGAGGATGGCTGCCGAAAAATTCAGCATTCTTTTCACCACTCTAAGGAATAAATTGAAAAACCTGCACACGTCTTAAGGCGGGCAAACTGTGTTTTCTCCCGACGAACAAAAAAAGTTGGCTTATGCTCTCATAACGTGTGCCTGTTGGCGGGTACCAATGAGGAAACTTGATGTACAAGTAATAGTGAAAGGATATCTCGATAGATATAGGGGCAGAAATGCTTCATGAACAATATGCCTGGGGCAGACTGGTTGCAAAGTTGTTTAGCCAGGAATAGGGAAAGAAATGTAGGACCCTCAACTATTGATGATCCAACTTTGGAAAATGACGAGGAGGACGATGCCATTGGAGATTGTGTTCGTAAATTTTTAGGTGGTTAAAATATCCAGGATGTTCACCGGGGGCATTACAAAGGTAGGAGCTAATGAATTAACTATCAACTCTTTCTAAGGAAAAATGTTGGTATAAAAATGACGTTTTTCCTGCTGTTGCAGATGAACAGGAAGTCGATGGACAATCTGTTAGAGATAGACTAGGAGAGGCAGGGTTATTTTCAGCAACTTCGACCCTGATGGTGTTGAATGATTTTCCGTTTCCAGTCTTGTTTTCTTATATTCAATTTGAATATTTCTACGTTTATTTGATGTTACATTTCGTGTGCAAGTCTTTAAACCATTCCCTTTCTATTAAAAAAATTTATTTTTGTTTTTAATAAAAATTGCTGTGTATCAATTGTTATGTTTTTAATTACCTTGAATATATATATATGTATATATATATATTTACTTATTATGTATATTATATTTATGTATACATATATATATATATATATATAAGATATATATATATCTTTAAAGTTATTTTGCTTTTGATTTAAAGTATCACTCCAGAAAGATGCCGAGAATGAGTTATAGCAATTTTAGAGTGATCATTATCATCCCCTAGGTATGGGGTGGTACGAATCATTTTTAATTTAAAAGAAATACACCTATAACAGTTCAAATTTCAAAATTTTATACAAGAAATTATTTATAAGATGTTGGAGATTATAAATTATTTTTTTGAGAATTTTAATTTAAAATTTACTGGTACTTCAAAAAGAAAAGCGGTAAAAATGTGGATCATCACCCCAGCCTATAACCTAAAAAAGAAAAGGAGTCATGACTCAGGATGTTTCCAAAATAACGAGACATCCACCAGCCACCATAACGTAAAACAATTTCGTTACAAAAGCGGGCCGCGGGTTTGGTGCCCAGACCAGAAGAGGTACTAAATTCAGAGTGGTATCGTTGGACTTTTCTCAACGAAATCTACCCGCAGACATCAAAAACACTGATATATTCTGAATACTTTCTGAGATATGAGAGTTTGAATGATTTTGTTACGCAACTTTTAGCGAATGCACCCAGCATCGTCAAATAATTTAAAAGACGTATTCACTTCGCAAAAACAGCAAAAATGATAGGATTCATCTTGGACTTTATCTGAAGCCCTATCAGGCACCTCATCCTAGTCTATGACACGTCAATGCTACGAAATGTTGTGCAATTTGTCGCAAGTTTTCCATCCGAGATGGGATACCAATAGACTTGCGATTTTGTGTATGGAAAGTTGCAGAACAACCGAATTGTTCCATGACTATAGCTCTTTCACTCTCTGGTGCCACAACTGTGTGGGTTTCTTTTTGCCACTGTAGAATTTTTTCTTTTGATCTCAGGGAGTTAAGCCCTAACTTAAAAGGATTGTGTAAGTTTTGAGTCAGAAATATAGATAATATGAACGTTTTATTGGCTTTTAATCAGAGGGCAGCATTTAAAGTTGAACTTTCGGGGGGGGGGGGGGTTTAAGATGGCTGCCAAGAGAAAGTGACTGGAAAAGTGGGATTTATTACATAAAATTTAGCAATGAAATTCAAAAAAAAATTTTATGTGAAAATATTCTGCATCATCTTGGCTAAAAAAAGATTTAATGAAGTGAATTATTTCTTTACAAAAATATATAAAAAATTTAAAATTTTAAAAAATAAAGGTGTGCTGAGATTTGTTTTTATAATACATTTTTTGAGTATCAAAAATGCATTATATAAAAACCAATTCCAAAAAATGAATGCTCGGGTCTGAAAGGGATAAACAATCGCAGAACATGCCTACAGACACGTGTTATCCACGATTTTGTCTTGAGAAGTTGCAGAACACCCGATTTGTTACGCAACTCTGTCTATAGACACGTGTGAGATTTTGTCTATAAGTGTGGACGTACCCTTATATATTGCATCACAACATTTTTTTACCTGCCAGCAAAACTCGCCTTCAATAGCTGTTCGACCGCCAACAACACGAGGTGTTTCAGCTCGCTTGTATAAATTAGATTTGCCACAGACATACGGATGATCTGAAATGACATTTGAAAGGAATACACAATCAATGTATTGAAATATTTTACACATAATATATATATACACACAGGGTGGATACATAAACACCGGAAAAAATAACCAAAATTAAAAACGATTTGCAGGGTTAGCATCATAGGTCACGGGAATTTTTTTAAGACAGGAAAAAAGATCACTAAGCGCTGGCTTACATTAGTCAAAGAAAAGATACGCAAATAACGAATAGAATGCCTTGAAATCGTTTATTACAACAGTATGAGTTCCACGTGACTACCACACCACAGGGGATAACACATTGCAGGCGAGTCACAAATTCAGCAACGGCAGACTGCAGCAGGTCCACATACACGGTTTACGACGGTGAACTGATTGTGGATTAGGAGCGCAAGTTCTTATAACCGTCTCATTTGCATATTTCCACCGAAGTCGCTCGTACCAGCGCCTCTCCTCTGTTTTTTGTTATTTTTTTCCTGTTTTAAAAAAATTCCCGTGACTTAGCGATGCTAACCCTGCAGAGATGCCATTGACGCGCTATACACCCGGAATTTCGAAAAAGGACACATAAAAATTTGGTTCCCCCGTCCTGCGGTACGTGTTCTTTCCTAGTTCTGAGAAGAAAAAAAGTAGAGAGAAAACTCCAACTTTTTTTCTTTTCACAGTCCATCACGATCGCCCGACCTTGAAAGAGTGGTTTTACTACTTTGTTTACGGTACTGTATTGCATTGATATACACGCGGGTTGTTGAAGATATTTATACAGTGTTTCAGGTTAACTTTGCAGTGAAGAGAAAGGTAGAGAGTGTATTCCTTCGCCGCAAAATATAGTTCTCATATATCGGAGGTTTAAGATGAACCTTTATACAGAATATTTCGATTTTTTCTATGATTTTGAAAAAAATACTGAAAAAACATAGTTTTGAACCGATGTTTACTTGTTTAAAATTTTTAAATTATAAAAAATATTGGTTACCATTATCAAAAATCCATAGCAACGGCAACGACACTCTGGCGTGATATCCTAGAAATTTTCCCCGCCAATATCACTGTCGTGTTTTTTCTGTTACACAATTGTATACTGTATATATATATATATTCTTTTTCGTTATTTGGTTGAATTTTCCATAACGATACAATTTTTCATTGTTTTACATGGAGTTATAGGCTTACATAAAAACGAATATTCAATCAGTTTTATTTTCTCCCAAAAATAGGCTCAGTGAGTTCAGATATTCACTCATAGATTACAAGAAGTGTTTCTCTTCCACGAGATTGCCGATACTATTGTGAGAGGCTGTTTATGGGTGCAGAAGTTTTGGTTAGGTTTTCCTTTTTTTTTAATTATTTATTTTTTGCCATGTTTATGGGATAGTTTTAGTTTCCGATCACGGAGAGTGCTGACAGAGTCGCGACCAAAGCGTATTAAAGACGTATTATTGATACGCTTTGGTCGCGACTTCCATTCACACGAACGGACGCCATCTTTCCCCCACCTGTTTCTCTCGATGCCCCTTGCCTTTAATGTCTCTTCAGATAAAATGAATGAGAGAGGGGGGGGGGGTCCACTGTGGTTTGGGCTTTCATCTTCTATGTGACAGTTGTGTCTTTATTTTCACCAGAGATACCCACGCTAAAGTTCTCTGCTCTTCCATTCCTGAATACTATATTTTTGGTTTTTGAATACTCGCTGTAAACAAAACTCGATAAGAATCATCCGTAATAACCATGAGCACCACATCAACCGTAACAAAAGACTAAAGCTGTCGTGAAAACAAGTGGCATCGACGTATATCGTTCATGAAAGGGGGGAGGTCGAGCGACGAAAATTTCGGCAAGAAAAGTGAGTAGAAAAATTTTCAACTTTTCCGTATCATTATTATCATTTGGTGCTATTCCTGCATTTACACGTGAAAACAGAGTTAATCTGCTTCTTCTCAATTTTATTTAACGTTAATTTTTTCTATTTAAATTTTTTTAAAAATTAAAAATCCCCAAGTTTTTGAGAGCCATGGTTAATATACAGTATTTTAAAATTATACGTTGCTTTCATAATATTGTTTGGATTTTTTTTTTTTTTTTGTTAATAAATTTCAGCTGAGGGAAGGGAAATATCGCAGAAACATATGACTGTTTTTTGAAACAGAGTTAAACACAAGAGTTAGTGACAAGCTGATAGAAGATAATTATTTTTTCTAAATTTTAAAACACTTTCTAATCAAAAAACAAAACAAATGATTTCAAAAACCTCACTTTAATTTCTGAAAGTATCGGCAATGGTTTTCTTTTAATTCTATAATTATTACTAATTTAACTGTGCAATTACGTTACACGTAAAAAATATTTTTCTCAGTGAGATTGGCGAGAATCGGCCATACCTTACCGAGGCCGCGCATCGATACATTGGTTAAGAGGCTTTCGTTCCCATAGCAACGAGTGATGCAGTTCTCTCGTAGCTTCCCCTTCACTGCAAAGTTAACCTGAAACGGACTATAGTTGCTTCCCTTAATGAGGGATCATGTACAGAATTTTCAACTTTCGGAGTTGTGTGCTACTCCCTTGAGGATTTTCTCTCCTTCAGGTACATACCGGAAATTACGGTACTTTCACGGCTATCTGCCGGCATTCATCTATACGGCGGTAATTGGCCTTGTTCTTACAAGATTGCGAATGCGCATTTTTTGAAAAATCGTAAAGAATTTGGAATGCCTGTTCAAAGTGTAAAACATTTTCCGAGATCGTTCAGAAAAAAAAAAGAAAAAACGAACCTGTAAGAACTCTAAATTGAATATCCAGTTTTGCTATCTAGCTGCTGCTATGTGGTAGTCACCGTTTCGCATCGCGAAAATCACGGGTGTGTACGCAGAATCGGCTCTTGAGGGGCAGAAGGATTTCTTCCACAGAAATTGCGGGCCACTAACGCTTAAAAATAATTTTAAATTAACATAGTATAAGACTATTTTCTCCAATATTTTAATTTTCTAAAAAAATATTTTTCATTTCCTTGGAGGGGGGGGGGGGGGAGGAGGCTCGGACCCCCATACCCCCTTCCCGATTTTGCCTCTGGTGAAAGTCGGGGTTTGGAACCCGTGATTGCGCACTGGTAATCGGCTAAAAATACGATTTTCTAAGGTTTTCCTATTTTGTAATTTTCGAGGCGACCAGAGCATTTTTCACAGACCTACAACACAAATTTGTATTTACATTAAATTTCGAATAAATGAAAACCCAATTTGGAGGATAGATTCAGGGCCGCAACTGGGGGGGAGCAGGCGGGTCTAGTGCTCTCCCGGGCTCTGAACTAGAGGGGATGTCGAATTCACCCTTTATAACTACTACATTACATGGAGTGCGAAAATGTGTGCTTGTCCCATTTGAGAAATTATTTAGTTGCAGCCCTAAATAGATGGCACCACCTACTCAACACAAAACACGCTGAATGCTGGGCCTACACAAACACACGAGTTTCACCTACACAAAATCTGACATAGCTCCCATCAGAGCCGCTGACGTGAAGAAAACATTGGAGGGGCTGAAAGTTGCTGGTCAAGCGCGTACGCAGGAGGAGGAAGGTGCATTGCATTGTTTTTGAATTATTAGGGGAGGAGACTCAACCTCTTTACAAAATGTATTGGGGGGCGCTCAAGACTCAGCCCATAGGTTTCGGCGCCTATATTCAGGTGTTAAAATATGTGGCAGTTAAATAGCGACAGATCAGAGTGGTGGACCATCAGGGAGGGAAAATAAAGTCATTCTACCAAGAAATCGCTTCGCAAGGATTTATATGAATAGGGAATCAGAAGATAAGTGTCTGAGAGAGTGTCATTTGCTTTAAATTTAAATCAGAAGATAATATTAAAAGAGCTATAACATTTTTTTAAAGAAATGTAAAATCAATCTATTGGTAAATATATGTGTGCCTCTAACTTTTAATTACAGTAGATCCTGCTTGTAACGTTTTTCAAAAAACTCATAAAAATGTAAGCAGGAAAACACTTTAAACAGGAAATCTTAATGAGAATTATTTCGATTGGGACAACTATAATATGTCGTACTAAGTGGAAAAACGTTCTGAATGGGAACGTTATAAGCGGGATCGACAGTATATTTGTTTTAGATTTACTACGTGTGCTAAATTCCACATGTTCAATTCTCAGAGGCTTTTCCTGGTAGTAGACAATGGAAGTATATGAACCTTTGGATAGAACATGTTTTTAGAAAAGAATTATTTGACTCACACAGAGATACCTACACTGGTGTAAGAAATTAAGAGAATTTGTAGACTTGGTCGATTATCTCTAGAACTACTGTACCGATTTTAATGAAATTTGATATGTACATACATTGATACAATACAAAACAAATAACCATTCAATAATTGTAATACACACGCATGATCGTGCGTAACACTCGTTGGAGTCGGAAGGTATGAAACAGCGGTTGCAGAATAAACAAAAAATTGGGTTAATAGAGGGTATGGTCTCCTCTTACAGATATACAGGTCTCGCAGCGTGATTTCATACTTGAAATAAGGCAGTTTACCATTTCCTGTGGCAATTGGTCCCACTCGTTCAGCAACGCTGTTTTCATTCCCTGGATGGTTCCCGGAGGGGGGTTGCGAGTTGCAATTGCCCTCCCCAGAGCGTTCCAGACATGCTCTATAGGGTTAAGGTCTGGAGATCTGGCTGGCCAATCCATCCGGTGAATATCCTCACTCTCTAGAAAATCGTCGAGCAGAAGAGCTCTATGTGGCCTCGCGTTATCGTCCATTAAAATGAACTAAATGAAATGGGCCAACTGCACCCCTGAAAAGGCGAACATAGGGCTCCAAGACCTTATCCCTATACCTCACACCAGTCACAGTGCCTCTTTCATGGACATGGAGAGGTGTGTGGCCATCCAACATGATGCCTGCCCAGACCATTAAACCTCCTCCGCCATAATGGTCGATTTCGCGGACATTGGAGGGTAGGTAGCGGGTCCCTGGTTCTCTCCATATGAACGTACGGTGAGAATCGGTGCTTAGGCTGAACCGGGACTCATCAGTGAAGAGAACGGTCGCCCATTGATCCATACTCCAATATCTATGCTCTCTGCACCATGATAAACGGATTCTCCTGTCCGTAGAAGTGAGCGGGAGGCAAACAGCAGGTCTTCTTGCAAACAACCCTCTCTCATGAAGTCTTTTGGAAACAGTCACCCTTGATACACTGGTTCCTGTGGCTGCATACAAGTCACAAGAGAGCTGAGAAGCTATAGCACTCCGGTTACGCCTCGCTATAATCGACAAATGGCGATCTTCTCTGGTCGTCGTGGCTCTTGGACGACTTTGCCCAGGCTTTCTCTCGATAGATACCGTATCCTGGAACTGTTTCCATAAGTTACACACGACGCTGGGCGTTAAATTGAACTCTCTACAAATCTGGACTTGAGATTGGCCTGCTTCTAGCCTCCCCACAATTCGCCCCCTCATTCCATCATCTAAACGTCGGTGGTTACTCATTTTTACTGTTACAATTTGAAATTAATCGATTGCTGCAAAATAACACCAAGAAATTCGCCGAGGTGTGCTAGCGAACGAAATGCGTCTTAACTTACACGCGTTTCTAAAGCCTGTTTCTCTACTGGCTCCGCCTACACACACGTCTACGCTTACGTATTTGAAGTACAAGATTTGCATTTTTGTCTAGAAGCAGTGGTTTTACACTCAGTTCAGTTCTTTTCATGAAATTCGATAAAATATGCAAATTCTCTTAATTTATTTCACCAGTGTATAATGTTTATCGCAAAAAAAATTCAGTTTTTTTCAAACACGCTAGTTCAAGTGTCTTTAAACATTGTCTCTCTCTCAGCACTGAGGTGTTAGATGCTTTGGCATATTTTTTTTAAAATTAAAATGCCGAGAAGAAATTTTGTGCCATAAGATATGGGTAAATTTTGGTTATTTTTGCAAAAGGTTCCATGTTGTTGAAGTTGATATTCGAAAACAAATAACAAATAAAATTGTAAAATCTTTCGTTCAATTGTATAAATATATCCACAGAATTTGAGGGAAAAAAATCGAGTTCCTAAAGGGAATAGTAAATTTTAAAATGATTTTTTTAAAAACGGGGATGTTTCTCATAGGAAAGCATGGGAAGCCACTGTTTGTTCGGGATTACTTGGTCCCTTTAATAGAGCGATCACTGGCTTCACCTGGCAACCCTGATTCCCCATGCTTTCTCAACGGACGCGCTGGTCACGTCACCTCCTGTTATTCTTTCGCCATGTTGTTTACGCATCGATACACATGTCCCTGCTCTCCTCTAAATCCTGTTTCATTTTACCTTTGCTAATATTGTAAATAAATAATTGTTACCCAATCAAATGTTGCGTATATTCATGGGCGGTCTTAGGGCAGTTCGACCAGTGCAATTGCACCGAGCGCCAAATGAGAAGGGGCGTCGAAACACGTTAGATATACATTACTAGAAAAATATCTTTAAGATACATATTTAAAAAAATAACTATATAATATACATGAAAAATGACCGAGATGAGAAAAACTTGGAGGTTTGAGTGTATATAATATTACGGTTATTTTTCGAAACGAAAAGAATGGATGGGCGGTGCACCTATATACGGAGGTGAAGGTATCTGGGTCTCGACCCGGGTTCTAAACCCGTCACAATCAACCTCGCTACACTATATAGCGATTTTGGTCAGATAAAAATACACACTCTCTCTCTCTCGAGCTCTTTTCGTTTATCCCTGCAGGAGATTTTGTGGGGCAGACGCAATTTCTTTCTCTTTAGTTGTGTTGTAAAAAATAAAAATAAAGCCGAGTTTTCCTAGGAGTAAAAATTTTGCGCTGTGTGCAGCCTGAAAACGCTCATTGGTTAAAAACCAGAAATTCAGGTTTTTTGATCAATCAGCATTTTTACGCTGCGCGCGCTGTAGAAACCTGCTCCTAGGAAAACCCGGCTTTATGGAGGAATCGCCCTCGGTCACCCAATTTTTCTACTAACGAGAGCAAAAGTGTTTTCCTGTGTTGTGGGGAGTATTACAGGAATTGAAGGTGATGTGGGAAAGATTTTGAGCCAGAGGCCTTTCATGCCTCTTTTTCTCCTACTCATATTACTTTTATCGAATCGTCAACACAGTACAGTATTTCAAAAAAAAATATATATATATTGAATTAATATTTAAAAAGAATGAATTAAAACCTATGATTTGCCGACCATTTTAAATAGGGATCCTGTACTTGGGTCTCTTTCCTATCTGTTACACGAGGAGAAACAAAAATGTGCTCACACGAGAAAACCCATGCACTTTGGCGCCCCCGATCACTGGTCAGTCTCCCGACTCACCAGACCTTCCTATTAGGAAAACCAGGGGCAGCTCGGTGCTCGGTGGCACTGGGTGTGCTCTAGAAGGGCGCCAAATCCGAAGTGAGAGAGGGCAAAAAAAAAATTAGGAAAAATTATTTGTGCCCACTAGGAGGAACACCAAATCCGACGTAAAAGGGTGAAAGAAATTACAGAAAATTATTTCTGCTCGCATTTGGAGGGGCGTCATATCCGAAGTGGAAACGCAAAAAAAAGAAAAATTTATTTGTGCCCTTTCTAGGAGGGGCGGTTAAGTTCGAGGTAAAAGTAAGAAAAAATGGGAAAATGATTTCTGCCCACTCTAGGAGGAGCACCAAATCCAAGTTAAAAGGGCAAAAAAAATTCGACGTGATGTGTTATGACATAAAATATCGCTATTCCCTTGAACGCATCAAAACGAAGCGATTGAAACAAAAGTTTCTTTTAATTGGGGAGGTCAGGAGGCCCAAAAATAGGTCCCGCTCGGGTAGACATTTTGTCTCGAGCCTGCAACTGAGTGCAACGTATGTGTGTGTGGAAAATTTTAACAAACCGTACTTACACAACTGAACATCTTTTCGGAGTTTCATGGATCTTGTTCCAGATACCCAGTGAGCCTCCTATAAGGCTCCTAGATAGTATCTTTGTCTAGGAGGCCTTGGTAAGGTGTGGCCCCAACGGGGCTCTAAAAGACATATTTTTCCTTTCAAGAAACTAATGAGGAACGTATGTTGGAAATTCAATTTGATTTTTTTTAAACAGCTTTGCAAACCAGATTCCACAATCATGACCCCCCCCCCCCAATTCTATTTTTGAAACTAAGAAAAAAGTTTGAGGTGAAAAAAAAAAAAATATTGTTGTTCCACATTAGCATCGTTGTCCCTAAAATATGTTTCACTGCATTGTTTTGCACCTTGGTAAGGTACCAGGTGGAAGAGCGATCATATGTCCATATAGATTTATTAATTATGTCACCAAATAGATTTATTAATTATGTCACCAAATAGATTTATTAATTATGTCACCAAATAGATTTATTAATTATGTCACCAAATAGATTTATTAATTATGTCACCAAATAGATTTATTAATTAAACAATGTGCCAGTTTATTAAAACATGCAATTTTTATACTATGTTACGTATTATTTGGGAATACAAATCATTGTGTACTTGATCTAGCTGGGGAATACTTAATCTAGCTGCCTGCAACTGTAAGGTAAGCTTTGAGGCACAGTGGAAAACAATTGGAAAACGTATTGGAAAATATTTGGATTGGCACACCGCGAAACAAGAAAAAAAGAAGTTCGGGAACTAGAGGGATTTTTATGACCATGTTTTAGGAAATAGGAAGATAAACATCTGAAAGAGAGAAATGTGAGATTTTCCAGAAGCAGATTGAGTGGTCTTTTGTTGCCATTAAAAGGAGATGTAGAAAGAACAATTGGAAAATATGATTAGCTGAGCTTTGCATAACCATAGATCAAACTCCTTTTTCAGAACAGTTCCCTCTGTACAAGTAGAGAAGTCGACAGTGAATGAGTTTTCTTTCTTTCAAAAGTGGAGCAGGTTGATAATTATCAAAACGATTAAATCATTAGAATATTATCAGAAACACAATACTATAGGAAGCTGGACACAGCTATGTCTGTCGAGTCAGAAGATAGGAATGTAAAACGATCGTTATTTCTCCGTTTTTTATGGTTTTTCATGTGGGGTTAAGCCATAGTTTCTCAACCTTTTTTGTCCCCTTCGCCCCCTTCTTCAGAAATTTTTTTTCCCATCGCCCCCAACGCAATCTAACCCATAGGATCCTATGTTATACCCGTAGCTTCTACCGCCCCCCTAGAACTTTCCAATGCCCACGTTGGGAATCACTTTGTTAAGCCATTGATTGCTTTTCAAATCTAAAAAAAACAATAGTGTAGATACGTATGATAGTATATATATACGTATCGCGAGAGACTGTTGACACTTCAAATTCGTAAATAAGGGATGGGGAGTGGGGGTGATAACACTTTTGAGGGGATATTATTTTGGTAACAGCCCTGCTTTCGACTGGTCGGTCAGCCAATGAAGGATGCAATAAGGTAGTAATCACAAATCAATGCCGAGATTGCGTGACAAGATATGCCAACTGACTTTCAAGAAGGGCCAAAAACCTCAGTATAAAATCGATCGAAATTAAAATGTGGTGATCCTAGTGAAATTTTCGATTTTAATTTTTGTTGTATTAGTTTTCTATAAGAGTTGTAAGAATTTTAATCATCTTAAAGAAAGTCATTTTGAAGGTAAGTAATTTCTTTCTGTTTTCCTCAGTCCTCGACGTTAATCTTGAATTAGAATTAAACAAAACCTATCGAGATGCAAACTTTGCTAGTTTGAGGACAAAAGGCACCACGTACAGTCCACAGCGGTATATAACCCACATGAGAAAATTTCATTTACCAATATAAAATCGCTTTCAAGGAAGTGAAGGGGGGGGGGGAAGTTCAACACTGTTTTGTAGAGAAAATGTCAATTTTTGTACTGGCATCTACCCCATTTATAAATATTTAAAAAATATATGTTTTTTAATTAAATTTTTAACGTAATTATGACTAATGAAACCTCTCAGGAAAAAAAGTTGTAGATAAGATGCAGTGGTTTATCCACACTAAAGCCGCTTCGAAGTTAAAACTCGTCATGATAATGATGATCCACTAAGAAATTCATATACAAATACAAGGCCACAACAGGCAAAATACCCAACGAGGTGGCTGAGAAAAAGATGTCCATAACATGTAAGGATGTCATACATTACTAAAATACAGCAACCCAATTAAAAATGCACACAATCACAAAAATTATAAACAATATATATATATATATGACAAAATATTATACAATACCCATAAAAAATATTTGTGGTTGTCTTTTTTATTCCAAGTATGGATAGCTTCTCGATTTACCCCAACATTTTTGTCGTATTTCTTTTTAAACGTGTCAATTACTACCTCCTGGGTAAGCTATTTCATTTATTAACAACCCTATTAGAGAAAGATTCCCTGCGACACACCTTAACCTAGAATTGTCCCTTACCAATCGATCCGAAGTTTTATTTTTATTTCAACATAATTTTTTTCAAACGTATAATCTACGGATTATACGCAGCAGAATAGGGTAAATGGTAATATGGAAATAAAGTAATGTACCTCACATTACTTTAGTATCCAAAACAAAGAGGGGGGCTGCGGCAAATCCATTTCGAATAAGAGAAATTTCGGATATATGTCTTCGTATATTTGAAATGAGGTTTTTTGAAGTTGAAATATAGAATTAAATGTATGTTACAGTAAATGCGTTGAATCGGTAATGCATAATCACCAATTGTCTCGGTAAGTTTGATAAATTTCGCGACATTTATCACTTTTACTGGCGATTATGCATAATCCTTTTAGACCTTGTATGCACAAATGTGCGAGTTGCTTCTTTTCACTTTAGATATTCTTTTTTTAACCTCAGGGATGTTCAGCCAAAACTTCAAGAATTGTGCGTTATCGTTGAAATTAAAGCCGTTAAAAAATCTACAGAGAGAATAAAACAACCCCGTCCTAGTGCCGCCTTAACGCATGGGTCCACCCGGGCACGCGCCGGAAGCCTCAAGAGTAGAGGAACCTCACAAAAATGAGATCTAGTTAAAACTTTCCAGAATTTACTAGGTAGGGCCTCAGAAAAACCACTTGGCCCGGGAGCCCATGATGCTTTTAAGACGGCTCTTCCCCTTCCCCAGGTCCGTAGCGTGCTTTCTCGGAGCAGTCTTTTCTTGGAGTCTCCTTGAAATAGTTATGCTCAGAAAAAGGAGAAGTCACAAGCACGCCCCTATCCCATTCGGCTCGGGGCACCGCTCAAGTTGTTTCAAAATAGTTACGGGCCTGCCCAAGTTGTAGGGCCTGGTGCTTTAGCTGGTATTTGCCTGGCCCTTCTGTTTCTTAGTACTGGGTCTGAAAGAGATAACTTCAAAGTTCAAAGAGATAATTTTGAAGTTCATGAGTTTTATAAATATGAAAGAACTCATACGGAAATATCACTTTAATTTAACCACTTTTATTAGCAGCTTAGCCCGTACGTGATGCGTGCACCACGCGAATTTTACCACAAAATTCAATGAAAATGAGTATGAAGAAAATAGATCCTTTCTGATGAGTACCCTGCATAAATGTGACTTTTTGCTTTTTTACTATTTTGAAATCTGTTAATTAAATCACACAAGTTAGGTTTTTATTCTTGTTTACAAGCTGAATAGCAGTAATCCCATTCTAGGAAGAAAGCTTTTTCCGACTTCTTCGTCCCTTGATGTCCAACCAAGAGGGGACGATCACCCAAGAGTTTTGGTATCCGTATTTTGAGTCCCGTATTTTACGGACAATAATGACTGGCAAAAATTGCCTCTTCCGACACATCACTCTCGATTTGCACCTGGGGGGGGGGGCCACTAGGTCTAAGACCGGCCGTTCTTATATTATACGCAACATCTAATGTATATTATAGTTATATCTCAAAGTTAGCTCCCATAAGTATATTGGTGACCCTTATTTTCTCAAACGCGCATGATACGGCAACCAATGTCTCCCTCACTCAGGACCTGCAAGCAGACAGCATGAGAATCAAACTACCCTCCTTTCTGGTGTGAGATGCCAGCGTTGTTGTTCGTGCACTTGGAGGCCCAGTTCAAAACGGCAAGAGTGACCATCGAAGAAACCAAGTACAACATCGTGGTTGGTGCCATGAACCAACGGCTGCTCAACGTAGTCAGTGACATCGTCATGTCTCATCCCGATGATCGTCCATATGCTGCTCTGAAGGATGCTCTAACATCTGGAATGTCTGAAACGGAGAACACCCAAATCAAGAAATTACTTTCCGGTTTAGATTTGGGTGATTGTCGACTATCCATCACAATTGCGCAAGGAGATGAAAAACCTCGCGGCAAACAAGGTTAGCCAAATTAGCCGACATGGCTATTCATAGGCGTACGAAGAATTTTCTCAAGGGTGGGTTTTCAGATTCATTTTCCTTCTAGGGGGGGGGGGAAGGGTTTACGTTTTTTCCCTGCAAAATAACACTAACATTGGCTCAAGGGGGGAGTTAGAACTCCAAACTCCCGCCTTGCGTACGCCAATGTGGCTATTTCGACTATATGATGCAACAATTCATATGCATACCCTCCTGAAACTCATGATCTAGTCCTTTACTTCTGATGCCAAAGAAGACTGGTGGTTAGAGACCATGTGGTGATTACAGAGGTCTCAACGCCATCACTCAATTAGATCGATACCCGATACCAAACCTGCAAGACTTTTCATCAAACTTGCACGATTGCACGATCTTCTCCACTATCGACTTGGTTCGATATCATCACAAACCAGTTGCACCAGACGACATTGAAAAAATACCATCACAACACCATTCGGCTTATTCGAGCTCACCAGAATGACATTCGGCCTACGAAATGCCGCCCAGACCTTCCAAAGTTTTCTTCATTGTGTACCCAAAGACTTAGACTTGTGTTTGGTATACATTGATCACCTATTGATTGCTTCAAAAAGTGTAAACCAGTGGTTCTCAACCGGGGGCCATATGGCCCCAAGGGGGCCCTAGGATATTCCAGGGGGGGGGCCATGGAGGAAAATATCGCAAAAGGGGAGCCATGGCTGCTGATAAGGGGGCCATGAAGAAATTTATTAAAAGAGTGACAAAGAAAATTTAATTTCAAACAAAATGCATAGAATATTTTTTTCGCTATTTTTCCCCTATTTAAGTAACATTAACATAAAGATTTGATTGGTTGGCAATCAATTGGCGTGATATTTCAATCACGAGCATAAATAAGGATCTGAGTAGTTGTGAAAGATGAAATTTAGCACTTGAAATATCAAAATTTTTGAGTTTCACGAGAACAATGATTTTTTTGCATGTGTGTAACCAATTTCTCATAAGTAGAGCTCTGATTTTTATGACCTAAAGATGAAACGTCGTTGCTCTGCTGATAAGTTATTAGCAACTACGTTTCTTCTTTAGGTCATAAAAATCAGAGCCCTTGTCATGAGTTTGTTATCAATAATTATAAGGCTTTGAGATGAATGTATATATGCATACAGTGTCACTTTATTGACAGTGATTGACAGTAACATTTATTTGAAGACAACCAACCAAAAAAACAACGTTAAAGGCGGATAAAACGGTTTTGTTGGTATCAGAAGAGACGGAGCAACAACATTGTAATTGGGTTTTTGAGCACACTGTGTCTGTATAAAAAGTTAACATTTTTATTTTAATAACTGTACAACCCCTCGCAACATGAACGACATATGCGAGTACTATACACGTTATTTGGATAATTTTTCTAATTGAAATTATTCCTGTAGTGTGAACGCGGTTTTCCAGTAAAATTCCATACGTCTTGTTACCTATGCACCCTGTACATTATATGTAATAGTGTCTGTTGTGTGAAATATTGTGTAAGCCAAACTCACACGTTGCTTTGTTCGCCTGCGAGACAGAGGCCACATTATGAACCAAACAGCCACTGGGAGATAGCTTGTAATTCAACGAGACAGATTTTCATGATGAATGTAAATTTCACCGTATCAAAATTATAATCAATAAACCCATAATTTTCTTATTTGAAATCTGATTATTTATGATTTCTGATTAGCTTGAAATTTTGATTCACCCAAATACAAATTTACCCAAGAAAAACTAATTTGTAAATTCAAACTTCATCTTGTACAGTAACTTGATGACATTATGCCGTCTTCAAGCGCAATGTTCACATTTGATTGAAAAAAATTTATTACATATATTTTTTTACTCTGTTGTATCATGTTTATTTTGCTTTTTCGTTATTTTCATAAATTAAAAATAAATTAAATTCAAACTTATATTTATACTTCAAAAAATATTTGAAAAATTGC
The DNA here is from genome assembly GCF_987345545.1 of Pholcus phalangioides. Lineage (NCBI taxonomy): Eukaryota > Metazoa > Arthropoda > Arachnida > Araneae > Pholcidae > Pholcus > Pholcus phalangioides. The sequence continues at coordinate 3,286,364 of NW_028301610.1, read as the reverse complement.
TTTTAACGGCAAAACGGGGGGGGGGGGTAGGAAATTAATCATGGTCGCAAGGGGGCCACAGGAATGAGAAATGGTTGAAAGGGGGCCATGGGCAAAAAAAGGTTGAGAACCGCTGGTGTAGACGAGCATCACATCCATTTACGACAAGTTTTCGATAGACTCAAGGATGCAGGTTTTGTGATCAGTCTCGAAAAATGCTCGTTCGAACATTCTGAAATCACCTATCTTGGTCATCACATCACTGCTAGAAGTATCTGTCCAACATCCGAACGAATCAATGCCATCCAAAAGTACAAGAGACCAGAGACAGTAAATGATCTAAGAAAATATCTCTTAATAATACCGCCGATTTATTCCCAACGCGGCGAAAAATCAAGCTATTCTTAATGACTACCTCAAAGGCAACAAGAAAAACGACAAATCTCTAATCGAGTGGCCTGAAAAAGCTATTGCAGCATTCGAGTCAACCAAGCAACAGCTCATCAACGTCACCATTCTCGCTCATCCTTCTCCTGATGCAGAGCTTGCTATAATGGTCGACGCATCCGATATGGTTGTTGGAGAAGTTGTTCAGCAGAAATCAATAATGATTGGCAACCGCTAAGCTTCTTCTCTCAACGACTGACTCCACGTACGACCCCGAGAACTTCTCGCTACGTATTCAACAATAAAGTGTTTCCGTTACGTCCTTGAAGGCAGAAAATTCACACTCTACACTGATCATATATATACACACGCACGCACGCACGCACGCGTTATCGAAGCATAGTTAACACTGGAAAACATTGCAATCGCGTCGCTAAAATGTTGGTCTAAAACATCCCGGTCGTCATCCTGCGGTCCTGGCGGGGGTAGCAAACCTAAAACAACATCTCAGCCACTATCCCCGCTGAGGGTAGTAACTGGGAAGTTCAACTAGGTGTTGTAGTAGCCGTGTGATGTCGGAAGTGTGGTGAGCGACACAGGTTGCATGTTATATATGGAAATAGTGTGGGAGAAGAAGAAAAAAAAAACATACGATTCAAAAAAATTATGTAGATGCAATGCTGTCAATTATATGATGCTGGTAAATACAATACGAACAACAACAAATGCCTAAAATTACATTATGAACAACACATTTGGGTTGGGAAATCGGGGAACTTCCAAGTCCATTGCAAGTACAATGTATAATGCAATACAATTGTATAATGCAGTATATTGTAGGTACAAATACATATAATTTGCATATTGAAGACACGATTCACACAAATTATACAGAATTATATGATGTGGGTAATATTGATACAAATAACAAGTGCCAAAATGTGTATTATGAACATATTTGGCTTGGGAAATCAGGGAACGTCCAAGTGCAGTAAGAAAGTTGATGATTCAAATTTCTATATACGGTTTCCTTTTCTATCATTGCTCATGCTCGACCACCGTGCATAGAGTTCTAGCCCTGCTGCGTGTTATTGGGGGGGGGGGGGGGAGTAACTGTCCTCAACATCTGAAGTGTCAGACGAATCAGTGTGTATTACTATACGTCTTTTGTCGTGGTAATCGTGTAGTTCTCTCTCCAGTTGTCTGATGATGGAAGCTGCTTGAATTGATAGCATCTGCGAATGAATAATACGTTTTTTCCAAGTGATCTTAGCCGGTTCGAAAAGCGGAAAATGAAGATCCTTCGTGCAATGGCATGACGTAAAATAATGCACCAAGTCTCCAATTTGGTCGCAATTACAAAATTTGTTTGAAGAAATTCGGAATCTTTTCAAGTAAGTCGGTAGGGGCCCATGTTCGGTGATAAAAATAGTATTTTCTCTTGTCCGTACATTATTGAGGAGACTTACTTCTGGAACAATGAGGTTGACATTAGATGTTTCTGTGGCATCCTATGCTTGTTGCCAAGCCGCAAGTAATGAAGTTCTAAGAAGTTTCTTGGCGTGCGAAGCTGGGAGTAGGAGTTCAGTTATCTCATCTGGTTGAGTGGCTGCTTTTGCAGCTGTGTCCGTGGCCTCATTGCCGAAAATACCTTGATGTGCTTTGATCCATGACAACGTTGAAAGGTTATTCGTAGATTTCTAATGTGTCTTACTAGGAAGTGCCTGGATTTCGGATGGCTTTCAAACTGGCAAGACCTGGTATATATAATAATTTTATTTTTTGTGGCTTTACAGAAGTCTAAAGTGTGAAGAATGGCGACCAGTTCTACCTGGAACACAGAGTTATCATTTTGTAAGCGGAGACACCAAGTATGGTTAATGGAGTTGTTTGATACCCTTACAAATACTGCTGCAGTGCCAGTATTTGTTTTTGATCCATCTGAAAAAATGGCTGTTTTTCCCTCTTCAATCGGGAGACCAGAGAAAGACAATTGTTGTGTGGGGAGACCTCAATAGATGGATGCTGCCAACCATCCAAGTCATCAAAATGACAGAGCAATATTACTCTCTCAGTAAACGGCAACGAAAAAGCATCTCCACAAACCGGTTGAAACCCTGCTTCACCAAGAACATCAAGTCACTAGAAATACTAACGACAATCAAGCGTCTCATCCGGGGTCTTCACAACTTCTTCATCCGACAGTGAAGACTTAGGATGAGACTGATAAATCGAAACTTCAAGGACAGCCTCGTTCTAGAAGACCCATCAAACTACCTTCTCGTTACATATCGCTTTCGTCTATTCACTAGAGGGAGTGGTGTTTTCCCAGCACTTAAAAAATATAATTTAATTCCTTGTGAGGGCAACATCACAAGAATCCAAAGTCAAGACCGTCTGGCTCGAGAGTGTTTGTTGTGATTGTTTACATTTGTCCGTCTTCAGAAAAAAATGGCGGCTTATTCGTCACGCGTTTGAGGTCGGCTTTTTCTTCCTGTTTGCTAAATTTTCAGGGTTTTTTTTTTCTCTGTTTCGCTTAATTCTTCGCTTTTGTCGTTTTTTTTTCAGTGTTCAAACGTATATATAATATTTATTTTGCTCTTTTTGGTCAACTAGTTAGTATCTGGGGTGTTTCTTCAGTGACGTAGGTGTAGATACTTCTAATACTGCATTGTTCTCTCCCAATGAATACCATCAATCATTGAATTCTCTATCCTCTAATATGTTTTCTCCCATGGAGACATTGAATGACTTACCTTCTACATCGGCGGAAAATAATCTCTGGGTTTCGGACATCGGCCCCAAGGACATTATTCAAAATCTATCTGGATCAAACTTACAGTTCACCGTCAAGATTGTTGGAGATACGACCATCCCAAAATCAAAGCCCAAGGAATTACGTATGTGCCTTGAACAAAAATTCCTGAATGCAAAACTCATCGATGAAATCCGATTCGCAAGAAATGACCTACTTCTCACTTCAGCATCACCTGAAGTTGTATTGGAGGCCCTATCGCTGTCCTCTATTGGAAATATTCGGGTCAGAGCGACTCTACTTACTGATACATTATCTTCAAAACTGCTTCTGAGAGATATTCCATGTTCCGAAAAGCTGAGTGATGTGGCTTTAGAGCTGATGGACAATGGTTTGGTTCCATTGTGCATTAGACGTTTTGTGAAAAATAAAATACCCACAAATACTTTGTTAATTACCATCTTGGGCAGTTCCATTCCTGCTGATCTCAAATTATGGTTCCAAATCTTCCATCCTCAAGAGTTTATAGAAAAACCAAGCCAATGCACTCGTTGCTTCAAATTTACCCATCGTACTAAATTTTGTCCAGTTACGAACACTATCTGTAGGACCTGTGGTGATCATCATGATACAGAATCATGTTCAAATGCTCCTAAATGTATAAACTGCGCTCAAGGTCATGATCCCATGGACAAGAAGTGCCCAACATTTATTAAAGAGGCAGAAATAATCAAGTACAAAACAATCAAGCGGATTCCAATTCATCAAGCTCGCAAATTCTTCCAAGATAAATCGCCAACTTTTGCTGACAGAGCAAGTATAAATTGTGTGCCATCAACTATCACAGACTTAAAAATCGATATCCAAAATTTGGTCCGTAAAGAAATCGAATCAATGCATGAAAAAATAATTGAAGATGTGAAAATCTCCATGCATGCACTGATCACTGAAGCTATTCAGTCAATTGTTCCAGATCTGATATCTCAAGTCATCAAGGAAGCTGTACCACTATTGTCATCTGCACTTAACAGTGAGCTGATCGCATCCGCATTCACCAGTGAACTGCCTCATAAGAAAAATAAATTTCAAGTTCCTCCTTCAAAGGATACTCCTGCGCAGCAGCCATTGCTAGAGTCCTCTACAGTCACACCAAAGCGAAACTGTTCAAACCATCATAATCAATGATAACTTTTTTTGTTTTTCTTTTTCCCCTCTCTTATTTCAGTACAAGTCAGTACTGTTTTTGTGTTCAACTGCTAGATTTGCAGATATGTTCATTTTCAATTTTACTTCATTGAATAAGCTATTCATGGTTTTCAAAATTTTGTTCTTTCTACTTTAGTCAAGATTATTCAATTTTCTGTATGTTTACATCATTGAAGGTGCTTCAATGGAACTTGCGCAGCATCAATAACAGGAGATTACACCTTCTTCGTTTTCAAAAAGATTATGATGTACTTTGTCTCCAGGAGACATTCCTTACATGTAATGACCGTTTCCACTTACCAAACTTTATAATATACAGATGTGACCGAGACAACAGCTCAGGCAGAGGTGGTGTTCTCACTGCTGTTCGCTCTACATAAATTCTGTCTTCAAGGCGTTGAAGTAATCATTATCAAGATTCATTTCCATAACAAGTACATTCATATAGCAAACACCTATTTGGCTGACGCTTCCGAAATCCCTACAGTCATGAATACCATTCTTTCTAAAATCTCATCTCCATTCATCATTGTTGGTGATTTTAATTCGTCCCATTCTTCTTGGAACAGTCCTCGGACAGACACAGCTGGCAGAAATCTTTTTTTGTGGCTTCATCAAAACCCAGTTTGTCTGATCCAACCCAAGTGTGCTACTCATTTCTCAAGCAATTCGTCTGACACAATAGATTTATGTTTTTGTTCTTCAAACTTAATGGGTAAAATTAACTGGTACAGCAGTGACTCCCTTTACGACAGTGATCATCTGCCTATTTGTCTCGACATCAATCTTCGGGTAAATAAATTTTCTCGCAAAATAGCCATCACAAACTGGGATTTCTTCAAGGAAAAGTTGACATCATTTGACAATACTTGCTCTTTTTCTGATCATGTAGAAAAATCCTGCATATCAACTACAAAAAAGGTACAATCAGATCCTCACCAGTATAATGAGTATTTTGATTCATCCTTAAGATCATTGCTCATCTGCAAGAAAAGGTCATTCAGACAATATCTGAGATGCCCTTGTCCTCCGTGTTGGATCATCTTTAAGAAAAATAATGCAAAATTCAAGAAGGAGCTCAACCTCCGAAAAAGGGAATTTATGTCAGAAAATATTTTTATTCATGCCACTTATCCTAAGATTTTTACAATTCTTAGAAAACTCAAACTCATCCAGTCTAAACTCCAAGTGGATCGTCATCTTGTGTTCCAGGTCAACAATTTAGAAGTGGTGGACCCTATGGATCAGCTAAATCTTCTCCAGTCATCTCTTATAAATAATTACACTCACAAGGTCTTTGACTGTTTCAGTGGCCCCCATCAAGACTTCTCTAGTTTGATGAATGTTCCGATTACCATTGGAGAGCTCAAATCTGCAATTCGTCGTACTCCAAACACATCGCCAGGTCCTGATGGTATCAACGCTAAATCATACTCTTTAATTCCTGACTATCAAATTCATCTCTTGTGTGCTGAATACAACAAAATTTGGCTCTCTGGAACTATTCCAGTGGATTGGAAGTATGGAAAAGTAATTTTTTTACTCAAACCTAATAAAAACCCAAGTTGTCCTAAGTCTTATCGTCCACTGACATTAACAAACGTAAAACTGAAGATTTTGGAACGAATAATTCTGTACAGACTCAACTGGATCTCATTAAAATACAAACTCTTCCCAGCGAACATTTATGCCTTTAAACCACGTTCTGGATCTCAAAACCTTCTTAATGACTTAAAATGCTTTATTTCTAATACTTTCAGGCTCAAAGAATTTGGCGTCATTGTTTCTCTTGATATTAAAGGCGCCTATGACTCTGTCATCTATTCTGCTCTTTTATACAAGCTCAAATCTTTTGGGTTTCATGGTACTTTCGTTAAATGGATGGAGAATTTTTTGATGGACAGAAGATGCATCATAGTTGGAGAAACCATCAGTCAGATTGGATTGACTTAAAAAGGGGATTGCCTCAAGGATGTGTTACTTCTCCATGGCTATTTAATATTTATATTTCTGACATTCTTTCTCACCTTCCCAACTCTATTCATCCCTTCATTTATGCTGATGACATTTTTCTTTGGATCAGTAAATCAGACTTGAATGTTGTTACAGATGAATTGAATTCTGCCTTAAACCTTGTTTCAAACTGGATGGATCAGTGGGGATTTGTTCTGTCTACTGAGAAATGCAGTTACAGCATTTTTACAAAAAAAAATATTCCTTTTCTCCCAAATATCCAAATCAACGGTACTCAGATAAATTACGAGGAAAATATCAAGATTCTTGGAGTTATTTGGGATCAAAAGCTGAGTTGGAGCCCCCAGATCAATCACATTTCCAAAAAAGCCATTAACATTTGTAATATCATGAAGTTGATTGCAGGCAGGCTTCGTGGAGCTAAAGGGCATAAACTTTTGGCTATCTGTTCTAACATTACTTCAAGCTTCATGAATTACAGTTCATTCTTGTGGCATAATAGCTCCAAGAAAAATATTCAAAAGTGTTCTGCTATCTATCACCAATCTCTTCGCATTGCTACTGGTCTTCCAATCTCAACACCGATTCCTCTGTTACTCAGCATCTGTGGAAAACCTCCATTTTCACTGTTTTTGTTAAAAAATGCTACTAATCATATTATCAAAGCAAGAGCTTCCCATTACAGCTCTGTGGTCAAACATATCTGTTCTAATTTCAGTTTTGACCGTCAAGGCTCACATACTAAAATTTTGGATCCTTCTATTATTCAATTCATCAAGGACAACAATTTACTTATTCCTCTTCAACCTCTGTTTTTTGCGAATCCTCCTTAGCTTATCACCAATATTGATTTCACAACCAGTTCTCTTCCATTTCAAACATCATCAAATGATCTCCTCACAAAGCAACTATTTTATGAACATGCACAAAAATTCTGGTCTTGTTCTACTATTATAGCTACAGATGCCTCAAAAGGAGCTCATACCTCTATTGGAATTTTCTGTGCAAAAACTCGTAATTCATTTCAAGCAGCGCTCCATGATTGCTCATCTGTCTTCACTGGAGAATGTGTTGCAATAATGATCGCAGCACTAAAATTCATTGTCAGTAATGAAAACTACATAATTTTATCCGACAGCAAATCAGCTATTCAAGCAATCTCCGACATCAACCCAAAATCACATTCCGTGGTTTTAGCAACTTTTTATGCCTTATATTTAGCATCATTGCGGGCGACAAGAATCTCATTAGTTTGGTGTCCAGGCCACAAGGGTGTCTTCTACAATGAGCTTGCAGATCATCTAGCACGTACAGCAGTTGATTCCGAAAATCCAGTTTTCCCTACATATGCTTACTTCGAGGATGTGATTAATCTTTCACACAAAAATTGGCAATCATCAATTCATCAATATTTTTGTAATCAACCCCTTTATCCAGTTGCAGATCGTTTCTTCGATGCTGTTAAAAAATTTTCGCCCTATTTTACTAGCCGCAAGTTTGAATCACTCTTTTATCGTCTCATGACCAACAGAGCACCTACCAATGGTTACCTTCACAGAATTCATCAAATAAGTTCACCTAACTGTATCTGTGGCAACAATTGTGAATCTAACAATCATTTCTTATTTACGTGTCCCAAATGGTCAATTTTTAGGGAATGCTTTCTGCAGAATGTAGGCCTTGGTAATAATCAGATATCTGACTGGCACACACTCATTGAAGTGACTCCGAGCACTTTGATCAAGGAATTTGAAATTTTCATGGGAAATGTAACCGTTTTTAACATTGGCTGCTTTCATTTTTCTAGGAGCTGAGATTTTTGTGGTTTTTTTTTTTTTTCTCTTTGCATCATCTACCAGTTTGTTTTGTTGTTTTTTTTTTGCTAAGACTGTTTCTTCATTGTACTTTGTTCCCCACAGTTCTGTTGTTCCTTTTCATCTTCGCAAATGTTTTTATACAAGATTGCACTCTGACGTTTTGAACTAAAGCTGTCCTAGAGCCCTAAGCAGGCATAGAGGACGTTAATCTATCTGTATCTGTATCCGTCTTCAGGGATTAGCCTTGGCAGCATAGAGCCCTGAATAATAAGACCAAGACATTTGTCCGTCGCATCTATGCACATGTCCCTCCGCTACTATAAACCCCGTTTCATTTTACTTTTGTTAATATTGTAAATAAATAATTGTTACTCAATCAAATGTTGCGTACATTTTAGTTATATCTCAAAGTCAGCTCCCATAACTATAGTGCCAATTAGCGTCTGCTTTTTTTAAATGCATTTTTATTGGGTAGAACCGTAGAAGGCTAATTTTGATGACACCCATATTTGTTATGGAGGCTATGTATCTTTTTTTTTTTGTTAGTTTCTCGAATTTCGTTTATTCCTTCATTGTTATTTCTTTAATTTTGTGTTTCTATATTTATAATTGACTTAAGTCGTTATGGGCATACATATATTTCCATTAGCCACCTTGTAATATATTTTTTTGGGTTTGACATTCTTTCTTCAATTTTAGGCGATATAAGTTTTGATTTTGATATGCCATTTTCAATGATATTATTCAGATGATATTTTTTTTAAAATCTCATTTGAATTTACCTTTAATCTAGTTTCGAACTCCTCTAGATACAACAATATCCTTTACTATGATAAATCCCTCAATAACAATATTTTTTGAAAATAATTTGAAACCAACTAACCCGGATATTTTATTACATTTTACTCAAAAAATTGTCTTCCAATTTATTTTTAAACCACTTCCGTATAGCTTTTGTTTTTTTGAGGGCGTCTAGTAACATCGGTATTTCACACGCTGAAAGGGTTTGAAGCTACTTACTAAGCAATATACAAAAGCGTGACGCAGTAAACCTCTTTGAGGGAGTGAGATACCTTGTTGAATTTTATCAATTAATTATAATATTTTTCTTTCAATAAATACTTGTACGTGCATTTTCTGTACGTACAAGTATTAAATGATGATACTAACGAGAGTACAAGATACTAACGATGTAAATTTAGGAGAGATGTCAGCTGCATGAATTTGATGGCGTGAGATGATAGTACTGCATCTCGATACAACAACTTTTTATGTTCCACAAGGTATCATTATATCAAGATTTTGTAGTAGGTTATTTAATATGCATATATAATGTAAAAGGAAAATGTATACTTTTAGTACTTGATGTGTGTGGAACTATGGTTTCATCAGGTTTCTTGTTCATGGAAAATGTTGGGTCAGAGAGAGATGTTTTTATCGTCTTCTCATATCTTTCGATGTCTTCAACCGGTGCACAGCACATTGTCCCAGCCTTTGTACATGTAAAGCCATTATACACAGCATGGTTACTGAAACACGTGAATCGGAGAAATGATGCAATACAAGGCCCTGGACAAATCGGCGAATCAATTGAAGATGGTCTCTCAATTGGTCTGACCGGCATTTTTTCTGGAGTAACTGCTTCTGATATAAAAGAAACAGAATCTGAAGCATCCTTATCACTAGGTTCGTTTGTTAACACTGGTATAAATGTGTGTGACTGTTCTTTCATTTTCAGCGGTGAGATTTCGGATTTTTGGGAATTCTCATGAAAAATGGATGGACTGTTTGATGCGACATTTTGAGTAGGTGTGTGTGTTACTTTTGAACCATGCAATTTGGTTTTTTCGCCTTGTGCGGTTTCTTCAGGAGTAATTTCAGGTGCAGAAATGGGAATTTGGATATTTTTTTTTTGATGTGGTTGGGAAAATTGAGTGTGTGTATTTACCTGCGACAAATGTTTTGTAGGATGTTCATTTCCGCGGTTCGGCAATAACAAATGATTACTTTGATGCATAATATTCTCGTTTTCTTTGCCAGGCAAGTCAGAAGTCGGTGCAGCAAACTCTTTTTCTGCATTTGTAGGTCTCTGAGTGTATGGGTGTAAAACCATGTGTTGTGTTTCCCGATTGAAGTTTGATGAAGGGAAAAAGTTAGGCCTTTTCAAGTTGAATTCTGTGTGTGTTTCAGACTCCCCTGCTTGTGTAAGTGAGGGCCTTCCTACTTTAATTATTTTATCTGTGGGTACAATGACTGGAATGTATGGATTTCCTGTGTGTGCGACTACCTCATTTTTGTGTTCATAGTGACTATGCATCATCCCCATACCAGGCTTTGCCAAATGGGGAGGATGAACACTAGCATGGTGAGTTGTTGCCCCTGCTTTTAAGGGTGGGCGTGGAATTGGAATGAGTGTTGGACCATTGTGTGAGGGATTATATGGTGGTCCATGAGGTGTCATTAAGGATGGATGGGATTGCAGCAGAGGACGTGTTAAGTGAGGAAGGTTTGGAGGTCTTTTATGTAAAGCATGTTCTTTTTCTGCAGAGACAGATGCAGAATTTTGTAATTCAAAAACTAGACTAGGAGTTCCGGTGTTATGAATAGGCTGATGGCAACAAATGAAGTTTTCATCACAATCTGTGTGAATCAGAAGCTCTGCGGGTTTGGTACACATCCCACTCAAAAATGCTGGAATACATGCACCAGGGCATTCAACAACAGGAGGCTCAGTAGTTGTTGTGTGATCATCTTCGGGAACACAACAGCGACCTTCGTTTGGACAGTGATATTCATCTTTCACTATGTCACAAAGAAGACTAAACAAGGGTGCAACGCATGACCCTGGACATGGAGGTCCAGATGGTGTTGTGCTTAATGTTACCTCTGTCGCAACTGCAGTGTGTGTGGTACTTGTATGAATTTTCTCTGGTGGAACCAATGTGTGTGTCCCCACTTTGTTTGATGGAGAAGCTTGGGCATATATATTTGATGCTGCGGTTTTGTTGAATGCTAAAGTAGAAGGCAAAACGCTTGAAGACTGTGGTTGATTTTTTGTATTTGTCGCACAACAGCCAAAACCTTCATCACAAATGCCTTCTTTAATAAGAGTTCCGCAATAACGAACAAATGCAGATTCGACACATATACCAGAGCAAGGTTTTTCTTTTTTTGAGTTTCCTTCGACAGGTGCAATAGTGCTATTGTTTTCTGGGGCTTCAGTTTGTTTTTCTGCCGCAACAGTGGTCAATTTATTATCAGATTCAGTTGTGTGTGTGGGTGTAACAATGAAAATGTGTGTGTGTGTGTCAACATAATCTGTTTCATGAATGTGTGTGGGATGGTCTTCCTCCTCATCATTCAAAGGAGCAGAAGTCTCTACAATGGTTCCAAAACTGAAATCAGAAGCGACACAACAACGTAAATATGAAGCTCCACAATAAAGTCCATCAATCACTTTGCTGCACAGAACTGAAGTGATGGCATGAACACATTCTCCAGGGCATGGTGGATATTTCGTTTCTGATTCATTTACTGGAACCTCTGAAGATCCTAGCAAACCTAATATAATGATATAAATAAAGATTTATCAGATTGATTAATTTGCAAGCAATAATATGCACACATACATGTGCAAACAATATAATGTAATGGAAACGGAAACATTTTATTTTCTTGGTATTATGCTGAGGTGAACTCGGAAAGAAAAGTCATATGGTCTCCGCCGGGACACGAACCCAGGCCCTCTTGCATACCGGACAAGCATGCTACCATCTACACCACTACACGACCCTGCCTTCCTTATTTCACGCACTGTGGCGTTTACTTCAGCATATCCAGAAAATAAAATGTTTCCTTGATATCTTGGGCTGAGAAAAAGCAATCTATGTCTCTAAATATAATGTAACCTTTTAGTCACAAACAATCTGATAAAGATTAATCACAAAACCTCTTAATACCTGAGCCAAAACCGACTTAAAAAATAGTCAATAATTGATTGATTTGTGTTTATTGTATGTTAAAATGCCCTTTAAAAAAGAGTTTTTTAAATCGATTAATTAATTAAGGTCAATGTCTTTACTAGGACCATTTGACTTAGGTACACGTATGTGTTCCTCAGGTCTTAACTTGAAAAAAGAATAGTTAAATACCATTTAAAACAGTTAAAAATGAGGTGGAGCGAAGAGGTTAAACAATTAATATTTATTCATTGTTTTGCCCTTTCAGACCTGAGCATTCATTTTTTGGCATTTTCAAGATGTTTTTGCATTTTTGATACTTTAAAAAAATGCACGAAAAACATAAATGTCATCAAATTTTTATTTTTTCAATTTTTTTGTGTGACGAAGTAATTCACTTGGTTCAAATTTTTTCAGCCAAGATGATGCAGGATATATTCATCTCGTCATACAATTTTTTTCCTGAATTTTATTCCTAAATTTTATGTGATAAATCTTCTAAAGTCATTCTTCCAATTTCTGAAGCTTAGTTCGTCCTGGACTGGAGTATGCCGTAAATTTTTAGAGACCATAATCTACTCAGAGACGTTGATTTGGTTGAGGGGGTGCAGAAAAGAGCTACGCGTGTTCTTGTTGGTGCATAAGGCTTGAGCTATGAAGAAGGACTTGATTTATCAATATGTTTATATTGGAGGAACTCAGTTGTCGGCGGGATATGATCAGTGTTTAAAATTTTCAACGGGATGGACCACATGTGTTATTAATACACCGTCAATCAGCTGCTTCGACAAGGGGACACCAGTATCGTTTAGCAAGGGACAAATTCAGGTTGTGGTGTCGCAGGGAATTTTTCTCTAACAGGTTTGTTAATAAATGGAATAGTTTACCTCCGGGATTGTGCATTCTAAGACAATTGAAACGTTTAAAGAGAAGTACGATAAATCGAGAAGACATCCATATTTAGAATCATGACAACCATAAGCTTTTTTTATGGGCAGTAATATATGGTATTAAGAGTCCCCGTGGGGGCAGAGATGAATTTTCTTCCTTGTAATCATCATCTCCAAAAATAACCAGTCTTTCGAGGACTCTTGTATTAACAAGTGAGGACGGGGTGTAATGTGATAGGTCTCTTCGTGATGCACTCTGTGTAACGACAAATCTATCACACGTCATTGTCTTCGCTTATTTGTGCTCATATATTTCACCTTCAATAGCTCAGATTACATGTTTATTTCTACATATGTTGCAGTACAGATTACATGTTTATTTCTACATATGTTGCAGTACAGATTACATGTTTATTTCTAGATATGTTGCAGTACAGATTACATGTTTATTTCTACATATTTTGCAGTACAGATTACATGTTTATTTCTACATATTTTGCAGTACAGATTACATGTTTATTTCTACATATCTTGCAGTACAGATTACATGTTTATTTCTACATATCTTGCAGTACAGATTACATGTTTATTTCTACATATCTTGCGTCTCGTTTTGTCCTGTACATGTTTTTGTCTTTTGTGTCCAACCCCTCATTGTGGGCCCCGCTCAGGCGGGGAGGGGTCCTCCCAGACGGGACATTGCTTCTAGTGTATGCCCCATCCGGGACGCTGTCTACCTGCGTGTTTGCCGTGCGTGGTGACCCGTAAGACTGGAGATGGGGATCTTGGTTAGCCTGATGCGCTAGCTTTCGCCTCGGATTCAGCCGAAACGGGAGGCTTGGATTAGCCCCGTTCAGGTCAATCGGCTCTGGTCGCCTTGGTAGCTGAAGGGGTTACACTACTGGGCAGGTAGAGGGGCCGGGCCTGCCGAACGTCGCTGAGGTTTGTTGGTGCTGCTTCACGACGATCTTGGATCTTGAACGCGTCTGTTCACCTGTTTCGGTGGTGTATAGCTCTCACTTGACGTGGCGTTGCTACTAACCTTCATTGGTTACGTGTGCACGTCCCCTTGTAGGGCTCCATGGTAGGTGGGAGTGGAAAAATACCCATTTAAATATGGGAAAAACAAAAAATGCACCAAAACGTCAAAGAACTACTCTAAGTGAAACAATTGTCACAGAAACCGCTTTTTCAAATCTGTCTTCTGTCTCATTCTTCTTGCATAGCTCTAATACCAATAAACAGCTGTCAAAAGTATCACCATTCTTGATTGATAAAACTCTCTGGCGCAGTTGGAGCTTTGAAATCAGTGAAGGCTCTTCGTTTAGGAGACCTTCTCGTCGAAACTAACACATCCAAACAAGCCGAACTCATTCAAAAGCTCACATCTCTCGGGGACATTCCAATAACAGTCAAAATCAACAATACGCTGAATTATTCACGTGGCGTCATCTCAGACCCTAACTTAATTAACATGGATGAAGATGAACTAACCCAGGAGCTAGCGTCTCAAAACGTAACATCTGCCAAACATATCATGGGTCGCAAAGATGGCAATCTAGCTCCATCACGTAATATAATCCTGACATTTTCATCACAACATTGCCGAAAGATGTCAAAGTCGGTTACTATAACCTCCATATCCGGTCATACATACCTAACCCTGTAAGATGTTTCAACTGCCAAAAATTCGGTCACTCACGAATGGCGTGCCGTAGTCAACCCATCTGCGCAAAGTGCGGCGAGAGGGATCACATTTCGGACAGCTGCACTAATTCACCATTCAAGTGCGTCAATTGCGGTGACAACCAACCCGCATTTGACAGGAAATGTCCAAATGGAATGAAGAAAAAGAGATCCAGAAGATCAAGGTTCTCAATAACATCTCATATATTGAAGCACGCCGTCGTATAATCTCTAACCAAACTCCAATAGCTAGTAGATCATACTCTAATATGGTAACAAATCCATCGACAGCTAATAAGACTAACAATGTCACCAAAGCATCTGTAACAACTCAGACCGAACCCATAGCTGATACATCAACTCAAACATCCAACCAACCATGTAATAGTTGTGGCTGCTGTTGCTCTGCTGGATTACAGAAGGAGTCCACCACCTCCGAAGAAGCGGGAAAAGCAACAGCGAACACATTCGAAGTAACTACAGGTACTAAGCCAAAAATCAATACTGGAAATAAATCTAAAATGAAACTATTCAAGACCGGATATTCAAGAAAAGCCATTCAGAGAGCAAAGAAGAAGCCTACATTACAAAACATGTCACTGCTTGATGATAAATCAATTGGTGACATGGTTCTCGATAATCCGTCAGAATCCGGTGGTACTCGCCAGAAATTAGACCGAAATAAGTTCAAAGACCTTGAACCGTCTAGATCTATTTGAAATTTATGGCCAACATTATTCAATGGAACATTCGTGGTCTTAGATCCAATTACGAAGATCTCAAGGATTTGATCAATCGCTATCATCCTGTTTGCGTGGCACTCCAGGAAACTTTTATGAAGCCCTCGGAGACATGGAATATCAGGCGACACTCCCTTTTCCGTATTAACTACGATGACGGGAGTAGAGCTTGCCGCGGTGTTGCTCTGCTGGTTCCGTGTCGTCGCGCGTTCTAACGTTGCGCACGAACCTGCAAGCCATCGCGGTGGAAATTTCTACAGGCCTAAGAATTACCATATGTTCCATTTATTTGCCACCAAATGACACCATCTTACAGAGAGATCTAGAAGATCTGATTGATTAATGACCTCCACCATTTTTTCTTCTCGGAGACTTCAATGCTCATAACATGATATGGGGTTCTAACAGCAACACCTCTCGTGGGGAAATGGTTGAACGTCTGTTAGACGACATGGACCTCGCCATCATGAATGATGGCAGTTTCACTCATTTCCATGCCCCAAACAATAGTTTCACTGCAATGCAATAGATCTATTGCTATGTTCACCTACACTCTTGCCCAACTGGTCCTGGTCGTTTGATCCGGACCTCCACGGGAGCAATCATTTCCCTCTAGTGGTTAAGTGCCTTGATTGACACCATAGCGTACCTGAGGGACCTCCTTGGTGGAAGCTTGTGGCCGCCCGATGGGCTGACTTCACGGTCAAGGCAGAAATCACGGAGGATATGGTTTTACAACCCGATGTCGACCTTGTGACCAGTTGTATGATCTCAACAGCCAATGAAACAATACCCAAAGTCTCCTCGAAACTTCCTAAATTTCCTAAACCTTGGTGGAATCACGAATGTAGTCTCACGATTAAAGCACAAAAGAAAGCATGAAGTAGGTTCCGGCGGTATTCTACCCATGAAAACAAGTTGGCAGTTGGCATTTTTAAAAGCAAAGGCTATAGCGAGAAGAACCAGGCGCCAGGCTCAACGTGATTCCTGGCAAAAGTTTACCACGGGAATAAATTCATCAACTTCATCTAAAGTCATTTGGGACCGGATCCGAAAAATAAATGGTCATTATCAGTCTCACCCGATCACCATTTTAAACACTAATGGCACTATCATCAGCGATGTGAGGGATATTGCGGACACCATCGCCGCCCATTTCGCCGCTGTCTCCAGTGATGCGAACTATCCCCCATCGTTTCATCCCATTAAATCATCGGCCGAACGTACATCGTACACCTTCCGGCCTTTTACATCGGAGGGATACAATTCACTGTTGACTTTTCATGAACTGACGACGGTCTTGCAGCGAAGTCCTGACTCAGCTGTAGGGCCCGATGCCATTCATTATTCCATGATTCGGCATCTCTCATCTGAATCACTGTCGCATTTACTCATATTGTTTAATCGGATCTTGGACAGTAATTCATTTCCTGACGCCCGAGTGGCGTGGTGGTAAGATGCTCGCCTACCACCGTGAAGGTTGCTGCAACGGTCCCGGGTTCGAACCCGAGGGAGGATATTTACCATAACGAACTCGAGGCGACCACCGACAGACAGCGCCTTCATTCCCAACCCATCTCATTAATGGCAGTAAACTGCAATATAGCGATATGGCCTGAGTTGGTGTTTGGTGAAGTAGTAATTCATTTCCTGACACCTGGCGAGCAGTCATAGTTCTTGCATTCCCGAAGCCTGGCGAAAATTCTCAACAACCAAACAGTTACAGACCTATTGCTTTGACCAGTTATTTATGTAAGCTCATGGAACGCATGGTCAACTATCGCCTTATGCACTACCTTGAGGTTAACAATATTTTATCGAAACATCAAAGCGGCTTTAGATGGTTCAGGTCAACAACATGCAATCTTTTACGCCTTGAGACTTCAATCAGACAAGCATTCTTAAAGAGGGAGCATATTTTTTGACATATTTTTGATAGCCATATTTTTTGACATAGAAAAGGGCTACGACCGTACTTGGAGGCATGGAATTCTTTCCGACCTTTATAACTGCGGCTTGCGGGGCAACTTGCCCATTTTTATTAAGAACTTTCTGGCTCGCCGCATCTTCCAGGTACGGATCGGAAGCACATTTTATCAGCTCCCCAAATTCAAGAACAAGGTGTACCTCAAGATAGTATTTTAAGTGTTACACACTGTTTATTTTAAGACTCAACGGGGTGTTGAATCAACTCCCGTTGTCTGTTACTGGCGCACTTTATGTGGATAATCTGTTGATATCATATCAATCAGTGAATATGAGGACACCCGAGAGACAATTACAAATATCTCTTAACAAGATCAGCAAGTGGGCTCATGATAATGGCTTCTCTTTCTCCGCCGACAAGACTTTCGCTGTGCACTTTTGTCGACGTCAAGACCTTCATGATGACCCACAATTGTTTCTAAACAGTAGTCAAATACCTATTGTAGAGAACACAATATTCCTTGGTATCACGTTCGACAAGAAACTCACTTTGAAACCTCACATTGCCCAGCTAAGAGCTCGTTGCATGAAGACGACGAACCTCTTAAAGGTAATCTCTTCTACATTGTGGGGAGCAGACCGTAAGTCGCTCCTCCACTTGTACAAAGCTCTAATAAGATCGAAGCTCGACTACAGCTCCAACAGCGACTATTGTATACGGGTCAGCACCTCGGAGCTATCTGAGTGTGCTTGACCCAGTCCACCATCTCGCCCTCCGGATTTGCTCTGGAGCTTTCCGGACGTGTCCAATGGAGAGCCTGTACGTCGAATTGCAACGAGCCATCACTGACATCAAGACGCCAGCAATTTTCCTTGAAATATTATATCAAAATGAAGTCTTTTCCAGAACATCCATTTCATCGTGTCATTTTTAATCCTTCTTTTCATAGACTTTTTGCTGCTCGCCCTTCATGTGTTCCATCTTACGGTCTTCGTATGAGGGCACTTGTAGAAGAAATACAATTATACAAATACAATACAAATACAACACCACAACAGGCAAAATGCCCAGCGAGGTGGCTGAGAAAAAGATGCCCATAACAAATATGGATGTCATATATTTCAAAAATAAAGCAACCCAATTAAAAATGTAATTAGAAACATTATAAACAATATATAGACATCAATCGTGTGGCCCCAGTTGCTTGGCAACTGGCACCATGGGAGCAGTCTCTGCCAGATGTCTCTCTTTTATTGTTATCATACCCTAGAGCCACCACAGCAGATGTCATATATCGACAGATATTCTTTAGGCACAGGGGTAGGTACAACAGGTACTTCCCCATATATACCGACGGCTCCAAGAGCCCTGGGCATTAGGGTGGAACGAAAAAGGGTTTTTTTTCACTTTTTTTAGAAATTGATGTTGCTTTAGTATTCAAAAGATGCCTTTCAATGTTTTAAGAAGTTATACCAAAATCTAGGAATATATTTTAATATTTTGAGGTGCCTCACAGACCCTAAAGGTCGAGCAAAAAGACTTTTCTAAGTACACATTATAAAAATCTTTTTAAACATAAACGAAGTTGGTGATTTTTAAAAAGCATTCGCTAACAAAAGAAAAACAGTTAATTTAAAAGTTATTCAGTACATGGGGCAAAACTGAAAAAAAAAAAAAAAAAAAAAAAAAAATATATATATATATATATATATATATATTTATATTTCTCTGGGTTCCCAGAGAAATAAATACTCACAAAAGTTATCCATATAAAAGAGTTCCATATATGTTATAACCGACAAGCATATTTGCTTATTTGCAGCTGTCATAGCAGTTGAAAGGAGAATTTTGTCGAGCACTCCGAATATAAGGATTGATAGAGGGAGATGAAAATAAACCCTTTTTTTTGGTGGGGGGGGGGGGGGACAAAACTATAGCCATGTTCCAAATTATAAAAACAAAAAAACATAGTTTGACGATATAGGTGTCAGGAGAATGGCTCTATTGCTTCCACTGTTATTACATTTTAACTTTTGCAAAATAGTCAACTTTTTTTCAAACGATGGAAGAGTTCTCCTTTATTTTATTCTGGCTTGAATGAAGCCTTCACGACTCTCGGTTGTTGATACAGCAAGAGATGCTTCAGTTACGAGTCGTACGCACCGTTCAACTGCTCGTGTGTGACACGAAAAATTCGGTATAGATGGAAAAGCAGGTTCAGATCATTTTTGTGGGTCCATTTCCTGATTTTTTATAATAGGTGGTTCAGTCACTCGCACTTGATCCCATGCACATAGTTCCGAATAGTGTTTAGCAGGAAAGTTTATTTTCGGAACATGGAATGTACGGATTTCTGCTTCTGGCAATCCCTCATTTCTAACTTTCAGAATTCTCTTGATTCCCAGTTTCTTGTAAATGAGATTCTCATCTGAGAGTAATGAGAGCAATAAATTCTCTGTGTGGACGTAGAAGTTTTTTTCTCCCATCGCCCCCATCACAAGCTAACCCATAGGATCCCATGTTACACCCGTAGCTTCTACCGCCCCCCTGGAACATTCCATCGCCCCCAGGGGGCGTTAACGCCCACTTTGGGAATCACTGATCTAGATGCTTCACAAGATGCCTTAGAGGTAACTCATTAAAGTGAAAAAGACAAATAAGCCATTGCAAGGGATGGCCTATTTTTTTCTCTATTAATTTGATAACACCATTTTTATAACCAGTATTGGTAACAGTCCCGTCGCATCCGATCGCCATCAATTCCTTCGTATCAAAATCTTGCTTCAAAAAGTCTAGGATTGATGACTTTATATCCCTTGCTCTACTGCTTCTTGGAGTTCAAAAGCAAATGAAGTACTTGCTTCGGCACCGATTGATGGACCAGCTTCAGTACTAGTAGATGGAAATGCTAACTTCAACTTTAAACTGTGTTTTGGCTCATATAGATCACTTTCCTCATAATCGTTGGATATAGATGAGTTTTCAGTAGTTGATGAACTAGTTTCCGCCCTTTTCTTCTTCTTCTTAAGATGACTTCAAACGGGATACCATTTTCATTTTCCTTTGTTCATTGTTTTTAAATTTTTTCGTTGTTAGGACATCTACTCGACCAATGGCCATCTTGCGTGTACTTCTTTGATCTTGCAAGAAATCTCGCTTTAAATTTGGGACCTTTCTCAACTTGTCACACAAAGTCTTCAAAATCACATTTGCATGCTGCAATGTCAAAAAATTTCCGTGCTTCGCACTGAAAAGATTTCAAGTTCAACTTGAAAGTTTGAGAATCTTTCCTTGCTTTCATATTTTTCTAAAGATTCTTGTATTTACAGTAAAAGTCTTTGAAAATTTTGTAATCCAATGGTGAGAAACCGTAGGAATTGAAGTAATTTTCCAAATATTTTCTATCTTTGGCACGATAATTTCAAGAATGTCTGCAATAACTGGATGTTTTCTTGATTTTTGTGCCTTCATATTGCGTTAAGTTAGCAAATAACAAAGCATAACACCGCCATAGGTGGGCGAGATCCGAGAATCCCACTCTTTAGGATTTCCTAAAATGTCACAACAATAAAAGCTTCTGGTCATCATCGTGACTGCTATACACCCCCTCAGTTAAGGGGTAAGATTGAAAACTGAATTGAAAACTAAATGAATACTGAAAACAAGGGAAAAACATTGAGGTCAGTGAATGAATCACGTGTTCAGGGGAATAGGAAAGCCTCCTCCAAGGTGTCATGTTACAGAATTCTACACGTGCGTAAAACTTCAGGGGTGATGAGGAACCTCAAGAAGTTTGAATTTTGGGGAAAAAATTAGGAATGGCATTTCCTCTCATAAAGGCATATTTTAAATTCTATTACAATGGCAATTTCAAAATTTTTTTTTCGTTCCACCCTACTGGGCATGTCGGTTGTGTCTACATCTGCTGTGAGGAGACATCTTTCAAACTTCCCAACACATTTTCTATTTATTCGGCAGAACTGTACGCAATCCTTCAGGCTCTACGTCATATAAGACGCAAACGCTACCGACGATGCATCATTTACATCGACTCTCTCAGCGCATTGCAAGCACTGTGTTCTTTTACTTTTCACATTCATCCATTTATTCATGGCATTTTTCATGAATTACATTACCTCATCCATCACGGTACCTCAGTAAAATTTTACTGGGTACCAGGTCATATTGGAATACCGGGCAACGAAAAAGCAGACACCGCAGCTCGAACAAAAACCAACATTGGTAATAGTCTTTTGGTACCAGTCAGTGACCACTTCTCAATCCTCCGGGAAGTGATGCATTGCCGCTGGCAGGATCATTGGAACAATCAAATTAATAACAAATTACATGCCATCAAGCCTATTATTGGCCATTGGCGTTCGAGCTGCAGGACTAACCGAAAGGAGGAAGTTCTGTTTGCCCGGTTACACATAGGACACAGTCGCCTCACACATTCATATTTATTATTACGAGAGAGTCAACCAGAGTGCCCATATTGTCAAAGTCCATTGACCATTGCTCATACTTTTACTTGTTTGCACCATCGCCATCATTTTACGACCACTTTTGGTCAGAATTATCTCTCGCTTCGTGACATTTTATCTGACCATTGCGATGCATCTCGCATTTTGAAATTCATCAAAGCCATTGGTTTTTGCAGCAAATTATAGTAATTTACATTCCATGTCATTGTTTTACCATAGTTTTACTTTCTGGACTTGACAAGTATGGGGTTTATCTTGTTTTTAATTAATCATTTGTTTTGGTGCATTTTGACCTTATTGGTCCTTGCACCAATAAACCCAAAATCGAATCTAATCTAAACAAGTGAAGAAATTTCTATATATATGTCGCCTTCTGGTGGCCTATGTCGTTCGCGAGCTATTAGTTGATTGCTGCCACCGTCCACGAATGGAGCCTTTCAACATATATATATGCGCTCCAAGGGAGAAATATTCTGTTTCCATAGCTTGGTTGATAGAGCACTCATCCGGCAAATGAGAGACCGGGGTTCGAGTCCCCGTGGAGGCAGAGATGAATTTTCTTCCTCGTAATCATCGTCATTCGAAGAATCTTGTATAATAAATTAATTATTTTTTTTTGTGATACGTATATGCTTTTATATTGAGTTGTTTTGTTTTGGTTACATTTAATGTCCATATTTTTATGGCCACCTCGTTGGGTATTTTGCCTGTTGTGGCCTTTGTATTTGTGTAAATCACAATTTTCCTGGAGGCACTTTGTCATGGAAGCCATCATAAAAAACCCCGAAAGTTCAACTTTAAGTGCTGCTCTCTGATAAAAGCCCGAAAAGTTCGCATTCACCGTATTTTCAACTTAAAACTTATACAATCCTTTAACCCCTCGAATGTTATAAATCCTCCCAATTCTTTAAACGAAATGCATTTCAGGTTTCTCTGAACAGAAATTAGTCATAATACTCTATGTTCTC
Organism: Pholcus phalangioides; assembly: GCF_987345545.1. Classification (NCBI taxonomy): domain Eukaryota; kingdom Metazoa; phylum Arthropoda; class Arachnida; order Araneae; family Pholcidae; genus Pholcus; species Pholcus phalangioides. Next base: position 3,263,592 of record NW_028301610.1, on the reverse strand, counting down.
TTGCACCATGATAAACGGATTCTCCTGTCCGTAGAAGTGAGCGGGACGCAAACAGCAGGTCTTCTTGCAAACAACCCTCTCTCATGAAGTCTTTTGGAAACAGTCACTCTTGATACACGCATGAACCACATGCCTCGCTGCACTGCGTATTCCTCGTTCGTGTAGTCAGCCCTCACGATACTCATTGAAACAGCCAACTAACTGCTACACGTGCTTACTACCGCAATAGCGCTATGTCGTTCGCAGATCGTGATCCTATCCCAGGGTATACGTTTCGTGATGCTGCTTACGCCAGATGTGGTGAGCGAACCCACGAACGCATTCAGCGATCAATTTACATCCACCTTTCGTCTCCTCTGGAATCGTAGCCTGCATGCGTTTTACGCGATTTGCACCCTCTCAACGCCGCTTGCGACACCATGTACCATTGCCATTTTTGTTCCTCTTGATGTCTACTAACAAGTTGAGTTTGTCGGTCCATTAACAGAACACCCTGTATACCGTACGCGGAAACGGGAAGGGGATGTCTATGAGTGAATATTTGGTGAATTTATAGTATTCTGCCGAGCTTGAAAGTTGCATGAAACGTCAGTTTTTTTGTAGATACGCATAAATCGAAGACAAGAATAATGCGCGCAGTAGGGACTTGTGATTAAGACCTGATGTGTTGGTATTTACCTTCAAAGGCTGAATATTTATGTACCATTTATGCGATTTTTTTTTATTGAAAAGTGTGTGGTGAGAGCGGGGTGAGAGTTCGGAAATCTCTAATTACTGAATTATTTGTTAGACTACACTTGAAATTTTCATATAATTTTTTTTGTAAAAACTTATACTGTTCGGCCCCGAGGGTCGGGGCATTACCGAACGGCCTTGGGGCGATACCGAACGGGGTCAACTAAGTAAGGAATTACGTAGTTTTTATGAAGTTAATTATTTTAATTACTTAAATGACAATCAACTGACTGTTCCTGTGAAAATATACAACTAAGGCGAACATAAAGCTAGTAATTATTTCAATCGATATGAATACTTTTCATTTTCTAAAAATTTAATTGACATTTGTATCTAATGTTCTTAAAAAATTGTATACATAACATCAACAGCAGAGTTGAAACTGGCTTAGAACCTAACACTGCTTACCAAAAATGCCAAATAAAATTTTCTGCAGTCTCTGCGTCACTTCACTCTGAGTGCATCCACCTATAACGCAAACGATACCTGAAACAGAGTTCTTTGTTCTTACCGAATTCACCTCACAAAAGACAATTTGCGTTAGACCCCTCTCTTGAAGTGCCAGCAGGTTCCATGAAGGTCGTTAGATCGACGTCGTCATCACATAATGTTTAATCAATATTGATAAAGATAATTTATTTCGTGATATAATTTCCCTGCTCAATTCAACCGTAACTGCAAGTGATAACTGGGAACACTACGCTGTTTGGCGCACTAGAAGGTGTTTGGCGACATAGGATGAGACCTTCAGGAAGAAGAAAAAACGCCTAGACAGAGTGACAAGAAACAGCAACATGAACCTGGAGTTAAGAATAATTATTTTTAATTGATATGTCTAAATTTATTTGATACACCGGCCCTTCGTATCAATATTATCTTAATTTTCCGATGATGATTCAAAAGATATGTTTCTTCTGCACTTTTTTTTTTGTATTGTAGGTTTAAGTTTGGATACAATTTTTCTTGGGTTTTTGTTTTCTTCTGGTTCGGTCTGGTTGACCTTTGAATTAGTCTTCCTTAATTTTCTTTTTCCTTTTATTCCGAAATTCTCTCGTGGTTTTTGTTCTCTGCATTTGTTTCTTTAGTAATTTCATTTTATTTATTTATTTATCACACAACCCAGTAGGCAAGATTGCACTTACACTGGTAAGATTCAAAACTAAAAACATAAGAAAACATAAATCAAATAGAAAAACACTTCATATAAGGTGTAAAGTTAAAATCGTCCGAGGAAGAAACGCATCCAGCATAAGGGGCAGAAACGAGGTCACGTGGGAGGCTGTTCCACAGTCTAGCCCATAGTTTCCCAAACTTTTTGTTCCATCGTCCCCTTCTTCTGAAACTTTTTCTCTCATCGCCCCCCAACTCAAGCAAACCCATAGGATCCTATGCTATATCCGTAGCTTCTATCGCCCCCCTGGACCATTCCATCACCCACTTTGGGAAACACTGGTCTAGCCGAACGGCAGAGCCATAGAAATAGCTGTCGCCTCTGGCCAATGGAATTTTCAATCGAAGACTGTCTGCGGAGGTTAGGTCGTCTGTCCAAGATTTCGAAAAAAGAGTTATCAGAAGGCAAATATACCATATTGTGTACCAGTTTATAGCACATTATTAGGTCAGCTTGAGCCCTCCTTCACGCCTAGTATCTCGAGTCTCTGTTGGTATGATCTTCCACAAATACTTGGAAGTCGTTTAATAAAAGCCCTTTGTGAGGGCTCTCAATGAGTAGTCTGATTTTGTGTGGACACTTGCGAGCAGTATTCAAGAATCGGTCGGACATATGTACAATCGGACACCTACTGTACGCCGTACGTATCATATATGCGACTCTATTGGCCCTGCAGACCATATTACAATAATGGCCAGTGAAGTCGGGAGAACCGGGTAACGAAATACCCAGATCGGAGCATATGGTTAAGTATTGCAAAACTTCAGGGCCCATCTGGTAGCAGACAGGGTCGGTGGATCTGCCTAGACGCATAGAGCCACTCTTGACGATAGAAATAGGAAGATTGTTCTGGATACTCCAACGGAATAGACGAAGGCAGGCAATCTCTAGGCCCATTGTGTTGTTTGTCGTTGAGAATTGCTTTATATCATCTGCAAATTGTAAAATGTGTAATCTTTTCCTGTAGTTCTTAATCTTTTCCTGTAGTTCTTTCATTTTGAGCCTTAATTCTTTTTCTTTAGGTGCATCTTCAAGGAGTTTTTATTTAGTATCTGTGTAAAAACCACTGAATGTTGCTGTCTTGAACCAGGTTTTACACGGGGTTCACATACACGGTTTACAACGGTGAACTGGTTGTGGATTATCAAATTTATTGTTATCATATAACAGTACAAAAAAATATGAGAAAAATTTACCAAGGAGTCAATCAAAAAATGACCCATTATGGTAGATGCTAGTAAAAATTAGTATGGGAAACAGAATATTTTTTCACAACTAAAAAAAATCAAATTATTCAAATTAAAATAAAATCCATGGCAACAGAGGAGTGCAATTTAAAAACAGTTCTACATGCTGCATCTAAAAATATACATTTTTCCGATGTCGCAGGAATCAAAGCAAAAACAATTAGATGCAGCATTTAATTACATTAGACTGCTACGTTAGTTAAAAATTACATGAGCAACAGAAAATCATTAAAACAAATTTTCTATACCATCAAGTGAGAACATGTATTTTTTGACACATTTTTTAAAGGATGGTAAATTAGTATTGTGAGTGATTTCTGGTGGTAATGTATTGTGGAATTTTGGGATAAGATAAGTAAAATGTTTCTTCAACAGTGTGTGTGTATTTTATGAGGTAACCGAAGTGAATACATATTATTTAGTCTTCACTTCCATGTATGTATTTGAAGATCGAGATGTATTTAAAGGCAATTGACCTTTGAATAGGAGGAGAATAGATTTATAGAAATATAATTGACGTAATGTAAGTATTCCAAGATGTTGATGAAGTTGTATTGATGGTGTAGTAAAATTATTTGTGATGATTCTAATTATTCTCTTATGGAGGCTGATTATAGGGTAAAGGGTTGAAAGGTAGTCAGAACCCCAGACAGTTAGACCATATAGTAGGAGTGAGTGAAACAAGGAGTAATAAAGAGTTAGTAAAAACGACTGATTCAAGTAAGGTTTGAGATAGTAAAATTTATGAATTGCTAGCCATAGTCTTTTTTGCAAATACTTGGCATGACTCTTCCATATTTAAGATTGTGATCAATCTTATTGAAGAGTTTGATTAGGAGCGCAAGTTCTTATAACCATCTCATTTGCATATTTCCCCCGAAGTCACTCGTACCAGCTCCACCTATCGGCTGTTTTTGAGTATTTCTCCCTGTCTTAAAAAAATTCCTGTGACTTAGCGATGCTAACCCTGCAAACCTGTTTTTATTCGGTTAAAAAACCGTTTTTTACCGTTTTTTCGGTTTTTATTAATTTTTAAAGTTTCTACGAACTTTTTGCCCACGCTGTATGCTAAAACATCAAAACAAAGATGGAGAGTTAAATAAGCGGAGGTTAAAATCCTGGTTGATACTGTGACAGTTTAAAAAAAAAATTAAACAAAACGCAAGGTTGTGTGATCTCCAGTGACACTACAATGGGCTTGACACCGTGAAGAATTTCAAATAGAGCAAAGATAATTACCCGTTTTCTTTTCTTCTTTCACAAGTTAAAACTTGTTGCCGTCATTTGTTACGAACCGTTGAGCAAATAGTTTAAAACAACAAATAGAATAAAAAATATAATTTCAACCGAAATCTTTGTGGCATTGTTTCTTTTATTTTCATCATTTCTGGAGATCCTAGTTTGGAAGATTGAGCAGTATATTTTTATACACTTCTTTTTTGAGTATTTAACACGTTATTCGAGGAAAATAAATCTGATGGCATATAAATAGCCTTCGCAATAGGTTACATCCAACATATTAACGTTGTTTCGAATTCCCGACATTTTTAGACCTTCGATAACGGTAAACTATATTTCCCGAGAATAATCAAGAAAAAAAAAATCCGGAACCATTAAGTTTTTGTAGGTAACTAATACATATGTTACGGTATGTGTGTGTGTGTGACAAATTCGGTTATTATGCATGATAACCGACCAAAACGGCAGGTTGTTGCGCATAATAAGAGATTTATCACATTTATCCCAACATACAGGGTGACCTGTAAGTGTAAGCACGGCTTTTATCTCATCAACCGTCCGTCATAGAGGTATGACTTCAGTTTAAAAAATGCTCAACAAGCGTTCAAAAATTACCCTGTACCAGTTTTGAGAGTGAAAATATAGTGCGTAACAAAATAAGAAATCTAAATTTTTATATCGTCCACCCCCGTACTCTAACTTCCAATTAGAAATTTGTTGCCCTATCTCTCCTGATGCCAACAAAAAGAATTCCATGTTTCTAAGTGATATTCACAGAGATATTCGAATTCGAAAAACGAAAGAAATTTTGGAAAAAAACAGCGTTAAATGCAGAAAACCCGTTTTACCATTGCACTTAGAAACATGTAATTTTTTTGTTGGCATAAGGAAAGACTGGGCAACAACTTTTTAATTGGAAGTTAGAGCACAGGGTTAGTACAGGGAAGTTAGAGCACAGAGTATACAGTTAGACCGTATAAAAATTTAGATGTTTTATTTTGTTGCACACTGTATTTTCACTCTCAAAACTGGTACAGGGTAACTTTTGAACGCCTTCTCAGCATTTTTTAAATTGAAACTATACCTCTATGACGAACGGTTGATGACATAAAGGTCGTGCTAATTCTTACAGGACATCCTGTATAATACAGGATCCATAGCTACCAGCACGTATCGTATATATTTTTGGTGAAATACCGCAGACATACTTCCAGTTAGAAAAAGTATCCAAATAATGTTTGGACCTCAGATACGTCATTCATGTTGCAAGGGGTTGTATACTGTAGTTATTAAAATAAAAAAAAATTCAGAATCGCTCATATTGAGGATTTGGATGATGTCTATTAATTTCAACTCCAACTACACTGATCTGAGAGAGCACCCCGGATGAATTAAATAAATTCCTCTCTCCCACCAAATAATAATATTCCATACTCTTCATTAAATATATTCCACAGCAACATTCGTAGTGTTAGAGAAAATTTTGATCAATTATTAACTACTTTGGGCGATAACATTGAAACTATAAATATCATTGTCTTAGAAATGAATTACCTGTTGGGTTAGATAATACAATTGAACAATTAAATTTTTCTTTTTTTTTTGTTTCTGCTACTGATGAAGGAACTTCATATAGTTCCGAAACGCCGTGGTTCTTTTGCAATTTTGGGTTCAACTACGTCGGTCGTTCAATTGTATTATCATTGTCTTGTTTGAGGTATGGATTAAGAAAACAAATTTTGTGACAATTCTGGATTTAAACTATTTTCATGTTGCCAATGTAATAGTTCAGAGATATATTGGTATACATAAATGGATTCCTCAATTTCAATTGAATACATATCTTCAATATCCATGCATACTGCTGAAATGATAGCCCTACTCGAACCATCTTTAAACTTGACCATTTTATCTATTTACAGATTCCACTTATTTCATTATCATTTATTTTAAATAATTCAAATGTAAAAATGTGATGATCATTGGTGATATCAATAGTAATCTCTTGAACACCAAATCGACTATTTGTATTGAATATATAGACTATTTAGTTTGGGATTTAAACCCTTGATTCAAGATATAACCAGACCCCAGTCACAGGAACATGTCTTGATTCACATTTTCTCTTGCGCCATTCCCCAATAATCTACATGTATAAAATAACATGTCCTGACTGATTCATCATCGCCGACGCCAAACTGCTAAAGCTATAAATATCAAATTTGGTCAAAAGTTTTGTTTCATGACGTAAAGACTCACTAAGAAGGGATTTTTCGAAATTCGACCCCTAAAAAGGCCCAAAATGGGGTTCAAAGGTAACATAGAGAAATCACGCCGAGACAAAAATCCAAAACAGCTGAAGCTATAGTCATGAAATGTGTGGTCAGAACTTCTATTTCGCAACGTAAAGACCAACTAAGAAGGGGTTTCTCGGAATCCGACCTCTAAGGGAGTCATAAAGGGGTTTAAAGGCAATATAGAGAATCACTCTGAGCTGAAGCCATAGTCATGAAATTCGGTCAGAACTTTTATTTCATAACGTAAAGACCAACTAGAAGGTTTTTTTTTTTCCCAAAATTCGACCTCAAGGAGATAATAAGGGGGTTAAAGGTAACATGGAAATCATGTAACGCCCAAACCACTGAATCTATAGTCATGAAGTTTGGTCAGAAGTTTTATTTTATGATGTAAATAAAGACTCAGAAATAAAGGATTTTTTGAAATTCCATACATAAGGGGGTCAGAAATGGGGTGGGTTCAAACGTAACATAAAAATCACGCCAAGCCGAAACCGCTGAAGCTATCATGTAATTTGGTAAGAAGTTTAATACCATGCCGTAAAGACTAAGAAGGGGTTTTTGGAAATTTGATCCCCAAGGATTCAAATACAAATACAACGTCACAACAGGCAAAATGCCCAACGAGGTGGCTGAGAAAAAGATGCCCATAAAAATATGGATGTCATATATTTCAAAAATACAGCAACCCAATTAAAAATGCAATTAATAAAAATTATAAACAATATATACAGGTGATAGAATATTATGCAATGCCCATAAAGAATACTTATGGTTGTCTTATTTCGACCCCTAAAGGTGTCTCATGGGGGGGGGGGGTTGAGGATTGAAAGGTAAACGTAGAAATAACGCCGAGCCGAAACCTCTAAAGCTATATTCATGAAATATGGCTTTATTTCATAACGTAGAATGTAAGAAGGGGTTTTCCAAAATTCGACCCCTAAGGGGGTTTCAGAAGTAACATTCATGAAATTTGGTCAGTAGTTTTATTTCATGACGTAAAGACTAACTAAGAAAGGGTTTATCTAGATTCTCTAGACTAAAACATACGGGAGTTCAATGGGGGTAGGGATTATATGGCGAATTCACGCCAAACCGAAACCGCTGAAGCTTTAAATATGAAATTTGGCCAGTATTTTTGTAATGTAGAGACTCACTGAGAAGGAATTTTTCAAAATTCAACCCCCTATTCGGAGGAGGGGCTTTAGAGGTTATATGGGACAATCATCACTGAGCTAAAATCGCTGAGAGATTCAGTATTATATGTTATAATGTAGAACACTCATTAAGGCAGTATTTCATAAAATTCATCCCCCAAGTGCGTCGTGAGGGGTTAAAATTTTATAGGGGGGAATCATCGCGGGTAACTGCTAGTCTATACAGCGTGGTAACTATCGACCGCCCAATAATTACACACCTGATTCCTTGTGAAAAACGAATATGGAAAAGTGTTTTCATTTTTTTTATCTGACCCATAATTCTGTGATGTTTGGTCAGAACATGATAACTCCAAAATCACACTTTTGAGATACAAGCAATTTCATTGTCATTTAAAAATCAAAAATAAAGCATACACACAAATAAAAATGAAAATATCACATCAGCTTGTCGTGAAAAACTAATATTGAAAATTGTTTTCCGTTTTTGGATCGGACGAATATTAAGTGAGTTATAAACTTTTGAAATTTTGTGACTTGTCATTTTTCTAACGGTCAGTTATGTGCCAAACTCCGAACGAAAGTAAATTTCTCCACCAGCAGCGGGTTGTCACTTATTGAAAACGAATTGAAACATTCAATCCCATTAGAAGCCAAGTTCTGTCTTTTTCCTTCACGATTGGCGTTCTCTCCATAAGCTTGTTATTGCGTATAAGTTACGTATTAGCTTCGTCCCCTATGTTAGCAAATTTATCACCAGATTTGTAAAGTGTTAGCCAAATGAGATCTGTTTGAAATTTTTTTCAGCCAAATCAACCACCACACTTTTCTCCAAAATGTGGCAATTTGTTTACCTTCAATATCAAGTCAAATTTTTTGAGGGAAGGTGCATTCAGTGTGTACGTGTTTACTGCGATCGTTATTTTGCGTTGTCGTTTTAATCAGATTACACGTTGATCAATAAAACGGCAATATTTCTTTAGATTTTTTTGAACTTTCACCGAAACTGATACACGTAAAAGGCTTCAATGAAGGATATAAAAATTATAGCTTGAGAATGTGTGACTGGTGGAAATAGTAAAACAATAACAAAGATTGAATCGGAAACTTTTAATCAAACTTATTATTCTATGAATTGACCTGGTTGAAATAGTTTTTGGTTTCGGATTTTTTCTATTGGTTACATTACTCAATACTGATTTTGTTCTAATGAAAGATTTCAGTGATTTCGTTGCGTGCTTTTGGAGCACTGAGGCATAGTCTCACATTGGTTTTATCAGATCGGCTCTAGTTTTTGGGATGAAGTGAAAGTTGAATTTTAATGGTAATACCATAAGCTGGTGCAGACCTGTGGAGGGGGGGGGGGGTGACCGAGCACCCTCCAAGCAAGACGCGATAATTCATGAAATTTTCAGAACTATATGATAATAGCACTTTTTTTTCAATCAATCGGTTGAAAATTACCTGTATAAATGTTTTTTATTAAATAATAAATTCAAGAAAACTTCGACTGAAAAGTAAGAAAAATTAGTAAATTTTTTCAAAAAATTCGAGACGGAGAAAAAACAGAAAATAACGGGATTATTCCAGGAAATACGGGACGAAATGAAGGATGTATGGTCACCCTATTAACAGTGTATAACGGTATTTTATTTATTTATAATTGTTATTATTTTTTAATTAATCACCCTTCCCAACAACTAGTTCTGGATCCACTCATGCCACAAGCAGCATAAAAATCACATTGAAACTGCGAAATGTAAATCCTTAATAAACTTAATATCATCAATACATAAAGATCACTGATGTCTGGTAATATGATGTGTTGAATAAAATAGGAAAGTAAATAAAAAGTTGAAAGAAAAATTTCCACACAAAAATTAGTTGCTGCAGACTATATTGAAATATTGATATTATGCATTATCTCAAAAACTAGAGCGAATTCGGAAAAACTAGCACCAGTTTTGAAATCAGCAGCCCCAATATAATGTACTATAAAAACATTAAAGTTTCCTTTGGGAACATGAAAATGTTTTTTCTGACCTAAAATTCGGATATTCTAACTTAATCATAAACGTTTAGTAAGTTAGTTATATTTACTACGACATAGTAGGTAAAATTATCACCTTTGCTGATGACACAGTCATAATTTATTCAGGAACTGAGTATTTGACACTCGCTGACATTATTAACAATGACCTCATCAAAATTAGAAAATGGTTTCAATGTAATGATTTACAAATAAATGTAACAACAAGTAAATTTATAAATTTTTCTCTTCAATCCATTCCTCAAATCAACCATTATATAACTTTCCACGTCTGTTCGCATTTCACCTCGTGCACGTGCTATAATGTCTTGAACAAGTAACATCCATTAAATACCTTGGCGTTCATATTGACCAAAATTTGAAATGGAATTCGCATATTAAGTACCTTCAAACTCGGCTCCGTTTCATTTTATATAAGCTCTATCATCTGAAACCGTACATTAATGACCACTTTCTCATAACATTCTATTATTCAATGTTTCATTCATATTTAATGTATGGTCTCTCAGTTTGGGGAGGAGATTATCTAACTAATATTAAGCCTATTATTTCTCTCCAAAAAAAGCTATCAGATGCATCACTAATGATTATGTTACCCCTGTATTTGATCAATTTCATTGATTAAGAATTCTCCCAGTGCGTTACCTATACTTTTATAAATCCTTATTAATAATAAAAAAACACCAATGTTCCTTACCTCTTAACGTATCACGTACTTCTGCTCATCTAAATGCCATCTACTCACTGCCTGTTCATAAAAATATTCTTACAAAGCACTTTTGCTTTCTGATTCCGAAATTCTATAAAAATCTACCCAGAGAAATCACTGATACTGCATTTACTTCCTTTAAAAAATGCCTCAAACTTTACCTGCTCGAACTCATTAACATTGAGTTCCATTTCTGATTACATCCTCTAACATTATGCTTAATTAAATCATATCTCTAAATCACCTTCCATAATCCTGCACAAATTCATGTGCATGCTCCATATTTATTATGTATATCATTAACATGTTATTCATATTATTTTTCTTTTGTGTATTTGGGGTCAATATTAAGTCTATTAAGAATTCATGTTGATATTATTCATATGTAATTTTTATAGCACCTCCACCGTTGCATGAGAATATCCTTTATTATTTATCTTTAACATATTTTATTTATTTTCTGTTAATTATACTATTTTTATTCGTAACCACTATCTTTCAATAGTATCATACAACATGTATTCACACAAATTGTAAAATAAATTTGAAATTGAAAATTGAAATAGTTATAAGAGCCAGTATTCGAAAAAAAAAAATTTAAAATAATTTCACATTCCTCTTAAACATTTTTAAGGGTAGTTTGATATAAAAAGACTTTTCTTTATTTCAAGCCGAGCACAACTTCGATCTATCACCATGGCCAATTTACTATCGACTGAGTTGTGCCGGAAGTGTGAGTGACGTGCACCTAATATAAGGCGCGTGTCACACTATTCTTGTACGCTGAATGCCATCAAATTAGAAATTGTAACAAACCACAAAAATAGACGCAGTACATATTCTGGAGAACAAAACAAAATAACTAATAATAATAATAATAATAATAATAATAATAATAATAACAATAACTTTCTATAACCTCTGTAAAGCTGGCGTTGTGAGATGCAAAGAAGATATTGTGATTGACTTGTAAAAACAGTTTTTTCTCTTTTTTGAAAAGTTTGAGGGAAAAAACTGGTTTTTATATCTCTTTCGTTTTCTGAATTCCTGTGGGCAGGTTAATGGGTTTTTTATGTCATTTCACATTTTCAAAAACGCCAAGTTATACGTTTGGTGAATTTGGTAGGATTTTGAAGTGACGTCATTAATTTTTGAAGCGTTATAACTCATTAATTATGGGTCAGATCAAAAAACTGAAAATACTTTTCCATATTAGTTTTTCACAAGGAATCAGGTGTGTATTATTAGGCAGTCGATAGTTACCAGCCTGCATATATGTAAACTATCCTATAGTAATTCGATATTGAATTGTTGAAATAGGCATAACGCGAAGTAAACAAAGGAGCGTTACGGAAACACGTCTTTACAGCTCGAGAGCTACCAGTGCCAACCTATGTAGGTAATTAACTCTAAGCGGCATTGCAGGGAAATATCTCGCTTCCTCGATAGCCTCTTATTTTACGCATTGACAAGCCCAGATGTTTTATAAAGTCGATTTCTCAATGACACTCTTTTCCATATACTCCTTAATTTGCATCTGCTGAAAATCAGAAGAAAGCCTTCTTCAATAAAGAAAGGAGATGACATTTTTAAGGTTGTTTTGCGATTAATGCCGCGTCGCTTAAAGGGTGAATAAAAATGAGTGTAAAGCCGAACTTTTTCTCATATCAGTACAGTGGAGTCTCAATAATTCAAGGTGAACGGAACAGAAGCCACCTCGGATTACTGAAAACTGACTATCCAAAAAACAATAGAAATCACTTTTGGAGGGGAATGACCTTAGACCTGGGTACTCGTACTTACTCTTAGCTATATTATACTTAATTTTACTGCTTAGTTCATTAAAATTACGGCGTTCAAGACTGATGGCCTCTTTAGAAGTGAGGCTGTGATAGGGGCTCTCATATCTCTCAAGTACCGATATGTTATTTTTTTACACTATAAGTGTACTATATATCAATAAGTTCGGCCGTCCCACCTTTACAGTCATACGGCAAGGTGGGTTCGACCAGCAACTCCTAGAGATAGAAGGCCTCTGCAGTCTGCTTGTGATGTCAGTAAGTAGTCCGTTTTCCCTCAGAATATTAAGAGAAAAAAAATCCCCGCTCGTGCCAGTATCACCGTTACGCGGAAAAGAAATGATCGGGCTCGGGATTGGCGATTTCTATGCCACACATCTAATCACTATGCGGTATTTGTGAGCTAATCAGGAAGATTCTACGCCAAAATAAGAAGAAACGAAATAGGATGCTGTGTTTCAAAATGTGGCAAACTTGCTAGGTAGTCTGAATGACGTTTATGGCAAACACTGCAGGGGCCTTCTATCTGTAGGAGGTGCCGTTTCGACGCAGCGATCATAATTTCGCAGCGATAAAAGCAAACAACTCTCTCGACAATATACTGAGCTTAAAAGAAGTTAACAACAAAAACATAAAAAACTTCAAAGTAAACAAAAAAAAATAATTGTGTGAAACAAAAAACATTAAGACTTAAAATTATTGTTGAAATAAATAAAAAGCTTAACATATAAGATTAAAAGTAAAAAATGAAGGATATATAAAAATATACAAATTAAAACACAAAAACATTAGAACTTAGAAATTAAAATATATAAAAACCTTCTAAACATACAAAACTTTAACAACAACAAAAATTGACAGATTAAAACACAAAAACATGTAAGGCTTAGAATGGAATTTAAAGTCAAAAGAACAAAAAGAAAAATGGCAAATAAAATATAGAATATAAAATTGAGATGGTTCGAAGGCTGTGAATCCCGAAACATACACAACATGCATATGCCCCATTTTCGACGTATACGCAAAGACATACGGCCAATAATATATTCGTCGATCATATTCTACAGTTACGTCAATGTCTATAGTCAAATCAACATTATTTCGAAACCAAGAAATTTGGAAAAATTCGGGTTATCGTCGCGCTAAGATAGCAAGAGGTTTTGGATAGTTAATCTATTGTGCTTCATATTCGGAGTCACTTGCCGCTTCCATTTCTTGTATTATTTCCACCTCTGCCTCGCTTCAGGCTATATATCTTGGTGTAGCCTCTTCCATTATTTTAATCATAAACTGACTTGTGGCGTTGTTTTTCAGTAATGCTGGTAGTTTTACTGTCTCGTTCTTCAAATTTATTTCATTTCTCATACTCATCCAGTATTCGCACCTATATATCAGATGGTGTACGCCACATTCGGTTGAGCCACAAAAAACACATATCAGTGTTTTCCCGAAATATTTGTTTGATGCTCTGCAAGTGATCCGTGTCCCGTAAGTATTTGGTTCAGGAAGAAGTTCCCTTCCACTCTTTTACCATCTATCGTCGGTTTTTCTTCCTTTTGAAGACAATGTCCGTTCCTCCTGCCATCTCTGCAGAATCTTTCTCTTACACAGCTTCTTTATATACCATCTACCGAATGGATGGTCGTAGTCTATATCGTTCCTTTTCGTGGCCTCCTTTGAAGTCCGGCGGTAGAAGTCCGCCTTTTCATTTCCTTCTATTCCGGCATGTGCACGAACCCATCTAAGTTTGATATCTGTGTCTCTAAGTAAATTCTGTATATTCTGAACTTCTGTATTTTTTTTTTATTCTTTTTGTTGCATCCAGCGAGGACCTTGAATCACTTGCGATGTATGAATTCACTATTTTTCTACTTTTAATAAATTGAATGGCCTTAATTGCGTACATTTCAATTTTAGCTCTATACACCGTGCATATATTATTCAATCTATATATTTCTGCTTCTCTCTCCATTCCATTCTGGAAGTAGACAAAAGCGGCACCAGTTCTTCCGTCCATTTTGGATTCATCAATATAGATAATATTTTCATATTCTTTACTAACATGGAAATACCAGTTGTGGTAACTCAATTTCCAAGGCTCGATCAGTGCGTATTTATCATTTACCACTTCATCTGGTCCAATTGTCACGCCGTCGAAATCGGTCGTTTCCCTTTCTTCATTAGTCGAAAATATTTCTGGCTGTATTTAAAATTTAATATACAATGGCTCCGTACCAGCTAGCGTCCACAGTGCCATGTTAGATGCAGTGTCATATACGTGTGTTATACTGATGAGCGGCTTTCGTTGTATTTCAGTAATTTTGTCACTCTGTGTCTTCAAGTCCCTATACCAAACTTCGGAAATTGATTTTTCCATAACATCGAGGTATATTTTTTTCCTGATTTCTGGTCTCAGTCCCCAAGTAGCTTTTGCGTATCCACTGATCTTGTAGGTGATATTTTTTATATTTTCCTTGATTATTTAAGTGGACCGTCCAAAACAATTTTCTATCTATTGTGACCCTTAGGTATTCAATTGTTTCACTGTATTTTATGTTCCAGTTTTCAAGTCTAATGGTTGGTCTCTTTGTTATGTGTTTTTATTTATTTTTTGTTTGTTTGTTATGTTTTATTTTTATTCATTTTTTATTATTATTTGTTTTTTAAAGATTTTTTTTCCCTCCTTCTCTTTTTCTCCAGCGTGGCTTCGTTAACCGCTTATATCCCTCTCTTGGGACAGAGCGGGAGCCATGTTCTGGTTTGGTGATTGTGGTCTCTTTGTTATGTGTTTCACTCTTTTGCATACTGTATATCTGCATTTTCCGAAGCTGAACTGCAAGCCATATTTCTCCGCCCATGCTGCGTATATTTCTCTAATATATCCCTCCTTCTTTCGTTGAAGTGCGAGGCTGATGTGGCCTCGACCGAGATTAGAAAATCATCAGCAAACGCCTGATGTATCGTGTGGCTCAGTCTCCGTTCGCAGTATTTCATCTGCAGCCAACAGCTACAATAACGGTCCTAGTACTGAGCCCTGGGGCACACCTCTATGATAATGATGAAGCTCAGTGGTATTTTTACAGTACACCATCTTTCGTCCAGGTAGTTGATAAGAATGTCTTTGAAGTATTCAGGAAACCACAATTTTCTAATATTCGTTTCGTGAGTCTAGACAGTCTTAGGCTGTTGAAAGCACTAGATATATCTAGGCTAATTATGCAAGTCAGTACATCTCTCTCAGTTTTCACTTATTATCTCCGTAATGTTATACAGTGCGTCGACCGTGCCTCTTCCTCTTCTGAATCCGTATTGTCTGTCACATAATATTTCTTCTTTTTCCATGTAGTGTACCATTCTATTCGCCAAAACGCTATCCAGGACTTTATCCCACAAAGTTTACTATAAAGGGGCCTATAAAAACTTCTGGTGTGGGGGTCCCACCAAAAACTCAAGCCTAAAGAACAAGACCTCCTGAAAATGAAATCATTCGCATTCGTCGGAAAAGTAAAACAATGAAATAAAGCGTGGTTTTTAGCAATAAACAGGAAGAGAGCGGTTTGAGGAGGAATTTTGAAAAATTCCAGCTCTTCAGATTATCGGGAAACTCGAACTTTCGACACTCTGCTGTACACACACCCTATAGCAAGCCTCTAAGCCAGGAGTTTCTGTGATCACACTCTGTACTAATTTTCTAGTAAATTTAAACTGTAAATAATTAAAAAAATATATATTGACTATCAGAATTCCATACTAGAGCGCTGTCAGTCTCTTTCTCTTTTGTGTGTCATGAATATTAAATAACTGTTAATTAACAGTTGAGTCATCGTAAGATGACATAAAATTGCCCAGGGTCAGTCTTGCAGATGGTTCGAGACACGGAAAGTCCACGTGAAATCCACTTAGTCAATCAGAATTTCATGAATTTCTAAACAGTTTTATTTTGGACAATAATGTAATCGATATAAAATTTATAGGGTCAAACCTCATGGTATACCATGAGTTTTTTATACAATACATTGTATATAATTGTCATATAAATATTTCAGTCAAGAAATTGAATGTCAACGCTAAGGGAAAAAATGCAAAAATTTTTTCTCCCAAAAATTAAAATAATATTTAGTTTTGAATTTTTCTTCTGTAAAATGGAATTTTAAAAGTCGCAGATCATTAGTTGCTGAAACGATCAGATTCTTTTTCAATGCTAGACTCTTTGTAAAAATTTAAAAAATTTTCCCCAATTTTGTTTTTCATTTTATCTGTGACGTTTTTATTTTTTGGCATCGATACAAGTCAGATTTGCAATGCTCTATAACACTCAGTAATTAACATTTTGCTGTCATATTCCACACATATTGCTTCGTTGCTTTACCAATTTCAAAAAAATCTCGTCACCAGTCCTTAAAATGGGTTGTTTTGAATCAGTTCGGTCACGTCAATTTTACCGGCCACGGGCCCGACATTAATAGTTGTGTAGCTTCATTTCAATAATAGAAACAGATGGATACGGAATTTATTTTGTAGCACTTATACGTACATTATTAGTGACTGACGATAACATTTGTGGGCCGGGGAAAAAATTCAAGAAATCACAGAGTACTGGTATCCTCGCTTCACAAGACTTGTTGTCCTTATAACGTAATTTTAAACAGTCACAACATGCTGAAATATAGATGGCAGCACTGAAAAATCAGACAAAACGCTAGATACTCACTCAGGCTGTTAGGTACACACACTTACTTACACTTCCGGCACACCTCACTTGGTAGTAAATTGCCTATGGTGATAGACCTGGGTTGTGCTCGGTTTGAAAGAAGTAGCAGTCGAAACATGCGAAATTTATACGAAGGTTTCAACAATTTGCTCATGTGAATATGAATTCAAGAAAGAAAATTCAACTGCCTCTGCGGGGAATCAAACTTACGTCCCCCACTTTCCGGGTGAACACACTAGACCACTACGCTGCAAAGGCAACGAACCACTTTCCTTAGAGCTCCTGCGTGCTGAACGGGACTGTACATGGATAGTGAGATCTAACTCAGGCTAAAGTTCACAGTTCCAGACACTGCCACAGATCGCGAATATCCGAAGATGCCCCCCAACAAGAGTGAGAGGAGATGGGTTCGATTCCTCGCAAAGGCAGACAGACAGACAGACATGATCGCTGACCGCCCAGAGAGACCATCTTGGGATGGTTTGCGCTCTTTCCCAAAGGAATGGACGGTCTCGGAGAGCCCCGCATAGGCAATTGAATTTTCTTTCCTGAATTCATCTTTGCATCAGCCAGTTGTTGAAACCTTTCTATGAACAGCGAAGAATGACATCATCTTCGGATGCGAAATTTAGCCTCGAGTTTAATTTTCAAGCTTATTTTTAAGATCAAAATCAAAGAGATAATCCGTTGGATTTCAAAATTTAGGTGAGAATAATGCGAATAAAACTCTTGAAACCGAAGCTCCTAACAAGATTTTTTGCTAAGGCCACTATAAATGTTTTACAAAAGTTCATTTATAAAACTTGAAAAATGCAATCAATAAGCGTTTCGGTTACATTCGAGCAAATGTAATCATTTGGTATATTTGTAGGCTGTTTTCAAGTTTTGTAAAATATTTTTATCAAACTTTTATAGTGTAATCCTGGCCTAACGTATTGACAATGCCATCGAAACTTTAATCGAAGCAAACGATCCTAATGGAACTATAATTGACGTATTAGCGAGGGATATTATAAAATGATGTGGCTTTGCTCTTTATAAAGAGAAGGAGAATGTATGTGTGTGTGCTTCTTTTCAAATAAAACTGTTTTATTGAAAAAGTTATCACCTTTAGGAGAAAAATATTTATGACCTATAGGAGAAAAAAGATCTGCTCACGCGCTAGAACCAGTCGATTAAAAATTCGATCGAAAAGAGTTTGAAGTGAAATATCATTTGAATATAGGCCTATATGTACTGTATTTATATAGCGTAATTTCACGAGATTTATTTATGTCTGGTAATTGATTACATTTGCGGAAATTACTTACACATGCACAGATCTTTTACTTTTTATCTTTCTGAACAAAACCCTCATCTTACCCATGTCAAATTCATGTTGAATTTATCATTTCACGTGATCATTATAAGGAATAAATTAATCGTATAAAGCGAGAGACACCCGTTTTATAAAGGTGAGTATTTATATATGGTGAATAAAATATGAGCAGACTGGCTTGCAGCTACCAATAGAAAATTTCTTATTGTTAGCTGCAAGATTGATTTAAGCAACTCAGATACGGTGAGGTAACCTTCGCTAAATGCTTGTTGCCGCTACATTTTATCGAATCGATTATGGTTGTATAAAAAATATATTTGGTTAAAATAAAAATTATAGAAAGATTTTTTCTAAAATAGAAGCGTTAGCAGGAAGTCAATGTCGAGGAATTGAAGGTTTTTAATGTATCAGAATTTTTAATATTCTCTGATTAACGAACTATCGTTGCAAGTATATAGTGTTTAGAGAACCAAACGTCTATGACCCATAGTTTTTGTGAGAAAAACGTGAAACACACAAAACTTATGACGTCACACCTAGTTTAGATTCTGTGCATTCAATATTGTTTCTCGTTTTATCCAAAAATTATTGGTCGTAAAGGTATTGAAAATATGTGTGTGTGTGGCTACGGTATAGTAGTTATAAACAATAGAATGTGAATTTCGCAACTAACAATCTAGAAATATTACACGTTTTCATCGTTCCTGTAAAACAAATTTAGTTGAAAACGGTCGGGCAACGGCAGTACCATTACTATCGTTGGTATTTTAAGCAACCAATTTCTGATGCTTTTTTATGTAACAAACTTTCAACACGTTCTTGAAATTTCACTATGAACGCAATAAGTTTCCATACACTGCATCACATTTGCCTCCTGTCGATCACTTTAAATTTTTTTCCCCCAAAAATGGTTTTCCTAGAATCTGTAATGCATATTTACCAAGCTTGGTAACAACCGTTTTTACAACCGTTTTCTGTCCAGAGAGCTCTGAATAGAGATAATTTAAGTATGGAACTTACCGTTATATATAATTATGAATCAATATTTCTTTTACAGAGTTATCGATTACGTGTCTCTCACAGTTCGTCGCGATCGGACTGCAATTTTAGGGAAAATGTTAGGAAAATGATTTGTTTTTACAATATTATTGTCTCAAATGAAAAATAAGTGTTGAAAGATGAGTGCGATAAAGTAGATTCAACTCGATACAATAATGTGTAAAGTGTGTGCTATAGACGGAAAACAAAATCTGAATCAAACGATAGATTTATAGTGGGAAACCTAACACTTTATGAGAAAAAAACGTTTAGAACTCACACAGACTTATTTGGAATCCAACTTCAGTTTTTCATCATTTAAGACAAAAATCTGAGAGGTCAAAGGTTGCAAGGTGAGGGAAAAGCAATGGCCTCACAATGAAGAGGAAGACAGGTTCGGTTGCGAGCGAGGATCGACCTTCTTTTATCATAAATTTTCTAGAATAATGATAATCATTTTCTAGAATTGATGAAATAGAAAGAGGCCGGCCAAAAATTTTGATCTAGGAGATCTTCCAAAAATTCTGTCTTATGGCAGAGGCTGGTTTCAGGATTTGGAGGCCTTTAGGAGAGGTTTTGAAATGACACTGCACAGCAATATATTAGAAAGTACCGGGCCATACTTCTATCTAGGGGCCCCAACCCCCCGGATGGACTCCCATGATGACGATCAATGAGGCTCTTATACTATGATAGTTGTTTCGGAGATGAATGAATGTTACACATACTATTTATAATAAAAGGCTCTAGAAATTTCTAAATAATAGTAGCCTATAGATAATGTTTTTCTACAACAACCGTTCTTTTGCAGAGAAGAAAGTTCGTCACGTGGCAATGTAATCTTGTACTTATAATGTGAATGTAAAAATTATATAATCTGCAAAAAGTTTATACTTGCGTATTTTCTAAAGTTAAATTACATTACACAAATAAACGATAAAATTAAAGTTAGTTTTTTGCTTAAATTACCAAAAAGAGAGTGCTTCGACTCTCTTAATGATCGAAAGGCCGGGTCTAAAAGTTTAGCCCTGAGAATGTAAATGGATGAAAGAAACCTTGGAGAAACGCAACAAGATATCTTTGGCCCTAAACAACGAAGTGTTTTCTTACACTGTTCAACTTTCATGTTTAGTTATCAAGACCTGGATGTTGTTAACTTAAAACATTCTAAAAAATGACTAAAAAATTCCCTAAAAATTTAAAAAAAATGCATCGAAAACTCGCAAAAATGCCCTAAAAATGACAAATTCATCAATTTGTAGTACAAAGTTCTTAAAAACCGTTTATGTTCAAAAGTCTAAGAGGCCTTTCACACGGAGCGGATGCGGGTCCGGAGAAGAAGTTTTAACAATTGGAATATACTGAGCCTTTCAGACGAGCCGAACCTAGGAAATGTTCATGCGGGTCCGGCCGTCGTCCGCATGTGTCAAAACCTAAGTGCGGGCTCCGCATCCGCACATAGAAGTTTTGACAATAAGTTTATTCGGCGCTATTCACACGATGCGGATGCGCAGCGAATTCGTCCGCATCTTTGGCTACTTTTTAAAGCTTATTTTGCACTGGATTTTTTTAATTATTTGCCATAAATACGCTTAAAAACACCATATGAGGGTCCCTGTTCATCAAATATGATGTACCCACATACGTCTATCCCTTTGTTTCCTTCCGAGATTGAGATATAGCAACTTTAACTGCCTTTTGTCCATACATTACAATTTTATACAATAAAACTTGCCAACAACGGCTACTGACGGGACCAAAATTATAAGCCGTTCTGTTCATTACGAATATTTAATTGACTAAATACTTTAATAATTTTTAAATTTAATTTAAAAAATTTAATTTTTTCTTTTTAAATATTAAAAATTATTTAAAAAAAATATTTTAAATATTTATTATTTTTTAAAATTTTTAATTTTTTTAAACTTAAAAAAAAATAATTTTATCAAACAATGTTATCACTCAGTTATTGTTCACTCAGGGCCGGATTAAGACGTTTGAAGGCCCAAAGCACTTGAATATTTTTGGTGGTTCCCCCGAGAGATACCTACAAGTATATTTTACTCGATATTCAGTCTACACTATCTACCAATAAGTATTTGGACACCTGTGATAGAAAAGATAAACTAACTTTATTCAAAATCAATAGTTGGTAGAGCCTCCACGAGAGGCAATTACAGGGTGAACCCTCCGGGGCATACTTTCCACAAGTCCTTGTGTGACGGCTAGTGGTATTTTCTTCCACTCGGCTTGGAGAAGACATGTCAGTTCCTTCACCGATTTTGGACGGGTAGGGCACCCCTTAATTCGGCGATCCAACTCGTCCCACAGGTTCTCGATAGGGTTCAGGTCTGGGCTCTGGGCAGGCCAGTCCATTCGATGAACCCCATTGGCACCATACCAAGCCTTGGTTAACCTCGCAGTATGACAGCTGGCATTGTCGTCCTGGAAGTAACAGGGGTCCACCCCGTAAAACTGCCACAACGTAGGAAGCACATTGTCATCCAAAATAGTGCAGTAGGCATCGGCGTTGAGCTTACCATGAATGGGGACCAAGGGTCCCAGTCCATACCAGGAGAAACACCCCCAGACCATAATTTCCCCCTCCGCCGAACTTGACTGTTGGCACAATGCATTCTGGCAGGAGACGTTCTCCAGGCAGACGCCAGACCCAGACCCTGCCATCCGAACGGTAGAGGGTGAACCTTGATTCGTCGCTCCAAAGAACCCGTTTCCACTGATCTACGGTCCAATTTCGATGTGCTTTGCACCACATTAACCGAGCAACGCGGTTGGACTTTGTGATCAAAGGCTTATGGGCAGCAGCACGACCATGAAAACCAATCAGATGTGCTTCCTTACGGATGGTATTCATTGAAACAATACTCCCGGATGCCTGTTGAAACTCCTCGCGGATGAGGGCCATCGGTTGAGTGCGGTTCTCTGGACAGCACCCGTCGGTCTCTATCTACCAGTTTCGTTGGTCTGCCGACTCGGGGCAAATTCCGACAATCACAGCTCACCTTCCAATTCTTAATCACGGATGCGGATGCGGAGCGAATTCGTCCGCATCTTTGGCTACTTTTTAAAGCTTATTTTGCACTGAATTTTTTTAATTATTTGCCATAAATACCCTTAAAAACACCATATGAGGGTCCCTGTTCATCAAATATGATGTACTCACATACGTCTATCCCTTTGTTTCCTTCCGAGATTGAGATATTGCAACTTTAACTGCCTTTTGTCCATATTTTACAATTTTATACAATAAAACAACGGCCACTAACAGGGCCAAAATTATAAGCCGTTCTGTTCATTACGAATATTTAATTGACTACATACTTTAATAACTTTTAAATTTAATTAAAAAAATTTAATTTTTTTTTTAAATATTTGAAATTATTTAAAAAATTTAAATATTTAAAATTATTTTAAATATTTTCAATCTTTTAATTTTTTTTTAATTTAAAAAAAAACAAACTTTTATTAAACAATGTTATCCACGTACGGTGTTCACTTGGCCTAAGACGTTTGAAGGCCCAAAGCACTTGAATATTTTTGGTGGTTCCCCGATACCTAAAAGTATATTTTACTCGATATTCAGTCTATAAACTGAAAAAAAAAATGAAATTTTATATTTCAGAAGTGACTAATCTAAGGATGGGATTTCACTATAAAAGGTTTATGGAAGTTATTTTATAAAACATGAAAAAAGCAACTAATAAATTTATCGGTTACATTCGAGCAAACGAAACCGATCAGCTTATTGGTTGCATTTTTAAAAGAATTATTATAAAATTTTTATAGTGTAATCCGGGCTTAAGGCCGGGATTATAGTATAAAGTTTTATGAAAGATATTTTATGAAAGTTGAAAAATTCAACCAATAGGCGCATCGGTTGCATTCAAGCAAATGCTATCAGTGATCTTATTGGTTTAATTTTTCACGTTTTATCAAAGAGCTTTTACAAAACTTTTATATGTAATCCCGGCCTAAGACAGAATTGTGATGTGAATATTTCTAAGCGCAGACATTTTGAAAGTCTCCACCCCTCCCCTTTTTTTCTACTTGCAAATTCTTTGATATCTCCTGAATTTTTTTTTTTTTTGGAACATCGAATGTTTTGGATGTTTTTGGATTTGATTTTTCGAACATTGGATGTTTTTGGAATTTTTCTTTCATATTTTTCCGAAAAGACAGATTTCTTTTTTTTCAAAATCTTTTGAACATATTTTAAGATATTTTCTCCCATCGACTACTTGTGAAGATCGGAATGAAGGCATCTTTATACCCATATTCTATGGGGCTCTAGATTAAACCACCGAAGAATGGCTCTGGGCTGCCTATGGGCACTGAATCAAGGTTGAAGGAGAAAAATAATTACAAAAATGGCGAAAAAATAGTTTTTATGCACGAATTTCAAACTAAAGATGCGGGCGTAAATACGTCGCTCGTGGCTCTATGTCAACGTGAATCGTATCTGCCAGCACGCTGCGTCAACTCCTCGCTGAAGGCAGAAAGAGTAGATTGAATGGTAGTAAGCAACCGCTGAAGCTATAGGTTCTTCAAAAAGTCGTCGCCGATTTTGTCCGATCTCCCCGTTAAAAAGTCTCGCCACAGAGAGCAACAGGCCTACAGCATTACAAATATTCAATCATTACACTTCACTCACAATTTGAAGTATAGATGGCAGCACTGAAATATCAGACACAACACCAGCTACACACTCAGACTGTTAGGTGCACTCAATTTGTTCCAGACTCTGCCACGAAAGCTGGGCTGGAAGAGATCTCGGCAACGGGACAAGCCCAGTGGCGGAGCCCCTGGCGTTCATTCGGTCTACCCCGCTTTTGGCATACCTAAGAACTTCGCATCAATAAGCGCCACGCCTTCTTTCTGTTAGGACTGGATAGTGGAAACAACTGTCCTTCAATATTCCCTTGGCAAAACAAAGGTTGTGAAATTTTAATGCGTGCAGCATCTTCCGGATTGAATTCATTTGGTATCGGTTTGACAATCTGAAAATTTCCACTGTAGTATATGCAAGCATTTAACCATGTTCCCCATCGCGTAATCACAGGTTTTGGAGGCAGAGCTACTGCAGGAGCTTTGGGTTTAATAGCTTCTAGCATAAGGAGATTTCAAAAAAAAACCTTTTTCACATTGGGAACAAGATGGTCAACGTTCGAATAGCATGTTAAAATTTCTTCATAAATCCTATGCATCGCATGAGCAAGGCAAGTTACATGTACAGTTTTTGGATAGAAGCTCCTGATCCCAGATTTTATCATATATGGAGCAGCATCAGTCAAGAAAAGTAAAATATTATTGTGCTTCACACCATTTGGCCACAAAATATTCATGCTTTTGTCAAAAAGTTGACAGATAGTGGAATGATTTACTTTCTCTAGAATCTCAGAATTTAATAGAAAATATTTTCCTGGGTGGTCTGGCTCGAGAATTCCTATGATGGCATTAGCAACAGGGCGTGCTTCAGCATCGGTTGTTTCATCTATTGCAGCAAAAGTTTTTACCTGCTATGGAAGATCTTACCTTGTCCATCATTTCAATAAAACAATCACTACGTAATTTTTTCGCAGCGTTTATTCATCGGTTATGAAATGTCCGGTGTACTTCTCCAAGAACTCCCTAAACTTTGAATTGTTCAGCGTTTTTTTCAAAAGGTATGCCAGCTGATATTAACGTGTCCTACATTTCCTTGAAGAATGGTATTTTCTTTGAAGAGGATGGTGTACACTGCTTACACTATTCAAAGAGGAGTTGGGATGATTGAGACTTTTTCTTGGTTTGTTTCAATTCCCTTTTTATGTTTTTCCCTCCAATGTGTTGTGTAACAATAAATTTCCTTTCAGCTGCAACTTTAGTTTCACGCACTTAGCAAAACAAAAAGATCCCATTTCAGTAGCAAAAACATTCTCCCCAAATCCTTTAACCAACTTTTGCAAGTGACAAAATTTAGATGGTTTGCTTCCAGGCATTATTCAAAATTCAGCAATCCTTGTTTTTCACACAACACTTCAGTATGCAAGTTTGAGAAAAGTTACCGTCTCTTGCGTCTAATTTATCTTTATGAAATTAAGATACTGCTGCCTATCGTGAGGCGAGAGCCCTTTCCAAGTAGTAGTGGGGCTATATTTTTAATTTTCTTTCGATGCGTTAATAGAATCTAATACCCCCTAATCCCCTTCGCTTTATTTTACCGATGAACGGCTTGGCTGACTTCTTATCTTCGGCGAAAGACATTTGAAGTCCATGTGGCAAATGCAGTCTGTTGGTGTATTTTTCACTCAGGACTGCAGCCAAATTATAAACATACTCTCTGTCTGGTTCCCACATTTGGACGAAGATATTTTTATGTAATGTGTACTTTGCTTTTTGTTTAAACTGAATTCCTTCATCACGATCGAAGTCGTAGTTTAATTGTTTCAAGTGGTTTGATTGAAGCCTTTTATAAATGATATTTTCAATGATTACTGCTCTATATAATTAGCACACACATATTTAATTTCTTTTAGCTTTTATACTCTGAAAATGTTTTAGAAAAGTGAAAAATATCCTAAAAATGAAAAAAAAAGTGCCCTCAAAGTGAAAAAGTTCCAAAAATGCAAAAATAAAAAGCAAATGTCATGAACATCGCGGGTCCTGTTGATTATAATTAGTTCCATAAATCGATGTATGAGAAATCTATTTATTTATTTTTATTGCAAAAATATTCTTTATGTACTTTTGTAATGAACATTTTTCAGTGAAAGAAAATGAGGACTAAATATCAATTAACATAATTGTAGAAATTAATGTAGCTCAAATATTGAAAGTTCAAAAATGTTCAAGGATTTGTGAGAGAAAAAATTGATTCTAAAACTGAGTCACGAATTTTTTGTTGCAGCTTGATTATACAGGGTGCATAGGTAACAACTCGCACGACATTTTACTGGTGAGCCGCTGATCCAAAAGGCATAATTCCAATTAAGAAAAATATCCAAATAACTTCTAGACCTCGGATGCGTCATTCACGTTGCAAGGGGTTGTACAGCTATTAAAATAAAAAAGGGAACTTTTTATACGGATACCCTGTGCCCAAAAACACAATCAAAAAGTCGTTGTCCTGTCTCTCGTGATGCCAACAAAGAAATTCTACTATATTCTAAGTACTATTTGCTGAGATATTTGAATTCAAAAAACGAAAGAAAGTCGGGGAAAAACAGCATTAAATGCGGGTAAAACGGCCGTTTGACCCCCATTTCCCCAACTTTTTGATTGGCTTTTTGGCACAGGGTGTCGTTTTCATTTTAATAACTATTCAACACCTTGCAATATGAATAACGCATCTGAGTTCTACACGTTATTTGGATATCTTTTATAATTGGAAGTATGCCTGAAGGACAGTGGTTCTCAAACTTTTGTCACCCGTGGATCCCTTGCCAAATTCATGATTCACCTGCGTCTCCCCAAAAGAGTTTGGTAGACATTTTCTCATATAAAAGAACCACTTAAAAGTATAAATAGGCACACAAATCAATATCTCCAGCTCACCACGACGGCCCTGGCAAACTTTGGCGATGCTGTAAGATCGACGGTTCGCCAGTAAAACACCGTACCTATGCACCCTGTATACAGTTACGGCTACGAATTTCATATATATTTACAGATTTTATTGTTTTGAAAATTTTTAATTGATTTTCAATAAAGTGAGAAATATTAAAAATACTTTCATTAATTGACCGTGAAATTGAATTCATTTTAAAATAGAATTGAAAATATCCACTTACCAGCTAGAAAGCTTCCAATGTCCTCAGAGTTTGCGTTTTCGAATAGAATAAACGGGCATATCGTAAAAATCAACCACTTTAACAACATCATATTAATTTATTTTTTTGGCTCGATAACAGATAAACACTGATATATGGAGAGGCTATAATCCCGAGTGTGCTTGATCTGCCGTTTTTCTCATAATAGAATCAGGGGACGTATACAAATATCACTCGAGAGCAAAAATTAATTGATCCATCGATGCAAATATGTTCATTACAAATAATCCAAAGAATAGTTTTTACAGCACGAACATCAACTTGAGGCTGAAAAAGACCACACAGAGAAGAGAGTTTTTGTTTGCCCCGGCGGGTCACGATAATGAAGCACGAGTTTGAATCATTGGCTCGTACAACCTACCATAGGCGGAAAATAACAGACTCGTTCCTCGTTGGTGGATGTCGTTGCATATGATGATGATGAGAGCAAACGGTTTTTCTTTTGGCTTCTATTGAACTGAGGTTCACGCCTCGACGAACCAGAAGCATCTCCACCCTAGGGCCTTTTCTTTTACCTTTCTTTTGCCCTTTTGTGTGAAAACAACGCTATATTCACTCTATTAGTTCAATAACGAATTGGAAAATTTTTCAAACGGTGAGAGAGCTCTACCTTTTCCCGTTCCGTTATCTAAGCTTATCCTTAATATAATCACTAATTATTCCGGTAATACAAATATGCCTACTTACTTTGCATACAAGATTGCGCATTATTCAAATTGTACGTGGTAATAATTTTTTTCATGGCAGAAACGATATCGCGATCATCTAGATGGTTTTCATCCTTTTCCATCCCGCCGAAATTAACAACAAAAATTTAGTGGCACAGCCAAGAGTATATTTTGTTTAATTCGTTATGGATTTATAACATCATCATACGATACATTTTCATTATTATTCGGCACATCGGTTGAAAATCGATCGTGTGGAAGAATGTTGTTTATGGATTTCTATCCGTGTTGGATTCCATTAAAAAATTGATAAATACATGCTAAGTGCATGGTGCACTGTAACAAAATAAACTTTTCAGATATTTTGCGAAATTGCTTTCTTTGAAATCGGATTTTATAAATAGAGAGAGATTCCAAAAAATAAAATCATCATTCACGTGCGTTGTGCTATGTTTGGTGGGTCGATTAACTGTACGATTAATAAATTGTAATTCTTTTCCGAGTCTGTTTTTTCCTGAGATGCCATTTGACCACGCAGTTGGGGACATTTCTACAAATGTTCTTTTGAATTCGAAGTATTTATCCGCTATTAATATTCGATATGTATCTTTCCGGTAATTTTACTGAATGCTATGCAATTTGCATAGTAAATTGGTACTGTGTGATGAAAGAGAGCCAGAGAGAGAGGTAATTATTTTAAATAGGTGACATCATTCACATTTTGAATTAAGTGGTTTTTTGCCAATAAAATTTTGAGCAATAAATTAAATAAACAAACTGAACGAACCATTGTAAACGTTTTCCAATCATAAGTTTTAAATTGTGATAGAATGAGGTTGGAGAAATTTTATCGTTCAATAAGAAATTCCAAGCAGAGCATGAATTTTTACAATATTTTCTGTGGAAGTTTTGAGGAGTAGTCTTAATCTTCCGCTTGTTAAAAAAGATTAGAGATCTAGCTTCGGTCACACCTTCGTGTAATCTTTTATTAGCTCAAAGAAAAGTTTAAAAATGGAGAACAAAGCTAAAAACGTGTTATACCGATTTTATCCTTTGAATTATGAACTTTTTTGTGGCGCTGACATCTGCGTTCATTGAAAATATTCACCTCAAACTGTGCTTTTCAGATATTTCTTGTTCACATTCAGTTGTAGCTGGAAAATACAGCATTTAGATGTAAAGTTGGTATAACGTGTGTTTTTTGAAGAATGCGTAGGCCTACTATGTTTTTTGATCGATTTGTGACGATACACTTGAGGATCTTCTATCAATTGCTCGTTTTAAAATATTTATGTTTGAACTTCGTAAGCATGTAAAGCCATTCGAAAGCATGCAAAAAGTAACAAAGATACAATATATCTTCTCAGCCACCTCGTTGGGCATTTTGCCTGTTGCGGCCTTGTATTTGTATTGAAGAGTGGATGGAACCACTTGATAATGGGATACGACCGAAAAATCTGTTCGTTAATAGGTAGTGGTAGTACAATATATTGAAGCCCATTGTATTTTTCAAAAAGTGTCCATTATGGGAGGGTTCCATCCTATGATTAGCATCAGTGGTTGCTTTAACCCAAATTATTTTATTCTACATTTTCTAATTTTTTTTTAAAGAAAAAGGAATATATATAGTGTGTCAAAAAACCACAAGCATACAGGTTATGTTTATGTAAATACCGTATAAAATATGTAAGTTTTATCAACAATCATGAGTAGATCCCTACAGCTTCGCACATGTTTTAGTTTAACAGTAAAGTTCCTACAAAGACCGTTAGGCCGAAATTATAGTTGAAATGTTGAATTATAGTTGAAATTATAGTGGCCGAAATTATATTAGGCCACTATATAAAAGTTGAAAAAAAAAACAACCAATAATCGTATAGATTACATTCGCTGAAATGTAACCAATAGGTTTATTGGTTTTATTTTTGTTTATTTTTTTTCCAGGTTTTGCAAAAAATCTTTTATCAAACTTTTATAGTGGCCTAATGGTCAACTTTGTTAAAAGACGAAGGTAACTTCGATAAAGACGAACTGAAAATAAATCTGAACAAACGTTTTAACAAAGATTTTTTGTTGAAGAACATTTATAAAACTTTTATAGTGTAATACCGGCCTTGGTAAAAAGCGAAATAATCTAAGGCCCGAATTACACTATAAAAGTTTGATAAAAGTTATTTCATAAAACGTGACAAAAGCAACCAATAACGTTATCCGTTTTATTCGTTCGAATGTAACGGATAATCTTATTGGTTGCATTTTTCAAGTTTTGTAAAGACCTTTTATCAAAATTTTATAATGTATAATCCCGGCCTAAAACCGTAAGTTGTGCTCTTTTTGTTTCTTGAGCCTCTTTTTCTTAAGAGAATTGTAACAATGAAACATTAGTGTGTATGTTTTGGTTGCAATTGCGGAAATGGCTGAACTTTCGGCACGTCTCGTGTTGAGGTGTTTCATAACACGTGAACTTGATTTTAAACAATAGCGCAATCAACATCCCCTGCAAAAATTTCAATAACACCTATAAATATATGACCTCTCACCCGAAGGTCACAAAGGAGTTACCACGCTTTGTTTTACTTCAATTTGCGACCTCCAAACGGCCCTGGCCTTCAACAATAACAGAACAGCCTACACCTATGAAAGTCGACCAACAAACCGGCTGCTACTATTCGTTATCTGTATTCGGGTTTCTTGTTTTTTTTTCGAAAGCCATCATTATCAACATCTTCGGGACATGCTGGAGGTCGTTGACATTACAGGGTAATACCCGGCAGCGGTTTCTCTTCCGGACTAAACGAAAAAATCAAATCAAATAAAAATAAAAGCAAGGGAGATTGTGGCGTTTTTGCTTTCTCGTTCGTCTGATTGCTTACTATAGTAATATCTATTCACCTGACCGAACGGAAGCTTTAATTAGCTTCGTTATGTTCTGTGATGTGTTCCTTCGCTTTCATTTCCTGACCGTTCTTGAAGCACTCTTTGGGTGGCGGCGATATTTCATTCCAGCCAAGTCAAATGAATAAAAGATTTGAAACTCTTCGTGCAATCGAATCTTTTTGTCTCTCTCGATCTATGACCGCTGACAAATGTCGATAGTATACAATAATTTTAATGAGTTGCTAATGCACCACGATTATCGCCTAGCAGACTTTGAGACATGTATTTGCAGGCTAGACCCCGGATTATATGCGCTAAAATATGCTCTAAAACATGCAAATAGGCACTTGAAAATGCCGAAATACGCGTCGAAGAACCCTAAGCATGTACTAAAAAACTCTGAAAAGTTAAAAAAAAATTCCGAAAGCATTAAAAAATCACCATGCAAAAGAAAGCAGATATGAGTTTTTAAAATACATATTTTCCATTAGTGCATATTTCATTTACAAAAACAATATCCCCACATATGTATATACTTCCTTTTTAATTTCTAGTTTCTTGTAGCTGCAAAGCAACAAAATATCAGTAACAAAAGAATTTTGACACTATCTCTGAAAAAAATTGAACACTTTTGATATATCTCTAGGAATACAGCGTTACAATAAAATAGTTGACAGTATTACAAATATTTCTATGGATTCACTAAATCCCACTTGCGGAAAAAAACGATGCTATGAAAATATTGTGAACAATATTTGAAAAATTATAAAAAAAGTTATTGAGCTTGAATAAATCTTCAAAAATATTGATTCCCAATTACAATTGCACTTATTCCGAATATTCTTTGATTTTGTGTATTTATATGCATTAAGGTTAAAAAAGGACAATATATGTAAATGAATATGCACATAAGCAATCGCATATAATCCGGGCCCTAATAATTACGATTATTTTGCCGAATAAATTTCTATGTCTGGGTGAATGATTTTGTCTCTCTCTACTGATTTAAGTTATCATTTTTTATTATACATTTTTGAGCACGAACGGAAAAAGGTGTTTTGAACTTAAAGTAAGTTGATAGCGCTATTTGAATAAATGCGAAGACTAACGAATCTTCGGTCTCAACTATCACAATCAGATAGATGCCTTTTCAAGTTTCTCGTTCATTTCAACGTTATCAACGACCACGTCATTTTTAAAACACTAAGGCTACTTGTGGACAGGAACTACTGTAAATGGATTTGTTGGTGTGGTGGTCGAAATTTGTCGACGGAGTAGAAAATCGTAACGGATGCGATCTTTTTATGTTCATTAAACAAAAAAGTTTATTGACGGAAATTTTCGATACATTTTGTTAGCGAATACCACCTTGCTCTTTAGATGTAGGTGCGTAGCAGAAAGACACCTGCCATGTAGCGGTACTATCATTTTAGTATCATTCGATGTTGAAGTGTGAGACCGGACGCATGCAAGAAAATGCGCTCCCGATGGGTCTCTGATGTATCATATAATTTAATCATTTAATTAAATCTCTCATATTAACGATTCTGTCTCTCCATCAAGAAACGTCTCATTCGTTTAGTCTATAATTCAGAAGTGGGATGACATAGACATAGATATATAGTGATAACGATGATGCTATGCATATCCCACGTGCGTTGATGTTTATGAACTAGAGCCCACAATCGGCAGCTTGCGAAGTTTGTCTTCTCGACGACGAAACAAAAAAAAAAAAGTATCTTCTTTTCTACTGATGATTGCCGATGACGTCCGCTGGTTGCTGTTTCCGATGTCACCCGAGGATATCCGAAGTCTACCGAGGATATCCGAAGTCTACCGAGGATTGCCGAAGTATACTAATCGCTGTTGAGGTTAAAGATTCCGTGGATCTCCGATGTTACCGAAGATATCGATGTCTCCCGACTATTGCCGATGTCACCCGAGGATTCCCGAAGTAGTCTAATGGCTGTTGAGGTTAAAGATTCAACGATATTTCCGATGTTCCAGTGATTCTCCTATCCTTGCTGGTGAAAATATGATGATGACTGATGTTGTGATGATTTAGTGCGCGATATTAGTATATGCAGTGCGAGATATTAGTGCGTGTATGATGTATATTATTCTGCGACGTTTCCGATGTGTCGAGGTGTTGTGATGGTGAGAGTGCGCGAGTGTGATGTTTAAAATTTTGCGCAAACTTTGATTGATCCACAGTGAATTTATTTCACACATTATTATATGGTTCCACGTTTGACGATGCGAGGGTTATATTAGCGCGCAAGTGCGATGTACAAGATTTTGCGCGAATTTCGATTTATTTTCAGTGAATTCATTTTTTTTATTCATTTCTTTTCGCGTATATGCAGTGAAGTGATTTATTTTTTATTGTGGCTATATAAGTGGTGAGTTGAACTATTTTCGTTTCATGATCAGAGTCAATTTAATGCTATATATATCTTCCGTATCATTATTTAGCAATAATACCATAGCATTGGTCATTTTCTTTTCTTTTATTATTATTTTTTTTTAATATTGCAAGATGTCATTCTTAGCGAAAGCGAGAAAAGGTGACTTGAAAATTCTCGCCGAGGAACTTGGGGAAACAGTTGATCCCGATTTTAAAGTTGCTGATTTAAAACTATTAATTATAAACTCGAAGAATTATGAGGAAGAATTTGTTAGGGTCCTTGTCGATACCGTTATAGAAACTAGAATACAACGAGAGATTGATGAGCGCGAGGAAAGGAAGCGTCAAAATGACATGGAGATGAGAAAGCGTCAGGATGAAATGGAAATGAAAAGGATGGAATTGGAATTGGAAAAGAAACGGTTAGAACTGTCTCTAAGTTCAATTGGTGGGGGTCTAGCGAGGGAAAATGATAGTTCATTTAAAGTAGATCTTCATAAATTGATCCCAAAATTTGATATGAAGAATGATATTAGCTTATTTATGACCTCTTTTGAGCGTCAGGCTAAGATCATGTCCATCCCGAAAGAACATTGGGTTACGCATCTCATTAGTGTATTACCATCAGAAATTGTTGCTCTCATTGCCAGAGAACCTGAGCAGGAAGCTGCTGAATATGACTATGTTAAGAAACTTCTGTTGAGACGATTCAAATTGTGTCCTGAACAATTCCGCCAGCTTTTCAATAACCACAAGAAAAATTCGGAAATTACGTGGAAGGACTTTGGTTTCGAATTGAGAAATTATTTCGAGGAATGGATAAGCGGATTGGGAATAAAAGATTTCGAGGGGCTAAAAGAACTTATCGTGACCGATCAACTAAAACGTAGTGTGAATACAGATGTTCGTAATCATTTCATTGATGAATGGTCAAAAATCACAACCGTGGTAAAGTTGACAGAAATGCTTGATGAATATGAAAGTGTGGTCATGAGCACTTGTAAAAAAGTGTATAATAATGAATATTCAAAAGGCTCTAGACCGCCAACTCAAAACTTGACCCGAGAAAAATTTAACAAAAACAAACCACAGAAAGAAGATTATCATTGGCGAAAGGACATTGATACTGGTAAACCTGCAGACCATAATGCGTGTTATAACTGTTACCAGAAGGGACATTTTTCCAGAGATTGTCCTAAACCAAAAAGGGTGAAGTTCTGTACATCTTGTAAAAAAGAGGGTCATGGTACTAAAGATTGTTCAACAAAACCAAAAAATCTTCTGGTGAACACAGCTATGTTCATGCCGAAAGTAAACATTCCTTCTCACAACAAAACTGTTCGAATCAATGAGGTAGAAACTGAAGCTGTTGTAGATACAGGTGCTGACATATCTATGATGAAACAAAATTTTGCTCAAAGGGTAAACGCCGACGTTCGTAATGAGGTTATTTCTCCTATTAGAGGTATTGGTGGTCTTAGTAAACCTCTAGGAATTACAGAAGTGAATGTCGCCATAGATAATGTAGTAATGAGAAGTATTACATTCTATATAGTAAAAGACGATACTTTTGAGGGACCAAATGTACTCATTGGTAATAATGTTATCGATTCACCGGAATTAATCTTGATACGGAAAGAAGGAAAGTCACAGTTCCTTAATATCGATGAGTTTGATAGATTGTGTAAAATTCAGGTCGAGGAGGTATGCCAAATACCAATAGAGAAAAATAGAGGTATTTTGCGTGGATTCTGGCATGATGAGAATAGCGAGCCTGATTCCAGTGTTGATGTTTCTGATGTTATGGTTGCAAAAGCAATCACAAGCAATAGGCAACCTATTATTTGTGAAGAAATTAAAGTCGGCGATGTCATAAAGGAACAAGAAAAAAATAGGCTGTGCGAATTACTTAATGATTATCGTTCATGTTTTGCGAAAGAACCTGACGAAATCGGATGCATCAATACAGCTGTGATGCACATAAATGAAATTCCAGGAAGCAAACCGGTAGCACGATCTCCATACCGTGCTTCACATTATGAAAGACAAATACTGCGAAAAATTACAACTGAAATGAAAGATCAAGGAATTATACGAGATAGTATATCGGAGTACAGTAGTCCAGTACTACTTGTTCCCAAAAAGACTGGTGAATACAGAATGGTGATTGATTACAGGCAGTTAAATGCTCAAACCGTGAAAGATAAATTTCCCCTTCCATGTCTTGATGATTTGCTTGACCGTCTTTCAGGATTTAGCATGTTTTGCATTCTCGATGCATGTCAAGGATTCAACCAGATCCCAATGGATGATGAATCATCACGTAAAGCTGCGTTTACAACACCTGATGGGCATTTCGAGCCAACTCGTTTATTTTTTGGATTAGCAAATGGGCCTCCAGTTTTTCAGCGTGCGATGTCTGTTGCTTTGGGTGATCTATTGTGGAACACTGTAACATGTTTTGTTGATGATATATTTTTTGGCGCATATGATTTCGATGACATGATGGTAAAATTGAAAAAGGTTCTGGAAAAACTGCAAACAGCTGGGGTGACATTGAAACTATCCAAATGTGAATTTTGTATGCCTGAAGTGGAATATCTTGGTTTCGTGGTAAGCAGAGAGGGATTGAAGCCTGGGCCAAGGAAATTAATTGCTATAGCTGAGTATCCAGTTCCCAAGACTAAAGAAGAACTACGACGATTTTTGGGTTTGACTGGTTTCTTTCGGCGCTTCATAGAACGTTATGCTATCATAGCATTTCCTCTTAACCGTTTACTTAGGAACAATCAGTTATTTGAATGGAATGATGAACAAAAAACTGCTTTTGCGATCTTGCGAGAAAAACTAGTGTCACAACCGGTGTTAAAGTTATTCGATCCTCGTGATAAAACAGAATTGCACACTGATGCAAGTGCGGTTGGATTAGCAGGTATGCTACTTCAACGGGACAATAGCAACAATCTAAGGCTGGTGTACTGTGTGAGTCGTAGAACTCATCCTAATGAAGAAAAGTACCACTCCAGTCGTCTTGAACTCATTGCTGTTGTATGGTCAATGACGCGACTTCGACCGTTACTACTTGGCTTGAAATTTACGCTTGTTACCGACTGTTCTGCTATCATATACTTGAACACTCAACGAAATATTAAGCCTCAAATTGCGAGATGGGCTGAACAACTTAGCGAATTTGATTATGAGGTGAAACATTGTCCTGGAAAGAATATGACGCACGTCGATGCTCTCAGTCGTTCACCTGTGGAAGAATGCGAAAATACATCGTATGACGGGATTCGTTCTAACGGTCCAAGCGAATTTAATGTAAATCCCAAGGCATTTTACATTTCCAACGAAAGAGATAGAGTTTCTCTTATTCAGTCTCAGGACAAAGAATTGCAGAAAATTATTTCCGTTCTCAAGAAGCCAGTATCTAAACGTACTCATCATGATAAATCTACTATTGATAACTATGAGTTGAATGAAGGTATACTTTATCGCATCGAAGAAATTAATTGCAAGCAACGAAAGTTGTTTGTGATGCCACGAACCATGAGAAAATACCTTGCTGTGAAATATCATGATTTTTCAGGTCATTATGGTGCAGAAAAAGTAGTACAGATGATCAGAGAACATTTTTGGTTTCCAAAAATGGTGAGCTACGTCAAACAACATGTGAGACAGTGTGTGGTCTGTGCATTTACAAAAGCACCGTCAGGAAAGAAACAAGGGAAATTGAACCCTATACTCCCAGGTAAAAGACCGTTTGAAATTATTCACATGGATTTCCTAGGACCATTGATATCCAGTTCTCATCGCAACAAAGAACTTTTGGTCATTATTGATAACTTCACGAAATTTGTTCGTTTACGACCGTGTCCTAATTGCTCCACGAAAAGTGTACTCAAGTACTTTGATGAATTCATCAATGATTATGGAACTCCCCATCGTGTTATAACTGATCGAGGAACCTGCTTCACGTCAAAAGCATTTGAAGATTACTGTAAATTGCATGGAATCAGACATACACTTATCTGTAGTCAAAGGCCACAAGCAAATGGTCAAGTCGAGCGTATAAACAGAGTTCTTATACCTATGATAACCTCGTCTGTTAAAACTGAGTCGCATAGGGATTGGGATCGAGTATTGCCTGAAGTGCAAAGATCAATAAATTGGGCACCCAGTAAGTCCACAGGCAAGTCCCCTTTTGAACTTCTACATGGATACAAACCCGAAAGACCTGGTTACTTCCCACCGGAATTATTGCCAACTTCTTCCGAATATGAGTCACCAAACAAATTGCGTGATCAAGCTCGAGAAAATATTCTGGACTCAAAAGAGAAAATGAAAGAGATGTACGATGCTCATCACAGCGTTGCTTTTAAATATTCTATTGGTGATGTGATAGTGGTACGACGGTTACCAGAGCAGACCGGAGTAAGCACCAAAACACAAGCAAAGTACCGAGGTCCAATGGTGGTTGCTGGAATACTGCCATCAGACACATATAAGATCACTGATTTTCGTCAAAGTGGTCAAGGGCGAGGAAGACGACAAAATTATACAACAACAGCCCATGCATCTCAGATGAAACTATTCCATCTTGTTGACGATGAAGATCAAGTTATTGACTCAGAGCTCAATGACGATGATGATGGTGAAGTGAAACAAATCAACGATAATCATGTATCAAATGCATGTACACCGAGAGAGGAATATTGCGATCCTGACAATGATTCAAACACAGTGAACCGTACTAAAAGGGCGAGAAAATTGCCGTCGTATTTGAAAGACTATGAACTATGAGAGAACTGTCATTATTTTCTGACTTCAATTCATATTATGTGTGTTTACTAATTTTTGTACTTTGTTATATTTTGACATTTATATTGTGTATCGTATTTTATAGTTTCCATAATTACTTTTGCAATTAGTGTATTTGTTGATATACTCCAGAAAAATTGTGCTGTGCAAAATAATGTATCATGTGAACGAGGACGTTCTTGTAGCAGGGTGGCCGAATGTTAGCGAATACCACCTTGCTCTTTAGATGTAGGTGCGTAGCAGAAAGACACCTGCCATGTAGCGGTACTATCATTTTAGTATCATTCGATGTTGAAGTGTGAGACCGGACGCATGCAAGAAAATGCGCTCCCGATGGGTCTCTGATGTATCATATAATTTAATCATTTAATTAAATCTCTCATATTAACGATTCTGTCTCTCCATCAAGAAACGTCTCATTCGTTTAGTCTATAATTTTGTGTGGCACTATTATCTGAATCTAGGAAAAACATATTTCTTGAAAATACGGTAGATCCTGCTTATAACTTCCTCTCTTAGAACGTTTTCTCGCTTAGTACGACTTATGTTCGTGGTCCCATCTTTTACTCATACCAGTGTTTCTCAAAGTGCGCGTCGCGGCTCCTAGGGGCATCGTGACGGGTTAGAGATCGTAATTTGTGTGCCTAATTTACGATTCGAAGTGGTTCTTTTATAAGGGAAAATATCTACTAAACTACTCCGAGGAGCCGCAGATGACCCATGAATTGAGCAAGGGAGATGCTGGTGAAAAAAGTTTGAAAACCCCCGACTTGCATATACTCATTACGACTTACCATTAAAGCATTTTCCCACTTACTATGCTATTTCGTGACAGTTTTTTGAGAAACGTTATAAGCGAGATGCGCTATATAGTAGAACACTATGTATACGCAGACTCTTTCTGCAACATTAGAAGTATGCTTCCAATTACAAAAAGTTCTTAAATGATATGCGGCTTCGTAAAATGTCGTAATTTGAGGGGTAGTACGGTAGTATATAGGCCTACATACAAAAATTAAGATATTAATTTTTTATTTCGTTGCCTTTGTGCTAAAACTTCGGCTTAACGTAATGTAGAATTTGCTTTGAAAAATCATTTGCAAAAAACTCCACATTTTTAAATACAATATGTATCGAAATATAAAAGATGAAAAATTACCATGTTTTAGTAATTAGGCACAACTTTGGCAAATTTATTTTTCTTGAACAAAAAAAAAAGTTCAATCTTTTGAAGATAAAGAAGTGAAATCAAAAAATAAAATAAAAAACTAAAAAAAATGTGTTGTGAAAAAACGTCTCTTTAGAAGTTGCAGGAAATACAGAAAACGTTGATGGATCCAACTTCAAGCCACTGGTCGCATGAGAAATGCAAAAGAAAACGTGGTTACGTTGTGAAAAAAACTTAAATAGATATGCTTTATATGATTAAAATTTGTTAAACCATGAAACTATTTCTATTTTTTGAGTTACAGTAACTATCACATTTTTCAAAGAAATTTACAGTTTGAATTTAATTTACGTTCTCGCTTTTTTAGACACCAACTCACAATCATTGGCGATAAATTCTAAAAACTTAAAGGTCTAATATCTCGGTAAATATCGCATTGAAAAATATGGAATTTTATCTAAATCGGTTTCTGGAGCAGGTTCCGCATTTCACTACTTGGAAGTTTTAGCACACGAGGGATGGTATTTAAAGCTAATTTCTTTATTCTTTTTATGTATGCAACCCTAAAAAAATAACATTTTATTGAATTTTTTATGTCAATTAAAATTTTTTTCTAAGCGGAAGTGTACTTCTAATGTCAACGGTTGCAGAAAGAGTCCTGTATGCAAACAATTTGAAGCAGCCTGTATAGTGTACCTTGAAATATTCTGCTAAAAAGATGAATAGATTGATTGAGAGAGCCAAAAACAGATGCAGATACAGACGTCTACAAGGTGTTCTGTCAATGGACCGACGAACTCAGAGGGCTGTTGGTAGATATCAAGAGGAACAAAAATTGCAATGGAACATGGTGCCGGAAGCCACGTTGAGAGGGTGAAAATCACGAAAAACGCATGCAGGTTTCGACGTCACGCTGGAACGACAAACAGTACAATAATAACTACAAAAATATTTATTTGATTAATTACTACAGGAGTTGTTGAAAGTGGCGGCCGCTGACGTCATTGCACAGTCTACACGACGAAAAAACGATTCCCGGACGCGCTCCAAGATACCAGGTATGCTTTTATGAAGACGATACTCATTGAAACAGACAACTAACTGCTACACGAGTGTCGTTCTTGATGTCTACCAACAGCCCTCTGAGTTTGTCGGTCCATTGACAGAACACCATGTATACGGGAGAGAGGTGAATCACCGAGGGTGTGCATACTGTTTAGTGAACGGGGGGCGAATGCCAGCCTCCACCCTATCGCCTAAAAAAAAAAAAAAAGGAAGGAAAATGCGCATAGTACTGTATAACACACATTTCGAATTTTCAAGAAATCTCCACAGTGTTGGCATATTTACTCGAGCTGTGTTAAATCAAGTGTAGTCAGATAATTTATCCATTTATCGATACATTCAAACAGTCCTCGAAAGATATTGTGATAATAGATATTGTGTTGCTGCTCAATAAAACTGAAAGAAAAGTTTTAATGACTAGCAAAGTGAACATAAATTCTTCCCGTATAAGAATGGTTTGTACAGAAATGCATGTCCATTGATTTTTCGGTGTAAACAAAATGTAGTATATAACTGGAGGTAATATATTGAAATTTTTATTTTATTCTTGAGTATTTTCATTTTTTTTCATCATAATGAAATGATGATTTTAAATGGCTAAAAACAACACAAATCGTAAAAAATTAAATTTCTACAATGAAATATTATTTGATATTTTGTGATTGTACTACCGCTACTACATGTACTACCGCAAATATCGCACACTGTTTCGAAATCAACCACATCTAGACTGTAACTACTAAAGTATTCTAACGCAGTGTTTCCCAAAGTGAACAATATCTCCCCCAGGGGACTATGGAATGGAGCAGGGGGTGGTGGAAGCTACGAATATAACATGGGATCCTAGGGGTTGGCTTGAGTTGAGACATGGTGAGAAGAAAAAAATTTTTTTGAAGTGGCGATGAAACAAGTTTGGGGAACTATGTTCTAACTAACATAACTAATTTCATCAGAGGTGAAAAGATGGTGAATCGCCCTGTGGTGAACCAAGATTATGGATGGTATATAGGCCTATGTGTGCGTATTCGTCAAATAGCTCCCATCACTGATTTTACTATCGGACTTTAATAGGAACTGGTGAAGTAATTTCATAAAGCAATATAAAGGTGGACTAATTTGCACAACTGCGTTTGCCAACCATCCGTATAGGCATCTACAAGATGATTTGAAAATGTTACCATGTGAATATTTGTTGTAAAATGATAATGTGTAACATGCGGTAATAAAACATAATAAATGCCAGTAATGTAATTTTAAAAGCAACAATCTCGACTATAATTTAGGACTGTATGTTTAAGTCAGCGAACTGTTTAAGCAAATGGTATATGTCAAGTATATGAGAATATGTAAAATAATTGTGTAAGATATAATGGATGTGGTAAAACATGTGTTTAAAGATTTATATACGGGGGCACAGCAAACGGGGTATGCCATTTTACTGGCGAACCGTTGATCCTAGAGGCATACGTCCAATTAGAAAAAGTTTCCCAATGACGTGTAGCACTCAGATATGTCATTCATGTTTCAAGGGGTTGTATAGTTATTAAAATAGAAAATTAACTTTTTATACAGTTCCGTGTACCCCAAAACCTAATTAGAAAGTTGTTGCCCTGTCTCTTCTGATGACCAAACAAACAAACAAAAAAGAGAAGAAAATCCATGTTTCTAAGTATTCACTGAGATATTCGAATTCGGAAAACGGAGGAAAGTTGGGGGAAACATGTTTAAATGCGGAAAAACCGTTTTACCCGCATTTAATGCTGTTGTTAGCCGAATTTCCTCCGTTTTTCGAATTCGAATAAATATCAATGAATATTGCACTTATGTACTTGGAACATGTAATTTTTTTTTGTTGGCATCAGAAGAGACAGGGACCCTTAACTTTTTATCATTGGTCATTTTTGCCGCACCACGGTCATTTTCTGCACACGAGGGCCAATTAGACTGGGACCTACAATTTATTGCCGATTCCGAACGGCAGCTTTTTTTTATACTCATCGAGTGGTTGGTGCGCTAACCCCTGGATGTGGGGATGACGAATTATATTCTCCGGACCGGTGTAAGGAGAGTAACTCATTATCATACTTTAATGATTATTATAAAAAAAAAC
Organism: Pholcus phalangioides; assembly: GCF_987345545.1. Classification (NCBI taxonomy): domain Eukaryota; kingdom Metazoa; phylum Arthropoda; class Arachnida; order Araneae; family Pholcidae; genus Pholcus; species Pholcus phalangioides. The sequence continues at coordinate 3,221,176 of NW_028301610.1, read as the reverse complement.
CATAATTTGTATGAAAACGATATTTATAACAAACGAACTAAACGCGTTTCGTGTCGTCGCGTAATTGAAGACGTGAGGCTTTCAAATTTCATTTTACTATGGAAACGAGGTCATAGAAATTAATGGAAACGCTATTAATTAAACGCTTTCCTGATCAAAAATATCCAAATTTAACCGTGTTTCAAACGATGATGAAATAGGATCTTAAATATCATCTTAAAGCTTGAAATTGCCGGTCAATTCAGTTGAAAATTACTAATGGCACTACTGTGGCATCCATCAAAAACGGTATACGGGGGAGGGATTAAATTTGAAAGAGGATCAAATTTAGGAGAAAAAAGATTCCAATGGATTTTTGAATTGTGGTTAGATTTACATTCTCTTCTCTTCGTTTTTTTAATAGCTCTGCAGATCCTTCATAGCTGATTGAGGGATTTCGTACTTTTTAAAGAAAAGTATGGTACAAATGTGGTCTCTTTTCAGAGAAATATACTCGTCACTCAAGAGTAATGCATGCAAATAAGTAATTGAATACAATACAGTAGTCTGTAACAATTTTCACCACGGACGTATGTTGCATATAATTTCAGTGCTGATAGATGGCAGCACTACTGTGACGAATGTTTCCACACTCATTAAGGCGTAGGGTTGGAACTACTTGGGCCAACGGGGTCCCGAAAAAATGCAGACGCGTACAAATTATTGGACGCTTTCAGTAAGGCCGGGATTACAGTATAAAAGTTCTTTGTGAAAGATCATTTATAAAATAAGTTTGACAAAAAAATTTGATAGTGTAATGGGCAACTTTGATAAAAAACTCTCTTTATCAAAGTTTCTCTTACCAAAGTCAGCCTCCTCATCCAATATTTGAAAAAGAGATTAATGTTGTTGCTTTCTATGCTGCAGTTTCAATTGCTCAAGTTTATATACTATGTACTTTGCGAGTTGATAAATTAATTAAAAAATGAGTGGTAGGTATCAATTGGATATCCAAGTTTTCGTCTCGATGAACTGAATTAGTTCAAACGATTTGAACGGTATCAAAAAAATTAAAAGATGATTTTGAATAAACTAAAGAAAAAAATATATTTTTGCTTCCATCACATACTAAAGTCAGCGGGAGCTACAAAGACCTTAATTCCCAATGTGAATATCAGAGATTTGAATTTCTCTAGATGAATGAAAAAAAACAGAAACAAACGTTTGGATGCTTATCGGTTATAATGAATTTAATTCTGTCTTGTAATACAATAATAAAATAATGTTGAAAATATCGTTATAACGAATGGGCATATTTATATCTATGGGATATAAGGGGTTATCTTCAAGTAATACGTCACCAATCGTGAGGGGGGTTCGCATTTGCTGACTTTTAATGACAAGGTGGAGAGCGGGGGGGGGGTGTTCAAATGATGATTGTGTGTGAGCAATAGAGGTAGGAAAATATGAAATTGGGTTATATGTTGGGCTGGTATATATGAAATGTTGGTATTATATTATCACATATATTTGGTTGGTAGATATGAAATGATAAATACTGTACTATTGGAAATCATATATGTAAATTGGAAGGCCTTATACTCAGTGCCGTCTTACCACATGGGTCCAGTTGGGCATGGCCCGGGGGCTTCAAGAGAGAAGGTGTGGTTGGAATTTCCGAGAATTCACGACGTAGGGCCTCAGAAAAATCATTTGGCCCGGGAGCTCATGATGCTCTTAAGACGGTCCTGCTTATACTTCTGATATTTTTGCAATCAGGTAGTGGGGCCTCATGATGCTCTTGAGTTTTACAGACATGGGTTATACCAAGATCGGTGTAGGACGGGGCAGGGTCATGGTGACAATCTAGGAGTCCGCAAATTTTAGGGGGGGGGGGGTTGTTTCTAAGTTTTCCTTTGAGGAGCCACGCTGGTGGATCGATTTTTTTTTCAATGGATTAAGTTCCATAAAATCAAAAGTTGTATTTCAAGAAAAAAGCCCGAATCTCTGAGACACACTTCAGAGATTCGGGTTCTTAATATAATCGGCTTCAGGTGTGTTCTGTCAACGTTATAGCTAGATGGCTATCTCCAGCTGTAGATAACGCTGGTTCTATTCATTCCCAGAACCACTCGAAGAAGGATCGACATAACTACAGGTTTGTGTCAGAGGTCCTCAGTCTTTGTAAACCATGCACCACAGTGGTCATCGGCTGAAGTTGGTTTTCAACTTCGAGCCGTGAATGCGAGTTGATCTCACGTTAAAAGTGTCGCCACTGAGAGCCACAGGCCTACAACGGTTCAAATATTCAGTCTCATTACGCTCAATGAAGTTGGTTGGGATGTTCCGGCTTGAACATGAGAGTTTGAACGATTTTCCGGGGAAAATCCCCACAATTGCCGACTCGATAGACGGACAACACTGTACATGCAACACTATTGGCTAACTTGAGGCGGCGTCTATTAAATAGCCCAAAAATTTTCCTAGGTTGGACCAAGGCCCATGTAGGTAATCTTCGAAACGAGAGAGCAGACTCTCTAGCCAAAGCTGCAATCAACTGTGACAATAAACTTGATAACCCTTTCTCACTAACGCTCCTGAAGCGACAACTTAAACAAGCAACCCTTCAGAAATGGCAGCAAATTTGGGACCAAGGAACAACAGCTAGGAAAGTGCACGAAATTGTCCCTCGAGTCACATACAACACACTAAACTGGAATAGGGAGGTGACTATCTTCATAACAGGACACGGCCCATTCCCTATATATCTACACGAACGGAAACGCCGCCGAACAGACAAATGTGCCTGCGGTATGGTGGGTACTCCTGTTCACTATGCAACAGAGTGCAAATTTACAAAACATCTACACATGTACAAATATTCCGAAAACAATAGAGAACAATGGTTCACTCAAATAATCAAAAACAAAAACACAACAGCAAGGATTACAAGCCTTGTCAGATATATACACGCCAACGAAAAACAAGAAATCTGTCCACCAGATTTATAAAATAATGTTTAAATATTACAAAAATAAGTGGGGAAAATAACAGAAATGGATAAAAACAACAACAAAAATCATATCCACATATGACTACCACTACTAATACATAACCATTACATGTACAAGATATAGCTTGTACTAACGGGACCCGAACAAGAATTTTTATGACATTCCCGTTACAATGATGTAAATGTGATAACCACAAGTGTCCTTCATGCCGCTATTCTAGCTAGGGTGCTAGGCGGGACGACACGAATGGTTTCATAATAACCATCACACATGTAGTTTATATTATATATATATTCATTTTTTTTTTAAATATAAATATAACCAGCCAGAGCGAGTCAACCAAAACACCAAGACCGAAGCTGATCCTTAGCTAAGGCTCTCTCCAGACAATCCCCCATTTAAACCAAGCCCACATTGCTCACCAAAATAGGTTTAGGGCGAGACGACTCGACCTGGCAGTTATATATATGTGTATATGTGTATTTCTCTTTCCTCTATTCAAGTTCTTCCTGCATTTCATGTCCACAACACGCGTGCGTACTCATATTGTCGTATTCATGTTGCTCACTGAATAAGGTGTTAAGCGAGATGCCACGGGTGATCCCTAATTGTATATATTCCCCCACACAATACTTCTATTTTGTATATTTTCATTAAATCCACCGGAGCGAGTGAACTCAACCCAATAAAACTGATGCTGGCTTCTAGTCGCAAGTTATCAAACCCATTTGCTCACCAATAAGGTGTTAAGCGAGATGACTCGTTCCGATGTATATATATATTTTTTATTTCACAATAAGATTTTTGTATACTGTGTATATAATATAATATGGTAAGTGTAAGATAACAGATGAGATGGCATGTGGGGGGGGGGGCTCAATTGCTTTTAAAACATACCTCCATCCTAATATGTGTACATTCATCTTAAATAAACCCCGTGACTTCTCCAACTCCTAATCCCATCTCGTCTGTAATCACCACAAAATTTGTTAATCGCGACAATTGTCCAGGGAAAATATGTTGTAAAAAAGTTTGGATGTTTTTTTTGTTGTTTTTTTTTACACTAAATAAAGTGTTCCAGACTCTGTCACGAAGCTGCGCTGGAAGAGATCTCGGCAACGGGATAAGTCCAGTGGCAAAGTTCTGGCGTTCATTCATTCATTCATTCAGTCTCATTACGCTTCATTCCCAATTTAAAATATTGATGCCAGCACTGCAATATCAGGCACAACACCTTGGCTGCGGTATGCGCCAGAGGCATTATCGGCCCCTTCTTCGTGCGAGAAACGATTACTACTGAACGTTACGTTACAATTTTGGAACAATTTGTCAGCACACATGGCGCATACCGCAGCCCATGCAGTAACTTTAGGCGAATGCAGTGGTTTCTCTTCACACATATGAGGATTTTCTTAACCCCAAAATCTCCAGTTTTTTTTTTTTTTTTAATTTTAAAAAATTAAAAAAAACAACTAAATTTTCGAAATTTCTGTACAACATTCTTACGGTTTTGCTGATAAACGTACCGTTTACCGCATAATTCTATTGATCTTTGTTGTAGAGATATTTAATTTTGAAATAAAGGCTTATTCGCTGATAACCCCGTATATGCACGTCACAGTCCGTCCAAGTACATAGGTATGAAGATAAAAAAAAAACCAAATAAACATCAGTTAAATCGTCAAAAAAGCAAATAGAATGCTTGGTCTCATTTTCAAAAAGGTCTCTTTGCGTTCTCCTAAAGTCATTCTTCCGCTTTTTCGAGGCTTAGTTCGTCCTGGACTGGAGTATGCTGTAAGGTTTTGGAGACCATACCTACAGAGGGACATAGACTTGGTTGAAGGGGTGCAGAGAAGAGCTACGCGTGTCCTTATTGGAACACGGGGCTTGAGTTATGAAGAGAGACTTTATTTTTTGAATATGTTTACATTGGATGAACGCAGATGTCGAGAAGACATGATCGAAGTGTTAAAAATTTTCAATGAGATGGATAGAATGGACCATAAACTTTTAGTACACCGCCAATCGACTGTTTTTACAAGGGGACACCAGTATCGATTGGTAAGGGACAATGCAAGATTATAGTGTCGCGGGGGGGGGGGATTTTTCTCTAATAGGGTTGTCAATAAATGGAATAGCTTACCCACGGAGGTAGTAAATTGTAACACAATTGACACGTTTAAAAAGAAGTATGATAAACATTTTGGGATAAATCGAGAAGCTATTCATACTTAGAATAGGACAACCATAAGCATTCTTTATGGGCATTGTATAATATTTTATCATGTGTATATATTGTTTATAATGTTTCTAATTACATTTTTAATTGGGTTGCTTTATTTTTGAAATATATGACATCCATATTTGTCATGGATATCTTTTTCTCAGCCACTTCGTTGGGCATTTCGCCTGTTGTGGTGTTGTATTTGTATTTGTGTTAAATCACTATGGGAAACACAAAACAAAGTAAAAATTAAATATTACACTGAGGTAAGCACAATGCACGTCACAGTCCGAGAGAAGGAAAAAAATGTGAACACATTTTTACACTTTCAGCGTAATCATTAGATTTGGGGTGTCGATGCTGATCTGGTCATCGATCTAGTCACCATGGTGAATCATCAGATTCAAAGAGATCTTCTTCATTTTTGCTGTGCAGTAACGACAGATTTTCCTCTAGAAAGTTGATAAGTTTAATGATGTCAGCCCAGTTTTTAGTTTTTATTACTTGACGTTTCCAGACGTGGAAATGTTTTAGATTAATCGGGGGCTGATGGTAGGATGCAGTGCTAGGAGACGACCAAATATAGTGAGGAAATGTTCCGATTTCCCCACAAGCACATAATTTATTTTTAGATATTTTAAATCTCCTTAGGTAATACGGAACAGGGCCATGCTCACTATATAGGATTGTCCTTCTCTAATCCATGGTTGATTGAAGATTTTGGTCTTATTTATGATTTGGAAGACCTTTCTGCCCCGTTGTTCACCATCAATCCATCTGGACTGCCAAGTTTCTTTCGCTACACAAAGTATCTTGTGTTTGGCATGAGACCAGGAAGGAAAAACATCAGAGTTCATATTTTCTGATGAAGTAGATGTTTTAGCAAGTGCGTCTGCTAATTCATTCCCTTGATTAATCACATGGGCCCTGGTCCATGAGATGAAAGTTTTGGGCTTGTCAATTAGATTTGCTCTGATTTGTCGTACAAGTTGGATGGGAGAAAAATTATTTCTAAGCGCAAGAATACTAGAAAGACTGTCGGATATAATCTGAATAGGTTTGTTCTCATTCTCATTCCATTCGTGTATGATGACGTTGTTGCGAAAGACGACAAAAGCCGAAGCAAAAATGGGATCTGGTTGAGATTTTCGAAAATTTGCCTAGTAGGGCCTCAGAAAAATCCTTTAGCCCGGGACCCTTGATTCTCTTAAGAGTAGTTAGTGGTACTTTCAATTATAAAAGTACCAATTCAAAGCAAAAAGAGGCACAAAAATCAATATCTTCATCTCACCGGGACGCCCCTAGAAGCCACGGCGCAAACTTTGAAAACCCCTATCATATCACATCAGTGGATTTGATGATTCACATTAATGATACATTTATTAAATTATCATCTCAGGTAGTGGAGATTAAATTAATCTATTATGTCATGGGTGGACAACTTCTTTCTATTCGAGGGCCAATGTAATGTTCAGTTGCTGCATCCACTCCGATGTATATGCCACGGTTCAACCTCGGAAACAAGGTGAGATGGTAAAAGTCCGAAAAATGATGCAAGCGTTTTTATTTGGGACTCATTACCAAGTCAATGCCCGTTTTTATTCAGTCAATAAACCATCATTAACTTATTAGTTCTTGACGCTTATTAATTACTTAAAAAATATAGCAATTGAACAATTTAAAATTAAATTAATTAAGAGAATTAATATTAATTAATTATTTATTTTATTTATTCTCAACAGTAGAAACCCGTTTTGAAGAATAAAAAAACGATAATGAACTTATTCGTTTTCTTAAATGCTGCCACGTATCCAGGTTTAGGTTCACTTATACTCAAGGCCATTAGTTAGTGTCCCGCCATCTGCAGAGGGGTGCGGGGTCATGATGCAATGCGTGGTGAGGCAGATCAGTGGGCGAAGAGCACTCAGCACCCCCGTGCGTCAGCGCGAGCCATCATAACGAAATGTTTTACTCTCTCTCTTAAATACTTATAACTATTAATTCATTAATAAGTGTCATTTACACTAGTAATTATAACTACTGAACAATTAATTAATCAAGACGGGTGGGGAACTATTAAGTTAATGATGTTAAATTAATTCATTTAAAACGGGCTTTAACTGATAGGAATAATTAATTATGAGCATCAATTACTTAAATAGCGTCAAAACCTCATCATGGTGGTTATTTCGTTTGTTAATTCATTATTTGTTTATAATTTTTAAATTATTATTCATAAACTAATAAGCATCAGAAACTAATAAGTTCATGGTGATTAATTGATTCACTTAAAACGGACTTTGACTTGGTAAAAACCTGAAATGAAAACATTTACAAGCGTTTTTTGGACTTTCACCGACTCACCTTGATAAAACCCGAGTCTCTGGGATTTTACCGTGACATACGAGCCGCAATAAGTAATATGACGAAACATGGACAATTTAGTCCCTAAACTTTCACTCTGGGCATTGTATTCCTCAACTTCATATAAACTGACATATTCATTATTCATTAAGTTGCTTTCCCATTTAGATGTAATGCATCCAAATAATTAGCTTCTTCCACAAATTATTTCATCCAATACAATCATCCACACAGTGGCGTCGGAGCCGGGGGTGCTGTGGGTGCCCAAGAATCCACAGTAATTTGTAGCATGGATCCGAGCACTCCCAGAATCGATTTAGAAATTAAAATTTCCGATATTAAACTAAAGACGAGCACCCACAGTTTAGAAACACTTCCGACGCCCCTGCATCCACAGAAGCTTCATGATTTTAAAACCGAAGCCATTACAGAGGTGGCAAATGATAAATTTCCTATAGCAAATGGTAAAAAACATTTCTTCATCCGTAACTACCAGCAACAGCACAACACTAACGAAGACTGACGGAATCACACACTGACGAAAACTTTTGCAAAAACAATTTAATATAAATCTTTTATAGTGTAATGCGGTCCATTTCCTTTACAAAATAAATTTTATAAAAAAAAAATTGAATATAAAATTTGTAAAAGATTTTTGTCAAATTTTATAAAAGAAATTTTATCAAACTTGAAAAATTTATAGATAGCAAAAGAAAAATAATAGCAATTTTTTACCTTTTCTGATCTCTTATTACTTAACTTATTGTGGTAAAATGTACTGGTACACTTTGATTTATACTAGTAATTTTTTTTAATTTAGACTAACAGAGCAACTGTTCGACTAGGTAGCCTTTCTTCATAACAGAACTTTCTATTGCACATCAGTTTTACATATGCATCAAATTTAAAAATTTTTAGTGTTTTAATTCTTCATCAGTAGTTCATGATAAAACTACAAGGTAATCTCGAACACTTTTGACTTGAGGTGGGGGCCCTGGGCAGGGAAAAGTAAACAGAGGACCTCAACTTGAGAAAGAATGTCTGATTTTTTTCAACAAGGATAGTTTGTTTAAATCTGAAACCCTAAATTAGAAGGGCCCATGCAGAAATGAGATCTAGCTCAAACAGCCCCTAACGTTTCAAAAACCTAAGTCGGCAGATGAACTTCCCCAACGTAACTTTCGCTACTTAAACTGTTCCGTTTGGGTATAGAGGATTTTATGGTGACTTTTAAGCATATATGGCAATGCTGTTAACAAGCTCTTTTTTTAATGGGAGCCATAAAAATAAACTGTTCCTCTTTCTCAAACTTTTTCATAGTGATGAGTTAACCGAAATTTGTGACGAGTAAACGAGGGTTTAATAGCATTGTTGTCTATGATAGCTGGAAGAGCCTGAAGAAAAATGACGACTTAACCGGAATGACGACTTATTAGGGTGGCGACTTAACGAGGTTTTACTGTACTTATATAAAAGAAAATTCTCACCTCTGTTCTGTTCATTTAATCAATTCAGTTTATATTAGTTTGCGATCCGTTCACGAGAGACAGGCATTTTGATATGAAAATTAAATTAAAGTAAGTGTTTAAAGATTTTCTTCACACACATAATTATGTTCAAATATTACCAACATTGCGATTGATTGTTTTAATGAATGATTAATTTCATGTAGTGGAATGCCTAGGAAAAAAAATGTAACAAATTTTACGACACCTACTGTGCAAGCCTCAGAAAGAAGCGTTGCGATCTGGGATTTTTCTACTAAGATAAGAAATGAAGTGAATATGGCATACATAATGATGTATCCATCACCTATGAACATAGGCGGAGATAGATATTTGGAAGTCTGGGGGGGGGGGCGGCACGATGATGATGATGTCTATTCATATATACATATATACATTAGATCAGTCGACTCCATTTTTGACGCTGGGGGCCCCCCCACGCCCCCCGTATGTCCACCCATGCCTATGAAAGGATTTTTTCTTTCTCGAAGACGAAAATGTGACTCCAGAATAACAATGTCAAAGTATATTTATTTGAAACTATGAAAAATTAGTTGAAATGCCGGGGTCATAATTTATACACTTGGATTGTCATTCACCGAGTAAATCTGATCGATATCAAATCCAATTCGAGTAAAAACGAATGAACTTATCGAAAAATTGCCTATCGAACTTATTACAGAGGTACCTAAACATCATTTCTGGATTCACCAAGGGTGCTGGTGAAATATTGCAAATCTGACTAAGAAAAAAGTTGAGGTAACATTGCGGGCTGATTTTAAGTTTCAAAGCGCACGACTTTCTTTTCAGGGAAGTCACAAACAAAACAAAAAAAAAACCCAACATCATAACAATAAAATTTCATAAATATTTTATCACTTTACCATAATTTCAATCACGAATATGCAAGCCGATTTCACTGGTTCAATTTTAGGTGGATACAGCCCCCTCTCATAACTTCAGGCCATTTATGTTAGAGAAGAAAAGAAGGAAGGGTAGGAAGAAAAACAAAAAGGGAAAGGGAAGAAGGTCCCCCATGTTTTGCGGAAGTGTCACCAAATTCCCCATGTACGGAAATGTACCGTGTGGATCTGTCACCCAACCGGTTTAGGTTGGTTTATATGCATCTCCCCATAATAGTTATAGTGCATTCACAAAAGAACCACTTCAAATCATAAATAGGCAACACATCAATACCCGCAACTTAAAACTATGTCCCACGAGAGCTTGCTTGGGAACGCTGGGTGAGATAATTAAAGTAAAAGATAATAAAAGTCTTTGTTGAACATAAACCGCAAAAACCACAGCCGGCGTGAAGTAATCCGTACTTGTTCGGTCATTTCAAAGGAAGACGCTCGTTCCCTGGCCTTTGTATTGAAAGCCATAAAAATTATTGCTTCCCCGAGGCAACCTCGGATCCTGACAAAGGCTTTTATTATCTTTATACAAATACAAATACAACGCCACAACAGGCAAAATGCCCAACGAGGTGGCTGATAAAAAGATGCCCATAAAAATATGGTTGTCATATGTTTCAAAAATACAGCAACCCAATTAAAAATGCAATTCACAAAAATTATAAACAATATATATTCATGATAAAATATTATACAATGCCCATAGGAATACTTATGGTTGTCTTATTCTAAGAATGGATAGCTTCTCGATTTACCCCAACATGTTTATCGTATTTCTTTTTAAACGTGTCAATTGTGTTACAATTTACTACCTCCGGGGGTAAGCTATTCCATTTATTAACAACCCTATTGGAGAAAAATTCCCTGCGACACCATAACCTTGCATTGTCCCTCACCAATCGATACTGGCGTCCCCTTGTAAAAGCAGTCGATTGGCGGTGTACTAAAAGTTCATGGTCCATCCTATCCATCCCATTGAAAATTTTGAACACTTCGATCATATCTCCTCGACACCTGCGTTCATCCAATGTAAACATATTCAAAAAATGAAGTCTTTCTTCATAACTCAAGCCCTGTGTGCCAATAAGGACACGCGTAGCTCTTCTCTGCACCCCTTCAACCAAGTCTATGTCCCTCTGTAGGTATGGTCTCCAAAACCTTACAGCATACTCCATTCCAGGACGAACTAAGCCTCGAAAAAGCGGAAGAATGACTTTAGGAGAACGCGAAGAGACCTTTTTGAAAATGAGACCAAGCATTCTATTCGCTTTCTTGACAACCGCTGAACAATGTTCAGAAAACTTAAGTCGCTCGTCAATGAGAATTCCCAAATCGGTGACTCTAGTTGCATCCGGGATAGTGACACCATTCAACTCGTAAGAGAACCGTGGGTTGTTCGAACCAAAATGAGCGACCATGCACTTATCTACGCTAAACGTCATGCTCCATTCATTTGCCCATGCTGCAATCTTATTTAAGTTGGTCTGGAGCAACTCCCTATCGCTTTCATTTCCGATTACCCCCATTAGCTTCACATCATCTGCGAATTTGCTAGTAATTCCATCGATACCCTGATCGAGTTTATCGATAAAAAGTGAAAAAAGTATGGGGCCAAGGACACTTCCCTGAGGAACTCCACTTGTGACGTCTGTCCAACCAGAGAATTCCCCGTTCACCATAACTCGTTGCGACCTATCTCTTAACCACGATTCTATCCAATTCAGCAAGTTGCCCCCTATTCCAATCTCGTGTAAACGCTTCAAGAGTTTGCCATGTTGGACCCGATCGAATGCCTTCTGGAAATCAAGGTAAACAACGTCTACATTTTTGCTCTTACCCAAAGCCTTAGTCACGTGATCATAGAAGCAAAGGAGGTTAGTTACACATGACTTCCCCTTCCTGAACCCATGCTGATTATCCGACAATACATTATTCTCGTCTATCCACTTCACAAACTGCCTTTTGATGATAATTTCCAAAATTTTCGAGAGGGAGCACGTCAAACTCACTGGACGATACTTTGACACCGCTTCTCTACTACCCTTCTTAAATATCGGAACAACGTTAGCCAGTTTCCAATCTCTCGGGACGATACCCTCAGCAACACTACTCCTGTATATCTGTGCGACTGGCCCCAACAATTCATTAGCACCTTCCCTGAGAACCCTGGGATAGATATCATCTGGTCCTGGTGCTTTGCTTGCACATACATTTCTTAGAAGATTTAGGACCTCCACGTCTTCCACTTGAATATCGTTGAGGGTTTTATTACCCCATGCAACACCCGTATATCGAATATCATTATCTCCATTAAAAACCGACGCGAAAAAGTCATTGAAAGCACTACACATGCCTACATTGCCCTCTACTTTTGAGCCTCCTATCGAGAGGGGGCCAAGTGTCCCCTTGCATCCATTATTGACGTATCGAAAAAATGATTTTGGGTCAGAGCCAATGTTATCTGCCAACCTAGATTCAACTTGCTTTTTACTATCCCTTATCGCTTTCTTCAACAGTCTTCTTTTATCAGTAAACAATGATAGGTCACCTCGTCCACTTTTATACTCTCTGAATGCTCTTTTCTTTTCAAGATAAAGGTTCCGCACGCTATCCGTGAACCATAGAGGGTGTGATGTACAAACACGCTTTTTTCGAACAAAGGGTATGACGTCGTGCAAAACAGAGGACAGCTTCGTACTAAATTCTTCCAAACTTTCTAAAGTTCCTTCCTTCCTAACTTCTTCCTAACTTCTTCTTCCTTCTAAAAACTTTAATTATCTTACCCAGCGTCGCCAAGCAAGTTATCGTGGGACATGCCTATTAGAAACATTGCGCCAAAAAACGATAGAATTCCTGATAGCTCACGCACCCCCCTTGCGAAAAAAAGTATCTGTGACCGACCATATGACGAGAGAATATTTTCTCTTATTTTTGGCCATCCCGTCTGTTTTTAATTGAAATGTCTCGTTTTATCGAAGAAAGATTATTCGAATACTTATTGAAATCATGGATGAAGGTAATTTTCATAATTTGCAGTAATTATCATACAATTATAACGAATATTGCTACTCATCTCATATACAGTATAATGGACGGGGGCAGCATTATATTAGGCTTACACACAACGTTATTTTTTTAAATACATTTTAATTTATTGCGACTTGCTCTAGCCCTCTATTTTCACATGTTGACATTTTTTAAACAATAAATTACCATCAATTCGCAACATTTTTGGTAACATTGACGAGGCTCTCTCAATTTTTAGTACTCTCTCAATTTTGTTTTTTTCTCGATGAAATACCGCCCAATTCAATAAGTTAACTTTATCGAGATCACTTTTTGTATCGTACGCCTTTATTACATATTTATTGTTAGAGAGCGGCCATCTTGTTTTATCATTACAGAAAGGAATTTTTTATTTCTATTATTCTCGTGGGGTGGGGGGGGGGGGCTCAGTGCGCTGGGTCTAGTGCGACCGCAGCTGTCGGACACACCCAAGGGTGGCTCTGATCTTCCCCTTCCCAAATATAAATAAGCGGAGCTCAAATAGTTCCCAAAAATGTTTGGGCCCTGTGCGTCCGAAATCATTGAGCGTGATTAGAAAAATAAAAGCGGATACATATATATATATATATATAGTGTGGAACTTGGTTAATTCTCGAAATCCAAAGTCACTGGAAAAAAGTTCCAAAATTCAAATTACCCAATTAATGTATCCTGGATCTGTAAAATGACTACAAATTACAACTTAATCATAACCGTTCATATAGGGGATAATAATTATCAATTATTAAAAATTTATCATCAGTTACGAAACTGTTTCCCAAATTTTAATCTTATATATAAATGTGAAAGTCTGTATGTATGTATGTTCTTTATACAAACCTACAGTTTTAGACCGATCATCGCCAGATTTTACATATATACCAAACAGGACCGGGATTGAACTGTAGGCTACTTTAAAAGTTCGTCAGAGCAGGGCAAATGCCCGAAATGGGCGAAAAACTGTCGGACAACAATGATTTTTGGGCCTCAGCAATCACTTTCGGAACGTTTACTTTGGTTACCGTGGTTCCCAACAATGCGTTTCAGACGTGTATATGTCTTTCAATGGTTTGTCACATATTTAATGCTGCCATTAGAACAGTTTATTCCTTTATAATGGTTTGTCACTTTTCCAATCCTCCCAGTAATTGAAGAAAACCCGGGAAGCGTCGGGTATTTTTGCTTGCCTATAAACAGTGTCCTGTAAGTGCAAATGTGGCCTTTATCTCATCAACCGCCCATCGTAGAGAGGTATAGTTTCAATTTAAAAAATTCTTAAAAGGCGTTTGAATAATATTCGCTGCACAAGCTGGACATATGACGTCACTAACAACCATAGGCGTACGCAGAATTTTCTCGAGGGGGGGGGGTTTCAGTTTTTTTTTCCTTCTAGGGGGAGGGGGTTTACGTTTTTTCCTGCAAAAATAACACTATAATCTTGGCTCGGAGGGGGGGGGGATTAGAACCCCAAAACCCCTCCCTTGCGTACGCCAATGCTAACAACTACGACGACAAAACTGAGAAAAAAAAATGTTCAACGACAGCTGATGAACTCAATGCTTGCCTCAAATCATCAACACTCTGGCACGAAAAAAATTATCATTATCCCCCAACATGCGAGTTCAATGTGAAAATGATAGCAGTGATGAGTCATTTTACAGTGGACTGATTACGTTCCCAAATGGATTTAGAAAGTTGTTAAACTCAGGAACTTGGAGACAGTCTTCCCAAACATTCAACAAAATCACCGAAACCGTGCGTGGCGTTGTGAGAGAGCGCGATTCTGGCACAGAAAAATCACAGTGTGAACAAGATCAACGATAAAATCCTCCAAATTATTCCAGGAGACTCCACATCTTACAAATCGGTTGACACTGTCACAGACTCAGCGCAGACAGTTCTGTATCCTGCAGAATTTCTGAGCTCTTTGGATATTCCGGGAGTGCCACCACACAACTTGACCCTCAAAGTCGGAGCACCTATAACGCTTTTAAGAAATTTGGAGACACCGAGACTCTGCAATGGCAACAGATTCTGCGTGAAGAAATTGCACAATTACATCATCGAAGCAACGATTCTAACTGGATGTGCCAAAGGAGAAGACGTCTTCATTCCACGTATCCCAATTATCACTGAAGAAATGCCGTTCACTTTCAAGCGATTACAGTTCCCGATTCATTTAGCTTTTGCCATGGCAATCAACAAAGCGCAAGACCAGTCGTTAGCAGTGGCAGGTATCAACCTACTTGAGCCCTGTATTTCTCACGGACAGCTTTTCGTCGCCTGTTCGCGTGTTGGTAATCCCAAAAAATTTGTACATCTACACACCAGATGGACAAGCAAAAAAAAATCGTGTATCCAAAAACAAGCGACTTACTGAAGTTTTTAATTAAAATATTTAAAAATACAAGTAATTTTTTCTTACTTGATGCAGAATTTTTTTGATTACGAAATAATATTAATAAGCTATACATATATACATTTTTTACGGGGCGGGCAACGTCGCCGGGTATCAGCTAGTATTTTATAATTATAATAATTGATCTTAGCTGCTGCATCATTCCAGTGTTCTAATACCAGCATCGCTGCAGAGCTTCTTGACCATGCTCAAAGCCTGATTTACGGAAACAGTTCATATGATCATCCGTTACGAAACTGTTTTCCAAATTTTGTTCATCGTTCTAATACTATCAAGGACATATACTTTGATTAACGTATTTTACAAGTTTTACTTCCCGATACTTCCCATACTCTTAATGACCATAAAAAGATTCAGATTTTTGAATGGTCCATAGGTTGAACAACGTAATCAAAATTAAGTGATACACATTCTCGATGTACTTCAGCTGTTAAAAAAAAGTGGGCATTAAATTATTAAAGAAACAGTAGAGAAAAACAGAATGTTACAGAAAATTTTATTTGCCTTTAAATATTTGTTTTTTAACAACTTGGTCGAGAGAGAAAAGCAAAGTCTGATTTGTAGAATGTTTCGAAATGCTCATATAAAAATCATAATGTTCTTCCTTGAACTTCTCGAATTATCCAAAAAATTCGAAAAAATTCAAATTACACAAGAAATTTTAACATTAAATTAGAACACTCAAAGGGAGTTCAGAAAAGTTCGAATTAACCAAGTTGTAATGTATATACAGTAGATCCCGGTTATAACGTTCCCCCGCTTAGTGCGACGTATTTTCGGGGTCTCAACTTTAAGTAATTCTCATAACTATTTCCCGTTTAAAGCGTTTTCCCGCTTACAACGCTTTTTCATGGTGGTTTTTTGAAAAGCATTATAAGCGGGATCCACTGTACATGGCCCTAACTAGGATTTTTGCCTTCCGGGGCAAACATTATTTTGCCGCCCCCACAACTTTAAAATTCTATAATTTTGTAACATACATTTGTTCCTACCTAAAACTGCTACCCCCCTAAATTTTGTAATTTTTGTAAAAATTCCCTGCAATTTCTGTAGTTTTTGTAATTTTGTATATATTTCTCTCATGCTTCATTTTGCTTATAACCTGAAGCTCTGCGTATTTTTCAAATACTGTATTTCTTGTGAATATATTTTTTACTCACTTTTCATTCCATTTCTTTCGTACAATTTGTTTTTGAGAAGGCAAGCGTCGGGGAACAAGGGTTGGCATTTTTAATGCAATCAGGCAAAGCCACCCTTCAGAAACACCTACTCTTTTCGAACCATGCATGTGGTTCCCCCTGATGACAACCCACTGCATAGGTTCTATTTCACTCTTGCATAAACTCTATCTTGTATTCTTTTTTCTTCAAATAATTACCAATTATGTATATATATATATATATATATATACATAATTGGTAATTATTTGATATATATATATATATATGTTACCGGCAAAGTATGAAATCCAGGCATTCTATAGAATGCCTAGGCATTGTATAGAATGCCTGGTCGTTTCAGGCAAAGTATGAAATACCGGTTTTATTCTATACTTTGCCTAGGCATTCTATAGAATGACTAGTCATTCTATAGAATGCCTAAACACAACCCAGGCAAAGTATGAAATATCTTCTTCCAACAAATCTCTTAAGGGGCGGTATAAAATATTACATAAAATTAAAATTTCACAGAATTTTCGTCATTTTTTCCCGGAAACGTTTCCCTTTCGCTCTCGTGAAAAAGGATCTGTGGAGGGGCGATATAAAATATTACAATTTCTTCGAATTAAAATTTCGCAGAATTTTCGTCATTTTTTCCCGGAAACGTTTCCCTTTCGCTCTCGTGAAAAAGGATCTGTTGAGGGGCGGTATAAAATATTACAATTTCTTCGAATTAAAATTTCGCAGAATTTTCGTCATTTTTTCCCGGAAACGTTTCCCTTTCGCTCTCGTGAAAAAGGATCTGTGGAGGGGCGATATAAAATATTACAATTTCTTCGAATTAAAATTTCGCAGAATTTTCGTCATTTTTTCCCGGAAACGTTTCCCTTTCGCTCTCGTGAAAAAGGATCTGTTGAGGGGCGGTATAAAATATTACAATTTCTTCGAATTAAAATTTCGCAGAATTTTCGTCATTTTTTCCCGAAAACGTTTCCTTTTCGCTCTCGTGAAAAAGGATCTGTGGAGGGGCGATATAAAATATTACAATTTCTTCGAATTAAAATTTCGCAGAATTTTCGTCATTTTTTCCCGGAAACGTTTCCCTTTCGCTCTCGTGAAAAAGGATCTGTTGAGGGGCGGTATAAAATATTACAATTTCTTCGAATTAAAATTTCGCAGAATTTTCGTCATTTTTTCCCGAAAACGTTTCCCTTTCGCTCTCGTGAAAAAGGATCTGTGGAGGGGCGATATAAAATATTACAATTTCTTCGAATTAAAATTTCGCAGAATTTTCGTCATTTTTTCCCGGAAACGTTTCCCTTTCGCTCTCGTGAAAAAGGATCTGTTGAGGGGCGGTATAAAACATTACAATTTCTTCGAATTAATATTTTGCAGAATTTTCGTCATTTTTTTCCGGAAACGTTTCCCTTTCGCTGTCTTGAGAAGGGATCCCTTGAGGGGCGGTGTCGTCAAATTAAATTTTCACACGGTTTTCTTCCATTTTTCCGGGAAACCTTAACGTCCGGCTCTCTGGAGAAGGGATCTGTTTATAGGGTCGGTATTCTTATTCATAGTTGTAATTATAGTGATATAATTTATGCGTCGAAAAATAATTTCAATAGTTGATTTTAATAAAGTATAAAACTATAAGCATCTAAAAGTAGGCTTTGTAGATTCTACAATGTAGAACATTCGCGACAAACCACGGCATTCTTGCAAAAAAAGTCGGGACAGCCAAAATAAAGTGAAAACACGGGAATGTCCCGGGAAATGCGTGACATATGTGTCATATGCATAAGGTCACCACAAAACTTTGCTAAGTAGGCATATATTTTGCTATTTATCTTTTATGTTCACTGTCCCAAATTTGTTTTCAAAATGTCCCGTATTTTCGACTAAACTCACTTGACTCGCTGAAACTCGCTCAATCTTGACTGAAAACGTGGAGGAAGATAATTTTAATTTCTTACAAATCACGGTACGATTAATTATGATTGTAAACATAAACGTTCATGTCGTATATATATTTGTGACATGTTTCTTTTTTACATAACAAAAACAAGACATTTTTAAATAAATACCAATAACATAACATTTATTTCGTAAAAATACATTTTTATTTACAGCAATTTATTGTAGTCCTTCTTCGTACATACCCATCAGCATTTCTTTCCCATCAATTTTAACCATAATTATCAATTTTTCAACATTTGACAATTGTTTGAGAGATAGAATAGCAATAAGCAGGGTGACCATACATCCCGTATTTCTCGGGACAGTCCCAGTTCTTTTCTGTTTTCTTGCCGTCCCGACTTTTTTGCAGAAATGTCCTGAGTTTTCAAATATTTTCAACGAAGTCAACTTGACTTTTTATTCTTCAAATCAACGATTAAAATTATCTTTCCAGCTTAGAAATTACATCACGATAATGAGGCTTTTGGAATAGACATCATAATCATCATCAGCATTCTCAAAGGGAATCCCCCCCCCCCCGAGCCAAGATTATAGTGTTATTTTACAGGAAAAAAGGTAAAACCCCCTCAGAAGGTAAAAAAAATCTCAATTCCCCCTCGAGAAAATTCTGCGTACGCCTATGATCATCAGTATCACTTGGAGGGATAAGCACAGCATGCTTTTCCCATGGAAATCAATGTTAAAATTGCCGAATTTACCGTAGAAATGTGGAAATTTAGTAGGGTTTTCCGCCTCATCAATAATTTTAAAAGTTGAACTGAATTCTCGATTTTCGAAAAATTGAGTTCACTTAGAAATATGAAGCACAGAAAATTAAATATAAAATAATTAGCCGGACCTACTTTTGAGTTAGATATTCATGCAATAACATTGATTTATATCTTCTCAAGCACAAAAATGAGAATTAATACTTCTGTATTGTTTTATAATATCCAATATCATCAATCTATATAGTTTAGGATGTTTTGAAGTTAATTATGGGCCCATAAATTACCCTGAAGAAATTCCGCAGCTTTAATCAAGCATTTTTTGAAGCAAAAGCAAGCAAATCGATAACTTGAGCTTCAAGAAAATTTTCGAAATATCTAGCACCCATCAAAAAGAAAAAAAAAACCAATTCATTTCTGTTTCTTTAATTTTGATTTATGTCTTTCATGAGTTGCGCAGGAAGTCGCCATATTGGTTACCATGTATGTCTCTCCAGAAAAAGGGAAATATCACGTGATTCAAAAAGCCTCATTAAGAGACTAAAAACAAGAATATTCATCTCACACATTTGTCATGTTTTTTTTAATTCATTGCAATTTGAAGTGGCGCTTTATTTCTCGCGGTTGGCGAATTTTCAGTGATTTTAGCACGAGTTAACGACTTCGCTTACTTTTGACATCATTTAGCGATAATTGACATTGTCCCGCAATTTCCCGTATTTCGAATCCCAATTTCACGTATTTTTCTCGAGCAAATATGATCGGCCTAACAATAAGCAATTCTTTACTTAGAATCTCTACCTCCCGTATTTCCAACGATAAAATATGGTAAACCTACGTATACCAATTTGTTTTCCGTGACCGACATACCACGGTCACTTTCCCTCGAATAGATGAGTTAACGGGCGCTTTATACATTATATTTTTTGTTCATAAATCCGTAGATAAAAATTTCGGTTACTTCAAGACAAAATGATATCGCATAGTCCGCATTTGCAAGTTCCATTTATCAATGATGAAATATTAACAGTAGAAAGACGGAACGGGGGTCTTTTTGACCCTGTACGCTGTTTAAGCTTACATATCTCTGCTAAGAATAAACCGAACCACCTGGAATTTCTGGACTTTTCCTGAATTAGCATGTTCTTATTGTATATCAAAGCTTCCTTTCGTTACCTTTTTAACAACGAAGCTACGAGCGGATATACCTAGAATGACCGAAGGGGGTCATAGTGACCCTTAATTATATTCTAGCACATTATGCGGTAAATACTACTATCGTCGTCACAATTGATTTCTAAGTAGGTTATAATCCTTCTGAAAGTCTTTTTTGCATTTGACCTTGTGTGTGACCTTTCTTTTCCTCTCATTCTTATCTGCAAGTGTCGTCAGCAGGTGTGTCATTTTTGGTTTTTGTCAAGCATTCTTGCCATATTATCCATTAAATTGTTTATTCTGGGACGTAGAAAATTTGAGTGCATGTGATCTTTTCAAACAGTTTAGAACATAGTTTCAAAAACTTTTTGTTCCATCGCCCCCTTCTTCAGATAAATTTTTCCCTCATCACCCCCCAACTCAAGCGAACCCATAGGATCCTATGTTATACCGTGTCCGGAAAATTCACCGCCAGCAATTCACCGACAACAATTCACCGCCGGAAAATTCACCGACCAACAATTCACCGCTAGGAAAATTCACCGACCAACAATTCACCGCCATGCAATTCACCACTAGGAAAATTCACCGCTAGGAAAATTCACCGACTAGCAATTCACCGACAACAGTTCAATGCGAGGGAGTGAGCGATTGAGTTACTGAGTGAGTGACTGAGTGACCGAGTGAGTCAGTGATTGAGCGACCGAGAGAGTAAGTGATTGAGTGACCGAGTGATTGATCCAGTGACCGAGTGAGTGAGTGACCCAGTGAGTGACTGAGTGACCGAGTGAGTGACTGAGTGACCGAGTGAGTGACTGAATGACCGAGTAAGTAAGTGATTGAGTGACCGAGTGAGTGACTGAGTGACCGAGTGAGTCAGTGATTGAGCGACCGAGAGAGTAAGTGATTGAGTGACCGAGTGATTGAGTGACCGAGTGAGTGACTGAGTGACCGAGTGAGTCAGTGATTGAGCGACCGAGAGAGTAAGTGATTGAGTGACCGAGTGATTGATCCAGTGACCGAGTCAGTGTTTGAGTGACCGAGTGAGTGAGTGACTGAGTGACCGAGTGAGTGACTGAGTGACCGAGTAAGTAAGTGATTGAGTGACCGAGTAAGTAAGTGATTGAGTGACCGAGTAAGTAAGTGATTGAGTGACCGAGTAAGTAAGTGATTGAGTGACCCAGTGAGTGACTGAGTGACCGAGTAAGTCAGTGATTGAGTTACCGAGTGAGTGAGTGAGTGACCCAGTGAGTGAGTGACTGAGTGACCGAGTAAGTAAGTGATTGAGTGACCGAGTGACCCAGTGAGTGACTGAGTGACGAGTAAGTAAGTGATTGAGTGACCGAGTGAGTAAGTGATTGAGCGGGTGAGTGAGCAATCCAGTAGTGACTGAGTGACCGAGTGAGTATGTGATTGAGCGGGTGAGTGAGTGACCCAGTAGTGACTGAGTGACCGAGTGAGTAAGTGGTTGATCGAGTCAGTGATTGAGCCAGCGAGTAAATTGGTTAGTGAGTGATGGAGTGAGTGAATTGGTAAGTGAGGGAGCGAGTGAATGGTCAGTAAGTGAGTGAGGGAGTGAGTGAATTGGTTAGTTAGTTAGTTTTTAACGTAGTAGTGTCACAAATGATTAAAAAATCCGATTGTTCCGAAAACGTATTTATGATGAAGTGTTGATTTGAAGACACTTGGATCGGGCGTCCTCTTCGTCCTGGTGGTCGTCGCGCTTTGACATCGACATTCGGAACTGCTTTCAAGGAACGCGTAACGATTTACCAACAATTCTATAGAAGGATGGCATCGAGCGTTACAACAGCAATTATCTGCTCACCACCCAGATATATGGAAGTTCATCGGTGCCATAAAAAGAGAACAGAGTTTGAATGAAGTTCGGATGGAGCAAATTGTAAGTGGACAAAAACCATCACATTGATTAGGAGAAAGAAATACCGGGACTCTGCGCAGAGATTAAAGAATTTAGTTGATAAGTATCATCAAGGATGTGACATTAAAGACTGTTTGAGAGGTATAGCTCATAATGTATCATTTTAATTATGATATCAATATTTGTGAGAAATGAATATTTTTCTCCCGTTTTTTCTTACATTTGCGTGTTATCTGCTTTTCTAGATTAGTAGATTGGAACCCTTTAATTATAAATATGTAAGGAAGGAAATCATGTCGAATATTGTTAAATAAATACTGTATGTTTTGAATGAAATTTTTGTCAGATATTACTAATTAAATATTGTAGGTTTTGATTGAAAATTACCAATTAAATATGTATGTAATGAAAACTGTGTGAAAATTATCTTTCTAAAATACTCCTCTAACATTGCCCAAAAAGAATGTCATTTTTTATATCGTTTTTTGAAGCTGTGGTTCCGTGAGTTTCAGTTTTTGAAAATTTTATTTGTCACCCAAGAGTCCACTTATGTCCACCTTATGTCCAAGAATTGGATGTTTAAAACGAGATAATTTCATACGATTTTTGAACTCACGCATATAATTTTAAACAATATGAGGCTATGGCTTTCTTTTACCCGTTTTGCTGATTGAGAAAATTAAACTTATCTTTATATTCACTTTATTTCATTAATTTGTTTTCCAGCATCAGTAGTAGGACATAATTATATGGCCTCTACAAAACGAACTGCGTCGTAGTGAACTAATATGAGGTGGGGATCATACATAATCACCGGTAAATGTTAGAAAATAACTAAAAGAGCTCTAGAACAATATTCTAAAAGTGAAAGCAATACAGCCAGACTCGGTTATAACGCCGAAATCCCGCGAAATCTTCGATGTCGTTATAACCGAGTTTAACTGTATTTAAAATACTGGTTTTAATAGGTGTGGCATCATCAACAACCAATTTCAATCCACTGCTGGATGTAGGTGCTCTCCTTAGATTTCCCCTCAAACGAAATGCGATATTTTATGAAATTTTCGGAACTTCTATATGGTAATATTGCAACAAAAAATTAAACAAAAAATGCAAGAAAACTTCGACTATAAACGAGTAAAACCGTGACATTTTTCAAAAGGTCTGGATGGAGAAGAAAAAACAGAAAAACCGAACTGTCACGGAAAATACGAGACAAAATGCAGGACATGTGGTCACCGATGCCTAGACTAGATTTTTAAAGATTTGTAAAATCACCCCTACCAATAGCGAGCTCTAAATCCACCCCCGTCTTCAACATATAGGCTTGTGTCATCTGCGAATGAAATTATTTTACCGTTCTACTTAATTTTACATAAATCATTAATATAAACTAGAAATAATTATGACCCAAGGGCCGATCCTTGTGGGACTCTTTTCATTATATTTCAAATGTGCTGATTTTACCATTTATTATGGCAGCTTGTTTCTTATTGTAGTAATATGTTTTAAACCAATATAGTACATTACCTCATTTGCCTGCTGAGAAGTGTTTTTATTTGTTAGAATATTTAAATCAACATAATCGAATGTTCGTTTTAAGTCTAAGACTGTAAGTCAAATGTCAAAATTCAACCCCCCTAATAAAGGGGGGGGGGGTTCAAAGGTTATATGGAGTAATCATCACTGAGCCGAAATCCCTGAAGCCATAAATATAAAATTTAGTAAGCATTATATTTTATTACCAGTTGTTATCCGCGGCTTCGCTCTTGTGTGTTTTTGCAATCTCAAAATTACTCTCACCTCATAACCCCGATGGGTGATGAACTTTCAGAAATCCTGTCTTAGTGTGTATGTACATTATAAAATATAATACTAACTAAATTTCATATTTATGGCTTAAGCGACTTCGGCTCAGTGCTGATTGCTCCATATAACTTTTGAAACCCCACTTAGGGGGTTGAATTTGGAAAAATCCCTTCTCAATGAGTCTATATTACAATATTGATCTAATGTCATATTTATAGCTTCAGCTGTTTCGGCTCGGCATGATTTCAACGTTGACCGCCCCCTCCCCTCTTATGACGCCCTTAGGTTGTCGAATATGGAAAAACCATTTCTTAGTGAGTAGTGAGTCTTTACGTCGTGAAAAAAACTATTCACAAAATTTGATATTTACAGCTTCAGCGGTTTTGGCTCGGCGATGATGAATCAGTCAGGACATGGTATTTTATATACAGTACTAGGGGGCTCTGCTCCCCTACCACCTTTGGCGGCCAACCCCCCCCCCCCCTTTTCTCTTCATAACATATCTTGTTTATTTCGTTTCACTTCATCAGCGTGCTATGGAAAGGGACACGTGAAAGCACCAGCTTACAGAAGAAGCGAATTTTATAATAATAAAGCAACAAAAAACAAATGTGATTCATTAAGTAACCCCAGAAAACTTCCCCATGGGGGGTCCCCAAACTCCAATTCGTTGAATTGTAGTGGGGGTACTGACTATTTATCTCGGGCTACCGATGTCTTGCAAATTTTACAATGTTAAACAACAAAAATCAATGAGATTCATCCAGGGACACCCGAAATGAAACCTGTCAACTTTTCCATGGGGCCCCGACCTGAAGGCTTGTCGGACATACCCCCTGTGAGTGGCCACGAAAATTTTTAATTTTTATCAATTTTAAAACGAATAAATCCAGGGCCCACATCTAGTAACGGGGACCCAATACGCAGATATTTAGTGGGGCACCCAGACACTGGATTTATCTCGGGCTTCCGCTGTTGAAAATTCTACAATGTTAAATGACAGAAAAGAATGAGATTCATCCAGTGCCCCCAAAATGAAACGAGACCCCTGACTCGGAAGCCAATCGGGCATCCCCCTGTGAGGGCCACTGCAAATATTCATTTTACCAACGAATAAAATCCCGCAACCCGAATCCGTATCATCTGAATTTTTTCTCATAAAGTCATTATTTAAACTTTCCGCCATATCTTTAGGATATGGCACTTACTCACTCAATAGATCACTCACTCACTAGATCGCTCACTCACTCACGGACTGACTTACTCGCTCATTGAATCAGTAACCCACTCGCTCACTGAATCACTTACTCACTCGGTCATTCAGTCACTCACTGGGTCACTCACTCACTCAGTAACTCAATCGCTCATTCCCTCGCTAACTGACTCGCATCGAACTGTCGTCGGTGAATTGCATATCGGTGAATTGTTGGTCGGTGAATTTTCCTAGCGGTGAATTGCATGGCGGTGAATTGTTGGTCGGTGAATTTTCCTAGTGGTGAATTGCATGGCGGTGAATTGTTGGTCGGTGAATTTTCCTAGCGGTGAATTTTCCTAGCGGTGAATTGCATGGCGGTGAATTGTTGGTCGGTGAATTTTCCTAGTGGTGAATAGCATGGCGGTGAATTGTTAGTCGGTGAATTTTCCTAGCGGTGAATTGCATGGCGGTGAATTGTTGTCGGTGAATTTTCCGGCGGTGAATTGTTGGCGGTGAATTTTCCGTAAACCATGTTATACCCGTGGCTTCTATCGCCTCCTTGGCCCTTTCTATCGCCCACCAGGAGGCGATATTGCCCACTTTGGGAAACATTGGTTTAGAATGACAAGAAAACGTATATTTATTGAAGAAATACTCCAGGAGATGCAAAGATTAGATGAGAGAAACTCTGGAAGCAGTTATGATGAAAGTGCAGAAGAGCATAGACCTACCCTATGTCGAACTGTAGTGAAGAAAGTAGCGGTTCTGATGACGAAGATTTAAATCAATATAAAATTATTTCTCGGGAGCGGTAGCCCAGGTCGATAAGATACTCGCCTAAAGTACCAAAGGATGTTTAGAGGTGTCGCGAGTTTGATACCCGGTTCGTCTTTGTCAGAAAACTTTCCTGGCACAGGGGTACAACAGACACGGCGACTTGACCGCATGAAGTCCCTCATTGAGGAGTTAGTGCACCAACCTCTCGATGAGCTTAGAAACAAGCTTGCCGTTCGGAATCGGCAATAAATTGTAGGTCCCGGTCTAATTAGCTCTCGTGTGCAGAAAATGACCGTGGTGTGACTCATTATAACTCGTTGAAGCCACAGAAACGATCTAAGAAACTGTAGCAGATGGGAGCATATGGAAAATCATAGAACCTTCCTCAACTTTAGGATGTCGAGGATCGCAAAATATATTGAGAGAAAATCAAGGCCCCACATTTTATGCGCTCAAAAAACATAAATGAAAGTGTTCTGGGTTCGTGACGCCTTATTTTCTGCGACAAAATGATTCGACATATACAGAAGCTGAAGCCCATCGTCGTCTAAATAAAACTTCTTGGTCAGTTTCTTTGCTTGAACTGGATGCAATGATATCCATTATGTATGCAAGAGGTGCAAAAAACTTCCTACTGAATTCATTGTGGTCGTCGAGATTTGGGGTCCTCTATTTTTTCCCCAAACAATGACAATATATCGTTTCAAAGAAATTTTGAAATTCATGCAATTCGATGTGACCAATTTTCTCTTGCATGTTCACTATGGATTTCATTCATAGAATACAGTGCGACTTGCTACAAAACAGGGCCCAATCTAACTGTGGACGAACAACTTCTACCCTCAAAAGCAAGATGTCCATTTACACAGTATATCCCAAGTAAGCCAGACAAATTTGGGATAAAATTCTGGCTTCTTGCCTGCGTTGATTCCAAATATATTCTGAATGGACAGAAAATCAGTTTCGATTACATTGGGACAGATAACACCAGACCAGCAAATCAACTTGTCTATGAACATGTAATTCGATTAGCCAAACCTTATCTAGGAGAACGTCGAAACAAAACAACAGATGATTATTTTACATCACTGAGATTATGTGCAATTTTGAAAAGGACAGGCTTGGTTGGGACCCTTCAAAAAGACCGTCGTGAGGTACCTCCAACTGCAAAAACAGGAACACAGGATCTATACTCGTCGATAGTATTCAAAACTGGAACTGATATCATGATGACAAAAAATTAAAAATGTCTAGTTCTGAGTTCAATCCATACTGATGTAACTATCAACGAAAACGTGAAAAAGACCCCAGAAACAGTTGCCTACAATAACGAAATTAAATATGGAGTCGACATCGTGGATCAAATGGTGCGATTATACACCAATAAGGATGGAAGTCGTCGCTTACTAATGCATGTTTTCGGCAAAAATTACGAACCTCAACAGATCCTTTTTCGCGAGAGCGAAAGGGAAACGTTTTCGGGGAAAAATGACGAAAATTCTGCGAAATTTTAATTCGAAGAAATTGTAATATTTTATACCGCCCCTCAACAGATCCCTTTTCACGAGAGCGAAAGGGAAACTTTTCCGGGAGAAAATGACGAAAATTCTGCGAAATTTTAATTTGAAGAAATTGTAACATTTTATACCGCCCTTCAACAGATCCTTTTTCACGAGAGCGAAAGGGAAACGTTTCCGGGAAAAAATGACGAAAATTCTGCGAAATTTTAATTCGAAGAAATTGTAATATTTTATACCGCCCTTCAACAGATCCTTTTTCACGAGAGCGAAAGGGAAACGTTTCCGGGAAAAAATGACGAAAATTCTGCGAAATTTTAATTCGAAGAAATTGTAATATTTTATACCGCCCCTCAACAGATCCTTTTTCACGAGAGCGAAAGGGAAACGTTTCCGGGAAAAAAAGAAAATTCTGTGAAATTTTAATTTTATGTAATATTTTATACCGCCCCTTAAGAGATTTGTTGGAAGAAGATATTTCATACTTTGCCTGGGTTGTGTTTAGGCATTCTATAGAATGACTAGTCATTCTATAGAATGCCTAGGCAAAGTATAGAATAAAACCGGTATTTCATACTTTGCCTGAAACGACCAGGCATTCTATACAATGCCTAGGCATTCTATAGAATGCCTGGATTTCATACTTTGCCGGTAACATATATATATATATTGAGAAAACGTAGATAATATTAATCCAAGAATGCATAAAAACTTTTCCGCTTGAGGGTCATTTTTTTTTTTTCCAGAAATACTATTGCGAAATGAACTTGAGCTATTTACTTTTTCGAGGGAAAAATATGGATGGAAAAACTCGAACAAAATTAATAGGTGTATAGCTGCTAATCAAATTCGCAATTCACTTAATTCTATTTCTTATTACGCACAATCTAACCTATCGATAACGAACACTTATGGTACCAAAATTCTGTTCGCTAACGAGGAATGTCTGTTAATTAGGAATGCTAAAATGCATTGAGGCCATAGGCTCCTTAACCTGGGGGATCAGTGTATCTGAACCCCTCAATAAATTTTGTGAGGGGAATTTTTACCTCCTTAAACCCCTACATATTTCTTCTCCTCAAATCAGTTACCGCTTCATGATTCATTTATGAGTTTTAAAATTATAGCACAATATTTACTTGAAAATTTTAGTCTTCCTTGGATTTCTGCTTCGATACGAAAGGTGAAATGCCAAAAACCTGACCAAAGAGAACGACTGCTGATCCGGGGGAAATGCACGGCTTGTATGTGGCTATGGAATCCCATAATGAAGGAGATGAAAGAATATGCCTGGTACTCCTCATAGTTTAGGGTCACATTTATACCAAGTTACACATTATTCTTAAATAAATGTAATTAATAAGGTTATGTAAATAAATTAATGTGTGGTTTAGCACAAATGCGGTAAGTGACATTTTGTGCAAAAAGTTGAGTTGGAAGCCATAGTTCAGATATTGTGATGCACGAATGTTGTAAGTGATAAGTAAACAGGAAAGCTGAGTTTCAGCATTCACTGATGAATATATCTTTATGCAACACTAAACTTTGAAAATGCTCTCCTGAAAAATCAGCAAAATCCCATTTGTCACATGTGTGCACTAAGTCATCGAAATAGATCTCCTGCCTTGTGGGAAATTTTAATCCTAACTACTAGTTGACTGGCCTCCGAATAAGGGGCATCATAAGTGTTTGGAATTTGTAGAAACTCCTCTTGAACTTTATTCAAGAAAATTTGATTTCCGAATCAATTCAATGGGCGCTCAGACCCATTTCATAAAAATTACCGTGGGTACTCGAGCACCTACATTGAACATTGAAGGGCCAGACACATCCCACTTCACATCTCTCAGAGAGATATCGAAGTGTTCCCGAAGGATGGATGTGTCCAGAAATTTTACTAAATAGCAACTTACATAGATCGAGCATTACAGCACCCCCGGCTCCAATACCATTGCTCCCAATATAAGCTTACTCAACTAAGGCTATTGACGCTTGTTTAATATTTCCCCACCATATCAGGGAAAATTTTTATTCTCTTTAGCATATATACAGGGTGCATAGCAAACAGGGAATATGGCATTTTACTGGTGAACCGTTGATCCTAGAGGTGCACTTGCAGCTAGAAAAAGTTTTCAAATAACGTGTGGTACTCAGATATATCGTTCATGTTGCAAGGGGTTGTGTAGTTATCAAAATAAAAATAAAAAATCAATTTTTTTATACAGTGCTCGTGTGTCCCAAAACCTAATTAGAAAGTTGTTTCCCGGTCTCTTCTGATGCCAACAAAAAAAGTTCATGTTTCTAAGTGAAATATTCACAGACATATTCGAATTCGAAAAACGAAGGTAATTTGACAAAAAAAAACAGCGTTTAAAAACGAATTTTCCGCATTTTTTTTTTGAGATGTTTTTCCCAACTTTCTACCGTTTTTCGAATTAAAAAATATCTCTGTGAATATTGCACTTAGAAACATGGAATTTTTTTTTGTTGGCATCAGAATAGACATTGCAACAACTTTGTAATTAGATTTTGGGGAACACGGGGACTGTATGAAAAGTTAATTTTTATTTTAATAAGTATACAACTCCCTGAACATGAATGAGATATCTGAGTGCTACACGTTATTTGAAAACTTGTTCTAACTGTAAGTATACCTCTAGGATCAACGGTTCGCCAGTAAAATGCCATACCCCTGTTTGCTATGCACCCGGTATATAAAATCTTAAGTTAGGCCCTAGATTTTTTAATATATTAAAAGACCCTAGGCCTAGAATTTTAAAAACTTTTTCTGGGCTTCTTAAAAAAATTATATTCTACTTACTCCCTTCTCAGAAGAAAAATATTCCTTGGCGAACACATAGGGCCCTATATTGAGATATCTTAATCTAGGGGGGAAAAAACCTAGGTCTGATTGTCTCTGATGTTATATTTTAATGTTCTCGAAGGATTTACTACCTTTTTATTTCTCTTTTTATAATTTCAGACATTTTTAGTTTGGTTTCTTTTTTTCTTTTACCTCCTATATACTATATAACAAATTTATTCCTGATCCCCATTGACCACTTCGCAAAGAACACTTTCAGTTCACAACCGCTCAGAAAAAAAAAATTTGGTAAAAATCAGACTGAAAATCAGACACTAGTAGATACACGCTTAGACTGTTAGGCACGCACACTTTGTTCCAGACTCAGCTACGAAGCTGAGCTGGAAGAGCTCTCGGCAACGGGATAAGACTAGCTGCGAGTCCTGGGGGTCTATTACGCTGCAGTAGTTGTACAACGAAGTCGTTAGTGACGTCACGGTCTTAACGCAAATTCTGAACTACCATTGTTAAAAACTTGATTTTTCTCACCGTCCGTCGTCTTGTCGTTATCAATTTTACGAAAAAGTGCCTGGGCCGAGGCAAGCGTTAGTTAAACGAAGGGATGGACAAATCAGATAATTTTCTCTGCTGCTGATAATCATCATATTCAGATTTTTTTCCAGCTAATAAGTGTATTTAGAGGAAGCAAAAAATATAAATCCCTTTCACCTTAAGTCTTAAATGCTTATTTGTACGTAAGCTAAGAATAAGTTTTAAAGACCGAACACAAAAAAATGCAAGGAAGAGACCATAGAGTTGCAAGTTGGAAAATCTGCTAGGAAAATGCTGCAGAACACATAGGAAAGAAAACGCCTGTCCTCTGTAGCTTAATGGTAGAGTACGCACCCGGCTAGTACGATGTTGATGGTTCGATTCCCCACAGAGGAATGTGACTTTTCTCTCCAATTACCTTCGCTTATTATCCAGTCATCTGTGCTTCGTATGAATTATCGTGTATTGTATATCATACAGTACGATTTATCAACGACGCGACGCTTGGATATTGTGTATGATCACCGGTAAAAGTGATAATTTTTTTAGTACTTATTAAATTTTCCAACGACTTCCTAGATGAGTCGTACAAACTCAGTCCTGTTAGAAATGCACTTATTGCACCACTGGTTTTACGAAAAATTTCGAAAAATAAATAACCCCAGGAGCCGCGACGCTGATCTTGTTGTTGATTTTGGGTCGCGGCTAAAAAAGGTTAAGAACCCCTGATATAGAACTCCATGTTCAATTCACAGCTGAATTTGAAACAAATAATGAACTATCTTTCTTGGACGAATTAGTAACTAAACAGAAATCACATTTCTAAACCTCGGTCTATCGTGAGCCTTTCTCGGTCTCACTGTCACCTCATTCCAAATCTTGTCATCCCATGCAACAGAAACTTGTGGCGTTTTGCACTTATGTAGCGAGAGTATTTAATATGTGCTCAGATCGGAACGCATTAGACCGTAAACTCTTGAATCCATGAGAGCAATTGCTAAAGATAGGGGTTCAACACTAAGATCGTTCGCGAAATGGGTAGAAAATTCATGAAAAAAGCAAGAGGAATCACTTTAAAAAATATTACAGAGAGGACACTCAAAATGAAATTGTAGCCACCCTACGATCCAATAGTCTCACTCAACATCAAACCGATTCTCAAAAAGTTTAACCTAACAACCATAGATGTGCCTACTAAAACAAACTTTAAACCCCCTAAAGATGCTATACCACAGAATAAACAATGGGACATTTATTATATTCCATGTGGTGATTGGCCGCTTGGTTACATAGTACACACAAGGAGACCCATAAAAACTAGATTAAATGCGCATGCTCGCTGTGTTAAAAATCAAGAATGTGAAAAACCCATCTCCGCTCACTGCTGACAAGAGGGCCAAGATTCAAATTACAGGAGGCGAAATGTTTTCACAAAATAAAGTCCACGGCCGATTTAGACTTCTACGAAGGCACATATATTCGGGCCTTGAAAAATAAATTAGTAAACGACAACAAATCAACACCACCGATCGCAGTGCCATGGCTTAAATCCATTAGAAGTGGGAATTATAATTCGAATAGACCAATCGGATAGCTCCATTTTGCAAGCAGCCAATCAGGATGTTGGATTGGATTGGATTTCGGTATTTACTGGCGCAAGGACCAGTCTGGTCAAACTGCGCCAAAACAAATGATTATATAAAAAATAAGAAAAATTGTCTTTTTTTGTAATGCAAAAAAAATAAATCTGCGCATGATAAAAAGCAACGTGAAACGTAAAACAATGACATGGATTGTAAAAAACTATAATTTGTTATAAAAACCAATGGCTTTAATGAATTTAAAATGTCAAGAAGTGAAAGATGACTGATCAAAAGCGGTCGTAAAATGATGACGATGTGAACAAGTAAAAGCATGAGCAATGGTCAATGGACTTTGACAATGTGGGCACTCTGGTTGACTCTCTCGTAATAACAAATATGATTGCGAGAGGCGACCATGAGCGGAGATACGGGGGGGGGAGGGGCGTGGGGGGCATTGCCCCCCAGCGTCAAAGGTGGAGTCGACTGATCTAATGTATATATGTATATATGAGCTGACATCATCATCATCATGCCTTCCCCCCAGCAATAATGACCGTGCCCCCTCCAGATTTCCAAGTCCATCTCCGCCTATGGAGTCGACTGTGTCCTATGCGTAACCGGGGAAGCAGCACTTCCTCCTTTCTGTTGGTCCTACAGCTCGAATGCCAATGGCCAAGTGTGGGCTTTATGACATGTAGTTTGTTATTTATCTGGTTATTCCAATGATTCTGCCAGCGGCGTTGCATCACTTCTCGGAGGATTGAGAAGTGGTCACTGGCAGATACCAAAAGGTTTTTGTCAATATTAGATGCTGTTCGAGCTGCGGTGTCTGCATTCTCATTGCCCGGTATTCCAACATCAGGATGTTGCAAACGACTTACATGCACGCTTTATTCTGGTCCCGACGTTTGACTTAGAGTTTTGTATTTTTCGTTTCGCCGAGCAACCGAGATTGAAGATTTGGTAATCAATCCAAGTGAGATACTCGGTCAGCGTGATGTTTCATCATGACATCCACATAGCGTGTCGAAATGCATTAGGAGTTTTTGTATTTCCTTGTATTTGCCTCATTCGTTGGTGATTTTTTGAGTATTATTTGGGAAAGTTATCTACTCTCTCTCTCTTACATAAATGTCTAGTTGTTCAGTTTTTTTAAATTCTAAAACGGGACTTTGTCCACTTTAAGCTAAAATAATGGATTTTTTTTTCATTCAGACATAGTGAAGCGTTGGAATGAAACTGCCTAATGTACATCATTAACTACATTTTTGAATATACAATACGTTTCATAGATTTCTTGAGAATTCTTCGCAGAAAAAAGAAATTCGAATCTGGTCAACTGAAAGAAACTGACGAAGAACTGAAGGGAAGGTCTTTATTTTTTATCATACATTTGTCTTCACTATAAGAAGTCGATTGCAAAAGCAGTTGTACATTCAGATGAATCACAGTGAATACTACGAACCGATTACGGAAAACGGAAATGTTTGTCAACAAGGAAGAGAGGAGAGACCACCTTTTAGCCTCCTACATAGTCTTGCAGACTTATAATGATAACTCGGGAGGAAAAAATTTTGGATAAACCATAGCTTCGGAATGCGCAAAACAAATTTCAACGGAAAAAAGACAACATTATCCAAAGTCCCGATTTCGAAAAACGAATTTTTCCCATGTTATGATGTTGGTCAGTTCCGTTCTTTGGAAAAGGGATAGTAATATCCGAATGACAACATAATCCGTGAATTTAATAAGCGGCGTCGACTGCATAAAGTTCCAAAAGTTTCGTTGTTTCTTCGTAGCGGAGTTGTTGATGAACCGTCAACAGGTTCAATGAGTCTGCGTTTTAATCCCGGTTACAAAAAGCCCTTTGCAATACTTCTAGAATTAGTTCATCAGAGGACAATAAAGTGATCACGGTGGGACAAAATGAAGCAAAAAGTTGCCGCTTTTACACGTTGTCCGATAAATGCATTCCGGCGTAAAAAGTACAAATCGAGTGATGGTAAGGATCCATGAAATTGGAGTGGCGAGTGGTAGGAAAAGACAAAGTGTTGTCTTATCGTCCAAGGGGAAGTGACCTGTTTCCCATCAGCGCGTAACTGAATCCCGTTAACTGTAGTTTTCTGAAAGAAATAAAAAAATAGATATTTTGTTTCTTTTGTTCCGCTTTTAGAACGAAATCCTTTTCTTTACAATGAAACAATATGCAGAATGAAAATGACAAGGTTAAAATAACATTTTCTGCTTTGCTCTCGTATGATCTTGATCTTCTTGTTACAATGAAAAGATGTCAGTCTTTTCTTCATTAAATGAGAAATGAAACGCGAAGATTATATTTTTACTTAAATCGCGAATTAGGCCAATGGATCCGATTTTGTTGCCATAAAAACTATTATGGCTCTCGCCGCTCTTACAAAAATGGACATTGGAATTCAGGCGCGATGCATTATCATTTTGACGGGAATGGCGTGTACTGGATCATTTTTCATGCAACCTTGAGTAATACAGTCAAAAACTACGATTGTGTACGTGCGTGTAAATATGTAAATAAAAGAGTTTTACAGCTTGTAGAACGTGTTATATTTTGGGAACTTCGATGCTATGTTTTAGGGTCACCATTTGCATAACAAAGTCAACAAGTCAACATCGTCGTAATTATGGCAAGATTTCTGAAGACTCACAAGGTTATGGTCACGTTCGATGAGCTAAAAAATAAACTCACGTAATGCTAATTAAACATGATGATCAGTAAAAAATCAATTCATTTATGACTTAAAGCAAAACGTAATTTTAAACCGACAGTCAAAAAAATCTCTGGTCAACAGCCTCTAACATATACTTTAGATATTGATGAAGCCTTGTACATTTTTGTAAAGAACTTCTTTCTAGGTAGGATTTTGATACAAATGATACAGATGATTCAAAAGGATTATGATGAATCATAATCATGACGATGTAATCTTTTTCCGATGAGGGCTATCGAAAATTTTTTATTTCATAATCAAGGAAATTTTATCGTGCACATACAGGAAAAATAAACAACATTAATTATTAAGCTACAATAATTTTAGCGTATAAATATAATTATCTCGATTTGTTATTAACCATTCGGGAATGCCCAAATAAGAACTAATTTTCGACTTCGCATACTGTGCATTTCCTGCTGTTTTCCATACATTGGACACGCATGTGAAAGTTGACTGACTGCGAATGTTGTTGCAACTTGAGCTTTTTTGCATAACTATGTGGATGGCAAGAGAAACTTCCTGTTTCGATTCAAACGAGGGTAAAAGTTATACTAAATGGTACGCATAAATCTGTCATCGAGTTGAGAAAACGGCATTTCATCCACACTCACGAACGTTGTTGCAAATGCTTATTGTCGCAGAAAAGAGGATGCGTTTTTATTTTCACAATAGGGATTATTCCAAGCGTAACCGTCAGTTCACCATGGACAGAGTTCTGGGTCGTCCAAGTCCACAAATAGGTCACGAATGCGAAGATTACTTTATAGAATCTGTCACCCCTCCCACATGAAGAAGGGAAGTGTAGACACACACAGATATTTAGTCATCGCCCAATTAACAATGGTCAAAGGGGCAAAGCTCTGATGTTTAACAGACGTACTCCGCGACTTTGCGGTTAAACATCGAGTGTCTTTAAAACGGATTCCTTTTGCTTTAAGAGGAAGTGGACATGGATTTATCTTCATAGACATGAAATCGAAAGCTTCCGACCAGTTGCTGGTGAGTGTGAATGCATTCTTCAAGGATTTTATTCGTACTAAAGGGGGTTGCTATTTTTTTTATTCCAGTTAAATATTATATCGAAGAAGAAAAGGGTATATTCTGAAAGCCTCAAGAGCGAATCTATATCTTAGATGCATCCATATCAGGATTCATTCGATTTACACTTGAGAAGTTACTTTATTGAAAAGCATTCTGCTGTCCATTGTTATACTGTATGTGTTTTTCGTATTTGTGTGCGTGGGCTTGATATTGATTGAACTTTTTTTTTTATACGATACGATAGCTACTTCATAAACGATGAAGTCATTTCTGAAAGTATAGTAATCATAATAATAGTAGACTATAGTTTGCATAAACGTTACGAGTGGGTTCGAAGTTACTAAATTTTGTACCGACACCCTGTTATATACTGTTCCCCTTGATTTATCATGTTAAATATCGGGTAGATTTTTTTTCGCAGGTGTGTGGATTTCACCGATGTTAGGGCAATTGCTTGTATGTCCATCGAAATGCTCACTCAGGTGCTGCTTGTCTTACGAATACCTTATTCAAATTTGATGCGTTAAATTAAAATGGTATTCATCCCCCCCGCCCCCCACGTAAAATATAGCTTTTCCAATTTCATAAGAGGTAAAAAAAAAAAACGTCAATAAATATCAGTAAAAAATTTGCTCCACAAAAATATAAAAAAATATTCCTTAACATTTGAAGAAAAAATTGTCGAGATATCGATAGTTAAAATTCTACTTTTCTTAAAATTTCACGGACAAATTTCTTTTCAATCATTCATTGACACCAAAAGTAATAACACCCCATCCCCTAGAAAAAAATGTCAGGATGTTGTAGAAAATGTTTTTCATTCTACTGCTGACTTATATTGAAATATCTATAGGCCACTGCCTTTGCTACCAAACTTGATAAGATACCGTTTTTGATGCAAAATTTGACTCAAACTTACAATAAAAAAACGGCGACAAGACCACAGAACATACATCTGCTGTAGGAAGTATTACCACCTATCTTCCAGATATGAAAAAGTGTCGAATGCTGCTGTTCAAAATCAGCAAACTGTACGTCCCGTTCTAATTTGTTCTAATCTGCAGAAAATGACTGTGGTGCGGCAAAAATGACTAAATGATCATTGAAACTTCACGAATGTTGTGGTGTGTTCATTGCTCATACATTGTGTGTTTTTGCTCATAGATTTTATTTTTAATGTACGAACAGAGAAACTTGTAAGCTTTTGTTCAACGATTTTTTTCTTGATCGAACTAAAACATCGCAGAGTCAATGTTCCTTAACCCTTTTTTCGCTCATGTCCCCTTTGAACCGTATTTTTTCTGATGCCCCCTTTTCAATCAGCGCCCCCAAGTTATCATCCAAGAGTAAAATATTTTCTACTCACTAAGTTTACTTCTCAAAAAATTTATAGCATTAAATTTGTTTTTATAAATAAAGTGGATCTCTTTAATCCCTAGTTAGATAACAGTCTGCTTTTCTCTTGTGTTGGATCTATTGATCGTTCTAATGGATTTTAAAAGTAGTCACA
The DNA here is from genome assembly GCF_987345545.1 of Pholcus phalangioides. Taxonomy (NCBI): domain Eukaryota; kingdom Metazoa; phylum Arthropoda; class Arachnida; order Araneae; family Pholcidae; genus Pholcus; species Pholcus phalangioides. The sequence continues at coordinate 3,183,297 of NW_028301610.1, read as the reverse complement.
CTTCTTTTCCCAACATATTCTACTTATCTCTTTAAGCGGCACAGCAGAAATCAGTTAACCCCCACCCCCCCTCAAAATGCTATATCTTTGTTAATGAAGTAGGCTTTCTTTAGATTTTCAGTAGGTGCAAACTAAGAGGTATAGGGAGAAGTTTTCCATTGAGAAATCAACTTCACAAAATGTATGGGCTTGTTAAAATAGGAGGCTTTTAAGGAGGCGGGATATCTCGTTAATGTCGCTTAAAGGGTTTAGAGACCACATTGCTCCAGTTTGAAACCATTGGCGTAGTTTATTGAATAAATTTCTTTTCTGAACCCGTGTAAGCAGTGCAGACCTCCTTTTACTTGGTGAAGCAAGATGGGTGTGATCTCTATGATCGATTTCTGCTTGACGAAACTCGCCCATTCTTATTTCGTTCGGGTTTCCATATGTGCGGGCCTTAAAATGAAATACATATACACAGCAATAATACATACAACTAAATAAATAAAACTCGTTTATCAGTATTTTTCTGATTATTTAATCCTAAGTATGGTTTTATTTTCAAAACTCAAAATGCAATAACTTTCTTTATTTATAGTTCTGTCACACATGCAATTTGTGGATCGCATTACACCAGAGCGCGTCAAAAAAAGAGTCACGGCCATCTAGTTATGGGTATCAGCAATGGGTATAGAGAGTAGGTCAACTCATATATATATAAAATGAGGGATTTTAGTGATAGATGAGGATAAGTATAGTATTCGGAGGTAGTTGATATATATCAGAAAAGTTGTCACGCAAAAAAAAAACCATGTATTTTTGATATTGTGCGTGCACAATGATGCCCGCGTCGTTTTTTGCACACGATGTATCACGTCGCATTCAAATGCTGATTGGATTCGTATCTAAAACTAGTTCAGTGAATGGATGAAATGCCTCCGCGGAAGCATTTTTTGTATGACTATTCGAATGATCTCATAAGGTAGTAAATAACAGTTGTAATAAAAATAATGTTGTAAATAATTTTTTCTCTAGCGGTGTTTTTGGTTAGGGGTTCAAATTCACGCCTTCATAATGCTCATATACATTCATTGCATTGACAAGAAAACTTGTGTTCGAAATAATACCTTTGCATGATGACAGTGGATTTTTGAATGACATCATGGTGAGTTGGTTTTTTTTCTTCAACGTAGAAAAAACATTTAACATTTCCTTCTCTCTTGAAGATTTTAAAAACATGACATTAAAGTCTCCTGGAAATTATGTACGGTATACACATAATTTTATATAATGAGTAACCTCAGAGTCGAGATGTTCATAGAATAAAAAAATAAATTTTTGTCCATTTGAACATTTCAAAATTTGGGAAGTATGAACGTGGCTGTTTTCTATTGAAAACTAAATCCTGATGATGGACAATTAAGGATTTACTGTAGGTTCTATGCCATGATCGGTTCATTGAAAACTTTAGAATAAATATATCAAATTAAATATTTTTCGCCTTAATGTCAAAACCGCTTTGCATACAACATACCGTAAAATCATAGCACGTGGTTTGTTTTTCGAGACTAGCTTATTCCGACGCAAAATCGATTTCGAACGATGTCCTCACTAAAATAAATCAAAATCGTGAATATGAAAGGTGATTCAAATGAGACAATAATTAAATTTATTTCAGTTTTTATTAATTTGAAATTTATGTTCTTCATTTCTTTCGGGTAACATATTTTTTTATTCGACATTTAATGGACGAAAATGCAAAAATTTACTATGTAAAAATTTATTGTGTGGATGAAATCGGGAAAAAAAAAGACAAAATATGAGGTGCGTGTATTGATGATAACTGATTTAGGTCATCGCAATGTGCTCATTGTTATGAAGTTTACGGTTGACACGACAGAAGTAAAATGCAACAATGATAAATAACTCAACAAATGAATAAAAAAACCATGTTTCATTTATATTTTGTCACACTCAGCGAAGAAAGAAAACATTTTTGAAACTATAAAGCCGTGTTAAAGTGAGGGCTATTGAAATGAGCGTATGACAGGATATGTATGCATTTGAAAATAAAAAACAATAACCTTCATAAAAAGACAACTTAGAATGGGTTTTATTATAATAACCGATAATAATAAAACTACATGTTATAGACTTTATTCACACGTATTCTGTAGAAATCTTGAGAATTCAGGGAAAATATCAAATATTCGTTTCATTGCTTAGGCATTTTATAACATTCCGAAAGACAATCTCGAAAAGTATAAAATTCGCCTATATTTGTTACATTCTAAGAATAAAACATTTTTTCGTTAATATTATTGATTATAAATTACTTCAAGGATAGCATACTAGTACAGGTCAGCATATTTACTTTCGAAACGTTTCTTTAGGAGTTACATTTGACTTTTCTGTATAAACTGTGCACAGGAAAGTATTTGAAAAAGTATCCAATTAACGTGTAAACCTCAGATACGTTATTTATATTGCAAAAGATTGTACAGTTGTTAAAATAAAAAAAAGAAACTTTTTATTTTGTCATCCTGTCTAAAAAATCGAATTGGAAAGTTTTTGCTCTGTCCTTTCTGAGCCCAACAAAAAAGTTCCATGTTCCAACAAAAGTGCAATATTCACAGAGGTATTCGAATTCGAAAATTGCTGAAAATGAGGGAAAGAACAGCACATGAAGCGTAGAATGAGCTTGTACGCCAGTGTACTTCTTGGGTTCTTTCCTTTATTTTTAGGGATTTTTCAAATTCAAATATCTCAGCGAATACTGCACTTAAACGCATGGATTTTTTTTGTTGCGTTCAGATGAGACAGGATAGCAACAGTCTGTATGTATCTCTCTCTAATTGGGGTTTTTAGTACAGGATGACCAAATTAAGAAGTAGTTTTTATTTTAATAACTATAGAACTCCTTGCGATATAATAATATATCTGAATTCTACACGTTATTTGGATACTTTCTAATTAGAAATATGCTTCTAAGATAAACAGTTCACAAGTTATTCCAGGATAAACAGACTTCCCCATGCACCTGTATACTTAAGATCTTGCTTACTTCCTAATTCAAGGAAGAAAGTGCATGTTTAGACTGCGTATTTTACCGTTCATACTTTATTCTAATCATGACATTCATAGATTTTCAGTAGATGCCCCTTGTTTGTATAGTGGTCCACTGTTCAGCCCTAATGATTTTTATGAAATTATACAGGGTGCATAGCAAAAACCGCACGCACCGCAAATTACTGACGAACCGTTGATCCTAGAGACATACTTCCAATTGGAAAAAGTATCCAAATAACGCGGTGCCCTCAGAAAAGTCATTCATGTTGCAAGGGGTTATACAGTTATTAAAATAAAAAAGATAACTTTTTATACAGATACCCTGTGCTCAAAAACCCAATTGAAATGTTGTCCTGTTTTTCCTGAGGCCAAAAAAAAAAAAAAAAGTTATAACAAGGAAAGGGTCCTAAAGTGCATTCCTGAAAAGTATATTCATCTCACCCAGAAACACATTAAAAAAACAAAAATTAGCGACGGAATGCAATTATGAAAGCTACAAAAAATGATTAAAAATGACAACAGTTTTCTACTCATCATCTCTCAAGCTTCTTGGCGATTATCTATAAAAATGTCTTTTCCCTAGCTTTTTTTCCTAGAAACTCTAGTTGTTTCTCTACTTCTCAGTCTGTCTTTTAATCTTGTGTTGTTTAAATGATGTCCTCTGAGACTTCAGGGTTGCGGGATTTTTAAATTCATTCTTGGCCTCTATTGGCGTTCAAAATATTAATATTTGAATTTTTTTTGATTGACCCATAATAACTCCACCGGATATTTTTATATTTTTGTGCATATTTAAATTAGTAAAATTAGCGGTAATTTTTTCGAAACTTTTACCTTTTCACCCTTTCTTGTAAGTACAAGATATATAATCCAACTGAGATATTTGAATTCAAAAAAACGGAGAAAAGGTGGGAAAAACAAGATAAATGGATAGATAAAACACGTTTTACCGGCATATATGCTGTTCCCCCCCCCCCACTTTTCTGTTTGAATGCCTCTAGGGTCAACGATTTGTCAGTAATTTGCAGTCCGTACTGTTACCACCATAGAGTAATAATAGTATATATCTTTAGTCTATGGTTGCCACTTATGCACGCTGTATATGAATGCAGCCGCAGTTTTTTTGGCTTTTAAAAATCAAACCTAAATATCGAAATTCGGTATCGAAGACCAGTACTTTTGCTTGTGCTGAGGAAGAAATGGAGATCAGCATGTGTGTCCACCAAAACGAATTCCAGCTCATAAAAGGGAACCACAATCAGAAAATGAGATGCCCTGGACTATGTTTATCGATGTTTCAGCATTTTTACACATGAAAATCCTTCGACTTTCCTACTGCAACGCGAATTTAGACTGATCAGTAAATGGGACTGCAATATCCAATCGTCTAAGGTTGTGGAAATAAAAATTAAGGACAAACAAAAAATCCCCATATCTTGAAACCTAGAGGACGTAAATTTACAAAAACACCAGTAGCGTGTCCGGAAAATTCACCGACAACAATTCACCGCCTGAAAATTCACCGACCAACAATTCACCGCTAGGAAAATTCACCGCCATGCAATTCACCGCTAGGAAAATTCACCGCCATGCAATTCACCGCTAGGAAAACTTCAGATGTGAATTTCTGTTCGATGAGAGTCAGTTAGGGAGGGAGTGAGTGAGCGATTGAGTTACTGAGTAAGTGAGAGAGGAGTGAGTGAGTGACCTAGTGAGTATGTGAGTGAGTGACCGAGGGAGTACGTGAGTGAGTGACCTAGTGAGTATGTGAGTGAGTGAGTGAGTACGTGAGTGAGTGACCTAGTGAGTATGTGAGTGACCTAGTGAATGAATGAGTGATTAAGTGATTGAATGAGTGACCAGTGATTAAGTGATTGAGTGAGTGACCAGTGATTAAGTGATTGAGCGAGTGACCAGTGATTAAGTGATTGAGCGAGTGACCAGTGATTGAGCGAGTGACCAGTGATTAAGTGATTGAGCGAGTGACCAGTGATTAAGTGATTGCGCGAGTCACCAGTGATTAAGTGATTGAGCGAGTGACCAGCGAATTAGTTAGTTTTAACCTAGTAGTGTCACAAACGATTAAAAAATCCGATTGTTCTACATTACAATATCGACCTAATGGTATATTTATAGCTTCAGCGGTTTCCACTCGGCGTGATTCCAACGTATGACCCCTTCATTATTGAACCCCCCCATGAACCCCTTAGGAGTCGAATATGGAAAAAACCTTTTTAGTCAGTTCACGTCGTGAAACAAAACTATTCACAAAATTTGATTTTTACAGCTTCAGCGGCTCGGCGATGATGAATCAGTCAGGACATGTTATTTTATATGCAGTATATAGATGTAGACATGCACTAAAACGGGATTTCTGGAAGTTCATCACCCATGGGGATCATGAGGTGTTAAAGTGGTATAGGAGGAATCATCGCTGAGTAAATCTGAGATTGCAGAATCCACACCAATGAAGTCGCTCGCTGGTAACAGCTAGTTAGTGAAAAAATAATCCATTGCTTACTGATGATCAACAATGTTTTTTATAGTGATAACAGGTTATTAAAGTGATAACAGGAGATGATTTTAAGTATTAGGGAGTTAATTCATCGCGTATCCACTTACTTTATTATCTTTTATTTATCTGTTATTATTCCTTTTAACGTTTCATCACAAGATTCTGAGTGAAATATAGAGTAAATGGAATTATTGAATATATTCTCTAGTGCAACAGCAATTTGTAATTTCTTCCGTATCACCTCAATTTTTATTTAATAAAGTCATTATTAAAACTTTCCGCCATATCTTTAAGATCACTCACTCACTTATTCACTGGGTCACTCACTCACCTACTCACTGGATCACTCACTAGATCATTCACTTACTCACTGGATCACTCACTAGATCATTCACTTACTCACTGGATCACTCACTAGATCATTCACTTACTCACTGGGTCACTCACTCACCTACTCACTGGATCACTCACTAGATCATTCACTTACTCACTGGATCACTCACTAGATCATTCACTTACTCACTGGGTCACTCACTAGATCATTCACTCACTCACTGGGTCACTCACTAGATCATTCACTTACTCACTGGGTCACTCACTTATTCACTAGATCATTCACTTACTCACTAGATCACTCATCCACTCAGTAGCTCACTCACTCTCTCACTCACTCGCTCATGGACTCAGTAGCTTGCTTGCTTACACAATCACTCACTCCCTCAATCTCTCGCTCACTGACTCAGTAACTCAATCGCTCACTCACTTGCTCAATCCTTCGCTGAATTGTTGGCGGCGAATTTTCCGTAAACCCACAAGTAGAGCTAAATATTCTTTCTTGAAAACTTGGATGAGTAGGCCTACTGCACTTTTTCAGAAAAAAAGTTGAAATTATAGTGAAGGTCAGATTTTTTAAAAAAGTATATTAAACCTTTTTTTTCTTTTTTTTTTCTCTTCTCTTTTTCTTTCCCTTCTTTCCCCTTTTCTTTCAATTCAGTTTTGTTACATAAAATACAAGATGAGACAAAGAATCAGCCAAGGGTTCTAGAGACCCATACTGGTTGATACATTACAGGTTCATAATGAATACTAATGAACACAGTCTATTAGTATTCTAAATGAATTAACGTAACTATTGAAAATTAATACAATATATACGAAAACTGGCTGCATGAAGAGATATTGATGTTTAGAAAAGGAAAATCCATCTCTGCCCTCACGGGGACTAGAGCCCCGGACGAGTGCTCTACCACTAAGTCATGAAAGCAAGTGAAATATTCCCTCGTAACAGCATATATACAGGGTGTTTCAAAACGAATCACACGATTTGAAATGCGTATAATACAAAAAATATTGAACATAGACACTTAAGATTAATTTTATATTACATGGCTAATCATAAAGTTTTTTTACACACCAAATTAGAGGTGCTCACAATATGCCCACCTTGGGATGCACGGCATATGTCTACATTGTAGTCACGTTCGTCCCAAACTTTTGCGAGCATGTTTGCATCCACTCCGAGAGAAATTCTGTGGCTTTCGTGCGAAACTTTGCCGGATACGATACACATTTTCGTCAGACATGCGGGGACGGCCAGGGGATTGACACAGACATTCCGTTTCTCGGAATCGTTACCACCATCGCCTAATACTCTGAGCGATAGGAAGATCAACACCAGGATATTGTTGACAAAAAGCACGATGAAAAGTTTTTACAGACTCACACTTCGCGAAGTTTAGAAGACAAAACGATTTCTGTTGTGCAGTCGCTATCTTGAGAAACGCTGAAGTGACGGCCGAAGGAAGAGCGTTAGCGCTCACTATCTGTCGGCAACTGCGTGAGACTCGAGACTTTCCTCTTTCTGCCTATACATTATTCGAACAAAACGGATTAAAAGCTTGATGGTTATGTTTTTTTTTTTTTTAAATTGGATGATTCTTTTTGAAACACCCTGTATTATATTTTCTCACGTGTACAGGTTATCCCATCAAGACCACCCAAACTCTGCACAGTCAGATTCCCGCTTGGAGTACATGAAAAAATGCCCAAACAACTGTACCTGTACGACCCATAGTTTTTGAGAAAAATGCGAAGAAAAGCATGTGCATGCGCGCCGTAGAATGACGTCAAGCCGTCGTTTAAATCGCCTGACAATCGGGAAACGGCCAGGGGATTTCCCTTTACACAGACAACCCGTGCTTCGGAATTGTTTATACCATCTCCTAATGCTCTGAGCGGTAGGAAGTTCAAAAACAGGGCATTGTCGACGAAAAGCACGATTAACAGTTGTTATGGACTCACACTTCACGAAGCTTAGAACACAAAACGATTTCTATGGTGCAGTCGCCATCTTGACAAACACTGAAGTTGCGGCCGAAGGAAGAGTGTTAGCGTTACCTGCGTGAAACTCTTTTCGTTTTCCTCTTTTTCCCCTCAGATTTCCCTCTTTCTACCTATATATATATATACATATAACAACTGGATTATATACACTCATGTCCATAAATTAAGGATAATTCAGAATCACACGGAAATCGACATTCCTGCAACGATGAGCTTTACTGACAATCATGTGTACGTAATATGAATTTTGTATGATGCATCTCTTTTTCTCTGTTATAACTGCGTATTCGTACCAAAATTCAATAAAATCTGTCCATTAGTTTTTCAGAAATTCGACATAATGAGCTAATTCTCTTAATTTTGCACACGTGTGAGTGTGTATTAAATTATACATTCAGCTGATAGAGCTCGCATAAAGGCCACCAGATGGTGACATATGTATAGGGAAAGGCGTCCTCTCTATTTGTTAATATGTACAAAGTTATATATGGAAAACTGGCTGTATGAAGAGAAGAAAGCAAAATTATTTTCGGAAACAATAAAAGTTCTGCTGAAAAATTGAATAATCAAGAGAAACATACTTTTCTTTTCTATAATCCTCATATGTAATTCGTAATGTAATTGATTAAATCTTGTTGTGGAATCCCACTGATTTGTGACAACGAAATTTTTCTGAAAATTTTATTACTTTGATCATAATCTAATATAATGCTCCAAATTCAGTTTTTCTGTACCTTTGCAGCTGCACTTGAATATGAAAAAAATTGCAGAAAAATGCGGATTTCAAAAGGCAAAAAAAAAACTATCTATCAAACTACGGTATATAATCAGACTACAGTATATAATACAGAATATAATCAGTATATGACCTATATGTAATAATAATTTCGAATTTGTTGATGCAGTTAAGGCAAATGACTACTACTAAACCAGACATACACTTCGTCCGTATTCCTCTGTGGAACTTCTAACGAATTAGTACATGTTGGAATGTGTGTATACGTATAGTGAATCTTCCGTGGAGTTTTTTCTGTGTAATGCTTGTTATGTGTCGTGCAAGCCATCTGCAATCAGTTTTTTTAAACTATTCTCAACTCGTAGTGAGCGAAGTGTAACGAATTAATAATTATACCGTTGTAGGTATGTTGCCCTCTGCGGCGAGCCTTTTTAAGGGAGATCGGCTCGCATTCACGCCTCGAAGTTGGGAACCGCAGAAAACCAACTTCAGCCGACCACTAAGGCAACTGACTACGTGCACTTTCTTTTTAAATACTCTGATTTTCAGAAAACAAGTGAGGTTTGAATCAAAATACTGTATGAAATAAGGAAATCCAGTGAAATTTCTGAAATATCTCTGAAACTTTTTCAGATATTGTAAATGATGCCCTGAAAATTGGCTCATTTTCAGTACTTACATTGTACATTGAAAAACACACAATTTATTTGAATAGTTTTGATGCTGTATGTTTCTATGACTGTCATCTGTGCAATGAACTAAAAGTTTTAAGATGCACGAAATATTATTTGAGATATGGAAGTGTTTTCGTGAAACAATACATGAAAAAAAAATTTTCACAAAAAACTTCAAATTTTTTTATTCAAACAGCTGTAAAATATTAAGTTCTGAACCTATGAGCAAGTTCCTAGTTCATGGCACAGCTAAAGTTATCTGGAACGCTGTTGAATAATTTCATGAGAATATCTTGCATAGTTTTGAGAAATTAGGTTTCGCGTGGAATAAAGTAACGCAAAAATGAATCTTCAAAAAACGCGTTGAAAATTGTTTGTTGCCTGCGAAACCGTTGTCCCAGATGGTTTGAATCAGTTATAACTTTGTTGTTACTTATTGCATGTACAAGAATAAAATAGTTTTGGATTCTGTGTAAAACATTCTTTTCTAAATAAATTTATAAAACCATTTTCGGAAATTTTCGAAAAAATCGTCATTCGAACGTAGTCAGTTGCCTTAAAAACGCTCGCAACATTAAATTGAAAATTTACTTTTTTTGTTATTTTCTTGCAAGTTTTGTACATAATGTTATTTTTTGTAACTTTGCATTTTCATCCAAATGTTTGAGGCAGGCTATAATTAAACATAATTATTTAGTACCTCCGATCAGAAAGGCCTCCATTTTTTTACCAAATGCAAGGATGGCCCTCATTAATACCCAATCATTGGCTGTGTTACCACAGTTTCGTTTAAAAATTATGATTTTTCTTTTTCCACCTGTGTTTTTAACCTCTTTTTATATTCATCAGCTTTTTTCATTTTATTGTAATAATTTGATTGTACAAATGAGCAGCTGTAGCGACTTTCTCCACATCAAAAACTTATTTCCCATTTTTTTGCCCCTTGTGTATGTATGAATTTGTATATAGCTTGTATTTTATATAATTTTGTGCTGTGTATATACAACTCTATATAAAATCCTTTTTTTAGAAGATTTTGGCAGTATTGGTTGGAGCAGTTGCGCTGTGGCATGTACGGATTGCTGTAGCCGCTGATGATGAATTCACAGATTCACAATCTGAAAGCGGTACCGGTAGAAACGCTTACAGCAGACAACGTATGACGTTTTAGGAAATTTATAATATTTTAATTACTATAAGAAAGTGCACGTTAATTTGAGAATTTAATTAGCTAAAAAAGTATTGTATCTGACGTTTACTTTTTAAATGAATACTATTGACTTTAATATGGGATTGAATGCACATAACAAGTTATATACTATAATTGCCATATTTCCAAATTAATCATATATCTGCTTTACCTTTGAACTGCTTCCATAGCTTTTGGATGATGGCCTTAGTGGTCTGCGTAATCATCCTCTGATGATTTGAATTGGCTTTCTTTTTCAGGTGAAATCCTTAAAATGGCGTATAGGACAGTGAACGAATATATGCACTAATTTTTTCCCGTTTTGTGAAAGGGTTGATTGTACTGTAGTCCTCTTCCCTTTTTTCGATTTTATTTGATCGATGCAACGTCTGAGTTGGAGTGTCTTCTCTCTCTAAATTATAAATAGTTGCTTAAAAAAAGGAAATTTTCCCGCTTGCGCATAGGAAGAAGCGTGATCTCCAATTGCATGTGCACTTAAAGGGTTAAATAGTCAGAACTTTTTACACGAGCAAATCAGGAATACCTTTTTCAGTTATCTCGCTTGCTTCTGAGAATGATACATGGCGTCTACAGAATAAATTGCTGCAGCGTTAACCAGTTAGAAAAACCAGTTTTTCTGAACCTGCGAATAAGAAAAATAATAAAAAAGTAAAGAGAGAGCCAAAACATTTTCACTATACGTCATTTTAAGAACTTTGAAGCATCTATTTTAATTCAAATGGACAATAAATAACTAAGCAGTCATCTGTGCTATCGTAAACAAGCGATTAGATCAGTTTGAGAGTTTTAGAGAAGCAATAGTAATAGTCTGGGTGGATAACTGCATTTAACGTTGCTATGTTATATCTTGTGTGTGAAGTTCTTAGCTCAGAGTTACACCCAACTGAGAGAGAGAAAATGATTTACATGAGTTCGGAAATTGTTGAATTACATAAAAAAATTGTTAATTTCTTATTTGTCGTAGAGAACGTAGAAAATGTTTACAATTATTTTGTATCTATGAACGTTGAACTATTTCAATCGAATGATCCTTGCATATTCATTTTTTTATAGTGTTTATCCAAGCAAGGCCATGCGTAACACCAGATCGAAAACCTGGAGTTTGTGGACCTGTTGCAAGATGCCCTCAACTTTTATTGTCCATAGGAAGATTGGGGAGGTCAATGTGTTTCCAAAATTTGTTCGTACTAGGAGTTTGTTGTCCTGTAACCTTACAACAGGTGAGATCCTGAACTGCAAAAGTACTAATCTCAAATGAAACACACGCGAAGTCGAACTTCAATGGATACCATTGAATCGAAAATCATAATATCCATTTATTTAGTCATGCAAAAAGATGTACTTTATTACAAAATTGCTGAAATATTGTTTACACACGTCAATTTGTACTTCAAACACAATATGTGCAAGTAGATGGACAAGAAATAGTACTAAAATTTTTTAACTACACTAAAAGAGTGATAATTACTTTGAGTTTGAAGATTTCGGACTGTGAAATTAAACATTCAGTTGAATGGTTTTATTTCAGTGTTTGAAAAGGGAACCAACTTATCTTATTTTCAATTGAAATCCTAAACAGATCTAGACAAGGACTACTGAATGTTCCTTTCAACCGGATCATTCCCGTTATCGACTTACTGAGGTCCGACTGTACTTTTGTAACCGATCTGCTTATGAAGAAGCATCCCAATATCAATGTTTTGTTATCTTTACCAACTGTAATTATTTCATAAGATATGGCAAATATGCCGCTCTTGAAAGTGATATGCATAGTTCTCAAGCATCCAAGTTCGAACAAATGCGGTAGATAACGATTGTATAATGACCCAGATTATCGAAGTAAAAGTGAAAGTCGTGTTAGGAGTGCGACATCTATGAGAGAGAGATCCGCTTATAATTTCCCCTTCTAGGAATTGCTCCATTGAGCAATGTGGTCAGCACAATATCTAGATTTCGGGATCCAGGTCGAAGTAGCTCGGCGCGACAATAATGACGAAGTGAAAAACCTATAGCAAGGGCACAATTTACTTCCTTACTTGCATATAAGAAGCAGTGTAAATAACATACTCTATTTTTTCTTTCTTTTCCTAATTTATAATTTGATTAGACTCGTTTCAAGCGGAAATTGTCTGAAACTGATCACGTTCGAGCTTTCACTTTAGCATACGATCTGCTACCAAAACAAGAGATACACACCAAATCTTGTTCAAAATGGGTTCATGTTCGTTATAACTGTTTATTTTTCAAAATATCATAAGCTGAATATTTCAATGCATACAAACATAAACACTAGACTTGCATACAGCGCTTAGATATGAAACGTTATGCTCTGATAAAATGAAAAAAAGAGGAGGTAAATTATAGATTAAGGTAATTCAGGAGAAAGTAGACGGATCGATTTTCGTATTCGCGTAAAATATTCTAACCGACACAAACTGTCAGCTAAATAACAATGAGTGAAAACTCTAAGCAAATGAAACTTGGATCATTTCAAATGTGATCCAAGTTTCTCTCGCCTAGTTTATGTATAACAGCAAGGACCAACTTTATATGAGAAACCTAGTCACTTGTATATGTAACTCGTATTATAAAGAATATTTGTGAAATGTAGGATTACAGTTAATTTTTAAAATTTTTGACCGATGTGGAGATATTGAATGCGTACAATAATAGAGATCTGTGACACTAACAAGTTTTAAAGTAGAACCATAAATTTATTCACAACTTGATAAGATTTTTATGTCTACGAAGTTTTCAGGTTATACGCTTAAAAAGAGTTTTAAATCAAGCATAATGGATATTTATAGCGGAACAAAGCAGTTTTGGGTAGAAAATTCGAAACAAGGTTATAACATATTATGGTGACAGGCCAAAGAACAATCACTTTCATAAGTAAAAAGCACCGATTTTCTTCATTTTTCCGTTACATTAGAAAATTTAATACACAAACCAAAGTTTTCGAATTCAAAACAGCTTCTGAAAAAAAATAAAAATGAAGAACTACATTTTGATTTAAAAATAAATTTAATGGACTCTATCCATAAAGAAAGTCAAGTGTAATTCAGAAGATAATTCCACCATAACTAGAGTCAGAACTTCCTTTAGAAAATTGGAAAAAGAATAAAAAGAATTAGGGTGTCATCCGTTTTGTGTGTAAAGGATTATTTCTTTTTTTCTAAATTCTCTGACGTGATACAATGTGTAAAATGGGAAAGAAAAGGATTGAATAGTTAGACTTTATTTCCGCTTCCCTTAACCCACTAGGTAAAACAATTTCAGCAAAGACCACCTCCGCTTAGAATAAGATGCGGGAAAATCGAGACTTCACGTTATGGATCACTAATCAGTAGCATTGCTAAATTTCTAAACGAATCTTTTGTATAGAAAAAAATCTTATAATCTTCGAATACACGACAGAAAATATTACTAGATAGGTGAAGGTAACTAGTGAGTGAAATGATTTTACTGAATTTATTTTTTAGTGCAGTATGACTTGACATGTCCTTGAGCTATAAGCAAAATTCAATTCTGAGTTTACCAGAAAAAATGATGTAGTATCATGAAAACAATATATGATATACGGTGTATGTTAATGACTGAGCTTATACACTGTTAAAAAAGAAAAAAAAATTCTTTGTCCAAAGAAATTCGAATTTGTTTCAAATAAAAGATTAATTAAAAAAAGATATCCGTAACATGTTACGGTTACATATGATAATCGATTAAGAAAACTATCTACAGAAATCTCAACTGCAATAGTTGCTAGAGAGATTGTATTGTTTTCATGTCTTCAGCGGTACAAAACTATATTGAGATTCATAAAATTTATTCAATTAATTTGCTAATGATGTAAAATACTTTGTCTCTCAACTTCACTAATGGAAAACTTCGTGAAAATTACTTGCATTCATAAATATTAACTTGGTATTTCATAATTATATTAAAAGATGATCGTGTGTTTACTGATTTCGAGAGGATACTGTTTTTACTTAAATTAAATAGAAATTTCTATCAAATTCTGACATTTTCTTCCGTAGTTAGTTTAGTTTAAGGCAGAAAACGAATTGAAAATCAAATTGGCTCGAATGATAACTAAAAAAAAAACTCATTGAAAATAATAACGTTAAAGAGAAGAGACTACATATAAACATGAGTTGAAATAATGGCTCATTTCTGAAAAGAGGTCATACATAGAATAAATCGAAATTAGTTGACCGGAAATAAGTGCTATGAGATTATCGTTAGTACAAAGATAATTATGAATATCATCCACTCAAAAAAAAGATCGCTTTTTCTTTTAAAATTCCGAAACAATCATTTTTTACAGAACTGATACTGATAAAATTTATTCAATTAATTTGCCAATGATATAAAAAACTTGTCTCTCAACTTCATTAATGAAACCTTAAGAAATAAAATTAATCGCTTTCAAAATTTCGCAATTTCCAATTTTTTACTCGTGCATCCCTATTTTAATTGAATTATACTAATTAATCCAGATGCAATAACACAAATGAAAGTCACTTGCTTTTACTTAGCACAATGTTTTCTTTGTTTCGTGATTAAACGCACGTTAAGTGATACTCGTAGATATTTTTTTGATATCATGGTGATAGATGGCCAATTACCGTAGATTTTTTTTGTTACAAAAAAGAAAGTGTCAAACGCATAGTTCTTCCTGAAATTATATTAAATGAGGAAAATTGAAGACATTTTTTTTCATGCAAAAAGTATCCTAATAGTGATTCCCAGTTGTTGCTGGGAAGGACACTGGGTTTGATTGCCTCGAGGGCCATAACGTGCCTTCTCGGGGCCCCAAGACAGACTTTTTCATGGAGTGTCTTTGAAGGGTTATGCTTAGAAAGGGGTTTAGGCCCCCTTCGGCTCTAGGTCCCTGAGCATTCCCTCGGTTGTTTCGGTCTGTTTTTCTGGCGTTGAGTAAAATGACGCCAAATAAATATTTGATTGAAATAAATAAAAAGTTGCCAATTCTAATGATTCGAAGATCATGCGATAGCGGGCATGTGATAGAATGTGGGATAGACTGATCGATGGGGCTCTCACCGAATTAAGGGAGGCGGTCATAATTTCCAATACAACTCGACTTCAATGGCACGGTTTGAAATTCTCTAAGAGAATACTATCTATTTTATATACCTCTATCACTTGTGATGTCTTAGTTTTTTTAGTCTAGTTGGTGTGTGACTCATTTTAAGAAATGAATCATATGATAAGAGTAGTGGATGATAATGTGGAAAATTTTGTGGAAATTTGGAAATTCTACGATCTCTAGCGTCTGAGAATCACAAAGCTACAGAGTTGAAGAGTTTTGGAATTCAGAACACACGTATCCCTTGTCGAAACTAATATTTAAAAGTTTTTTTACTCTTGCATTCACTACATAAAAATGAAGACTATCGATGAAAAAAAAGTAATATTTAAGATTGTAGTTTTATATTGTTCTGGGGTAAAGTTCTTATTACAACATCCAAGGAGAAATTCAGTTCCAAAATATTTTGATTGTTTGTCCGTAATTTTTTGTGTCCACTTGAATATGCAATTATCTTTTGCTATATAAATCAATGAATTGTTTAAATTAGTAATGGGTACAAAATAATTGATTTAAAATGTAATTTTTACATATTTCAGATATTTTGTCACTTTGATTTAATATAAATTAAATTCGAAAAAAACTAAAAACTGTTTACACACACAAGGGCACTATGAACTGAAAAAAATTCGAAAATCGAGGTATTGCAAACACATTGAAAAGGTTTTTGTCAGTTTCAAGTGAACATGACAAGCAACGCATTAACCAGGCTACATATACTGAATCAAAATATTGGCTATTAGAATGAACTACTTTACGTCATTTTTCGGGTAGTGCTCTTGTGATAGGTTTAGAGCTAATGAAAATGGTGACGAACTTCCGATTCCAACAATTTTAGTGAACAACTAGCTGTTGGGCTAATATTGCAAATATCTATAATGAAACAGGTGAAAGTCTGATGGTTGCATGTCCGAAGAAATAGAAAGTTATGATAGAACCTCCCTCTTTGATTGTTCAAAGGTTAATTTTGTAGCAGCATCAACATGGGGTCTGGAATTTTGTGAAACAAGATTACTGTTCTTGACATGTCCTTGTAAATACTGTATCTTGCAAAAGAAATCGCCGCAGCTACGATATGCATATGTCCAATCATTGTCGCATGCATTCATACTCACTAATTTTCTGAATTTTTTTCCTTCTTAGACATGTAGTCGATTCATTCACTATCGATTACGGTTCCCTTGCAAGCGTTTTGCCAACTGAATGATCGATCGCATGACATTAAATTTTTGTTGCACTCATGCATCTCCACAACAGGCAGGGCCGCAACTAGAAATGAAAATTAACTCTGTTACTCGGGGTCCACAAACCATTTTGGTACCTCCTCCCCGATATTTTCAAAACGAAAAGACTAAACTCAGCGCCCGGGGCACCAGACCCTCGAGCCCTTCCCTACTTGTGGTTCTGGCAACGAGAGTCATTCCGATAACTTCATGATACTACTTTTGGATCATTAAGTCGTGGTGAAGTTAAGAACTGTGTCACACGTTTCCTCTGTAGGTTCCGTATTTTCACTGGTTATATAAGTCTGTATAAGCAATAATTGTAATTTGTATGACATCATGTCGCTCTCCATTTGTTTATACAAGATATACAGAAAACCGGATGTTGGATAAACATGCTGATTTTTTTGGAAAGAAAAATTCACCTCTGTTTCTACCGGGAATCGAACCCGGACTTTCCACTGAGCTCAAAGCTATCTCCTCTGCAGCTTAGTGGTAAGAGTCCTCGTCCGGGTTCGATTCCCGGTAGAAGCAGAGACGAATTCCTTTTCCAAAATAATCAGCATCTTGTTTCCACACAACATCCAGTTTTCTGTATATCTGGCACAGTAATTACAAATCTAAAAATATTTCTCCCTTTTTTTATTGAAGTGAATTTAATTTTATTTAAAATCAGAAACTTTCTTTAACTAAACATGATTAACTCTTTTGAGAATTAATCCATGAAATAACTGTTGAAGCCCCTACGTGAGCTGATAGTGACTTTTTTGATTTATTTCTCAGTTAATGTATTATAACGAATTAATAGAAGATGTGAAAATTTTTTAAGTAGATCTGTCGAAGCTTCTGATGAGTGTGAAATTGCGATCAATTTTGTAGAGATTCATTTAGTCGTGTCATAGCTGAAGTAGTTCGCAGACATGTAAAATAAAGATTTACGTCGAACTATTTTCGCCTGAATTTCCCGTCTGTTTCAGGAAGTACTAACGGAGAGACACTGTACAATGCGGCGTTGGCCTTCAATGCTTACCAAGCAGTGACTGGTAGATAATAATTTCTTTACAAAATATATGAGCAAAAGAAGACTTAAAAAAAAAAATCCGGTTTTTTTTTGTCTTTTCACTCTTTTCTTAGTTTTTTATACGTCTTTTTCAGTTGAGTCGTTTTTACATCTCCGCTAGAGGGCACTAACTCTCCAAAAACGAGGTTAAAGGGAACATGTTTACTTTCACTAAGTTTCATTTATCCTTTGTCAGGTTGAGTTGCTGTACAACTCTACTTTTAGTGGTGGTGTATTTGTGTGTGTATGTGGAATTACTTTTTTTTAATACCTTGACAGGTAATTCACATTTATTTTCAATTTACATAGATTCTAAAAAAATGATTAAATAAGTGATAGAGATCCTTGTGCCGGAAAAAGAAAAAAAAACCTGATATAAGAAAATCATTAAATGATTTCAATTTTTTCTTCAACTTTACTTATTAAAATATATTTTTTAATATGCCGCATAAAGCAGCTTCACAAATTTGCTGTTGTCTTCATAATCTATGATGGTAAACAAAAATGTTTCTTCGAAACTTTATAAATTCCTCAGAAATGAAATGTATGCTAGAAGTATTGAATTCAAAATTTCAAATTGCTTCCCGGTATATGAAATATAAAAAGTAATGAAAAATAAATTTGCAGGATACGCGCGTGAGATGCTCTATAGATCGGATAGTTTTTTTAGGGTTTTTTAGTAGAACAATTTGAAAGCATCCGCTCAAATCATCAATATCAATATATGACGAATTAAAAACGAAACCACTTCGAAGATAAAGCACCATTTCCTAGTTGTTCTATTGGGAGATCAGAGCAGAAAAAATTTTTTGACATAGATTATAGAAATAAAATAAATAGTTGTATTTATACATTTACTAGATGTGTGTGTTTACCATATCATTATGTAACTTTTCTTAACCAAACATGCACTCACTTCTTTTATTTAAACCATTCATCATTTTTTAATGATATAGATATTGCATTAGGACAAAATATGTAATTGAATTGATGAACTACAATAGTTTAATGAAGAGACTGGTGGTAAAAACAAAAACTCTATCTGTTTTTCTGAAATTTTTTTTCCTATTGAAATGGTTTTTTATTGAACTTATAGAAAAGTATTTCAGGACTTTGGCACCTGTAAAATTGAAAATAGCTGAGGCCAAACTGATTTTTATTTATTCAGTAAGCTCGCTTGAACAGACGACAAGAACATAAAGCAAACTAGAAATTCAAGAAAACATTAGTTGCCTTAAAGATGAAATAAACTTATAAACAAACGAAATACAGTATGATAAAAATAGCATCGGTCTTTAGAAGTTTATTGGAAACTAGTTTGTGGATTTGATTCACCATCAAATACATTCAAACAGATCAATCAAAATATGTCGCTCGCTTCGATGGTTTCGAAACAATAAAATTAAAAAATCTATCTGAGGAAAGCGTGTGTAAAATCTGTTGCAAATAGTTGATTGAAAGACTGCAGTTATTTCTAAACATCTTATAAAAAATCCAATGCTGAATAGGTTGAAACTTTTCAAATTTGAATGAATATGGTATTTATAGATTATCAAAGTTATGAACGAACTGATATATTATTATTCGATTTTTTCTACGCCTGTAGGGTACTGGAGTCCAAGTAAGTACAGCAACACCTTCGACAACCAGTACGGTCGCGTCCACATCCACCGAAACTGCAAATTCATCTTCATCATCTTCATCAGCTACTGAACACTACGGTACCATCGGCGACATCACCAATAACACCATGCTTTCGGGTCACGACACCTACCTTCCTGCAGTTATCGAATCACCCCCAATACATTACATCACTTATACCAGGCCAAACAGCATCGCAAGTTACAAACCCACGACTTATATCACGTCACTCTCCGATGCTGATTCCTTAGATCTAGATTCTTCCAATTCGGATATTTCGAGTGAGTCAAAATTTTTAACTATTGAAAATTAATTAAAATATCCAACATCATTCCTTACTGATGGAAAACTTGTTTCAATAGAAGAATTTTAAACAGAACAAATAATAAGTTTTACTCAACACATCGCTTTAATAAGCTAATCAAATTTTAATACTGTTCTACATACATGTTTGAAATCGAAAAAATAAATAAAACAAACAATAGATATAATAAATTTACAACTCTGAATATAAATAAAAATTACGATTAAATTATAATTTACTCAGAATATATAATTTATGCAGTGCTTATATACATATTTCTTACACATGCCATTTCCCCTATAGTTCCATCTAGAAATATCGGTAAGTATGTGTTTTGAATAAACTTTTTCTGGTGACGAACTTCTAACAAAACAGCTTGAGGATATTTGTTTGCATAAACAATTAAGTTTGAAAACATTTAGTCACGGCTTAGGTAAGTCAAAAGTTTTATACAATGATATAGCTGCTTCTTGCTAATACGACTATGCTTTACTGCAGGTGAGTAAGTTTTACTGTGAAAACGACTTTAACGTAATTTTTTTTCCTCAGATACGGTAGAGTCGGAAACGCAAGATTTTAGACTTTGCGCTTGCAGTTTAATATTGTTATAAATCAGTTTATAAAACAACGTTGTGATAATTCCAAATACATTTTAAATGGCTTTTATCGAATAGGCATATATTTCTTTTACGAATTAAAAAAAAAATACCTCCGTTTGTAAAACTCTTCTCATACAAGAAAAAACTTGAGGTAATAATAAGATTAGTTGAAAGCAATGAAAAAAAAAAATTAAAAACTTATGGTTGATGGTTTTGGGAGCGGTTATGGATTATATATGCGTAGTTCACGGGGATTAAGATATTAGAAGATGATTTCCAGGAGACATGATAGCATCTGATTGCATTTGACAATGACGAATTACAAAATGTGAAATTGTGACTGTTAGCTAATATTGCAATTGCAAAGTCACATTCGAAAGGTTATTGAAGGGTGAATTGAAAAAAAGGATTAATCTTCCACTCTGGGTGTTGATTTTTCAGAATTTTTCACACGTTGCTTATGGTTAGGTAATCTCCTACCTTTTAGGTTCTCCGTGACACCGGAAATGAGTCATTAGAGTTGCTATCATTAACAAGCCGCACATAGGTACTGCATGACATTCTCTCTGACTTTTTTTTCAAATTCATTCCGTACTCTTTTTTACTCTCTACACAATTTTAAATTTTTTGTATTCTTTAAAGGATATGGAAATATATAAGTGAAGATTACTGTTAACTTTGAAAATAAATAAAACCTATAAAAGAGAAAGTTAATATTTTGAAAACGATTACTGTAACTATAGCGCATTATAAATTTCTTTTGATACTAACCAACATATACAATTTTTGGATGGTAATCAGAAAAAAAGAAGAAAACATTATTCGAAAAATATATAATCTAGGGAGCATAAAAAACAGAACTTCAATTATGATAAGGACAAAATAATATAATAATAAATAGAACTTCAAAATAACAAACTGTGTTAACCTGTATATATATCCATCACCAGCAATCTTAAAAACATACTCCCTTACGTAAGAGTCTGATGTGTAAAATTTACTTCATTTACATTTGAAAAAAATTCATTTATATAATTAAAAAATATTATTTTTTACGAAACATATTTATTCGATCCAGTACTGATTGTTATTCAGCTTTTTCATAATAATGGTTATTTGATTTCATGCAGCAGAATGCCACTATTTCAAATTGATGCTGACAATAGAATGACGGATTATTTAGTTGATTACTGATGTTATTAATTTTATAAATGAAAAAATTTCGAAAATATGAGAGGGAAGAAAATTAGATGGCAAGAAATTCAGTGGTTATCTCAATGAAACTATTTCATGAAAATAGGGTTACAAATCCTTCTATCTTTGATTAAACATTTTTTAAGAGGTTCAGGTTTTTGATGTTTAATACATAAGTACGAAATTTTTGATGGGAATTGTGAAAGAAGAATACGTTTTAGGAAAATGCACAAAACACACAATGAATAAAATTCACGTGTAAGGAAGAAATAAGTTTTGAATGCCAGGAGGCACAAAGCGCGGACGTCTCTGGTCTTTGTAGGAAGTGACTTTTTCTTTTCTACGTTCCGATTTCTTTTTCTTAGTGTTTACGCCCGAGTAAACAGTACTTTAAATCTTTGTTTGTTCACTAAACCATATCTAATTTGTTTCGTTGGCTCAATCCATCCTCCAGATATCAATATTATGCTATCACGTAATATGAATATTATGAGGAGAGAATAACACTTTTCTTTCTGATATTGCGTATTGTGCAACTCCGTATGCCAACCATGTAGATGACATCGAATAACTTATTTTTAAGTGGAAAAATTAATTATCCATTTGATACAATTATGAATTGAGAAATAAGAGAATCATTTCAATTGAGTTCTTTAGATTTATAGAATGTTTTCGTTTTTTAGTAGCAGATATTACATTTTCTATATAAATTTTTCATCCAACCAAGCAACAAAACGTACGTAGATTGTTCCACCGATTCATTTTTACGTATTTCTTTTTATCGAGATTGCGCATGTCACCCAAAAAATTGATTCTATAAGAAATATTATAGAGATACTTTGAATGATGTCAGTTCGTATTGTGTCATGAGTGCCTTTTATTTCCTGTTTTAGGAAGAAAAAGAATGATTTTTTGAAAAATTTATAGCTTAGGTTATTTTGACTGACTGGCATTTGTTTGAGGCACGTCTTAGAAGAAGAGTGATTTGCTTATTGTTTATAAGATTGTGGTGCTCTTATTTGTCTTGTTATATTGCTTCCGCCTTGACCTTGCACAAATTTTTCCCAGTTTCAACATTATTTCCAGCTGATAGCTCTATCTTTGGCATTGTTTACTTATTGATACGTATTTTTGCATTGTTACATCGATTAGTATGGTGAATGAAATCACTCACAATATTGTGATTAAATGTTGAAAAATGTTATTGCTTTTTATGTTGGTATTTTGTTCTTTGTAGTGTTTTGCTGAAAAGCGCCCCCTAGTCATATTTTTGAAGGTGTTTCTTTTTAATGATAGATTCCTCTTTCATGCTCTTTGAAAATACTCTCTATACCCATTTCTGTCTTGGGGGCACAGGACCATTCCTCCGAGGAATGGTTTTAGATACCAGGTGCTCTCTGAATATTCCAAGTTTAACTATGGCTACCTAGTAAATCATATTGAATCCTAATATGAATCACATATTATCCTTTACTTGTTTTTCGTACTATGCCATGCACTATTGAGTAAGCATTGATTGTCGTAGGTTTTCAAAAAGGGATACATTTTCTTTCATATCAGTAACGGCTATGGTGGTTTTGTGGAAAACAGGGACGACGGAGCCATCGGTGCTCGAGCCTCCACAGTATTTATTCAGGGGGCAAAAAAATCTCTCTTAGTTTATTTTGGTGATGTTTATTTATCATCACAGCTATTACTGAGTGTTTTGGAGCTATATGTTTGTTAATATATTGCCCCACCTCTACAATAATTAAACATTTAACTATAATCAAACATTTAACAGTAATAAAACTGTTGGTATGACGGCGTGAGGAAATGTTAAACTATTATAAGATGTTTGCTGAATGGGCCTTATAAAAGAAATAACTTTTGAGCACAGTATAATAGAAAATGAAATCCAACAATTATCACTAAAAATACAAAAATTTAAATAAGGCTAATATAGCCCCTTCTTCAGTGGAAAATTGTCTGTTACAGTGCAGACCGCTCGCTAGGCACACCACTTCTCCATTATTTGGGCTCAATTCTTAATGTTTCTACTCCATCATCGATAAATTTGGTTTAATAATCATCATCACTATCGCTTTCTCTGATATCATCATCATCATCACCAGTCACGAGTTAGCTTCCTATCTGACCACGTGCTTTTATCCTTGTGAGTGGTCTGCGGTATAAAATACAATTTTCTACTGAAGAAGGGCCATAATTAGCTTTGAAACGCTTTTTGGTGTTTGAATTTTTGTATTGTGAATGATAATCGTTGGAATTCATTTTCTATAAATGAGCTTTGATTTTTTTGGACGTCTGAATTTTTTTTTCTAATCAAAACATTCAATATAATTTTCAATAAAGGAAACTACTTGTAAAAACTTACCAACCACGGAAACCCCTTCAGATGTTTCACAGAATGTAGTTTGAGAAATACTGCTATGGGATAAATATGCACAAGCATAGACCCCTCCTCTTCCTCTGCGTACACGTTTTCACACAACTTCAGTTATCGAAAGTTTTAGAATAATTAGAAACGATTTTTAATTCAGTCATGGGAAAAAAATGCTTCGGAACAAAAGTATCGTCTTTTCTCAGTTTTTATTAACAAAAACCAAGACAAATCTTTGTTGATCAGTGCCTTCAGGGAAGAAATTAATATTAATTTAATTGAAAGGGGGGGGGAAACCATATCACGCTGAAGGGGTTGCAATAACAAAAAAATATCTATTAGTATATAAAGCATTTTATTTTAAATTTTATTAAATGTTCATGTTTCCAACAACATACAATAATATGCCCGATTAAGAGGTAGCTAACTGTGAAATCGAAATTCTGTTTGTTGCATCAGAATTCATAGTAGGAGTGAATAGACATGAAACCCGACGCACCTCCACGTTAATATTCTTAGGGAACTTCTAAAGGGGTACATAGACAGAAAAATGACTGTCAAAATGCTTCGGGAATCCCGGATTTGTTTACTATCATTGGCTGGATACCAACAGTTTTAATCTGAGAAATTTCAGTATTGGCAAAGTAAAAATTAGCGTTGTTAAATAGTCTAAGCCTCTAAGCAATAGGCGATGAATACAGTGGGAAGGCTATGAGGGCGATTGCCCCACTTCCGTTAGGTTAAAAAACTGTATGATATTGACATACATTTGCCCCCCACCCGTACGAGGAGTCTGTATTCGCTTGTGGTCTGACCTCATAAAGATAATCTCATTAATGGTGAAAGATATGTTTCGAGCTGGAGAACTGTGGTCCAATAAAATTTCAATTCCTAGTCGTTTCGCTTGCATCTGCGGCATTTATTATCAGTGGGTAGTTATACATCAACAAATACATACACAAAATCTTGATTTGATAAAGAAAATTCTTGTCTGCATTTGTAGATGAACAACCAACTATCCACTAATAATGTTTGTCGCTGCTGAACGTCAGAATGCTGTCGAATAATTCCGTTGCCGAGTTCTCTTCTAGCCAGCTTTGCGACAGAGTCCTGAAGATGTTCAGCAAGTGTAACATCTGCGAATTCAAACTCCATTAAGCCACGGCTTTTCAGCCCGGAATTCCTTTTATCATGACATTCGTCTTGAAAGCCTTTACAATTCTATGAATCTCATTAATGTGCCGGAAATTTTGTATTTTAGAATAAATGTAATAGTGAACTGTTGCTTTATTTGAGCATTTTTCGTTCAGGACAAGGAATTGACATTATTTGTTTTACAAATATTTGAACATTTGGATGATTGAATTCATTTTTCGCTACAGATACTTGCGGTATTGGTGGAAGGAATGCACGAGTTGTGGGTGGTCATGAAAGCTTCCCGGGACAATGGCCATGGATGGTAATTCATTATGATTTTTTTATTAAAAAATAAAATAAATCATTCCAATATAATGAGATACAATTGTTTTTTGCATGTTAGAATGGATTTACAGCATGACCGTTTGCTTATATCGTCTGCATGTGGGCAGCATGTTAACAAAAGCTCATTGATATAATTTTAACCGAAAACTGTAAAAATAATGTTATTAAATTCTTAATCCGAATATTTTTCCAACGCAGTCTTGCAGCCACACGAGTATGTGGACGCAAACCCTGTCCTTGGGCTGGCGGGGTATCCCAAGCCAGAGCTGAATAGCCCCCGTTCGCCTATAGAACAAAATTCTGTTTAATAGTATCTGAGTTTGAAACCCCCTCACAAGCCGTGTCGAATTCTTTTCTGAAACGTAAGTGCTCTTTTACTTGCGGACAAGAGGGGAAACCAAAACGACCGCAAAGTATATATTATAACGTTATAAAATAATCAACACAAAACGTCCATAAATTGAGTGGTTAGCGTAAAAATTTCTCGGAAAGCGATATGCCGTTCATAAATTAAATTGAACAAAAATGATTAAATGAACATTTTATATGGGGCGAAGCAAGTTACAATGACACGCGATCCGGTGTCGAGTGTGAAGAAAGTCGGAATATATCATCTCATGAATGCGGTAGCTAATATAAATATATTAAATACAGTGTCTCACCTCTCTCTCTCTTGCAAATATTGACACTGCATCTTGTGCAGACTATAGCACCAAATGCGGAGCCTTATAACTCAGAGTTGTGATAATGACACATCACGCCATAGTCAAAATTTAGCTCATTTTATAAGCTGGTGGAGAAAACTCAGTGTAAACTATTCATATGACACTAGCTGTGACGTTTAATCAAAAAGCACGAATAATTTAATTTCACTATACTTCGAGAAAAACATAAGAAGAGAGAGGTCGCTGCGTGTTTTGTTTCGAATTTTCGTAGTCAACGAAAAAAATAGATATTTCTGAATAGATTAATGGTAAAAAAAATATAGATTTTTTCAACATTAATACATTTATAGTTATTTTCCGGATATTATGCTGAGGTGAACTCGGAAAGAAATGTCATCATGTCTCCACCGGGACACGAACCCAGGCCCTCTTACATACCAGGCAAGCATGCTACCGTCTACACCACTGGAGACATGACCCTGCCTTCCTTATTTCACACACCGTGGCGTGAGGCGCTGAAGTAGAGACATTAGTAGCCTCTCTTAACTTCAGGAAATGGCCGCGGTGTGGAACGGTTTAGAGAGAGATAGATGGCTTTTTCTTAGCCAAGATATCAAGGAAATAGTTATTTTCCGGATATTATGCTGAGGTATGCAGGAGTATGCAAGAGGGCCTAGGTTCGTGTCCTGGCGGAGACATGATGATTTTTCTTTCCGAGTTCACCTCAGCATAATATCCGCAAAATAACTATTTCCTTGATATCTTGGGCTGAGAAAAAGCCATCTCTCTGTCATTAATACATTTTGTACGAAGTTATTCAGGATAACTGATGTAAGAATATGACTTGAGTTGAACCTTGAGGCCCGTTTTGATGTTCATCCGTGTTATTTCATGTGATTGTTGTTTAAAAAAAATTCACAAAAAGCAGAAAGCTTATTAACTATAACATTACGAGTATAAATGCAAATACTCCATCCGTTGCAGTCGTTACATTACGAACAGTACATCATAATCAGTGATTATTTTATTCGTATGTATGGATTAAATTATTATATTTATACGGAATTTACATTAGATTGCCATGCTATTTGTCTTGTATGAAGTTTGAGTAACCAATGAGATAAGCTTTATGTTTCGATGATGAATCTGTATATGGAGCATTTATATAGTTAAAATTCAACGTCCTTGAACATCCATCAAACACTTTTATGTCTTCCTGTATAAAACGAATCTAAGTAAGTAAAAGTTTCTAGCCGAATAAGTTTTTTGTCTTTATAAAATGAGTAAAGTACTTTTCATCAAGCGTGACATCATGACCCAATACTTCCTCATTCACTAGGGAATTAAGTAATAGTGCTAAACGTACCGTAAAATAACTTCGTAAGGAATAAAGTTAAGAAAATAAGACAACCAGCTACTTTTCTTGTACCTTCCTTCCGAATCTAGTTTTCCGCAATTACCCAATTAATCGCTGTTGCTCCTACATTTTCGAATTATTACAAGAGATACCCTTCCTTCACACAATACCAACCTTTTTTCAAATAAATTTATTTTTAAATTGTTTTGCTAATTGAAAATTTTGTTTCATGAAATTCTCTCTCTCTCTCTCACACACACACACACACATACACACACAAAATTCCCTAACAAATAGGTATAAATAGACATATGTACACTGATTGACAAATGCTAAGGAACAGTGCTATTTTTCGTTATACCTAACAATAGACATCCGTCAAAGAAATGAAACTAGGTGCATTTGTAGTAGACATCCTGAAGTATGCTTATAATGCAAAATGAAACAGATGGCAAAAAACACATGAAGAACACCACAAAAAAGATAAGTAAAAGAAAAAAAAAGATGCTCTCTACAAGCAATTATAAACAGTTATGAAAAGTGCTCGTTCTGTCGGGTGCTGGAAGCCGTTTAAGGATCACCACACCTCAAGAGGATAAATATGTCAGCCTAGTGAAAAATAGAAACATTAATTGCACTTCTAGCAAGATAGCCACAGGCCTTGATAACGATACTGGAACTCGCGAATTTGCGAGAATCATTTCTCGGAAATTAAGTAATGTTTTCTTATATGCAAGGAGGTCTGTGAAATTTATTTTGCTACGTGCACGCCATCGTCGAAAAAGATTACGTTTTTGTAATGAGCATATTCGTTGGGAACAGATCAGTGGTCCAGAGTCATGTTCTCTGACAAATCACGCTTCATCATCAACAGTGATTCTGGACACCAGCTACTGTGGAGAGAGAGCGGAACTCTCGTTACCACATCAGCAGAATGTCCAGGAAATTGATCGCTATGGCCAAGGAGTAATGGTGTGTTCGGGTATCATGCACAATGCCAGAACTCCGCTTCATATCTTTGATGGAGGTATCGCAAAATCAAAGTAATATTGCACCCACATTCTCCTAGGTGATGTTCGTCTTTTTCGAGGTGCATTTGATCCAAACTTTCTGTTCATGGATGACAATGTCCGTCCGGATAGGGCAATGAAATGCCAGACACACTAGCAAGTGAAGAAACTGAACTCAAAACCACCTTGAAGGACGAATGGAACAAAATCCCCCAAGCTCTCCTCAACAATTTAGTGGAAAGCATGTACATCAGATGCCAAATGTGCATCAGTGTCCGAGGAGGTCACAAGTTCATACTGACGAGCTCATATCTGTTCTTATTTCCAGCAGAACGAACAGTTGTCGTTCGTTTACAATTGCTTGTAAGGAGTACCTTTTTTTTTGTCATGTGGCGTTATCTGTTTCATTTTGCATTTATGAAGATGCATTAGAATGCCTACTAAATATACTCCAAGTTTCATTTCTTTGAAGGATGTGTATCGTTTGGAACGACGAAAAATAACACAGTTCTTTAGCTTTTGTCAAGCACAGCATAGATATAATCTCTGTAATGACGATGATCTGTTTATAGCCATTTCAGACTTATCACGTCGTTGGCTTCTCGGTCAAACCTCTCATGTTTGAATTTGTCCATTGGCTATTGAAGCCTTCTACCAAAATACGAACAAAGTTACTTGTTTGAGAAGGCAGCACAACTAAGGCGCTTAAATCGTATTAAGTCTTTCAGCATTCAGTTATCTTAATTTCTTGTGAATATATTTGCTCAACTCTTATTTGAGTCGCATTTTGCTTTACATGTGATACTGGAACACGCTCAGGTCACCAGCAGATTGAAAAGTGTTTTCATATTTGAACAAGCTTTTATCCCCCGAGTGATTGTAAAGAAAACATCATTTTTTATTTAGGCTGCATTGTTTATAATGACTGCAAGAGGTAAGGAATTCTGGTGCGGAGGCTCTTTGATAAACAACTTATACGTTCTCACTGCGGCACATTGTCTTTCGGACAGGCGAGGTTACAGGTATAATGTATATTTATTGAACTTAATTTTTTCATACTAATTGGAATGGAAATCAATAAAGGTTTCTTACTTATTTAATAAGTTAACGAAGAAAAATGAAAATTATGCACTCAGTACTAAAAATTGTTTTTGTCCGTTTTTTTCTCAACGATGAAAGAGTAGCTTTAGCAAAAGCAGCTTTTTCCTTTGGAGAATTTACAAAAATTAATGCATTTTTCGTCCCAAGTTCTCGTAATAAGTATGAAAATGCATTTATTATGCATTACATATATTATTACATTATATTATTACAGGATTTATTAAATCAAAGGTACAATACGGGGGTGGTTTCGAGCGTATACAACTCGAGCCATTTTCTAAGTATTTGGTGTTCGAAACTAGCCCGTTTTAGTAAATAAAATAAATGAGTGAATAAAGAATTAACTATTTTTTTGGATGTTAATTTTGAAGTTGAGGTCAAATATTGAGCAATTATTGTTGAATAAAACTTAATCACAAACACACTTGTTATACGATGTCAGCAAAATTTCGAATGCGTTCTGTATTCCACATCTTCTCTAAAAGCCTATTGAGGGAGGCATTTGTTAGAGGTGTTTTTTGCAGTTGTACGGTTGAATAGAGTTAAAAATGTATGTGAATCACATTTTTGTTGAATTAAACGGTGGGTGTCCGCAAACCTCTAACAGTGTTGTTCAATTTTAGGTACAACGCGAGACAGATGGTTGTGCGATTAGGAGAGCATCATCTTGTTGCTTCTGGGGCGTCTGAAACCATCGAAATTCCAGTAGCGGATCTTAAACCCCACCCAAACTTTCAACGGAATGGCTTCTATAATGATATAGGTTTAGTACGTTTACAAAGACCAGTGCAATATACAGATGTTATAAAGCCAGTATGCTTACCAAGTAGGGGCTTGACTACTACATTGATTGGAAAAATGGCCACCGTTGTAGGATGGGGAGCGATGAGATATGGTAAGAAAACTATTTTACTTCATTGTCATGTAATTCAAATCTTTATTTTAATTTAGAATGTGTAAATCCGTTTCTTTATAGACTTGAAATTCGAGAGAGTTTGACAAATTTTATAAATTATATTTTAATTTTATAAATTACAATCGATTTTCATCTTTGAATATTAACGAGTAGTGTAAAATATTTTAAAAGTCTTTGTGTCGACTTCACATGAATGTAGTAAAACCTCTGCTAAACAGCTTGCCTTGAACCGGATGCTAATTTCGCAAATGCACCATTATTCCGCGATTAAACGATTTCAGCCAATCACGTCTCTTCTTGGTTTACGACAATTCCCACTACCTTAAAATCGTACGATCTGTTGTGCTTTCGGTCATAAGGTGGCTTCGTTATGTAATTAATAGAATGTATTCTGAAAGATTAACACTCTGTATGCCAAACAAAATTGTTCATTTTAATTCGCGTAAGGGAATGATTAAAATTCCGTGCTTAATGGTAGCGAGTGATGATGATGGTGGTAATAAATTTCGAAATTTTTTTTTTCACTAAAAGTATATGCTTTCGGTGATAAAATGTTTTAAGACCTTTATCCTCAGTCGAATTAGTGTAGGTGATAGTGTATCGGACTGCGAACTTGCAGACCAAGGTTCGAATCCAGCTCGCGAAGATTATTATTTTTTTTTTTTTTAACTCCTCGTCAGAGAAAATTATTTAAACATTTTAATTCTTTTTGCTGATGCAATACATTTTACAATACATTTTGCGGACTTAAAATACAAATACTGTCAATCGATTAAATATTATAACAAAAGCATGCAAAAGACATAATAATAATAATAAAAATGAAGCTAATAATAAAAAAACGTAGTTGCCTTTTAGTCTTTTCTTTTTTCCTAAGCTCCGATTTTTAAATATTTTATAGCTGTTTACGACTAATTAACGAGCATAATATATATTTTTTTATACAATAAATTTTCTGTTTGTTTTTAGTCGATTTGCTATCGGAAAATGCATTGATAAATTGGATCTAAATATTTTACTAAAATTTTCAAAGATTTTTGTGATCCGTCCCTTTAGCTGTTTGAATATTTCAGTTTGTGCCGAATTTATAATGTATTTTTATTTTGCCGAATCTTAAAACTTCGGTATATAATAAATCAATTAAATATTATAACAAAAAATATGTAGAAAAAATTATCTAGAACAATAATAAGGCTCTAAAAAATGTAATTCCTTTTAGCATATCTTTACTCTTCTGAAGTTCTGGTATTTAAATATTTCATAGTTGTTTGCGATTATTAACATGCACGATATATTTTTTCATACTATAATTTATCGGTTTATTTTTAATCGATTTACTATCGAAAAATGCATTGCTAAATTGGAGAATTTTTTTACTAAAATTTACAA
The DNA here is from genome assembly GCF_987345545.1 of Pholcus phalangioides. Taxonomy (NCBI): domain Eukaryota; kingdom Metazoa; phylum Arthropoda; class Arachnida; order Araneae; family Pholcidae; genus Pholcus; species Pholcus phalangioides. The sequence goes on along the minus strand of NW_028301610.1, from coordinate 3,151,337 downwards.
GGATTTTCTATCACATTTTCAGAAATTTGCAGTCGTTATCCTCCTTTAACTGTTTGAATATTTAAGTTTGCTTTCAATGCATAAATTTGTTGGTTTAAAAAATAAAATCGTTTTTATTGAAAATGTCGCGATTGCGCATTTTTGAAATTCCTCGCGGAACATCAGTGGAAATGTCTACCTTTTTTGCACTACTGTTCCGCGATCAGATACGAAAATGAAGATATCGTAGAGTTACGCAAATTATCGTAGAGGATGAAGCAACGTGATTGGCTGTGTGGAAAAAAATTACGATAAAAACCGTGTAATCGCGGAATAGCGGTGCATTTGCGAAATATGCGGAAATTGATCCTTGAATCGGATCCTTGAACGAGACTTAAAAATCCCGCTCATTACTTGACGTTATAAGTGAGCTCATATTACTGCTATATGGATGCAAAATAACAAGAACATAATATATAAGTCCCTGTATACCGGCACCGCAGATTATATTATCTCTCAATTTTTAAGAATGCAATTTATGTTACCATAATTTTTGAGTAGTATTCGTATAATTCAATATTCCTCCATAAAGTACCTGGCAAGTGCATTAAACAGAAAACATTAATTTCGTATGTAATGATTTCAATCCTTAAGGCCCTTTTACATGTGCAAGATTGGGGGTAACTTTAGTGATTATTACCTGCCAGGCAACTTTTTTTCCTCGTGGGGGAAAAAAAGGTGGGACGGAGATCCATCAAAAGAGTCCCAGTTAAAGAGTTTAAAGGAGAGGCTCTACTATACCTTCTTCGCTCCAGAAAACCATTTAAAACCGCTAAAAAGAGTTTTAATGATTTTTTTTCAAGTTAAGACCAGAGGTACGCATATATATGTGTATCTAACTTAAATGGTCCTAGTAAAGATATCGACCCAAATTAATTGGTTAATTAATCAATTCATTTAATTTTTTTTAAAAAGCGTTTTGACAAACAATAAACACAAATCAATCAAAAAAACTTTTTTAATAGCCAGTTTTGGCTTAGGTTTGAAGGGGATACTGTATAAAGTTTCATGAATAGCCGAATAAGCTGCAAGAAAAAATCAATGCATTTGCTACAACGGTCGAAATAATACGTTAGATAAAAAAATCAGAGAAAAGTATAAGTGGTTAAACCATGATAATGATCTTTGCTGTATTTGGCCATTTTAGCTACACCTAAATTAGGTTGATAGAATAAGAGATAGGGTAGATAAGATAGAGTAGGCTAATATAAATGCTTGGCCTTGCTAACTTAAAAATTCTGATGATACACGAAATACTTGTATGATTTTTTCACATAGCAATACCAAATTTTTCGAGGATGTCAAGTTTAGTAGCTGCGTGCCCTGAAACTTAAATTGTCTTCAAAATTCAATTGTAGGTTCTCGTGGTACAGGTTCCATGCAACAAGTTTCTATGCCTATTTGGAGCAATAAAGATTGTGACAGAAGATATTATCAACCTATTACTCATAATTTCGTATGTGCTGGTTATAACGAAGGCGGCAAAGATGCCTGTCAGGTAGAGTATGACGGTGATTACTTAAATAACTATTTGTGCTTTTTTCCCCCCTAAGTAATTGCGCGCTCCATATTATGAAATTCGCAGACCTTATTACGGAATTTTTAGAAAAAATAATCCAAATTTATTAAAAACTCTTGTCTAATACTGCGCGGGTTCTGCTCGAATTTTTCCGCATAATTTAATGATTATGCCACCTATGGAATGAAGGTGATGGTCATTGTGGTTCACTGTTAAAACCTAATTATAAACGCTATGCAGCATAGAATATTGGTATCAGCGAGAATACTTGAGATTATATATATATATATACAGTACTTCCAAAATTGAATGTGCACTATAGAGAGTTTTACGGATGCAAACTAAGACCGGGAATCATTCCTACATATAATACACTTAAAAAGTACATAGAAAAGCCTTGCAAAAATATATGAATCAAAAGTGGGCTCAGATATTTATAAAAACCAACGTATTAGCTTGTAAAACCAGCTTCTAACTGGTAAATGAACATCTAACTTGATCTTTAGCCTCTAAAAGGGAAAAATATTTCATTGCAAAATGAGTTTTACTAAAGTGTCTACGCTGGTTAGGGAAAAAATTATAAGCTAAAGGGACACAAATGAACTGAAGTATCTAGCGTTCTATTGTGTACTGATATGCAGTGCATGTACAGGGGGGCATATTAAAGTCCTCCTACAATCTTTAACTTTTGAAAGATTGGTTATAAAAACACTTTCGATTGCGAAATATATCGAAATAACGTGCCTATTTTGCATATGTTATTTCTTTTACTAGAAGCCGTACATGTAACGAGATATAAAATTTTAATTTTTTATATTGTCCTCCGTCCCTTAACTTAAAATTAAATTATTAATAGCCTAACAAAAAAATTCCATGCATCTAAGTGCAATATTCGCCGCGATATTTTTTATCATGTATATGTAGAAAAGTTTTAATAAACAGCAACTTTAAATAATCTTCCGCATATTTTCACTTCTTTTTTTTTCTGGTTTGGTGACAGATCAGCACGCTGCATTTCCGCACATGGAGGAATTTGGGGACATTTCCGCGCAATCAAGCGCCTTCTTAAGTTTCTTCTTTTTTTGTTCATTTTACCCCTACTTTCTTTTATTCCCTTCTTGAAATGGAAAGGAGTTGTATAGGGGATGTATCCACATCACATTGTTAAAGTTCAACTATTTTTTATCGCCAGAGAGAATGTCGAATGTTTTTAGAATATTTCCCTCCAAACTATTTTTTACCCTTAAATGTTACGGGAAAAATGGTAAATTAGTGATTTTGCATAATCACCGATCGTCTCGGCAAATTCGATGAATTTTAATGTGCTTATCAATTTCACCGGTGATCATCCATAATTCCCAATATAAGTCGGTATATTTGATAAATATTTAGAAGACACCAACGAATAAGGCAAATACACAAAAAATAATAAAAGTCCTAATGCATTTCAACACCAATGGGTGCCGTCTTCAGAGGAAAAATTTAACCACTAGTTTCGCTGACCGAGTTTCCCATTTGGGTTGAATACCAAATCTTACCTTATTCGTTGGTGTCTTCTAAATATTCTTGGGCAAAGCGGATCAACTCTTCTATATTTGATAAATATTAAAAAAAATTATTATACTTCTGTTGTCTTCATTTAACTTGTTTATTAATTTACGATACTTCTACGACACATATTTTTCCATAAAATTAAATTAAAATAAGGGTCGAAAGAATTTCTTCGCACACATAATTATTTACAAATAAAACCGACATTACCGATCGAATGCATAATTTTTGATAAATTCAAGTAATTCATTTACGATTTATCTCATATTTACCAATACGACCTTACGACCTGGGGATTAGACATAATCACCGATAAATGTGATAAAGTAAGTGTATTGGTATATATGAGCAAAATCCATTAAACTTACCAAAATGCATAGTCATCGAATACTGCACCGTAACCTGTGTATAAATATTAAATATAATGCGTTGCTACTTGTTATGTGTTAAATATTATGCTTTGTTTGATCCAGCCCACACGATGTCTCAGTCATTGCCTGGAGGGAGAGGTCAGATGACAAAAAAAGCTTCCAAAAATAACTTGTCGTCCTCCAACTAGACATCAGTCATATTGAATGCACATTTTATCACATCAGAATTAACTCATGAAATAACCTAATAATATGCCAATTTGAAATCTGAATATTTTTGCTGATGAAAAGTCATCATTGTTTACAAAAGTGACGGACTCGCGATGCGAGGATCCGGGTTCGAACCCCACAGTGGTGGTCGGCTGAAGTTGGTTTTCTGTGGTTCCCAACTTCAAGGCGCAAATGCGAGCTGATCTCCCCGTTAAAAAGTCTCGCCACAGAGAGCAACAGTCCTACAACGATAAATCATTCAATCATAACACTTCACTCATAGTTAGAAAAACTGGTGGCAGATGGCAGCACTACACATAACAAGCATTACAGAGAAACAAAAAACTTCACGTCAGGTTTCACTACACGTACACGCACATTCCCGCATGTACCGATTCGTTGGGGGTTCCGCGGGGGGGGGGGGTGCATGTGTGGTGTAGCAGTAGTAGGTAGGGCTTCCAAAAAATGGCTCGGGGATCCATGATGTCAGCCACCTCGTTGGGCAATTTGCCTGTTGTGGCGTTGTATTTGTATTGTATTGTATTGTATAAAATATTTAAACTATTTTTTTTTTCACTTCAATTCAACAGTTTTGGCACTCCACCCACTTCCTCTGGAATAAATTGTTTGAAGGTGTAAATTTAATTTATCCTAAAATATCCTAATTTCGTCCTAAAATTTATCACACTTATTAATTTAGCGTATAACGTGAATTTGAATCTTCAACATAAATATTATAACTGAAAATAGTGTGAAGTTCATAAATTTTACTTTCATGCCTGAAAAAAAATCTTGCTTTAAAATTTTTCAAAAGCACATTTATATGATGCAGGGGGAAAAATCAGAGCTCCAAGTAAGAAATAACGGTTAAATAATAACCGAAAATTTGCCTGCAAAATATTTCGTTTATTAATTCAATGAAGAAACAAAGAATATTTCGGTTTGAAAAAGAGAAACATGGTTAACAAAATCTAATTAACTGTGAAGTATTGTAATAATTTTTTTTCATTGAATGATTTTTTATTTCCCGGTTATACCTGTTCAAACACATACTAAAATTATGTTGCAAAATTTTAGTCTAATTTTGCAATATAAGCTAAGGATTCCGAAAATTTTTTAATATTTTTCGTGGTTTCATAATTAAGCAGAATGTTTAAAACGTGTTTGTCCAGTTTAGCATAATTTTGTATTTTTTTTGCACTCTAAATCCACTTCTGCTCGACTCATGAAGAAGTCATTGTATTTAAAATTTCTCTTTCAAATCCAGGATAAGCATTCTGATAGTTGGATTTGGTTTACCCATTATGGAATTAAATCAATTGTGCCAAATATTGCATCAGGCACAATATACTGTATTATTGATGCCATTTTATTCACTATCAATAAATCAATGAAATGGAATAAAAATGCCACCAGCAATCTTGAAATTTATGCTGAAAATACCATTCTGGGAAAATTTTAACTTGAAAGATCTAATTGAGAAAGAACTGTTTGGTTATAAATGCAGGTTAGAGTTGGAACTTCAGAAGTGTTTCAGACCTGTGGATGCTCAGCTTCAGTTTAGTGTGGACTTTTTTGATTTTTGAATTAATTATTGAGGTGCTTAAAACAGTTAATCCTCAGAACAGAGGCGTATACAAAATGACGCAGGGGGCCCGTCCAAGAAAATAAAAAAGTTAAAATATTTCTAAATATTTTTGCAAAAATGTATATTTATAAATATCGAAAGAAAAAATGCCTTTATATGCTATAATTATGAGAAATTAGTTGAAAAAGCAAGAGTCATAATTCGGACACCTGAATTGCCATTCACCAAGTAAATCCAATCAAACTAAAGTTTAGATATGGTTGAGATGTGAGTTGCGTTGGAATGGGGAAAAATGACAAAAATCATAAAATTCCAATCAAATATATGATGTATGCATGAAAGGCAGTTTCATGTGGATACAGCCCCCTTATAACTTCAGTCCATTTATGGAGAGAAGAAAAGAAAGAAGAGGCAGGAAGAAAACCACAGAAAAAGGAATACAAGATGGGCTTTTGTTGTCGCAAGTGCGGAAATGGACAGTGCGGATTTGTCCCCAAATTCCCCATGTGCGGAAATATACCATGCGGAGGTTGTACATATATATATATATATATATATATATATATATACAACCTTTCAATTTTTGAACCATCGGCTATAGAACCATAATCTCAATTAGGTAAACTATTGAAATACCCATTTTAAATTCATCATTTATTTGACTGCGGAACGTATATGTACCCTGATACAAAATTTAACTTTTTATACTGTCGTCTCCATTCCTGTAACTTCCAATTAGAAAGTTATTTCTTTGTCTCTCCTTAGCCCAACGAAACAAATCCGTGCTTCTAAATGCAATATTAGCCCAGATATTTAAACTCAAAAGTCACTGAAAATCTTGTGATCTTGTGAAAGAATGGCATATATTAAAGTACAAACTAGAGAAAAAAGATGTATAGACAGTTCCGCACGGGATATATATATATATATACGTGTGTGTATATATATATATATATACACACGACATACATACATATATATATACGGAAATTTGTCTTGAACGGAACAAATAATATAGTCTTGTGAATAATTTATACTTTTTCAATAATAGGAAACCTCTTTAAGACGGAAACTCTCTAACGCGGAAACGGAAGGCATATTCAGTTTATTTGTAGATACAAAACCTGCTGAAACGGAATGAATTTTTGTCCAAGTGCAAGTTTTTGTCCTTTGGATCGGAGGAAAGTTAAGTCGTTCTGATCCCCCTTTTTGTTAGTCGAACTCTTTCATTTTTTGCAAAAACGACGAATATTTATTATCAATTTGAACTGGTTCTTGGGGTCGGGCTTGAGAAGAAGCGTATTTACTGTTCAAAATTTAGTAAAAGTGTGTTTAGCATTTCGTTTATGATGGAAATGATGACTTTTGTAAGAAAACACGCCTATTTCTTGGAAAAAGTTTAATAATTTCGGGAGAGTAATACGTGAGGGAGACCAAATTATTGTTGGCAATTTAGCTATACCGTGTTTTTGGCTACTGCAGAGATTTTCATTCAGTGTAGAGATGGCAGGCAGCAGCAAGAAACGCGTGTTGAATTTGAACACAAAAATGGAGTTTGTAGAAGCTTAAGACAAGCGAAATTTATATATATATATATATATGTGTGTGTGTTGCAGATATGTAGAATCTTTCTTTCTTTAAAAAAAGTTATGCAATTTCTCAATTTTTATTTTAAACATGGTGAAACCTCGCTACAACGATACTTGATATAACGATATCCTTTACTACGTTAAAGGATACCCTCTACAACGATATTTTTAGGAGATTTCTGAAACCGCTATAAAAAACGATATTTTTCTATATTTTGCTCAAAATTGTTTTGAATTTAATTTTAAATTCGTCTCGTCACTTGGTTTCCTTCTTCTGAAGGCATCTGATAACACATCAACTCTTGCACTAAAAATCACCGAAAGCTAGAGGAAGTTATTGCTACTTTCTGTGTAAGACATGAAATACGGTAAACATCTTTTCAGGGGCAATGCATCGAAGTTAATTTTTATAATAAACTAGTCATAATACCCGGCGCTGCCCGGGTTTTCTTCAATTTCTGGGAGGATTAAAAAAAAGACAAACCATTATAGAGGAATAAACTATAATAATGGCACACACACAGCATTAAAGAAGGGTCAAACCATTGTAATGGCATATATACATGGCTGACTCATTGTTTGAGAACCACAGTAACCAAAGTAAACATTCCGAAAGTGATTGTTTGGGCCCAGGAACCATTGTTTCCCTTACGGTTTTTATGCCCATTTCGGAATGCCCAGCTCTGACGAACTTTCAAAGTTGCCTATGGTTCAATCCCGTTCCTATTTTGTACACGTGCAAAATTTGGAGACGATCGCTCCAAAATTGTAGATTTATATAAAGGACATACTTTAACATTTATATATAAGATTAATCAATTAAATTTTTTTGTGACTAATACATAAAAGCGTATTTTCTGATGCTATTAATAATGTAGAAAAGATGACAACAACAGCATAAATTTGATCACACGTAAGGGTAATTTTGCCTCTCGATATAACGATAATCACTATCCAATGATATTTTTTCTTGGTTCGGAGAATATCGTTGTACCGAGGTTTCACTGTACTTAAAATTTTTCATTTTTAACAAATGTAAGTGTTCATTCTATTTCTATTCCGGAGAACGTTTTATATTGAAGTTTAACTACTAGCGCATTTTAAATATGAAATTTCAAATTTATAGTTATTTGAAACAGCAAACATGGAAAAATTCAAATTAATAATATGCATGTCGCTTTTTAACACTCGTTGGTTTATAGAAGTTAGGGTGATGTTCTCAAAACTTAAGTTTTGTAAACGATAGAAATAAATCACGGCAATATTTTCATGTGTACATCTATGAAACGGAAAAGAATTTCAGACCTTCCGTTTTATACAGGTTTCACTGTATATTATAATGTGGGCAGTCATATGTGTGAATAAAGTCTTTTGACTTCCGTTCGAATGTTTATTAATGCATTAATTATTCGATTGTTTCTTAATAAGCTAAATTATGGTAGCAGTTTTTTTACTCTAGAAAGGAATTACCTTTGAATATTTAAAAAATTCTAATGTAACTCGATTTTATTACAGGGCGATTCTGGAAGCCCATTGATGGTGCCAGACAACTCTCGTCGTTGGACAGTTGTTGGAATCGTATCTTTTGGTACTAAATGTGCTTCTCCGGGTTATCCGGGTGTATATACTCGAGTATCTGAATATCTCGATTGGATTAGCTCGAACATGCACTGAACACTTGTAATTTATTATTTCGATGCTCATGCATGAATGTGTGAAAGAGAAATTCTTGAATCTGGCGTTGATAACGCAAAGAAGAAAATAAATTCGCTGCGGAATTATGCATCTGTGCACCAGAACGAGATGCTCTTGGACGTCACGAGAAAGACAATTGCTTTATATTCCAGTGCCTAAAACGTGCTAAAATGATATGAAATACATTTGAGGTAAACGTTGAAAAAATGAAACATGACAGATATGCGCCTCGTCAAACAGAGAACACATGCAATTGTTTCCACGCATCATTGTATTATAGCGCACATGTTTCATACCTAGTTCAGTGAATATTTATAAAATATAAAAAGTATTACCACTTTTTTTACTTTTAAAAAACAAATTCGATTAAATTTCAACTGTTGTAGAATAAATACTATTTTCTATAAGAAAGTTTAAGATTTAAAAATATAAAATTTTTATTAATCTATTTCTATAAATAAAATCATAAATATCACAAAAAACTACTTTTCGGCACATGCACTTACATATAATTCTTATACGGCACACATAATCCATGTACAATAAGTCCAAGTATGTCTCATACGTGTTTACATTCTATTATTATTTTTCACATTGCCATCAACGTGTCAACATCAGTGTTCATAATTGAATCGACGTGAATTAAAGCATTATATATTGTAAGTTTGAAATATAAAAAATAAAAGAACTGAAAAAAAAAACAATATAAAAATATAAGCAGTAAACCAAGTTGAAATTGAAGTAAATTGGGAACTGCACTGTGCATTTTCAAGTTGAAAAAAAATATTGATAAAAATAGGAACAAAATGAGAATCATTTCCATGTCTTTGAAATACCTCATTTGAATTAGTTTACTCGAATATATAGTATTATGCATATAAAGAATATCACACGTAATCATTCATTTATTGTTCCTTCATGTTTCACATGTGGATTTCCACTAGTCATTGTGATATAAAACTTTGTACATTTGCCACAAATAAAATAAATTTTTATTTCCTTGAAAAACTATCATATTTTATCATTTTTGATTTTTTTTGGTGTTTCTCAATTTACAAAACTAAATGCAAAAGTTTTGCCTAATTATTCTATTCAATGATAATAAAATTAAGTATGAGGTGTCCCAATTGGGAGCAGAGTCAGATTTCTGGAGATTCTGACAGAAATAATAGAGACGAGCATTTTGATGAATAACACAGGGTGATACCTGAATGTAGGATTATAGTCTATGACCACGATAATATGTAGACCATGATGTATTCAGAGACCATATGTTACCATATCAAAATGCTCATATCCGCGATCCCTATCGGAATTTGTCGAAGTCTGACAATGCGCACCCATTGGGACATCCTCTAAATCTTGCAAAGATCGAAGTGACGTAATTTTGTATTTGATGAAAAACTTTCTCACACACATACCATGGATTACATAGGGGCATTACTTTTAGTTCGAATTTAGCGAGTCACCTAAGTCTTTTTGTATGAAGAGTCACGACAAGGTAATTCTACTTCTGATGATCATGATAATTTGATTCATCTCCGATTCAATTTCAACGCCATTTATTTATTCGATTCAATCTGATTGCGAGGCCTTGACCGTGTAGGAAAGTGACTTCACTCGGTTGGAAAACAAGAAAAATTCGCTGTTAATTTTTTTTCTCGTTTGCGGCTTCTTTCGTTAGGCTACAAGAATCGTCTTGACCCAGACTGGCAATAGGAGAAAGTATGTGCGAGCCATCCAATGAGAACACAGCATATGCCTTAATAGGGATTTCCCTAAATAAATTAAGGTTATTTCGTTAAAATTACGTATTTTTTATCTTTTGAAAAGGTCAGGGAGGGAATAGTTTCCATAAAAATGATTTGTGGCTCGACGAGTTTTTTTTAATATCTTGGAAGCAAACGTTACGTCACTTTTCCTCACTGCTTTAATGATGACAGCTATGGAAATGCTGAGGAAATTTTCTCAGTGGTTGTATTCACTTTCGACCGTGTTCTGTATAAACAAGGACGCTCTCATCTTTCTCTTCCATAGTGTGTTGAACAACGCAACTCAATACACGACGAATACGAATACTATGTGAAAAAAGATCATCACACAAGGAAATGGTAATGTTATATTTATGATGTCTTTATGTCGCACAGAAACAATATAATAAGTGAAATTGATAAATCATTGATGTTTTGACGGAGTTTGATCAGAGACTTTAGACGAAGTCGTTAATAAATAAACGTATTAAGGGAGGAACATTCAAAGATGAAAAATGTTCGGTACAGTTATTTTTGAGGACAAAAATACATATAGCTGTGCATACGCAAGAAGCAAGCGAACTTTGTTTCTTGCTCTTACTAATTAATTAACTAAGTTCTTCCTAATACTAATTTTAAAATTAACACGCACACACACCAGAACCTAATTATTTGTACTTAAGGTGTAATAATTATATCTAAACCAAAAGCTAAAAACTTGATAAGAATGATTTTTTCAAGTCGGAAAAATCACCATCACACCCCGTAGAAGAAATCGGAAATTATAAAAGAAAAGATAAAAATGAAACGTTTTAATGGAAATATATTGTAACACCGGTCACCGGTCACGAGTTAACTCGTGTTTTTGTACGTAGCCGGTGTGATGACTGAGCTTTTTCTTAAAAACCAATCCACAAAATGAGTTAAGACACTTTTAATATATTCCCAGTACACGGACTGCATCCATTCACTCATTCATTCAGTACACGGACTATATTTAGTTTCACACTGTCAATGTAGTTCGTAGATTTCATTGTTTCCTATTTCCAATTGAGTGCAAAAGTGATTAGAATCATGGAAATCTTTTCACCGAATATTTTAATGTATTTAAAATGTAAAATATTCAACAGTGAGATTTATATTTTTAGCTCGATACAGATTGATAATGCGGTTATAGGCCAGTTATGAATCAAGTCACCCTGAACGACGTGACGACGATCATGGAAATTTAAATTCAATACTCGTGACTTCAATGTTTTTTATTGAAATATTACGATGTTGGGCGAACAATCACACCAAGCACTTCAAAAATTCTTGTCAGTCGTCATTTAAATGATGTATAAATGATTCAAACAACTATCTACTTTTAGTTTCAACAATAGTAACTTTCGTCCTTTCTAAATCCTAAATTTTTAGATATTTGACTCGTATGAAGTCAAAGTTTCTATCTAATCGAAAACTGAGATGAATACCTCTACAATAACACTTTGTAAGCTGCTATTTTTTATACAGAATGGTGAAAGTACGAGTAAATTTGCACCTGCAGTGTATTAAACCACTTTACTTATACATATTTACTACATTCTTTATTTTGACGATAGATGATAAAAGTGGTCAAGTTCTATTTTTGAACGATAAAATCTGCAGCATATGAATAGTTTACTTATAGCAACACAATACGCATCGAAATTAAATAAAATTTACATTCGCTCACTAGTTTCACAGAAATTACTGAAAAATTGGGAATTTTTTAGCGAAGTTGGATAGATAGGAAAGGTGTTTGTAATGCGTTACATTCCGGTCGAAGTCGTATCCTGTTTGTCCGAGAAAGACGATAGTGGAATAAAGAACACCGGATATGCATTGCAATAAAGGATGTAAGACCAAGGAAGTTCATCGTTTTCTGTTCTTATAACGGTAAAGACGTTTCCAGTTTAGGTGAGCTTTTCTTGTCACGTTTGAACCATGAAACAAAACTCGCATTTATTACATTATCTTAAGCTTGGGTAAGTTGGATTGAGCGTTTTTAAAATTAGATTCAAAGCATCATATTCGTCGATTGAGTTGAGATAAACATTTTCTTAAAATTAATTAGCATTATATTTTTAGCTTTAAAACTTTATTTGATATTCCAAGTATTATATAGTCCATAACCATTACCTCTATTAAGTATTGCTTTAATTGATCTCAGAAAGTATTAGCAATAAATAATATCTTATTTCAAAATTTTAGTGGTTTCAAATTTTTTTTCGAATTAAAGCATATTGAATACTGCAAAAGGAAACATAATGTAGATTTTTTTCATAATTAAGGTTAACATTTTGCATTACTCGCTATTATATTTTAACGCTTTGTTTTCAGATAATAACGATGGTTTTTCCTTCTATTTCGAAGACTCTGTCGATAGCACTGTTCATACTGTCGATAGGTACATCCATAAATAGAACTCAAGATACAGGTAAGTAGCACATAGGGTCTCTTTTGCTCAATACACTGGCTCATCTTGTTTTACCCCCAAGTGTTTTTGTACATAAAGACCTAATGAAGCATGTCATTATACAGCTAAAAATTTCATTTTTGTAACTTTACACACACACACACACACACATACATATTTGTCTTGGACTATGGCAGGCTATACATTGATTTTTGATTTCGAGTACGTAAAAGATAAGTGATGCCAAAGATAAATTGAGAAAAGGTATTTAACTGACGCAATGACTACATGACAAAATGTTTCTTGAAGAGAGTTTTTAGGTTAGAGTTTTCTTCATGAAGTGTTATGAGATGCAGTGGCTTATTCAGACACGAAAAACAACATGGCCTTAAGTTTGGTATGATTTTCGGCAGTGGTTATTAGATCATAATATGCTGGTTGAATGAATGAATGAATGGCAGAAATTTGCCACTGGAATTATCTGGTTGCCGAGATCTTTTTCAGTCCAGCTTCGTGGCAGAGTCTGGAACACTTTATTTTGGGTCAGAAAAGAAAAAAAAACATACAAAATTTTTACAACATATTTTCCCCGGACTGCTGTCGCGATTAATAAATTTTGTGGTGATTACAAACGAGATGCGGTTCAGAGTTGGAGAAAAGTTTCGGGGTTTCGTTAAGACGGATGAATGTACACATATTAGGATGGAGGAATGTTTTAAAAGCAATTGGAGGGGGGTCCCCATGCCATCTCATCTGTAATCTTACACTTGTCATATTATATACAAAGGATACAAAAAAAAAAACGAAATGGGAATCTTATTGTGAAATATAATATATCTATCGGAGCGAGTTATCTCGCTTAACACCTCACTGGTGAGCAAATGGGTTTGATAACGTACGGACTAGAAGCCAGCATCAGTTTTATTGAGTTGAGTTCACTCGCTCCGGTGGATTTAATGAAAATATGCAAAATAGAAATATTGTGTAGAGGAATAAATACAATTAGGGATCGCCCGTGCCATCTCGCTTAGCACCTTATTCGGTGAGCAACATGAATACGACAATATGAGTGCGCACGTGTGTTGTGGATATGAAATGTATGAAGAACAGAAAAAAGAAAAATACACATCATCATCATCATCAACAACCATTTTCAATCCACTGCTGGATGAAGGTCCCCTCTAAATTTTTCCATTCTGCTCTGTCTGCTGCTTTAGCCATCCAGTTGACTCCAGCCACTTTTCTGATGTCGTCGATTCATCTTGTGTGGGGACGCCTTCTTGGACGTTTAACGACACGGGGTTACCAATCTAGAATACTTGTAGTTAATCTGTTGTCCTGTCTTCTTGCAATATGTCTAGCCCATTTCCATTTTAAACGTTTAATTCTTTCCATGATATCAAATATCTTTGTGTGACATTTTTTCCAACTGATTCATTTTCTGTCTCTTCTTGTGATGCCTAACATATCATACATCATTCCATGCTCCTTTGTGTTTTCTGTAGCCTTTGTATCGTCTTGCTGGTGAGTGCTCTTGTTTCAGCTCCATAAGTCAGTGCTGGTAGCACACACTGGTTAAACACTTTTCTTTTCAGGCATAATGACATGTGACTCTTCAAAATTACACAGTTTCTGCCAAAAGTGCTCCATCCAATCCTGATCTTTTTGTTTATTTCATTAATGATTCGATGTCTATGGTAATTTCTTGTCCCAGATACACATAGCTAACTTTCTACTTCTTCTATCTCTGTGTTGTTGAGCAAGATTGTCCTCTTTAACGCAAAGGGGTTGAACATAACTTGAGTCTTTTGCAGATTCATTTTCAAGCCCAACTGAATACTTGCCTTCGCCAATTCTTGTATCATTTCTTCTAGTTCGTTCGGATTACTGCTGATAACAACAATGTCGTCTGCAAAACGCAAATGGTTTAGAATTCTCCATTTATTTTGATTCCTTTTTTATCCCAATCCATTTTTCTGAATACTTCTTCTAAAGCAGCGTAAAGAGTTTTGGTGAGATAGTGTCACCCTGTCTGACTCTTTTTTCCAAGTTAAATGTTTGCTTTTCCTTTTTATCCAAACGAATCGTTGCAGTTGCTTTGTCTTTTTCGTGATGATATTGTGTGATATAAGTCTTGTCTACCCCAATTACATCTAGAGCTTGGATTCAAGCCTATATGTCAGCACTTTGGTGAAGATTTTGTAAATTACTGATTATTCGATAATTCTTGATATCCTCTTTTTCACCCTTTTTATAAAAAAGAACCATCATTGCGTTATTCCAATCTTCAGGCACATCCGATTTTGTGAGACAATTTGTAAACAAAGCAGCTAGCATAATGGCAAATTCTTCTCCTGCTTCTTTTATAATGTCTATTAAAATCCCATCTTCACCTAGGCATTTCCCTTTTTTTCATACATCTTGTAGACTTATAGACGTCTTCTTTCAGCACAGGTGCTACTTGTACAAATTCAGCTCCACTTTCTTTTCTTCCTGCTCCCTTTCCTTTGTTCCGATCTTGTTTTTCATGTTTGTATAGAGTATTATAAAATTGCTCAACAATACTAATGATTTCATTTCCATCTTTTGTGATGGTTCCATCTTTCCTTTTTAGAGCAAAAATTTCCTAAAAAGGAAATATATGGAACCATCACAAAAGATGGAAATAAAATCATTAGTATTATTTGAGGAGTATACAACATACACACACATTTATATACATGTATATATATAACTGCCAGGCCAAGTCGTCTCGCAAAATAGGATGGCTGTATAATTATGTTACAATTAAATAGATTATAATCGCTCTCAATCTATTCAATTATTAAAATTCTGTCGATATTATAAGTTTCTGTATATACTATAATTCTGTGAACCAGGGCCGGAACTAGAGGGGGGCTAGGGGCAACTTTCTCGGGCAGCAAAATTTAAAGGCGGAAGTTTTAGGTGGGAACAAAGAACACCGTTATAGAATTATCGAATTTTAAAGTTGTATTATTTGTCATATTTGCCCCGGGTGACAAAAATCTTAGCTACGGCCCTGCTGTCAACCATTGGCATTTGGTGATACAACGTAAATGCAATATGGCGAATATTGTAGCCGTTATTCATCAAACGAAAAAAAACCATTCCTGGAGAGCAATTTATTTTTATAACTTGTCAATTTTGTACGTTTTGTAGATGGCGATGACGAATTTCCAACAATCACATTAGAGCAAGTCAATGAAGCAGCGGAACAGGCGCTACAAAATGTTGAAAACATAAATCACTTAGAAAATGATTTGAGAAACAGAGGTTTGTATAATCAATATGTATATGTTTCTGTGCTTAAAAATAGAAAAAATGAAATGATAGATTGTCTCTCACGTGTTATAAGTATTATCATTAGGGATACGTACATTTCGTATTTACGAAATAACCGCGATAAATGCGAAATTTCCGAAATAAATGTGATAAATATGAAATCCGCCAGTTATGGAAAAAAAAGAAGAAATTTGATTTTGTGTACTATTTTTTCGCGAAATGTCGGTAACTTACACTTTTCGAAGTGAAGACGTCCTAACTGTGCTCGGTGCTTGTGAGCGTGCTTGAAAGGGAAACCACAAGCATCACCTCTTCCCCCCTAACAATGTATTAGATGTAACTATTGTAAAGTTGTATATATATATACAACTTTTTGGAATTTCGGGAAAAAAATGCTATAGAGAGCATTTGAAAAATAAACCGATAGTCGTTAATAGTGGCAGATGAAACATCCGATGAGCCAGGGAGGTGTGTTTTTTCAGTCCTATTGAAAACCATTGATTCTGAACCAGATTAGTCATGTTACCTGCAAGAGTATAATTTTGGAGGCCGCTAATTCTGCCGTGCGCATAGGCGGAGATAGACTTGGAAGTCTGGGGGGCACGCCCATTATTGCTGGGGGGGGGGGGAACAAGATGATGCTGTTGTCTATTCATCTATACATATAATGCATTAGATCAGTCGACTTCACCCTCACTTGCCCCCCCCCCCCCGTATCTCCGCCCATGGCCGTGCGCTCCCAATTGAATAGGCCTACTTCCGAGTAGATGGTCTAGCACGAGTCTCAACGCGTTGAATGACTGCGTGCTTCAACCTATTGAAAACACTTCTTGGTTACAACATTTCGCACTAACAGTGCTGGGCGCAATTCTCGTGCGTGACGCATTCATTAAAGAGTTCAAAGAATTGAGAATTATGTTGTGGCCAAAAGACGAAGACAAATGTTTTGCACTGAAAAAAAAAAAAAAAAAAAAAAATTAAAATTGCGTATTTAAACTCCCGAAAAGAAAGCATCACAATTGTCAGCAAATCTCATCCCATCGCCGTTAGTAACCAGGTAGCATTCGTGATCATTTATCTGAGCAAATATATGGAGCATTTCTTAACCTTTACAGCAGCAATCCCGAGATATCTCGTCAAACTTGATCTGCTTTATTTCGGGCACTCCGAAGTATCTCGGGTTCTTAACACGCTTTTATTTCCAATGTGGCAATTATAATGCGCGGATCAGGAAAACTTTAAAAACCACTTAAAAGGTTAAAGGAAAGTTTTGGTGATGAAATTCTAGCTCGTAAAATATATATATACGAGTTCAGCTAACTATCGTTTCCGAGTTCTGTACGAAAATCATGGAACTAATCCACAATTTGGAAGGATCAAACTGTCCATTCACGCGCGAAAAATGTTGAGTACGTTTAGTAAACTTGAAATCTTCAATTGTTAGTGTCAAGGCCATTTTTACGAATACCAACGGAAAAAAAATTGACAAATGAGAATGATGAAATTGATGTGAAGAGCATGCACATAATGATGAAGACAGCAGCAGACACGCGAGTTTAAAATAAACTGGGCATCCAACGCAACAAGTGAAACGCACCAGCGTATAGATAAACTATTCTGTCTATCTGAAGTCGCAACAAGACCTACATCATATTTGAACCAATATTCATTAATAGAAAGTTTCTCCAAAATATTTTTTAAGACGTATCATGGGATGAGCTCCCGTGATGACATATGGATACAATCATTTCAACAGACTTTTAGTGTGTGAACCAAGAGACCCATGTTGATGTCATGCAGATTTTGAACAAAATGCTGCTATTTGAACTTGGCAACAGTAGCTATTCAAAATTCAAAACCTTCATAATCCCGCGAATAGCGTGGATGATGAGACATATTTTACTATCACGACTTCGTTATTGCTGACAGAAGGCAAAAGTTTGAGTAGGAGAGCGTAGAGATTAGTAAATGTTAGCTTTTTCAACAAAGTACTTAAACACTTAAAAGTAATACGGCCGGTTTTTTTTTTTTTTGGTTTTTGTAGTGAATACTAAATTTTTGATTTGAAATATTTTTTATTTATTCGAGTTTCTCTGTTTACGAATGTGAAATTTTTCCATTTGGAATTTGTTATTGCGAATAAATACGAAATTTCTGATCCAAATTTTTTTGCGAATAAATGTGAAATTTCTGATTAAAAAAATTTTTTTTGCGAAATTTACGTATCTCTAATTATCATATATCAAATACGAAAGTTCGTATTCACGAGTGGCACGATAGATGAGCGCCATCTGTGATATCTTTTTTGAACCAAAATGTTTTGAATATATTTGAAGAATATACAGTAAAAGCTCTCTTGTGGTCAACGGCAAGAAAAAAAAAAGTTATTTGTCTATAAAAGAGGGGTAACTTCATCTGAGGGGTGTCCGTTAAGAGGGTTTTACTGTATTTATTACATTCAACTCTCTATCTATCTATCTTAACTCTCTACTATCTAACTCGCTCTCTATCTACTCACGGTATTTTGAAGTGCCGAGTTTGATAATTTGTTATGTACTAACTAAGTATTTGGAAAACAGAATTTTGTTTATTTTGTGTTTACTTAGAACTAAAATGATCTGCCAAATAATTTTACATGATAATTATTTATTGTCATCATATTTATATTTTCATTTATTATCATTTTCTTTTTATTCGACTCTATAGATGTGACAGATAAAAGGCTAACGTAGTATAAATGTATTTAACTAGTCACAATAGACTTTGCACAGCCACAGACAATTTTTTTATGGAAAAATAAATTTTCCGAAGCCAAATTGCAAGATTCTGATTCAAAAATTGATTATGTGGTTATGTTCAGGCCCGTAACGAGTTTAGTGCAACCGGATGCGGATCCTTTGCGCATATGCGGGTTAAACACTTATTAGAGCCATCCGTGACGATTAAAATAATTAACATATGTGTGGGCGTTGTAAGATCATTAGACTTTTCATTTGATCATTTGAGTCGCACCACGGTCATTTTCTGCACACGAGGGCTAATTAGACCGGGACCTACAATTTATTGCCGATTCCGAACAGCAGGCTTGTTTTTTATAGTCATCGACAGTTTGGTGCGCTAACCCCTCGATGGGGATTCCCTGCGGTAGCAATTTTTTCTGCGGTCGTGTCGCCGTCTTTGTTGTACTTCTGCGTCAGGAAGGTTTTCTGATAAGGACGAACTGGGTATCGACCTCGCAACACCTTTAAACATCCTTTGGTACTTTAGGCGAGTATCTGAACATTGTTCAGCGGTGGTCAAAAAAGCGAATAGAATGCTTGGTCTCATTTTCAAAGAGGTCTCTTCGCGTTCTCCTAAAGTCATTCATTCGCTTTTCCGAGGCCTAGTTTTTCCTGTACTGGAGTATGCTCTAAGGTTTTGGAGACCATACCAGTCGAACCACCAAGTTTTTTTGGCGGCTCAAGGGGACTAAGTAGAGCAGTGTTATCTCGTAAAATAAGCCTATATCTTTCAGTTCTTTGTAAATTGATATAAAAAAAATTGAGATAATTAACTCATTATCTTTCGATTACCATAAAAATCTGGTAACATCTATTTTTGTGCAACGCCATGTATTTTACTGATTTTAGGATTAGTAACACGGCGTGGTAGTGCCGCTTCGTTTCACCAATCTTTGTTTCGAGGAGATCCTCGACAGCTTGCCGAAGCAAAGTGGAGCGGTCAAGTTGCTACTGAGACGGCTAATAACTTGGTAGCGAGGTGAGTGGATAGATAGATAGGTTTATTTTACGCAGCAACAAATGTGAGTAGAAAAAAACGTAAAATTTTAAAACCTATTATTTATAATATTACACATCAAATTCACAAAACTCATTCGTAAAAGAAAAGATAAAAAATGAAACTCACATGGAATAATTTTATAATTTATGTAATTTATGTATAACATAATTTTTTATAAGTGATTCGACCAACAAAAAGATTGTTAACTAAAAAGTTTAATAATACACCAGTAGAGCATCAATTATCCGAATACCAATCAACCGAAACATCGGTTAGCCGAAAGCCTTCCAGTCGGGAAATTCAAATTTGCGCGCTATGTAGAAGTTCCACTAGCGGCCGCTAGTGCTTTTAGTGAAGCAAAAGGAAATTTTGGACTACTTTTCCTAAACTGTAGGGCTACTTTAATGACCGTTTTGAACTATCAAACTAGGCTAGCCAGTTCTCTGTGTTATTTGTAAGACGTGCTTCAAAATTTATACATTTCTGTGTTTAATATCATCGTTTTTTTTTGTTTCATATTGCTCCTACGACATTACTACAATTTTTTCCGTAGATGATCGGTTATCCAAAAAATCAGTTATCCGAGCACCCCTAGTCCCCAATTGGTTCGGATAATCGATGCTGTACTGTAATTCATAACGGATTTAATTCACACAAGCACCTCTTTGCATCGATACTTGTTTGGATTCCCCCCCCCCCCCACTACTCACAATAATCCATGATAATATTATTAGAAAAATAATTAACAGAGAATTTTCAATTAAATCATGGTGCAGTGCAAAAGTCACATTTACTTATATTGATGGAGTTTGTGTTCGAAACTACACATAGTTCCGACACGCGACTTGTTGGTGTTTTCATCACATTTTTGGTATACTTACGTTGGTGTTCTTATGTCTATTACTTATATTGATCATTCACACAAATTACGATTTGCATACAATACCCGTATAACAGTGGGTAAATAATTGATATTCTGACAGACACATGTTGTATTCTGCACACCATGCTCTTAACATGATTTCACACAATTTTTTTACAGTTTGCAGTTGCCTGTGACTTCAAGGGTCAAAGAAATTCATAAGGTGTCTCTTGAGCAAGCTGTGGTAAGTGAAGCTTGTCCAAGACCTCCAACATGTGACCCAACCAGATACAGATCTATTGACGGAAGTTGTAATAACTTGGAACACATATCTTGGGGAAAAGCGTTTTCTGCTTTTCAGCGTCTTTTACCAGCACATTATGATGATGGTGAGTTGCATATTTCTGTCAGAAAATGGTCGAATAATTTGCTTCTATTATACCTACTACGATTTGAACACTGTTTCGAAAAATAATAAGACACAACTGGCTAAATATATATGTATTAAGAAATATAATACGGTACATATGTCTACAAAAACAAAAGCAACTGCACTTCTTCACTGTTGCTGAAGAACAGCCAATTTTTGATTGCTATGCGTCTGAGCGAGAAGCATCAGACAAGGAGCCATTTGCATGGAAGTGAGTGAGATATGAGCTACTGTTTAATTGCGATTAACTGTAGTTTTTTGTACAAAAAATTGTACAGAATTATTCCAAAATCATCCTAGACAAAGAAGAGAAAAACGGAAAAATAAATATGTATTCAAGCATAGCATAAAATACTAATATTGGGATCCCAGATATACTATATACCTACATGTCTACTCTTTAAACAATATGCCAGACTTTACATCAACCAAGTTTTATGAAAAATGTAAATAAGATCGGAAGTCCTGACTCATTTCGACAAACGATTTGTGGCGTTTTTGAGGGAAGAAGTACTAGTCTAAATATATAATTAGCTGTAACCCACGGCTTCGTTCGCGTGGATTTGGTCATCTGAAAGTTGTTCTACAATGATTTCCCCCATATAACATTTTCACCCCACTGGGGGGGTAAATTTTTAGAAACCCCGTTGTAGTGATTCTCTGTATTATAAAATATAATACTCACTAAATTTCATATTTATAGCTTCTGCTGTTTGGACTCAGTGATGATTGCGCCATATAACCTTTGAACTCCCCCCCCCCCACATATGACCCCCCTTAGATGTTGAATTTTGAAATACCCTTTTTTAATGTGTGTGTGCGTACGTGCGTGCGTTTGCCCGTGTATGTGTGAGTCTCTACATTACAAACTAAAACTACTGACCAAATTCTATAATTATAGCTGCAGCGGTTTCGGCTCAGCGTTATTCTTCTATGTAAACTTTAAACTCCCTTATGACCTCCTTAGGGTTCGAATTTCAACAATTCCCTTCTTAGTTAGTTTTTACGTCATAAAATAGAACTACCAACCAAATTTTATAATTATAGATCTAGCGGTTTTGGCTCAGCATGATTTCTCTATATAACCGTTGAACCCCCTTAAGATCCCTCTTAGGGGTCGAGTTTCAAAAGTTCCCTTCTTAATTTGTCTTTACGTCATAAAATAAAACTTCTGACCACATTTCATATTTGTAGCTTCTGCGATTTTGTATCAGCGTGATTTCTCTATGTAACCTTTGAACCCCCTTATGACCCCCTTAGGGGTCGAATTTCGTAAAACCCTTTTTTAGCGGGTCTTTACCTCATAAAATGAAATTACTGACCAAATTTCATATTTATAATTTTAGTGGTTTCGGCTCGGCGATGATGAATCAGTGAGTCAGTCAGGACATGTCGTTATATAGATGACATATTCACTGATTCATCACTGCCGAGCCGAAACTGCTGAAGTTATAAATATGAAATTCTGTCAGTAGTTTCATTTTATGAAGTGAAGACCCACTAAGAAGGGACTTTTCAAATTCCAACCTCCAAGGAGGTTATAAAGTGGTTCAAAGGTTATATAAAGCAATCATGGTGCCACGCTGAAACCACTGAAGCTGAAATATATGAAATTTGGTTTGTGTTATATTTTATAATGTAAGCACCGACTAAGACAGGGTTTCTGAAAATTCAACCCTAAGTGATCATGATAGTTTCAAATGTTGTATGGGGAAATTATCGCGTAATTTTCAGATTATCAAATCCACGCGAGCGAAGCCGCAGGTAACAGCTAGTAATTACATGCATTTAGAAATCTAATTCGGAAATCGTCCTTTAGAAAACGCCTATTAAAAAAATCTAAAAAATCGTAATCTAAAAATCGTATTTAGAAATCGTTCATATGCAAATTCACATACGTATATACGTATTTACTTCTTATTTAACATGATTCTTAACCTATTGAATAATAGGGAGGAAGTTAGGGTTGTCCGTAAAGAAAAGGATTCATGTTAAATAAGAGGTTATATATATATATATATACACACACATATATATATATATATATATATAATAACATGTCCGGAGACCGATTCATCATCGCTGAGCCGAAACCGCTGAAGCTACAAATATCAAATTTGGTCAATAGTTTTGTTTCATGAAGTATAGACTCAGTCAGAAGGGGTTTTCCGAAATTCGACCCCTAAGGGGGTCAAAATGGGGTTCAAAGTTAACATAAGCCCCGTTCACTTTTTTTTTCCCCTCGTAGGGAAAAAAAGGTGGGAGAGAAAAGCTCATAAAAAAAAGCCCATCTTTCTTGGGGATGGATTGGTGGTCTACACCGACCTTCTCTTCCATAATCCTTTGCGCCACGAAAACTACTGTAAGCTCCTTCGTCAGCCATCTTGAATCAACCACTTCCGTTCAACCCACGTAACCAGTGACAACTTCCGGAAAGAAGAGGGGGATTACCGGCATAAACTAAACGTCATATGAATGGTTTGTAGCGAAAATCCCCGTTACCGGGAACTTCCCGGGATGTTTTATTGCACATGTGAACGGAGCTATAGAGAAATCACGCCGAGCCGAAACCGCTGAATCTATCCTCATGAAATTTGAAGTTTAGAAGTTTTTTCAAATTAGAAGTTTTTTTAATGACATAAAACACTAACGAAGGAGGGGTTTTTCGAAATTCGACCCCTGAGGGGGTCATAATGGGGTTCAAAAGTAACAGTGATAAATTATGCCGAGCAGAAACCAATAAAGATAAATTCAAGAAATTTGATCAGAAGTTTTGCTTTATGACGTAGAGACTAACTAAGAAAGAGTTTTTTGAAATCCAACCACTAAGGAGGCCATAAGGGGGTTCAAAAGCAACATATAAATCACGCCGAGCCGATAACGGTGAATCTACAGCCACGAGATTTGGTCAGAAATTTTGCTTCATGACGTAAAGATTAACCAAGAAAGGGTTTATCGAAATTCAAACCCTAAGGGGCTCATAAGGGGATTCAAATGTAACATAGAGTAATCACGTAGAGCCGAAACTACTGCAGCTACAGGGGTTGAACAAAATAATATGGATACCTGTGAAATGAGACAAAATCTTAATTAATAGGTTGTTGGCCCTCCTTTTTCATTAATTACAGCTTGTATCTGTCGTGGGATGGACAAATACAAGTCATGCACAACAGTCACAGGGATACATAGACACTTCTCCTGCAAAAAGGCCACTAATTCAGAACGTGTCTTTGGAGGTGGAAACCTACTGCACAGTTTGGCCTGCAAAATACCCCACAAAGGTTTAATTATATTAAGATAAGGGGACCGAGCGGGCCACACGAGGTGTTGCAGTTCATCAAGTCAATCTCCAACAATTCCAGCAGTGTGAACGTGCGAATTATCTTCTTGGAACACAGGTAGAGAATCAGGGAACAAATATTGCACCATTGGATGAAGATGGTCGGCCAGAATACGGACACAAACCAATGCTTTAACCCGCCCATCCAGGACAACAAGTGGGCTGATACCATGGTAAAACATGACGTCCCACAGCATCACTGATCCCTCTCCATGCTTAACAGTAGAAAGGAGACAGTCAACATCATAAGCTTGTGCTGGCGTTCTCCAAACGTAAACACGTCCGTTAATCTGGAATAATGTGAACCACGATTCGTCTGACCAGATGACATTCTACCATTGTTGTTGTGTCCAATTCTTATGTTCGTGACACCATGTTTGTTGTTTCAAAGCATTGCATAGTGCCGCCAATGATTTTGGAATAGTCTATCTGCCTTGTATGTTTGCTGCATGCAGTTCACGGCGGATAGTTTTTGTCGATACACCTTCCTGTAGATGTGTGTTCATCTCAGATTTTATCTGGGATGCTGTTATCTTGCGCTTTCTGGCCACAATCCGCTTCAAAACCCTTCCCTTCTGGGTCTATCAGCCATCTTCGACTTTCGGCCACAGTTATGCTTGGGAGATGATGTCTTTCATGAGAAGTTTTATTTCATGACGTAGGAACTAACTGAGAAGGGGTTTTTCAAAATTCGACCCCCCTCCCATAATGGAGTTCAAAGGTAACAGTGTTATGCCGAGCAGAAACCACTAAAGATAAATTCAAGAAATTTGGTCAGAAGTTTTGCTTCATGTCGTAGAGACTAACTAAGAAAGGGTTTTTTTGAAATTCAACCACTAAGGGGGTCATAAGGGGGTTCAAAGTTACCATTCACGAAATTTTGTTAGTAGTTTTAATTCATGACGTAGAGACCAACTAACAAGTGATTTTCGGAATTTCGACCCCTAAGGGGGTTATGGGGGGGGGCCTTATGGAGAAATCACGCCTTCAGCGGAAACCGCTGAAGCTGTACATATAAAATTGTTAGTATTTTTGTATTGTAGTGTAGAGACTCACTAAGAAGGGATTTTTCTAAATTCAACTCTCTGGGGGGGGGATTCAAACGTTATATGGAGTAATCATCACTGAGCAGAAATCGCTGAAGCCATAAATATAAAATTTAGGCGGTATTATATTTTTGAATGTAGATTCCCACTAAGACGGGATTTCTGAAAATCCATCCCCCAATGGGGAGGGGGGGGGGGTCATTAGAGGTTCAAATGTTATATGGGGAAACATCGCCAAGTAATTTTCTGATTACCAAAACCACGCGATCGAAGCCGCGAGTAACAGCTAAGTACATCATATAACACCGGCTATTTAAAAATACAGAAAATAGTAAAACACAATTCGTGTTCTTCAATATTTGCACGTGGAAATTAAAAAAGGGTTTTGCAAATTAGTCAAATGATCCAAGACATTTTCTGAAGGTAATAGTACTTTGCCAATGGATACGCAGCGCCAAATTTCTGCAGATTCCGAAAGAGATAATCGAAACGGTCGTTTTGACATGTAACATAGTGTCTATATGAATAATCTAATTATAACTGATTAAAGTTTAGACCACGACGTTATATATATTTAGAGACTCTGTATGGTTATGTATCAAATTACTCGTATTTCTCTTGTATCTGACGCTGCTTAATATCTATGATAACTTGTATAAGTAAAGAGATGAGAGGTATCAGTTGATGACAGCTCTTTGGTCCTTCAAGAATAATGATTTTTGGGAGGTACTTCTATTTTAATAGCTCCTTAAAATTCAATTTTTTTATACATTTGATATTCTTACCACAGATTTAGAAATTGATTGTAAATGCATAGTTTACAAGG